>NC_064881.1:17972228-18603300 GCF_929443795.1 Astur gentilis | reverse complement strand
ACATTAACACTGGCTAATGAATATGTTCTAAATGGGGAATCATTGAGTGACTAGTTTAGCAGAAAACAGACTGACTTATTTCGTCACGCGCCCTTTGATGCTTGTGATATGAAATAGAACTTTGTATATGAAAAAAGTCTGCAAATGATACAGAAGTGTTTGAAGTGATGAACAGTGAAGAGAACAAGCAGCTACTACAGAGCCATATGGATCACTTGACAAGTGGTAGCAAGCTAACAAAATGTGCATTTGAATACAGTCAAATATGGAGTTCTACATCCAGAAACAAAATTTAAAAGGTGTCTGTTGGAAAGGTGGTGGTGAATAATCAGCTGAATCCAAATAATCAGCTGAGTTTCCAAATAATCTGGTGAAAAGGACTAATACAAATGTAGCTGTGAAAACAGAAAGCATAGAGCAGAGGGAAGATGTATTGCAGTAGTCAGGATGTTGTATAATTGTATAATTAAGCTACTGTAATGATTTAGTTTGCTAGCACCCACAAGTTGGGTTCATAAATTGGAACTGCTCCAAGTCAGATCTTTTGATTAAAGAATCAGCAAAGAGCTGTAAGAGCTGAGAACCTAGGGTGCTTCCCTTCAAAAAGACAAGGCTGAAGTTGGAAGAGATGACCTTTGCCTGCCACTGTTCCTACACAATGAACAGTTCTGTGATAGCAGGCCCATAAGTAAAGTAAACAAATCTATAAACAGATCCAGGGGTAGGAAGGCTAGATAAACTTAATTCAAAACTAAAGGTGCAAGTTTATAGGAAGGATAACAGCAGAATGTTATATTGCCATATATGGGAGTGGATTTTGCAGCAATTTCTAATCAAGATCGGATGTCTTTCTATGAAGAAAAGCACTACTTCAAAGATTAATTCCAAAATTAATTTAGTTTTATCACCTGTAGTAAGATTGTCAGATCACAATAGATCTTCTGGTTTACTAATCTGTGCTCTGTAATGTGATCAGGTGTTTGCTTACTACACGCATAATAGTGCAAGTCTCCTATGGGAACCCAAAAGGGAATGTGGAAAACGTCATCATATGAAATCCCCAGTTCCCCAGCATGATAAACATCTGGCTCTTCATATGAGACTTGAATTAGTTTATTATTTTTAGTTCACAGACATCTTGAATTGGGGCTGTGTAATTTACACATTACATTTGTATTCAATCTTCTGCTAGTAGTCCGTAAATGAATAGTTCAGCAACAAATATGATGCCAAAGAACCAGAGTTGCCTTTGCAGTGTATTTTTAATGTATTTCATATTTAGTTGCCAAGTTTTTCATCAAATGCCCATTTTTTTAAAATGGATGCTTTATTCTTCCACAATTCATTTATTTAAATTATAAACCATTGTCTTCCCTTATCCCTCCTCCCCAAAGTCTGATTTATTAATATTTAAATAAAATTTTGGCTGTAGTCTTTTATATGTATAAAAACCATAGAAACCTATTTATATATAAAGATATATAAGCATGTGGGAACATATACATATATATAAAAAAATAAAGCTCAATGCATAAAAAATTGTGGCCTGTAAAGCTGACAACCCACACAAAAGGGGCAAAGAGTTGGAGAAGGCAATATTTTAAACCAAACTGTTAGTATAATATCTATAACTTATGCTGACAGATCTCAATATAAATATGAAATCTGATTTTCAGTTGCTTCCATCTTTACCAAGTTTTTGTGGTAGCTGTCTACCTAAAGCTGAATTAATAAATACTTGTTCTATATTTTTCAGTGGAAAATTTCAAGCTGTTTTTGTGAATGAGACTAGTTAAAACTGTATTGTGTCCTTTTTTAACAGTTCTGTATACGGTATGCTTTGGAGTAAAGATTTTTTTGTTTGTTTGTTTTTTAGGGGAAAGAAAAAGTTATACATTTTTTTTCTCTCCCAATGAAAAGACAAGCAAACTTGGCCAGGACACAAGCTTTAAGATACTTTAATGTCAGTAGATGAAACATCAGAAGGTGTTGACCTTAACAAGTATACTTGCGCTTTGCTCAGCTTCTTTTGTGAAATAAATGCATTATCTGCACAGACTAGCTCTGCCCTCTTTTCTTTACATTTCTTATTCTAGATGGGGATGTGGTGCTTAGCCAGGAGGCTGGTGGCTGGGGCTGGGAAGGGAAGGAGAACCGTATTGGGTTGAGCAGCTAGAGAGGCATTATGCCCCCAGACCACGCTGGTACTGCATGCTGTGCTGAGGAGGAGGCAGGGAGCATATAGATTCAGAAAATAGTCTTACGTAATAATGAAAACAAAGATTAGAGACTTACTGTCTTTCTGCTCTTCATAATATCTGTGAAATAAACCCATATTAGAAGGTGGCTGTCTTGCTGTTGCTTGCCCTGTGAGCTTGAGGTGCTGGAGATCTCTTCTGGGACTGCGAGGTATTCTCTCTCCCTGTCTTCATCATGCTTGCAGTCATGATGCCAAGTGGTGATTTGTTATTGTTTCTGTTGCTTATTCCAAACATACCAAAAATACTGAAAGAATACTAATGGTGCAAAAGCTATGGTGCAGAAGTTAGAAATGCCAAAATTCAGGTTATTTGTGCAAGTGTACCTCAGTTTTCTGGCTGTGTATGCATCATGCCACAGGCTTTGGTTTGGCCACTGCATATAATTTTACTACTGGACCCCTGTTTTATTTAGCACATACCATGGACCCATTCTTCACAGGGGTTCTGTTGGATTGCTGTCATACTGGTAGGAGAAAAATGGATGGTGAGAATGGAACAGGGCAAAGATCACAGTCAGAAAATAGTCTCCTGACCAAGGCAGCTGTAAAGAACTGAATTTTGCCCTGGGCTCTCCCACCTGCTTCCTGTGTGATGCTCGCATGTCACTCAGCTTTTTAGGAGGTTGGCACTAAATATGCATCTTGCTTGCATGTGCTCAGCTTTGGGCTGATTTGCAAAAATGCTGAGTGCTCAGTCTTCTCAAGGAGAAGCTGTACTTTGAGTGAGGAAATGATGTGCTTTGAATATTTAAATAAATATATTTTGTAAGTACTTTGGAAAATAAGGGCCTAAGTTTCCATAATAACCACCTACATTTATATACTGCCTGTTGCTCATGTTGGAAGCAGGCATAATGCTGATCCTAAATGCAAATGAGGCTGTAAGTGAAGCAGGTCAACTTACTCATGAACTTCACAGAAAGTTCTCTTATGAAAATAATACTTGACACTGAACTCTTCTGAATACTGCAATAAATGGTGTGCACAGTCATGCAATGGGTAATGAAAGTAAGACAAAACATTGAATAGAGTGAATATTGTAGTGAAGTACAGAGGGCAGCGCAGTTGGACAAGGCCACGTGTGTGGTTAAATGCATTATAATTCATCCATGTGAGGAGACTGATTTGCTCAGGCAAACTAAGTGAGGTCCTAACTCAAGAGCTTGATTTTCTGTTCCTGTGCTCTATTTGTTTGGGGTTCTTTTGGGTACATGGATATGGAAACAAAGTGAACGAGGTGATAACGCTTATTGTCCCGTGAAACCTGGTTTTGATGGTGCTAAGGGATTTTGTGAGGGTTTTCTTGGTGCTTTTTCTTCTCATGATTTTATAACTTGACTCTGTTGAATGCTGAAAAGCTTTATATGGATGGAAAGGAAGTAGTGTCCTCTTCAAGATACTAAGGTAATAGAACAAAGAAGTAGCTCTAGGATCACTTACTTCCACTTGCTGTCTGCAGGTGGTTTTAATGGCTTTAGTCTCCTGCAGATACTCAGTTGCACTCACTCCAAATTAACTATTACCTTGTAACTGGTTATAAATACCAGGGGATAAAATGACTCTAAAGAAAGCTAATTTATGGTTGGAACTCCAAATCTTCTCTTGTAAATATTAAATGTTTTGTTTCATTCCCCTGTCAGTCTCAGTTCGTTGCCTTCAGCCTTTTGTCAGCTCTTTGGGGTGAGGGAACCCAAAATGCATTGCCTGAGATGAAGGGTTCTGGGACATGACTAGGACCTGTAGGGGTATTGCAAATATGAGTAAGTACAAAACTTGCTGGTACTCAAAAGTGTATGTAATAGAGGGGTTTATTCTGTCTCTATAGATGATTAGTGCACACATGGTACACGTGGTGTGAATGCTCATGGTCTTTTTCGGGGTTTTTGTTTGTTTTGGGTGTTGATTTGGGGGGGGGTGTTGGTTTTTTTTTTTTAAAGTTGTCTACTTTGAGAGAAATCCTATAAGCTCAGAAAGAAAATTTCTGCTTTGGAACTTAAATGAACATTTAAGAATGGCCACTGTAGGAAAGATTCATACAGCGTCACAGAGTTTGGTTAAAAGTCAGTATACCTCTTCCTTCCCTCTCTAATAAATGACCAAAACTTCCATTAGCTGCAGTACTTGTGCACAACCAAAAGTGAGTTATCAAATCATCTTACATATATACTGTGTATGTAACAGAAAGGAAACAAGTCTGGGACAGATAGCACAGAATATTTTTTGTGCTCTGCCATGTGAAGGGAAGCTCTGCAGTTCCAGAAATCCAGATGTACACATAGTAAATTAAAATGTATTGAATATCCAAACATTAAAATGAGTAAACCTGTAAGTATTAACCAGTATTACTTGGGCTTGTGTCTTTCTGGTGCTTTTCTTCTGTTGGTGGGTTTGGGGGAAGGGAGAGTTGGTTGGGGGGTGGGGGGGGTAGGGGATTATTACTGGAAAGAAGGCTTAGTATCTCTGTGTTTTCTACTCTGAGACACGGGGTGAATGTATTTTTCTTGAAACCAAACAATCAGTTTCCTCTAATGATATAAAATTCCAAAGTTAGAAAGCCAAGAGAAGATGAGGGAGGGAGTAAGCAACTATAGTAACCGTGAAAGGTAATGTGCACACTGGAAGAAGTACTATTCTCTCAATAGCTAATACAGTCATATATTGAGATAATATAATGTAATTTGAATATTTAAATTTTGCTGTTCCATTGTCAAATTTTATTGTTCCACTGTCAAAACACTATTAAAAAGGCAATTTTGTTTGACAAATAAAAAAATTTTGCTCAGAAGAACTTTAGTACATGGATAACTAACCAGCACTGTGGCAAAGCTGTGCACGTTTTTGCATGCGTTATTGATAGTGACAGCCAAAAAAATCCCAAGTAAACAGAAAGGGATAGTTGATTTGAGATTAACTGATATACAGATATTTTTCTCTATGAACAAAAATACGGTTCTTATATACTGAAAGCATGTTTTCAAGCAGTTGCTTGCTTTGTAATTTTAGGTAGAGTTATAGAATTTGATTCTAAATATATTAATAGGTACTACTGGAAAAATACAGTTATTAGATTTCCAGCAGCCAAACAGTATCAGTATTCCCAAAATGTGCTGTTAGATGTAAATGTTTTCTTTCTGGCTCTCAGCCTTTTCTCTTGATAATGCTTGATGCTTGTGACCATGTGTCGTCTGAGCCTCCCACTGCATCTTTTGAGATGATTTACATAGACGTAGATGTGTTTATGTCTATATTTTGAAACAGAAGTAGATAAAGACTTACAAGTGTTTCTTTGGCATTAGTGCAGATGCTTCTTGCAGGGAAAGTAGTATTGAGAAAACTCAGGGTCAAACCTCCTGACCTTATTTGTTGATGTTGCTGCCGTTAACCGAACTCTGTACAACCACATATTCCCATTGTGCACTTAACTACTGTTGCCTTTTGTACTTGAGCTTTCTTTTCTAGCTCTGAGTGACTTTAGCACATCTCTGAATAAGGACTGAAACTCAAATTACTACTTTTCTAAGTGAGAGGTTTTGAGCAGGGTTCCCCCCTCCCCACCCCCTTCTGAACTGTTTTAAAGACTGGTTTTCGAAACTCCACGCTGCTGCATCTCGGTCAGAATATAACCTTTTTTTGGTCCAGGTCCATTGCCAACTTTAAAATTAAAATGAAAGTGAACATTTCTAGTCAGTTTAAATATCTTGTGGTTTTTTTAATGTTATATTTAAACATATATGTAATGACTGTTTAGTTTTGCCTCCCCTTTTTTCCCATTCCAAGGAAGCTCATATGGTCAGGTATTTAAAAATAACCCTCTGAGAAAAACTCCTCGAGTCGTATTTACTTGCGCAAAGCTCCAGCTGAGATCGGCCTAACATTAAGCCACGGAAAGCGCCGGGTTGCCGCTTCTGCCTGTCCCAGGCCAGGCCTGCAATACTGCATTGGTGGTGCTCCGTGCTCGTGCCTGTCCGTCAGCCGCCCTCTGGCTCATCACGACAGCTGAGTTTTCCTGTGACAAGCACGATCGGTCGACTTTCTTTGCCTGTTTGTAAAACTGTAGCTTTCAAATAACTTGTCTTCCCAGCTGGGCAATAGCTCTGCTGCAGCCTTCCCTATGGCCCAACAGCCTCTATAGCTTCCCCTATGGCCTTCCCCACCAGGTCCCTGTCTCCTCCTTCCCTAAAAAGGTGAACAGAATCTTCTCCAGACCTTTGACAAATATGGAATATATTTCTGATGCATTTGTTATGTAGAATACTTAAGTTAGTGCTTTAATGATGATACTAGTATCATTGGTCGTCTTCAGGGCCGTGGCTACTGAAGTTGCTGCTAGTTGCTGTGGAGCTGGGGTGAGTGGAAGCCATTGCAGGGAGCCTTGTAGGACAGTATTTGGAGGTATTCGACCAGGATTCATTCTTGGGTTTAGTTATGTGGTAGGCTTGTATTTGCATACAGATTTCCTTTGTTTTTCCATGAATCTGCTCTGACTAATCCTTTGGCCTGTATTTCATTAGAAGTGTTGACTGCAGAATGATGGTTTTGGTAACAGATGAAACAAAACTTTTCCTTTTTTCCTTTGCATGTGCATGTACAAAATAAAAAGTACAGGATGACCTTGTTTATTTGATAATTGAGAATGTGCCTGACTTTGTTAGGAAAGCCATAGTCTAAGAATACTATTCACCGGTCTTTTTATAAATTAATGCCAGTATGGTGTATCAGTTCTCACTCCCACTTATCCTCTTATTCTCTCCCCTTCCCATCCCCCACTACTCCCTCCCTACTTTTAGAGGCAACACAAAGCTGTTTTGCTTCAAGCTAGGGACAAAGATTAGGAGAGTTTTGAAGTTTTGCAGCAGATTTCTAGGAAGTAGATGAGCCATATTTGTACATTGTACTCCTAAAACAGTGCTAAATTGTTTCTGTGTTGTATTCTTGAATGCTGAGTTTGTTTACTTCCAAAATTTTTACTCCTTACCCTCAAGCTATCAGCAAATTATGGCTGAAGTTTGCATTGTGGCAAATCTGTGTGTGAGGAGTACAGATTCACTCCTTCTCCATGTGAGGAATGGTGCTGTGTAACATTCCCTGTACTCTCGTGCAAATAAAACTTAGGTTCAGAGTCTGTGCACTCCTGTGATCTGCAGACTGCATAGTGACAAGAGAGGTATTAAGGAGGACTGTTTATGTGGTGGTGATAAAAATCACACATAGTTTCAGGAGACCTAAAGAGCCTGCAGATTTTATTAAGAAGAATTTTTTGAAGAAAATCACGTGCATGTTTGCATGTTTATCTGTGTTGATAAATATATGTAACTTGAACGGAAGGGTGTTGTTAAAACTGCTAATGTTCACGTTTGTGTCACATGCAAGTTTGCAGCATTGTAAACCTAGTACTGAACGAGAACACTAGACTTTTAGCTTATGTGAAGTGTACTGAATGTTTCACAAGAATTACTTGTTTTAACTGTAAAATAATTACAGTACTTAATAATGTAGGAAACACTTGTGAGTTAGTTTGCAGTTCTTTTTATCTTAAAGAATGCAATAGAATCCATTGCTAAAAAGATGGGACAATTTAAGCAAATGCTGTCAGTACAGACAGATGCAGAGCAGTCAGCATAGGAAGGATATTTGAGCTGAATAAAATGATTAATTCTTTCCGTTTTAAAGTCTGAGATTTAGATGTGTTGTGGGTGCTGTTATTCATAAACTTCTGCTATAGAAAATGTAAGAATGTGATGTTGGCTGTGTTTACTGAAAATCAAAGTTTAATATTTTTCCCTGGATGTAATATAGTGTGCACCTGATTCAATGTGAGAAGTACCTTTTTAACAAGGCAGCACATTTTAATCAGTTCATCAAAGCCATCTAGGAATCTCTCCTTGTAGTTAAAAGCAAGTCAGTCACTCCACCCTGGTAGTTTTCTTCCTTCCTGAAAGCTCTATCCTTCTAAAGAAATGTTCATTTTTCTATCTCAGGTTGCCATCAGCACCCTTTCAGCTTAAGGCCTTGCCCTGTCTGTCCCCATGACAAGTTCTGACTACCCTGCAATCACGAGTGAGGTGATGAAACTGGCAGTTTAAGTAGCATAGGTGCACACAGTAGGGCTTGGAGCAATCAGAGTTATTAAAATTAAATAGTTACCCAGCTTGCTTATCCACTATTGTAGGAGATCTAGTTTTATATCTTTATGCAAAGCTTATCTACGAAAAAAAAATCTATCTTGGATTTTAATAAGAATATAATTTGGCACTGCCATTAGGGGTTTTTTGTCTTTCTGTGTTGAACTGTCAGTTCAAGTTTTTGCTCTGTTTTATAAAGGGTTGCAGCAACACTCGTTGGAAGACACCAAAGGTTCATCTTTTGTGAAGTTGATACTGATAACAGGTTGTAAAGAATTATGGAATCTACACATGGCTGAATGGATCTGGGCTTTTACAAAGCAGGTTTGATACCCGGCCAGTTTTGGTCTCTGTAGACCTAATAAATGAAAGAGATTTTTCCACTGCCCTGTCACAGAAGACAAAAACGCAGCTTACTGAATTGGCTGTTCATTGCCAGTTTAGGAAAAAAATTGTCATTTTCTTGCCCTGTATAATAAAAGCAGTACTAATTAGTAGACAGCACTAAAACAATCTCATATGCTTTTCGTCTAGCATTTGAAACTTTAAAAAAGTTGTCTCTTATGTATGACTGTGATAAGAACTTTTGAGAACTTTAAGTGTTGTTAAACTTCAGCAATCAAATTGCATATTTTCAGACAGCTCTTAAGCAGACGTGAGTTGTTACAAGAGTCTCTTTCAGAGTTAAACTGTTGGTTTGCAAACTCTTTCTGACATCTTCTCCTATGAAAGCAAAATAGCCCTTTTCTTCTTTCTAAATTAAAAATAAACCTATAATTGGTTTACAGGGCCTTGCCCTCAAGTTGATGGCATTTCTGTCCGTCTGGGATGCAGAAGGAAGAAGCGGGGGAAAAGAGGGAGCCCCTTGCATCTGGTTAGCAGGCCCAGCTCTGTAATTGTCTGGAGATCAAAGAACCATTTGATGGTGGCCGTTAACACCTTCCAGCATAATATTCCCAGCTCCCTCTCTGCCCATCCTCCTGCTGCAGTGCAGAAAGTTGGCACTTCGAAAGACCTACCTCCTGAACAGAAGGAAGATAGATGGGAATGAGGATTTGGGGTGTATGGGAAGTGGGGTGAAAGAGGAGGTAGAAGAAATGTGAGGTGGGAAGCCCTGGTGTTACCAAAGGATGATTTACAAAACCTTTTGCAGGCTACTGGTAGGAATGGGAGGCTGACTGTCCTGCTGACATGCAAGAGGAGGAAAAGTTAGGCATGCCAGCTGGCCAGTTATTAAAAAAACCAAAAAACATCTAAAGATGATTGGTTTGCACGCTCAGATGCCCTGCGTGTGTGCAGTGGTACCAGCCATGCCAAGGGTACAGCACAGATGTGGTGCAAGAGCTGGGAGTCTGCAAGGACACGGCCAGGAGTGTGCACCAGCGTTTCCACACCCCCCCTGGTGGAGTGGCTACTGGGAAAACTGGAAAATTCAGTTGTCTCCTTTGCAGTCATTAAGATAGCAGTAAAACTGGCCTGCCTAGTTAGAAACCAGTCAGGTAGCAATCATATAAAAGGCCCTTAGCTTCCCAAAAATGGCTGAAGGGAGGAGTAGTGCTCATGTGACTCAAGGAGCGGATGAGGTGGATCAATAGTCTGTGAAACAGAGGAGGATGGAACCGTGGCACAGGGGTGTTCGGGGCCACTCCAAAGAGGTGCGATGAGCGTGACTGACAGTTGTAGCAAAGTGTGAAGCTCTCTTTACCTTCTTTAATTTCTATGTAGTCAGAATTTCTTTGCACCCTGACTTCCATGATAGCATTACTTTAACTTGGTGAAAGCTGTAGACTGCAGTTGCACTGAGCTGTAGATATGGCAGCTTTTCCATTTGCTTCCACTTGCACTTCAGGAATACTTGAAGCAATTAAAATATTTTCTTTTTTTGTGAGAGATGCCACTTATTCCATTTGTGTTCAGCAGGAACAAAAGCAGTTTCCTCATTTTTGGGGGTGTCTGTAGAAAGATCCTGGAACCAAAAAAGAAAATGAGTCATCAAATTTAGTCACAAAACTTGAGCTGTTTTGATATTTAGAAGAACCAAGTAGCATTTTGGGGGGCATTTTTTTTTAGCCAGCATTACAAATTATATATATTATATATGTTTTATAGTTTTATGTATACATGTGTGTATATCTATATAACTACATATGCATGTACAATGTTATCTGATTTTTTTTTTAGTAAATTGGGTAGAATTATCTCATTTTAAACTTGTATTTTAATGCTGTACATTCTTTTTGACTCAGAAATTAATGGGATTAATATATAATAATTCTTTGTTTCTGTGTTGTAACTGCCACTGGAGGTAAGTATTAAAACCATTTCACATTTGGGGAGATTATGTGATAAAGAAGCTGTTTCTTCATCTGGGTTCCATAGTGAGTTGCTGGTGAGTTGGCTTAAAGGGAAGAAAAAAGAAAAAAAAAGACGCTTGGCAAGAAATCAAAAAATAATAGAAAGCAGGCAGCTCAATTTGAACCAAAATACTGAAGTTACTGTTGTTGGTTTTTTCCTCTTTGCTGAAAGGCTTACAAAGACTACCATAACTGCTGCACTGTCCAGTTTGAAGTGTACTAAATGTGTGGTGTTCATGGTGTCCAGCCACACTGGCTGAAGATGACAGAAGTACCACTGAGACAGTAGATTAAGATTGGGGCTTGCTTTGGCCATTGACTGTACTGGCGTCTTTCTTCAGTTCTTGCACAAGGACCCAGGCCAGGCAAGCTTTATCATCATAAGTTTTTGAGGGTGTTCTCCCCGTTACTAAATTTTGTCACTGCTATAACCCTGTGAAATTTAGGCATTTATAATTATGGTATACGATACAGTTCTGCCAGACTAGTAATAGACCACTTACCACGGCTATTGCCCATAGATTACAGTTCAGAAACTACTGTTTGGGGTATTCGGAGATTCTTCATCCTCAGCAGGAGAGAGACAGGAAATGGTGATAGTCATCAGGCTGCAGAGGCAGAGGTACGTGGTTCAGCGGGGTTGTCTAGCTAGGTCAGATGCACTCACCTGACAGCAAGCATGCTTGATTTCTAGTCTTTGGGCTGGCCAGTGTTAATCTATCTGTGCAAAGTGGAGAAGCATCAACAGGTGAGTGAGAAGGTTTGGTATGGCAGGATAAATTGAGCTAATCTGGTAGGGGCAAAAAACTGGTGACTTCTGGAAATGAAGTCCTTTTCCCCATCGTCTTCTCCATAGTCTTGGCCAGGTTGTCATGTTGTCCCCCCTTGTCTTCCTGGCTGTAAAACTTGTCTCAGCCCTTGATGAACTGATTCAGTTGACTAATCTACAAAAAAAATAAAAAGTGAAGAATTTTATGCCAGATTAGTGAGCTGAACAGGTTTACTAAAGGATAGGATGAATGAAAGGAAAGGGACAGGAACACAAGAACTTTTTAAATAGTAGTTAGATGTTAGGTTGGCTCGGCACCCTTGTGTAACAGCACACTTTGAACATTTCTGTCCAGAATAATGTGGTGGTGTTTGGGGTATTTCCATGAGAGGAAGGATTTGTGGGTTCAAATAAGAGATCTTGAAAAGGAGATTATTAAGTTTTACAAATGTAGCCCAGGGGGTAGAGGAGAAATCAGCATATTAGATCACAGCTGTCAAGCTTTGAGGCACCAAACCCCCATTTTCTCACAGAGTATCTGTTAGAAAATATTCTCTGCTCCGTCTCATCATGGACTTCAGGCTCAAAACCTACAATTTCTGGAGATAAGCACACTACTGGAATAGCAAGATGGTGTAAAAAAAGGACATTTTATTCAACGAATCTCACAAATTAGGCACAAACAGTATAATAGAGTTTAATGATCATCGTTCTATTAAGGAACCTGTGCATGACATGCATTTTTGTATGTTTAGGAGCAATAAAATTTCTCAGTTCTTCTATTTTTTTATTCTCTACTCCATGGAGAACTTTCTTTTGTCTTTGGCAAATGTATGAATATTATCATGTGTTTTCAAATTTCTGAAAGTTACCTAGGTGAAAACTAAAGCATAGGTTAAAAATAGTCATAAAACCCTGTAGCAAAAAAGGGGGGTTTGCTCAGAAAAATAAAGGTCACAGTGTATTCCTGTTCTAAGCCACAATAATAAGAGTGGGGATAACTTTAAAAGGTTTGCTTTAGTACAGTACTGCCAAATGCATGCCAGGAGCCATCTTCACTCTGAGATATGTCCTAAGAGCCAGTTCAGTGGCCACAGAATACTACAGGTGTATTTGCATTTATTCTAAGGACTTTCTGTTAGCTTTCTCTGCATCATACTTGAGAAGTTGTGGCAGTCTGGGGAAGTTCCCACTGATGGGAAAAGGGGAAACATAATCCCCATTTTTAAAAAGGGAAAAAAGGAAGACCTGGGGAACTACAGGCCAGTCAGTCTCACCTGTGTGCTCAGCAAGATTATAGAGCAGATCCTCCTGGAAACTATGCTAGGGCACATGGAAAATAAGGAGGTGATTAGTGACAGCCAACATAGCTTCACTATGGGCAAATTGTGCCTGACAAATTTGGTGGCCTTCTACGATGGTGTTACAGCGTTAATGGATAAGGGAAGAGCAACAGATGTCATCTACCTGGACTTGTGCAAAGCATTTGACACTGTCCCACATGACAGTGGATTTGACAGATGGACCACTCAGCAGATGAGGAACTGGCTGGCTGGTCGCACTCAAAGACTTGCGGTCAATGGCTCGATGTCCAAGTGGAAACCCGTGACGAGTGGCGTTCCTCAGGGATTAGTATTGGACCGGTGCTGTTTAACTTCTTTGCTGGTGACACAGGCAGTGAGATCGAGTGCACCCTCAGCAAGTTTGCCAACACCACCAAGCTGTGTGGTGCAGTTGACACACTGGAGGTAAGGGATGCCATCCAGAGGGACCTTGACAGGCTTGAGAGGTGGGCCTGTGTGAACCTCACAAAGTTCAACAAGGCCGAGTGCAAGGTCCTGCACGTGGGTCAGAACAATCCCAAACGCAAATACAGGTCAGGTGATGAGTGGATTGAGAGCAGCCCTGAGGAGAAGGACTTGGGGGTATTAGTGGATGAAAAACTGAATATGAGCTAGCGATGTGTGCTCACAGCCCAGAAAGCCAATCGCATCCTGGCTGCATCAAAAGAAGCATGACCAGCAGTTCGAGGGATGTGATTCTCCCCCTCTACTCCAGTCTTGTGAGACCTCACCTGGAGTACTGCGTTCAGCTCTGGGGCCCCCGACAGAAGAAGGACATGGACCTCTGGAGCAAGTCCAGAGGAGGGCCATGAAGATGAATAGAGGGCTGGAGCACCTCTGCTGTGAAGACAGGCTGCGAGAGTTGGGGTTGTGCAGCCTGGAGAAGAGAAGGCTCTGGGGAGACCTTATAGCAGCCTTGCAGTACCTAAAGGGGGCCTACAGGAAAGAAGGGGAGGGACTCTTTATCAAGAAGTTTAGTGATAGGATGAGGGATAACGGTTTTAAACTGAAAGAGGGCAGATTTAGATTAGATATTAGGAAAAAAGTTTTTCACTGCGAGGGTGGTGAGGCACTGGAACAGGCTGCCCAGAGAGGTTACGGATGCCCCATCCCTGGAAGTGTTCCAGGCCAGTTTGGATGGGGCTTTGAGCAACCTGGTCTAGTGGAAGGTATCCCTGCCCATGGCAGAGGGGTTGGAATGAGATGATCTTTATGGTCCCTTCCAGCCCAAAACACTGTATGATTCTATTCCAAGATATCCTCATGTTTGTGCTGTTACTCAGCTTTGCTTTTATAACTCTCTGATTTAATTTAAAAAAAAAAAGAAAAAAAAGTCAAATCACACATACGTATATAACTTCCAAGTTTTACAAATCTGAGACTCAAGTGCATTATTTTGAAAACTTACCAGACTATAAGTAGATTTATTTTAGTTGATACCATATGGATAACGTACTACTATATACGCTTTACTATTTGCTCAGTAGCTATTTTTGGCACTGTCATTCATAGAGTAAGAAAAACAAATTATTTTGTGGAGTACATGAAGTGAGGTGAGCTTAAATATTGGTCTAAAATAAGTGCTTATGAAATGACCAAGTAAAACCTTTAGTTAGTCAGAACAGTGCTTGAGGTGCTGGAATTGTTGAAGATCCTAAGAAAGTCAGTGGGGGACATGAGTTGATGTCTATAAAACTATGGTTCACTTTGCACCTGATGTTTTCCTGGATGGTTGGTAAAGAATGGAAAAGGCATTTGACCTTGAAAATATTTAACTGAAGCTAAATTCTCTTGAACTCACGATGGTGCTGGGGATGGGGTTAGCAGTAGAGGGTTGGTGTTGTGGGTGCTTCTTGTGTCAGGCTTGGCTTTCAAGACATCGTCGTCTTTTCATTTGACAATGAGCCACAAAATTAAGGATGCTGTGCCACAGCAGTGGGAAGTTGTAGGTACTGTTGTCAGTACTGGTAACTCGGATTTCTTTAATTTCTTTTAATAATATGCCATAAGTCAATAAAATCAATGGAATACAGGTACTATTCCATTTTAATCTACATTTCAGTGTGAGGACAAGCTGTGAGCAGCTGTGTGCAATGTATTGTAGAGCAGTAACCTTAATGTGGGAGTCTTTATTTGCATAAGAACCATAATGTTTTATACTGAGCTCATTGTGTCATGTTATTTGAACAGATTGAAATAAAAGAGTAAACTACACTATACATATTGATCAATGCATGAAGTAGTTTTTGTGTTGATGCTAGTGTAGCAGTAGTTATATAGGATATTACAATCCTTTGAGATATGTCTTGAAATTAAAAAGGGAAGCATGATTTTGGGAATTTTGATGACTGAAGGTTCTGGTGTTGTAGGAAATTATGTTCCTTATGATGATTTAAAGAACAGCTTCCCTAAACAAACATAATAACAGAATTAAGTTTACAATGTAGAGAAGAATCCCTCATCAAATAATGCCAGTACATTGATCATAGCAAATACGCTGTTTGCATTGTAGCGTGGCTTTTGTGATAATTGTATTAGTAACAAAAAGCTGCTGAAGGTTGTCAGGGAATAACTTGTACTTTAAAAATGCTGGAAAGTACTTAAAAAAAAAAAAAAAAAAAAGAAAAGAATCTTACCTTACAATGAATTAATGGTCTTGGATGAATCTTTGCTGTTGGGTAAGATGTTCGATATACTTCAGCCAGCTGGCTTAAGTCCTTGTAAGAACACACTTGTCCTAAGGAAGATTAGTCTTTTTGATGATTAGTGCACTGCACTGAGCCTCACCTTTTTCTTGACGTATATAACCGTGTGTTTATATATTCACAAATTTTATATAAATACATGTAGTCCTAGAGGCTTTTCAAGCATTTCCATTATCAGTGTTTTATGATTTGTTTTACATTAAAGCTTTCCTACTTGATGTAGTGTTTTAGCCCATAAATATTGATTTCAATGACAAAATAGTTGGGTTAGTTTATGTTAAACAAACAGCATTTTTGGAGTTCTGGTGGATTTCAGATGAGTTTTTAGGAACACTATATAGTGGTCTGCAGGTACTAAATTTATTACAGTTGCTTACAGTTGAGAGACAACTACCAGTGCCCGATGCTTCTAATCAGTTGGGCAGTGCTGTATGAATGGAAATACTTTCTTTTCCTTTTTCTTCATTGAAAAAAGTCCTTTGCTGACAGCAAATATGTTATACTCTGCCAAATGAAATAGTGCATGAAATTTTGCTCTCTTTTTTAAGGAAGAAGTTTCGTGTAGTTTCCATGATTGTACATTGAAGTGCTGAAGTTTCCTTCAACCTAATTATATTTTTAATCTTAACTGTAACTAGTGATCAGATAATTATTCTGACCTTAAAAAAAATATTATGGATGTTTGATAGCCAGTTTCATTATTGAATTGAATCCAAGCTATAATAAAATTATTTATTATTTATTTTTGAAAACAGAAATGTGCTTTTAATGCTTCATTATGTTTTACACACTGATGTTGAAGCTTCTCAGTTTATTTTTGTACGAATAAACATGGATGTTCTAGGAGTGTGCATGTGGGTCACATACTTTTTTTCCCATTGTTAATAAGTGCTTTTTGAAAATTAGGAACATCGGATGTCTCTACACTAAATACAATCTCACAGGAATATTTAGTCATTCCTTGGAAATAATTATTTCTTATTGAAAAATAAATGTCCTAATGCATTTAATCCATACTATAATTTGCATCCATCCATGAGCATATGACACTGTTTTTCTCTTTCTTGGTCTGCTTTTCTGGACCATGTTTGTACAGAAGTATTTACAAGAGCCATCACGAAATTGTTGTCTTGTTTGCTATTAAGAGCTCAGTAAAAAAATCTGTAAATTGGATTTTGCTCTAAAAGAATGTGTTGTCTGTTTTGAGAGGTTTTCCTCTTTCTGTATATTACCTGACAGCATGCTGCATTTGTTTTTCATGCTGAGATAAATAACTGCTAAATAGAGAAAAGGCAAGAAAAAGTTTCCCAGAGTTTCGTACAAGAACATTATTTTTCCTCCAGGCAGGGGCAGATGATCACAAGCTATAGTATTATACGAAGTTACCCTTCCTCTTTAACTGATACACGGCTGCTCCTAATTTAGTGCAAATGTGAAGTAAAATGGATTTGCTTAAATTATCTCTGTTAGTTGTGTGTGACCTTCCTCAGGAATGAAGCTAACCCATTTTACTTCAGGTTTTCATGGCCTAGAAGTATTTTAGTGAGCAGCTGCAGCTTTGCAGGCAAGCATTGGTACCTCTAGGAGGAAAACAGTGGCATCTGAAGAAACACTAGCTGGACTGTGCACTGTTATCTGATGATGCTGTTTGAACATTGCGTGTAGACATGCAACAAAACTGGTGGTGAGGACAAAGGCAACTTGTGTGATGTTCACTCTGGCACTGTCCACCTGCAACCACTACTCCTCTCAGTTTGATCACTGGTCTCAGGTGTTAATATTTGCACAGTTACCATTTCAACAAGCTGAATGACTTAGGCTATTAAGGGCTGAAAGGGGTGTGCCAGGAATTGCAGTAAGGAAGGCTGTCTGATGCTTCCCAGTATAGGATGCTGGTTGGAGTTTTTTATAACTTTGCAAAACATTAGCCTTTGGGACTAGGCAGTTGCCTCTAGCTTAATCTTTTTTGTCTGCCACAATTATTTAGCTATCTGTAAGAATGTGTGGAAGAAGTTATTTCTCATTGTAGATTTTTTTTTTTTTTTTTTGAAGAACCTTTTTTTTTGGAAATGTTCCGTGTCCCTCCCTTTGAAGCAGATACTAGGAGTTAGATGGCAGTGTGGGAAGCGCTGGTGATAGGCACCGGGGAAGAAGAGCAGCTTATGAGTCACAGCTTTGCCTTTGTCAGCACTGCGAAAATCTCAGATCTAACCAAACTGTAACCTTTTAAAGAAATCACAGTTCTCACATGCTGTCTTGAGCATGTGAGAGCTGTATGGCCTGTAAGGGGAGGGGGAGGCTGAGCTGGGGGATGAAACCAGTGCCTCGTACACCAGCGCCTGAGAGCCAGAAGTAGACCCGTGGGCAGTGGCACACACGGGGCCCTGGCGTGGTCCTGGCCCCAAAATATTGTAGACTGTGAACAGAAGGGAGAGACCCATGGTGAGAGCGTGTGTTAATATGACAGCATGTTGGGGAACAAAGGAGGGGAGGAAGGAGGGGAGTCAAGGGGGAGAGCGTGGCACTGCCAGCCAAGCCTGGAAGTGACTGAGCCAGGAGAGACGAAAAGCCTTGGGCAGTGGGGGTGAGGAGAGACTTGGGAAGGGCATTGAAGGTAGGAACGAAGAAGGACGAGGGCTTGAATCGACATGGGCCAGAGGATATGGCTTGAGGAAAACAGGCAGAGGAGTTTGTTCTGGAAGGTCCTTTTCTATAGAGATCTTTGAATAAGTAAACACTCTTTGATTTCAGTAGCTCCTTGAGAATAAGTTTTTAACCATCACTTATGGCTTGTCCCCATGCAGAGAATTGTTTTGTGCTTGCAACCGTTTTACTCCTTTGCCACAAGAGCTGCATGGTAAATCTAAGGATTTTGACCCCACTGCTGGTTTTTGTAGGTGTCAGTGTGACCCCGTCGTACAAGGTCTGATGTGTGATTTTCTTTTTTTCTAGAAGTGGTGAATGCAAACATTTTTTCAAGTCAAGGAATGTTAAAACTGAGCTTATCTTTGCAAAGCTCTTTTGTTTGGCCCCTCATGAGGAAGCCTTATAATCTAATGATATTTAACCATGCGCTGACAGGCTGGTTTTTTTCTGCAGGACCACTGCTTCATTCGGTGCGCAGGATGGACTTGCTCTGGGAATGAATCTGGTTGATGCAGTGGAGAAGGCTGTTCTCTGTAGTACCCCTGCCTCACTTCCAGCAGAAGTCAGGACGTGCGTGGCGGGCGAGGCAGGGGATCACAGGAGGCAGAAGCCGTTCTGGTGCTCTCTGCAGCTGCATGCTGCCCTGGCGAACGGGACTCAGACTTCCTAGGTGATGCTAGGTAAGTTGCTCAATCTTGGTTTTTCTCATGTCCTTGCTAACTGTACGTGTCTTGCTTTCTTGTGGATGACTTGAGATCTTTGGATCTGATTTGGAAAAGTGCTGAGCACTGATAACGGCAAGTGAGGCAGTGGGGGCTGAGGTTTGAAAGTGCTGTATAAAGCACAACGTAATGCTAAGCGCTGTGAAAAAATTAGGTCAGAGTTATGCCAAACTGGAGACAGAGTTGTCTTCAGAATTGGAGAATCATTTTGACCTTAAAGCTGTCACTGCTTTGTAGTTAGGAAGTTAGGAATAACAGTTATTCTAAGTTAGGAGTAACAGAGTAACACTAGGACTAACCATTATGTTGATGAAGCACTCAGCTGCACCATTGAATTCACAAAGAAATTACTTGTTCCGTCTTCCAAAAAAAATTTGAGTAGCATGCAGTAAATAAGGTATTGGACCATATGCCAAATACCAAGAGTAAAACAGATTACTGTTTTGATTAGTGGTAATTCTGTACGCTGAATGAAGCAGAGGTGCTGTGGAAATGGTATGACATAACTGTGGTGTATACCATGCCACAGAAGCAAACAAAGGCAAAGTTTAGGTTTCTCTAAAACTTACTTTTGACATTTCCTCCTGTGAGTGCTTGCCTCTGCAGATTGTTTTTAGCATAGATGTTTGTATCACATAATACAATTTGGGGTGCAAGAAGCACAGCATTTTTTGATGCTGTCAACTCAGATAATATATGTACAGAAAACCAAAATGACACATAAATTCATCATTCTTTGCAGGCACATGCCTTGTGCCTGGTTATTGTATCAGATACAAAGCAGACAGTGTTTGTAATGCCCACTATCAGAATGACTTGAGGTCAGAATTTCATCTGCATTTCTTCCGGCTCGGGATTTGTATTTTCCCAGTGTGATTTCTATAGCTACAATGCTGTTGTAATCAGTAGATAACAGAGAATTTTTTGGCCAAGGCATGGTTAAGCTAAATATTGTTTTAACTTAGCTAACCTGAATGCAAAATATCTAACGTTAGATCAGATTTTATGAATTAACCAAGAGCGTGTCTTCGGTGCCTAGAAACGTAGTGAGTGTGCTTGCCAGATAAGCTGTTAACTCTCTGTTGCAGGAGAGAGACAGTAAAAGCTATGAAGCTTTGATAATGGCTAAATATTATATTAAATACACAGAATAAGAGTGCACATTCCCCTTCCAGCCTGCTCATGGGGGATCTACTACATATGGCTCTGTGAAAGGCTGCAGTAATGCTTTAGGCACAGCAATAGTTTTAAGTGCTGCTTTCTAAGAAAACCTGAGGTATTTTTGTTTGACTACTGCTGTGCAGTGCAAGTTGTTCTTTAAATCTTTAAACATAAACAAAAAAGGTAGGGAAAGAATCTGTATTTTATGAGCAGAAGTTACAAATGAAATTATTTGCTTTACCTAGAGCATTGAAAATTATGTTGCAATTAGACTGATGCAATAGCACACGTTACGAAAGGATCGCACGGTTCACAGAGCCCGCTGGAGAAAAGCACGGGACTGTAACAGCAGGGGTGTTGTGGGCCTGCGGGGCAGCGCACTGGCAGAGCTATGCAGGGAAGATTATCGGCTAATGTGGAGAGAGGAACGCCAAGAAAAATAAAAACTCTGCCGTTTCTGTGTATCCCATAAAATGGGAGGCGGGGGGAGGAGGAGGGCGACTTGTTTTATCAATGTGCCTACTTTATTTCGGTGGCACGTCTAATCCGGTATGGAAAATGTTTTCTGTTACGTGAAAGAAAGAAAGAATGGAAATGGAAGCTAATTTTGAGCTAATATATTTTTAAAGCTGCTAATAATAGTGGAATTTTATTCAGCGCACTCTATTTCTACAATAGAAAAGTAAAATTCCTTTGGGTTAACTGAAACATCTGTTGAACAAATTGGTTCAGTTTCATGAGTCTGTTACTAATTCTGAGAAGTAGATGGTGTTTTATAAAACCAGTAGAGTTGGGGGTTTAGTGCCCATATTCTTTCTTTTTTTTTTCTTTTTTTTTTTTTTTTACTATTATTAAAGTAGGTCATTTTGAAGTGTTATGTTTTCATGAATACAGTAATACTGTGGTTAATATTTCTAGTATTTCAAGGTTTACCTTTGCTTTAATGAGTTTTCTTCACTGTTTTTAATCAACATTACTAATATTCTTTAAAGTAGTGGGTTTCCAGATTTTTTTCAAGTTCTTAGTAATGAAGTAACTGAGTAATTCTTTTCAAAAAAAAACTCTTTTGGTGCATTTCAGCTTGTATTTCCTTGTTTCTGCAGGTTTTTTCTACTCTGCTTTACTTACAAAGTTTGAATGTTAACAGAATTTTAGTTGCTCCTACTGCTCTTTTCTCGTTTGGGCTAATTATTCTTTGTCTGTAACTTCACAGTTGTCAGAAGAATATTGTAGGTGACAAATCAGTTTATGGCTTCATATGGTGGAAGCTAAGAATGTCCTAAGAGTGAATGAGCTGATGTCATATGAATTAATAAAAGAAGAAAAAGGGAGAAATTAAAAACAGTTTGTAAGATTCTGTTCCTATGCATCAGTAATGCTCTAATTTAATTTCATAGACATGCACACATCTTAAAGCAGTTTAGGTTTCTCAGGTACATATCCTATCAAAATCATCACTGAAAGGAAATCACAAGTGTAATGTTAGTATGCAGATAAAATTAAGTTCTGTGTGCTTTACTGTTAAATATGTAAAATCAACACAAGTTCTTGTGTACTACATGTAACTAGCTGTAATACTTTGACACATTTAAAAGGAAAAGCTGAACTTTGAATTCAGACAGTGAATATATATTTTCTTTGTAGTGCATATATTATGTGGAAAATATAAGACTGACATTAAGCATGTACATTCAGTATGATTGTAAGCTATGGCAATTTCAGCTTCGTGGTCAGGGTGTCTGACTTGAGAGTAGCTCAGTGTATGAAGGATGTGAACGGAAGTTGATAATACTTTCTAATGTTACTTTAACAGATAATGTCTTTTACTTTTTATTATGGCTATTTTTGAAGCTTTAATATATGTTAATTATGTGGTAATTCGGTTGTCTTTAAATTAGAAGATAATGCAAGTATAAATAAGAGGGACAGCAGTGTGGGATAGCATTGCTTTTGAGGGATTGCTGGGTTGAGGAGGAATGGAGAGGTATAGTTGAGTTTTGTGAAGGTGCATGTGAGCATTGGCAGCGCAATGATCTGCCCCACTGTTGATAAGATGTTCCAAACAACCCTTGTGTCAGTTTTGTCCTTGGTGCAGCTCGCTGAAGTTTCAGATGACGTGCATGAAATGAAGTGAGGGGGAAGTTGCGTGGCTGAAGTCCTGTGCCAAGTCTTTTTGAAGTTGTATGCAGCAGCTGTGCTGTAGCTAAAGAAAGGCTTTCTTTGACTCCATTGTAACATCTGCATGATCTTTAACAGCAGAATTGTTCCACTGTGATGTATCGTTTAGCTAATCCGGGTTGCCTTCATTAAGTATTTTTTTCTTTTCCTTATTAGAAATGCTTGCATTACTTTTGGGAATAAGTTTGCAAAGATCTGGACTTGAGTGCTTCTGTGTAGAAACAGTAGGCTTCAGTCAAAAAAGAGCCAAAAGAGGAGTTGAGACTTTGAGTTTGAGTCTGTAGCTCAGTGAGGCTTTTGAGGTAATTGGGCAGCTCTAGACTACAGCCCACGAATTGCGTTTTTCTATGTCCTCCCTTCTTTGGATGATAGGGGTTGAACGTGGGTCCAGTTTTTGTGGAGATGTGACAAACGCGTCATCATTGTAGCTAAGCGTGGTCTAACGGCTTCCAGCAGCGTGGTTTGCACCCTCTGTGCTGAGGTATTACCCCGTCTCCCTCACACCAGCGCCGCTGCTGCTGCGGCTCTGGGGTGAGTTGGCTTAGGGAGACAAACAGTGGTCAGCTAACTGCATTTTTGGTTGGGTTACTTGGCTGACTCTTTAACTCTTTGAACTTGCTGACTGCAGAGTTAGACAAATGTCTGTGCTGAAGATGATCTGGAAGAGGGACAGCAGGGCCAGCCCCTTCTAGTTGCAAATTGGCTTTTCTGCCACTTCGAAACTGTGCCTTGACTTGAGGCAGGAAGAACGCGACCAAGGGAAGTGTTTTTAAAGAAGTGCATGAGTTAGACTGTGTACTGTGTTTACTCTGAAAGTGAAGTGAAAAGAAATCAATCTCTCGGGTGTAATTGAATTAGAAATTTTAGCTTTAGTGTTTCTTTTAGGTGGAGGTTTTTGCATAAGGACTTTAAAACCGAATCTTTATTTAATCTTCTTCCAGTTTGAGACTAAGAGGTCTGTAATTGTTCACTCTCTGTTAGCACCACAAAACTGGCAAGTTCTCATAGTTAAAGGGTGGGACCTAATGGTCAGAATTAAGAGGCTGTGATCTTGGAGAGCAAACCAAAGGTACTAGAAATGCTGATGCTTCTCTGTGTTAAGGATTTTGGTGATCTTGACTGTAAATATCTTGCATTTATGGGGTACTTGGCTCTCAAGCAGTATGTCACAAACTAAATCTGGAGGAATACATCGTAAATTAAATGCGGGTGAGGGTTTTTTTGTAAGTGAGAATTATTACATTTTATCATCGGGAATTACTGGATATGCGTTTGCTTTTCAATTGAACAATATGATCAGTCTTCCTGCTGTAATCTCTTAGGAGAATGACTGTCAGTGGAAAAGCAGAGTGCTGATTTATGTAATTGTACTCATTGCAGAAGTTTAGTTTGTGAGATCCAATTAACATAAATAAGCAAAGTAAGAGAGAAGGCACAGGAAACATACTGCTGCTTATTAGGGTTGTTAAATGGTATTTTCAAAACTATCTTCTAGTCAAATAATGATTTTCTTCGATTTATGCTGGGCGAGCTGTGTCACTCCCCATATTCAGTGTCTATAAAATTGAACATATACTTTCCACAATAAAGGGTTAATACCGTACTCTGCAAAACAACAAAGCTGGTATTACAAGTTACTTGAAATACTGCATATTGAGCGGAAAACGAGAGATCTGCCAGCGTGTGTAATTCAGAGCGCAGCCTGCCTGCTTGGGAGAACGCAGCGCGCCTGCCTCCCTGTCCGAGAGTGACCATGACCACGTCACCAGGGACTGAGCATGGCCCGGGTGACAGCTGGGCGTTTTAGTCTCACACGTGGAAAACATATGTTTCCTAATGCCTAAGGAGTATGGTCCTAGAAACAGAGATGCTTGACAGCAGTAGTCCAATACATGCATTTTATCTACACTTTAAACAATAGTTAGTAAAAGAAGACCTTAAGACCAGTCTTCAAAACTGAGCACATTTAATACATTCTGGTTCCAGCAATGTTACTGTGAGGTAAGGGCGAGCAGCCGAGGACTTGTTTCAAAAACAGGAAGTGCCCACATTTATATAAAATTGCATAGTTTCAGCTGTCATAAATGTGGTTTCAATGCAGTTGCAGGAGTAAAGCCCAAAGTAGTTATAACCAGCTTACTTCCTCTTCCAGTCAAAGTGCAAACAGCCATATAATTAACAATCTGTGGCTCATTTTCTCTAGCTGGGTTAAGTATTCTGTTTCGCCTGTTCAGTCACTGTATAAACAGAGGGAACTTGACTTGCTTAAGAACATTTTAAAACACAAATATTCTCGGTCATAACCAGATCTGGAGATTCACAAAACGGGATCTTCGATTGCCCCTCGAGCTTGGCAGCAGAAATGAGACCTGTGAGTGTGGCTGGCGTGCTGCCAGGCTCCTCGGAGAAGAGCTAGCCTTGCCAAGTTGGCTTCTTGCCATGGTAAACTGCATGGGGCAGCAAAACCTGCTGCAGAGCTGGTAGACAGTTTTTCTCTTTAGGGACTTCCCTTCTTACATTCCATTACAAATTGGCTTTATTCAAAGTCTTTTATCATTAATTTTTTGAGGACTGATTGCTCAGCTTTTTTGGACAGCTTTTTTCTGAGTTAATTCACCCATTCTGCCTTTGACTCTGCTCATGCACTTAGTATGGCAGAAAAGTGTGAGTACAAAAGGACAAGAGAGTTCCTCGTCTGCTCCTGTGTACTGTTGGGTTGGTTCAAATATGTTTTAGGCTGCTGGGGGCCTTTGAGGAGAGCCCTAACTTTTCATCCAGAAAGGGCCTGTCATCACTTCTCGGTCTCTGGTGAAACCAGGCACTTGAGCAGCAAATACCTACTGAATATTCCCCGTGTACTCTGCTTGCTGGGAAGAGCTGGTGAGGAGCCTTTCCAGGGAAAGGAACTTCTCCCAGGAGAGTTTCTCCAGGGAAGCTCTGCTAGGTTACTGAAGCTGCAGCACTTGCTGCATATGGTAATTGACAGTGGACCTTTTCTTCTTGTGACGGATTTTTGGAGAGAGGCTTTTCTTCATGTGAGAGGTGGCTCTGCATTTTGCAAAGCCCTGTGAGAAACCTTTAGGCAGAGCTTGACAAACATTACTCTGTCCTAAACATAATATGAAGCATTTCCCTTCCCTTTCCTAGCTGTCCTCTTCAACTATCAGATAAATAGTGGAGAATACTTACTCAAGACCTTATGAAATATAAATTCATAGTGACCATCTTTTGACTTTATGCAAGAAAGTTAATAGTCCTTAAAAGGACTATTTCATCCTGTACTGCCTAAGTTTTTCCTTTCTTCAGGAAAAGCTGGCTAACCCATTTTGTTGTCACTGGAACAACCAGAAGAGCTACATCGATGACCAGAACCTTGACTCATCTTTCTGAATGGGGTTTTAAAAGCAAAAGCAGTCTTAATAGCCTCTGTGTAAAAACCAAGATATATCTAAGAGCAATTGCAAAGAGAACAGAAATCAGGACAGATTTCTGCTTCAAGCTCCCTAGTGTTTTTAGCTGTAATTTAGCAGGGGAGACAACGGAAGACCAATGAAAGCGAGAACTCGTTTGCGTCCTGTGAAAATCTATGGTTGTTAGATATATTGAGGTATTTCTTTCATTCTGAATGAAATCTGGAAACTTTCAGAACACAACAAGGTCTATAGCATTTTTAATTGTGTAAAGGATTCCTTTCTATTCTTGTCTTCCAATGTTTTAAGAGAACATAGAGCCGCCACTCTGAAGAGAATGGTTGCACAGCTTCTGCTGCTGCTTCTGCTTACTCTGTGTCTGTGTGTGTGTAGGTAATTATTATAACATCAATATAACATTACCTTCAGTTATTCAGAAGAGCCTTATCTTAGGTGCTTGCCAGAATTACTCATGTGTTTCTTTGCTTAGCGTGACATGGCCATATTTTCCTTCATGGCTTACTTCCTAGCCCAAGCACAGGCAATGAAATGTGTTCACATTGCGCTGTGTTTTATCACTGAGTTAAGGGACTGGATAGGGTTGTGCTGTAAAAGAGGACAGTAGGGCCAGTCAGTTCGATGCAATGAATAGATTGCTCTTATTCGTAAAGGAGTATGGTCCAAACAGTGGTCTGTGGGCCAAGACCAGCCTACGGGAAATTTCCATCTGCTCTGCTTTTTACCAAAGGAGATGGAGAGCAGCTCTGCAGCAGCAAATACTGCCCAGCAACTGGACTGTATTGGAGGCTTGCCACAATCCAATTTAGAGGGCTGCCTCCAGGGGAATGGAAGAAGGTGGAGTGGAAGGGGCCAGGTAGAAGAGCCTCCCTTCTCTTGTGGTCCGGTCTTATTTCCATGATGACATCTTGACAGTATTTTTAGGATAGCTACTTGTGGCATGTGCAGGTTGGTCAGGTTGGTGACTACCCTGAGGACTAGGAAGTGAGGTCTGTGAGAATTAGCTGGTGGGAGGTTCTGTATCCAACCATCAAAATATAATTGCAAACCCCTTGTAATAAGCAACCTCTTCTAATAGAAAACCACATCCTTTAAACCAGTTCATTAAAAATGCCCTTATCAATTACAAGCTACCATGCCATATAAAAAGCATCTTATTTGCATATGAAGTAATTCAGAGTCAAACTTCTAATTGCCATTTGTGAAGTCACATACTAATTTTTTAGTGGATTTTGATATTATAGTTTTATATTGCCTCTTAGGAGAATTTAGAAATTAATTTGAGACCATAACTATTAAACTTGAAAAGAGCATGGGAAGCTGGAAAGCTCCGTATATATATATGAAATAAAAATCTAAAAAAAATAATTGTATGTGTACTCTTCACTGGCATGCAGTGATAGTCTATAAAGTTTTTATTATCCTGAGGTAATAGGCATACCCATTACATGAGAGCACTGAATACCTTTTTAATCTGTGCAGGTCATCCAAAACAAATGCCTCTAACAATTATCTCCACACTTGGTTGTGTATTTTTATCATCATAAGGTTAAATACTAGGTGAAGATTTAGGTTTTTATATGATTTATATTTTTTATCCTTTGTATTTTTTCAGATTCACTGTTATAAGAATTTTCACGCTTAGAAAACCATTAAGCTCTTGTAATAATGAAGATGGCTTAGGTGAAAATGAAATAATAGAAAAATCATGTACAAAGAGGGTGCTAGATTTAAGAACTCGACTTACTATATTTCTTTCAGCTGACGGTAGAAAAAACTTTGAAGTTACTTTTGTGTATGTGTATTTATACAAATAATCCGGATTACTTAATTCAAATACAGTCAGATAGAGAAATACATGCATTGTTGTAAACAGTTATTGCAATTAGCCTGGCCTCTAGTATGTATAGCAGAATTGTTGTTCTTAAATAAAACTGAACGAAAGCAATTCTCCTGCATCACAGTTCCCTCATGTCATTGCTCTATGGACCTACATGAAATCCAGGTACTTGTAAATTCCTCTGAGCCTCATCAGACTCCTGTAAGGTTTCTGAGTCTGGCATGAAAGACCTGTTTGCTGCTGGGGGCAGATTGTTTCCCCTTATCAGGAATGGGGCCCGCATGAGTCAGCTAACCAAGCTGCTAATTGCCCCAGTAATATAAAGAACAGTATAAATTCATGCTCCGTTGCAAACTTTCTAAAATCACTTTTTGCACTGTAGAAAAATGAGAAGAGATGCACAAACTTAGACAAAATAGCAAATGGCTTTATAGCGTTTCTGTGCTACTGGATCACCTTGGGGTTTGAGTCAGGTTTCCTGAGTTCTCAGCTTCACTCCTTCAGTCTTGTCGTCTCTTGCAGTTGTTTGAGCTCTGCTCTTGATCAAACTTTTCTGCCAAGGTAAAAAATTTCCCTGTGTTCAGACATGTAGATACCTTTGGGTACCTTCAGACTTCCTGTTTGTGTTCTTAAGAGTAAGTTATGTCGCCTTGTTTTCTTTGTTTCTTCTTTTATACCAGGCTTTTTCCACTGTTCTTTGCCCATTTTGCTGCTGATAAGCTGAGTGGAGTGAGTTTTCTCTAAAACATCATCCATCTTGCTTTCCCCTGGACAAAAGACTATTCACTTGTTCCTGGTCTGGATCATAGGTGACACCAGTCCTGTTAGCAGATGTCTGAATGCTGGGTGTATATGTGCACGCATTTTTCATATATATATATATATATATATATACACACACACACACACGAAATAAACATCTGTGTTGCGTATAATTTTACGTAGTATCTAATAGCTGATGTCTGGTATACGATTGCTAGTATTAATCATTTTATAATTCATTATTTTATATATAAAATAGCATTAATTTTATATTTATGTATAAAATTAACATCTGCCAACATGTTTACCAGTTGGATAAATCTGTTTCGTAGCTTTAAAATGTTGATTTCTATTTTCCTTTTTTTGTTTGTTTGTTTAGGAGAAATACAACATTACCAGTAGCTTTCTAAAGATCAGGCATTGACTGAGACTGATCAGTTTATGGAAGTAGTATATGACTTGATGGAGAGCATTTTAAAGAGATGTGCCTCACTAAAGAGTGTGTAACAGCTAGGGTTCAGTTCCTGTGTATTTTTATTCTGGTGGGACTCCTACTTAGCAATATTCTCATTTAGAAGATTTCTCTAAGGTTCCAGTTCTTACCTTTAATAATTAAAAGCTGGTCTCAGGGCTTCTCCCAACTTTTGTTGGTTGGTTGTTCTTTCAAATCTGGTTTCCATTTCAGATAGAGTTCTTACATTTTTGTACAGCAAGAAAAATTACAGGGTTAAGTAAACTTGTGACACCTTAAAATTCTGTTTGTTTCTGCAGGATTTTAAATTAATCTTCTGTCACTGTTGTTAATAAGGGACACAAAAATGAGAAAAAATTCAGCATCTTCACAGGCACATGGAGAATTATTCAAATATTAGGTAGGCATATAGATCAAAGGTCTACCTTGCCTGGAAGTTTGTTAAAACTTTTAGACATGAATGACAGCTCATTGAGAATGGAACAATTTTTTTCTAACTGTATTTGCAGAACAGAGCCATGGACGTATCTCCAAGCACAGGCGTTGGTTTAGAAGTGCGTATTTTGTTTGTTCTGCTTTTGACAGTACACGTATGTCCAGATGTGATCAGGTCTAAAATGGGTAGGCTGTTGGTAACAACACACGAATCCAATAAACTTTGTTGGTGAATGCCAGAGTATCAGACTTGCTTCAGGAGCTGCTAAGTAAAATCCTATGGTCTTTGTTGTACAAGAAGTGAGATGATGGACTGTTTTGGCCTCAGAATCTATATTTTGATTTATTTGTTTGGGGTAGTTTTTATTCTGTCTTTCAGAAAATGATTGGATTACATAACTATTTGAATTTTGTATGGGAACATATTTTATGACCTGCTTAGAAATGGCTTAATGCTGTTACTTGTTTGATTATTCTCTGGTATATATTACTTAACTGATCTTCTCAGTGTCATGTGCTTCCTTTTGTTCTCTGTTACATCTATGAAGGATTTAGCATCTAAGAGTCAAACATGAAGTGGAGCAGTTCATGTAAGTGCTGACTTGTGTTTATATCCTTGGAGACAGAACACGCATAAAAGCTAGATATAAAAAAATTAAAAGATAGCAAATCTATCACAAATCATAGATTACAGTAAAACAGCTGCTATAGAAAAACTATCTTTTTATCTATATCTCCTATTAGAATATAAGTGGGGCCTGTGTGTCTGTTTTCCTTTGAAAACTGTCTAGCAAAATCTACGAGATGGATTTAAGTATTGTGATACTACTTTTAGGTGATCTGTTAGTATGGCCAGCTGTTTAGTTTGGTCCATCTAAATTAGCTTTCTGTGAAATTATAATAAGGTCAAATATTTTCATTTATTTATAGCCTCATTTCCTATGGAAACAAGGCTCATGAGGTCACACCATGCACTTGTGTACATACACACACATCCCTTCATCTCCTCTCAGTAGCTTTTGAACCTATTGGTGATTTTGATCACATTTTTTGGCACAGTGGAGGTCTCAAAATTCAGATCCTACAAGTTTTGTAAAAATAAGTAGCTGAGTATAGGTGGAAGCACCTAAAGGTGCCCTGACAGAGGGAAAGGTTACAGCATGAAATAATCTTATTAGTTGCCTGGGAATCCTAGTGATGGGAAAAGAGAGACTTTACACAAATGGCCCAACTGTGGGAAAAGCTTCATTCAAAGCTTTCACCTTTCTAGACACCAAAGTCAACCAACCAGAAGGCGTAAATCTGTGGGAGATGAGGCTTAATTAATTCTGTTGTTCATGGGACTACTTGTTCCTTAGATATAATAATAATAGCATAAATGTTTCCATGCAATATATTTTTGCATATGTAATTTTTAAGGTAAATATGTAGGGATATTCTTATGACAATCCTAATTTTCAGAGAGAATTTTTGTTTTCACTGTGAACATTAATTTAAATGTTTACAGAGCATCTTTTCTCCCTATTAGGACAAACTGAGCAGTTGCTTCCCCCTGCTTTTAAAATGACAGGTACTATGAATGCTTTCCAGCCCTGTTTTGCATGTGGTTCTGGATTGCAACTAGCCAGAAATGCTGGAGCATTTTGTGGGGAGAACTCATGGCACTATGGTTGTGCTCCAAGGGAGTTAACTGAGAAGAACAAGGTCAGTACAGTACACTTACTGAATATGGAAATAATAATAATTATTAAGCCAACCAACAAGAAGTGTATTCTTAATAAAATGTGTGGGTTTTTTCAGTTTAATCATATGACTGTATAATACAAAAATTGCTTTGAGAGTGGGTCAAAGATTACACATAGCAGAGACTTTTGTGATTGGTTATGAACAAGCGAAAATAGGGTAAACTTTTGACCTGGCAGCAGCAAATGGAACTGTGTAAAGCACCTACAGATGGCAGGATTTAACATATAGTCGGTCTCTCGCCCTTTCACAGCAATTACGATCATATTACACCAGACACGGAGGGGAAGGCGCTCCGTAACTGTAATACAGTGCGTCTTTGAAAGTTTTGAATATGCAGTTGCATGTTTCGTTTTTGTAGGACCATCAATTAGCTTAGCAAGAAGAATTCCACTTTTGTTACTCGTGTTTGACTCGATGAGTTCCTGACCAGCGTGCCAAGTCCATTTGGAACAAAAAAATCATTTGAACAGTCTGAATAATTTTGATAATTCGGACTGCAGCAGATTTATTGCTAAGCTTGAAAGACTCAGTGAAAGTGTTATGCTATTGTGCTGCTGATGTGAGGTTGAAGGGATGAGGAGAATGTGGCTTCAGAGAGAGGTCTGGGAAACAACGCTCACAACCGGCTCCTTACATCCTTTTGTACATGCATGCATCTTCCTGGTTGAGTTTTAAGTTGCAAAAGTTGAACAGCAAAAAGACCAGTTGATAAACTGTGTTTATTTGACAATATTGTGGCATTTAGACAATTCAGTGGCTTTCGGTTTTGTTCATACCTATGAAATACTTCACAAATTAGAAAAAGTGAAACAGTCTTGTGAATTACAGATGACTGATTGCCATTTTCCTGTGAATTTTGTCAGTTAACAAAATCAGAAGCCTACTTGCACTTTTGGCACAGAACAATAGTTCTGAAGTCATCCAGGCATATTTCGTGTAATTCACTGTCTTTCAGGGAACTGATTGAAGTAGGGGGGATGTTTGTGTGTCTGTTCGTGCACGTGTGTGGAGTTCTCCCATGTTTGGTTTTATTTATCATGCTTTGACATACCAGCATTTGGGAAAAAAGTCTGAAATACAGAAGGCATGCTTCCTTATAGTTGTGATACAGCTATTATCTCCCTTTCTGACTCTCCACTTTGCCTTCTGGCCTGTAATCTGATGCGTGTGCCAGATGTGGGGAGGTGGAGCAGAAGCAATCCAAGCTTTTAGATCATTTCATGGAGGGGGATATTTTATTATATCTGTGGTTCACAAAAATTTTCCTTTGGTTTTCCAGAATTACTTCTACGGAGTGTAGAAATTGCAAGCATATGGTAATAAGCTAAATAAGATACTGAAAAATGCTTTTTGGAGGAAGGGAGAATTTTCAAATACTGATAAAATAAAGAGTGGTTGGTTGGGTTTTTTTCTTCTTAAATCATGCTGAAGCTTGCACTGTACATAGATTGCTGGGTTTAATTCCATTTCTTTTTGGAGACAAATTGTATTCATTTTAGCCATGCCTGTACCTGCAGCAAAGAACTGCTGCTGAAAGCTTTAAGGCACTTAAACGGCTCAGTGACTGCTACCACATGAGTTTGATCTGGTCACAAGATTTTGAAACTTTCCTGGTTGTTAAAACACAGTGAAATGAAAACTACACTTCTCAAATGCCAAACAGCATACACTGTTGTAGACTAATTCATTCTACGGTTTTCTACCCCTTCTCACACCAAAAAAAAACCCCATCACCAAAACAAACTTTAAGTCATTTAAGAACACCACCCATGCATTCCCCTCTTTTACTGATGAGCAGCCTTCAAATATCCAGGTTTGAGCTGCACTTGATATTTGCCTAGACCTGTTGAAGCCCCAGCTCTGCAGGGGAGGCTCATGAGCAATGGTGCTGCCCCATGCTCCCCGCCAGGGCTGGTGGGCTCTGGGGCTTATGGCCAGCCTCCGCCAGAGATAGGGGGTTGGCAGATTTACCCAGCAGAACTTGTTAAAATGTAATTGAGTAATCTTAATCTAAAGGTAGTAGTGTAATTCTTCAACGTGAGGTGGTTATCTCTGTTGTGTTAATGACTTCTATGAATTAGGGCTATTTGCATGACAGCTATTCCACCTGAAAACGGGCAGTTATTGCCAGTATTGCCAGTACCAACTTCATAGAGGTATTCTGGATTTGTTGTTGAGTGGGAGATGCAAAGACCAAAAACAACTTGGTAGTGAAAAAAGGTTCTTAATATATGGAGTAGAAAGGAAAATGAATTAAAGAGATGGGTTTCATACTTGAGAAAGAAAGCGATTTTATCTAGTTATGTTCTTTCATGTTCTTTTTGAAGTACAAAAAGGTATTGAAATGTTATTACTGAAATGTTACTATTGAAGCATTATTGAAATATTATGGGATTATTCCCATAGTTTCCCTGATGAAAATAGAAATCTAATTGAAGGATGTGTACTTTTCATAACTATTTTGTAAATAACGGACTAACTAATTTTGTATTCCAGTAACTGAAGTACCTCCAACAATTACAGCTACTTAAAAAAATACCCTGTGTACGTCTTTAAAACATAAAACATGTTAACACATCAACCAAACTGATTGATATATTAAACCAGTGACATGTGTTTTATAGTGCCTGTGTATTCTTCTTTTAATTCTGATTATTTTTTCTTGCGACAGAGACACTCATGTTTCCTAATAATTGCTGGAAATAAACTAGTTAAAGTGACTCTTCTAGTATTGCTCAAAGCTAGGTACGAAGGTTTCCATTATGAGTTGCACAAAAAGTTCTTATCTACCCTTTGGTAAGTAGGTGAAACGCCTGCGTGCAATACATGTAAGCTTAGTTTCCTTTCAGTGTTATCTAAATATCTAATTTAGTTTTCCTTTGTACATGCTCTGAGAGAGTAACTGACAAAAGCTATCATTTCTTTGACTGCATCTCACATACAGATACAAATAAAGCATGATGGGCTTTTTCTGCTCCCAGAAGACAGCTTTCCAAACCTGGTGGAATCTTTCCTTGTTGTCCCATATATCAAAGCATTGCTCATTCGTGTCAATACTTACCTGGTCTAACTTGTGTTTGAAGTTAGTGTGGCAAGAGAGCACTATCACCACTATACCAGTAATATTTAGGTTACTACAAGCTAATTACTGTCACAGGAATGTTCTGGATATTGAGATGTTTTTAACTTGTCATTGAACCATTGTATAATTGTTACAAGTAAATTAATACATAAATTATAGTATATAGGATAACACAGTTGCGTGCTGCTCACCAAGCGAAGTGCTGGCTGTGTAACTGGAGAATAGAAGTAGTAATTTGCCCATACAGATCTAGCTAAAAGAACCGTTTTTCCTGATAAATTTAATTTGCTAGTGGAATAGTAGAAAAGGTGCAGATTTAGACCTTTTTTTTAACATAAGGCACCAAAATTAAGATGAAATATTTATTACAAGAAAGTGTTGAGCTTGGCTCTCTTCATTTGTAAATGAGATGGGAACTCAGAAGATCCCTGTTCCCAAGGCGTGTGATCTTCTGAGAGAGATTTTTCTCTTCAAATAACTCCCCACACAAGCTGTGGAGATCAACTGGCTTTGCACAACATACATGACGTAACAAATACCTTGAAGATGAAAAAAACCAAAGTAACTTGACACATTCATTTTCAATAGACGTGAGAATTAGGTTGATACTGGCCTTTAGCAGAAGAGAGGGAGACAGGAATGTGATTTTTGTGCCCCCCATCGGGTCAAGGGATGTTTTTGACCTCCTGACAGTCAATCCCAAGGGGCAGTGGGAGCACTGGTAGGGTGCAGATTAGTGAAAGCTGATTGGCACCAAGCACCAGCTCTTACCATGTTTGTAGACGTCACCACTAACAGCTAATAAGCTTATAATAATTTCTGTAAGCACAGGTGGTGAAAGTAGTAGCAAAAAAAAAAAGTAAGGAGCTTAAATACGAAGAAGGTATGGGGAGAATTGTGGTAAAACATGTGCTGTGTGTGGTAATCATAATTGTCTGGCTCCTTTCACATAGGGGCTTGTGTTCATCCCGGTCCTCAATGCTAATATTCCTGTTGACACGTCAGCTGTAGGGGAATCGGAGACTGAGCTCCACCAAAACGCATTACTTATCTCTCCATTACATTAAAATATTTTTGCAGTCAGGCATAAATATCAAGACTTTCGACAGCTTCTTGTAAATCCTGCACAGGAATTTTTTGATGACATATATGCACATTTTGTTTTACTGTCTGGAGGACTCCATTTGCACAGAGAAATGTATTTCATTTGGTCTTCCAAATGATTTTATATTTTGAAAGCTTAAAAAAATTCTTTTCTCTAAACCAGATTGCTTTGCTGTGGATGACTTGATTGGAAAATAACACATGCCTCCCTGCCTACTTTGCATTTGTTACCTAAATGGAGTAAATTTAGCTTGGAGAGGCTTGGGAAGAAGAGAGGGATTTAAAATGATTCCCCTTTAATTAATCCCAGGAAAATTCTGGCAAATCTGTCTTTTCTTAGTGCATGCTGTATGTCTTTTAACTCCATTTCATTCTGATCACATAGACAAAAATCAGGGTTTTTTCCCAATGATACTTTCGTTTGTCAATAGCCAGGTTTGGGGTTTACCTCATTTTAGCACATGCAGAATAAGGAGTCTGAGTGGTTTGTGATTTTTTTTTTTTGTCTTTTTAAAAGCTTGTTTTCTGTAAAGGAAACATTCCAATGGTGGTGTTAGTTAAATCTAGCTTTGAAGTGCTGACCTTTTATGAAATAATGTTTTACTACCAATTGTTATAAGCCAATGGCGATAACAGTGGTGATAATTTCCCCCCCCTGTAAAATATGAATCTTTGGTTTGTTTAAGCATGATGTTATTTGAGGAGAGTAAGCTCCCTCTGTGGCAGATTATAGTATGTTCTTTCTCTGGGGAAAAAGAAACAAATACAAGCAAAACAAAGAAACAACCCAAGGCTTATTTCTTTGTTATCTTTCTTGGCTAACACATAAGGACCTTGGGTCCTACTACTGCTGCACTTCAGAGGGCAGCTGAACAGATAATTTATGCATGTTATATGCGTCTAAGTCCTCAGCAGTCTGAGACAACATAAAGACTCCATCCTGAAAAGTAAAGAACATTCTGATTTTACTCCAAGAAAGCATTTACACATAATCTTTACAGTTAAGGACATGAATGGAGCCTTGGACTTAACGTTAGGTAAGACAGTTCAGAGAATTGCAAGATTAAGTATTTAATCCAAAGCATTATTGCTGTGGAGTTAACTAGCAAATAAACTGTCTTCCTACAGTGGTACATTCTCATAAATATTCTCATACTTATGTATCAATTTGGGATTGCAATTAGACAGTTTTCTATACAAAGCTTTTTGCATGTTTATTTTTTTATTTAAAGTATTTTTCAGAAGTTGAAGTTAAATATTTAACACCAGGGAAAACACCACTTTTTAGCTTATGAAAATATAAAAGAGTATCTTAGATTTCCTAGAATTTTAAATGTGCCTCATTTCTGTTTTACATAAGTTCTAGTAGTGTACCTTCTTCTGGTCATGTTGCTGTAAGTAGAATCAGTCTTTCTAAAATGAATTATCTTCTGGTTGGACTGTTCACAAGGTGTCATAAAATCAATATCAGAAAATAATCTGCTGAAGTACCTCTTTGTACAATTCATATAATAGTATACTACAACTACTACTACTTTCTTCAAGCTCAGTCTGGTATCTGATATGGTCTCCAAGGAATTCTCAATGTGGAAGAGGACAGCTTTGTTGATTCCTGTTCAGCAGATCCTGACAGCTCTGCCTGTGGAGCTGGTGCCATTTCCAATTTCCAGAGTGTTTGTACAAGGTGCTTCTGGAGCATTTCTGTACTGTCCTTGTCCACATTCCTAGAGTTAGTAATTTTTTCTCCTTTTCCCTCATGAATATGTTTAGACTTCTATATTTGTAAAAGAGCTGACATCCATTGTGCATTCTCATGAGTAGCGTTGAAGTTCAAGGCAGTATCTGACTGTTTTCATAGCGTCATTGTAAGTTGCAACCTGAGTAAAAAGGCATCATGCCTAGTATTGCCCACTTAAATATACCTGGCTTACTGAATGACCTTGAATAGGTCATTTTGTTTCTCTCTTCATCCCAAGATCTATAAACTGCAGATAATAAAACATATATCCACCTTTGCAAAAGTTCTTTGAAATCCATGAGTAAAAGGTATCCCATAAGGTCAAAATATGAATTATTTATTGCTACATGACACACACAGCATGCAGACTGTAGAGTTACAGAAATCTTGTCTGTTACTTTTTCCCCTGAGAAGTCATACCTTCAGAGCTTTGCTTAGAGAAGAAGTATTTGTTGTACGAAATCTAATATAATCTTTATGAGTGTGTGGTAATATTGAAACTTTGGTATCTCCAAGGAATTGGTTTCAAGTGATAATACCCAGCTTTCTCTGACAAGTGCAAATGCAGTTTTCAAAGTAATAAACATTTTAAAACTAAAGAATGAACATGAGAAGATTAGAAAGAATAGTCAGAGGTGCAGGGAAGACTGGGATTTGAAGTAAGGGAATTAGAATTTCATGGCATCAAAACTGTCGTAGGGTTACTACAGGGTAACAGATCAGTTGCCTTCCAGGTGATTAACAATACTGTAGCCATTATCCATTTCCTAATGTTTGAAATGCCTGCCAGCAGTGTGCTTTGAAAGAAACTGATTTTTCTTTTAGTATATTTCCTAGGGTTCTTTGTAGGGCCTACTTGTAATCAAAGTATAAAAGGGGAAAAAAGTTGTGTTCTCTGCTATTTATATTATTTATTTTATTATTTTAGGTATGTGTTATTCAAGATGAGCTATACATACACGTATATGTAGGTAGATATAGGTATAAAATGTATGGAAAGCAAGAGTAGGCATGTTGCAAGCCTGTTGGGGCTTTTCACTTCATTGTGAACATCTTCAAATGTATTTGGAAATCAGTAGGCAACTAGCATGGATTTTGAAGAACTGGTATACAAGTTCCTGCTGAGATATGCTACTTTAATAATTGGGTTTCTCTATATCAGTTTTGGCCTCTGAAAGAGTTTCAGGAATGGTCTTCAGCAGAGCACACTTAAATTATCTAGCACTGAGATCCGTGACATTAGCATACACTTGAAGTGCTTGGTCTTTAATCCAAGTCCAAATATTAGGTCAGAATTGTATCCAGCTAAATCCAAAAGAGCCTTTAACTATTTGGGATAGGCCCAGACTTTCTAATACTGACAGTAGAGGCAAGAGGCTTCTTGCACAGATTTTAAAACTCCCCTGGGGATAACAGACTCCTGGGTAGCTTTGGCTCTCTACTGCACGATTGGATGAAGTGCAGTTTTACAGCTGAAGTCACGTCCAGTTGGAAGGACTGGGGAGATGTTGCTAGAAAGAAAATTGTGATGGAGAAGGGAAGCAGTGCTATGCCCAAGTAAGAGATTTTTGATAAAATTGTTCAAAGAAAAATTACTTCTACATGTCTTAATACAGTTGGTTTAGAAGACTGTACTTTTAGGCCATAGTAAATTGACTGGTTAAAAGGAGCCATCTGCTTGGAAATATTTCCCTTCTTGTTGCCTTCCATTTTGGTTCTCTTCCATTAAGCTTTAGGCATGGTTTTGCTTGTTCTTTGTATTTATTTGATACTTTCATCTAGCCCTTTTCACAGCTGTAGAGTCTGAGGACTTTGCTAGTCTGATTTTTCGTATCTTCCCACTGCTCTGACTCTAAGAGTGGCTGAGGTACTGCAGGCTATATATTAATAAAGGTACTTCATCTATATAAATTTACATATAGCAGAGATACTAAGTGAGTCTGATTTATTAAAGATTGTAAGGATCCTGTGTCATGGAAGCTTCCCAAGTACCTAAGATCTAAATGGGTACTTTATCACTTCCTCTTTTTCTCCTTATCAGTAATCTTCATTGCAAATACAAATGTTAGTGTCAGTGTTATATAGGGGTATACCCAGTGCAATGTTCCCTTTGCTGTTTTCTCCCCTTGTATTATGAAATATTTAAACTCATAAAATAATATTGCCACCACAGAAGTTTTTTTTAAAACCCTGCTTTAGTAGAGAAGAACAACATTGCAGCCAGAAGCTGTAATCTCATTTTGCCTGGTTTTCTAAAATGGAGGGATTTTAATTGACCCTGTTACTTAATTCCCAACGCATCACTCATCACTTCCACAGGGGGCTCTCCCCTGTTGGTCCTCTCAGAAAGTGTTCTCGTGTATACCCTTCCTCAGTGCCAACTAGTATATGCCTATATATAGTATGTACAGCTAGCATATTCAGAATTGCGTTAAATCCAAAGTCTCCAGACAGCAGGTAATTTAAGAAATTGCATCTCTCTTGGCTAATAGGGACATAGATTTGCCATTCTTTATTGGCTTCTTTCCATGTTTTTTAAAATTTCTTTTACTTTAGATATCTTTGCCTACTGATCTGGAAGGGCTTACACTTCTGAATGGTCATCACTGTGTTACACCCACTCCCATGTAAGATCAAAAAAGTGAAAAAGTTTCTTTTTCAAAGGCCTTTCAAGACAAAAAAAATAAATCCTTCAGTTGCCCCCTAGTACCTTAACTTTCTTTGAACAGTAACATCAACAAACACATGCAGTGTCAAACATGCTTATTAAGAGAATAACTCCAGATTGAGAGCAAAACTCCCTTTAATATTCATTAATGGTCTTAGTTCACTTAAATTATATTGTATCCACCCCTATTAGGCTATTGTTTGGGAGAACAAGTCACTGTCCCTGAACCTTGGCTCTGCTGAGCTAAGTTAGAAGCAATCTCCAAAATCTGAGTGGCTATCAGAGTGTCTGTGTAGATGTTCCAAAACAACAGCATCCCAAACCCACAAATCCCATCATATGCAATAAAGAGAAAATCAGCCTTCCAATGTCCAGAACCCTACATGGCCTTATCAGTCAAAATTAGCACCACAGCATCACCTGTAAATCAGTTGATACAAATGTACGTCATGCAACAAACCACAAGATGGTCTTGAAATGTTGCTCAGCAAGTAAGGCTGGCTGGATTACCCTTGGACGACATTGGCTGTACACTTGGTGTTGAAGGTAGCCCCATGGGGCATCCTGCTTCTCAGGCATAGTTTGGAAGCACAAAGCTCATCAAGTCTTTCACAGTTGCTTTGGTTGTCTGTTGGCTTGTGGTTGAATTTCTGACTTTTGAAAGCCACATATGACTTTACATCCAGATTATTTCACAGATCATCTCTGTCTTCTTTTGCCATACTGCTGTTAAAACTGCCAGTAAAATGTTCTCTGTGAGGCATTTTTGTCTTGATGCATTGCATGCCCTGCCTATTTTCTCTGTAGTTTTAGGAAAGAAATTGCACAGGAGAAAGGACAGTTCATTTCAGGGACTTGGCTGTTCTCTTCTCAGAAGGATACCCTTTTCACTCAAGGTAAATGGCTTATACAGTGTTATTTATTATTACATTATTAACTTGAAGCTTAGAAAATGTGGGTTCTTAAGAAGCTGGGGCAGGCAATTTGTAAAAATCTAAATAACTCATAAATCTCATATTAAGGGTGATTTGCTAAGGATCGTAAGAAATAGTCCTGTGAACTGTGAAGTACTGCAGTTTCAAGATGAGAGAGTCATCACAACCATGTGTTTGAAAGATGGGAGTCTCTTTGCTAAAAGCAAAGCAATGAAATAGCCACGTATTCTTCCAAACTTGACTTTTCTCCCCATTTAGCTGACCTTGTGTCATCTCGTGCTTCAGTACAACACGCTCAGGCACAGCCTTTAAGAAAATGAAACGTGCCGTCCATATTGTTGATATTTTTGTTAGAGTAAAGTAATGCTTTTGAGATTGCTTTTGTGGAAAATTCAAAATGTGTAAACATGGTAGGGGCCACTAATTTCACATTGAGGGAAGATCCGTCAGCCCTGCTATTTGCAGTTGGTAGCAGCTGTAATGTGCCTGACATCTATTTTCAAGGATTGCGTCTGATTTTTCATATTGATGTACAATATAACATCAATATGTGTGTGTAGGAGTTTTCAGAATGGGACAGGTTTTGCTGTATGTTCTAAATATTTCAGATTAAAATGACTGAGCTGTATGGTGTTTCTGAGCCTTACCCTTCAGTCATACATAATGCACCTACTTTGCAGTTAATTTGAGGGAAAAAAAGAACAAACTGAAGTTGAAAAATAGATTTCTGTTTTGGAATTCAGTGTGTTGAACTTTTCTCTTAGGAGTTAGAAATAGACCCAAGTCCTGACATGTTTCCTCTCTTATCATATCATAGACTTAAGTATTCAATGCTAACCACACTGGGGGTTATTTGAAATTGTGTAGCATTTCTGCTTAGAATTAGGTTTCTGTTAGAATGTTACATCTCATTTCTACTGCAAATAATTACCAACATGCCTAAATTTTGCTGTTTCTTTATTTAGATGAAATTACTATTGTATTCCATGTTTTAGAGCTGCCACTTGTTATTACTGGCACTAGTAGCAAACCTGCACTTTTGTCGGATGAGAAGTGAACGAATCCGATTTCTGTTGGAATATGTAACTGTGATTGTTTTAAGTATTTCTTAATACTCTGCATTCAGTGATTGCCGTTGTATTAGCACAAGGTTTGGGGTTTTTTATCTTTTACCCTCAACAAGTAAAATTTGAAGTTCTTAAATTTTCGCAATACTTCAGTTACATCTCAATTTTGGTGCATCAACATCATAAAAAGGAGCACAGACCAATTGTCCTAAAGTTGAGAGTATTTCATTATTTGATTATAAATCAAATGAATTCCAGCTGCTGCTGCTTTTCCTTTCACTTTTGTTTTACTTGGTAGGCTGCAGTCTCTGGCTCTTGGTTTTCTCATCAAATAGTGTTATCTCTGACAGTCCTTGTAGTTTTCAGGAGTATTTGTGCTTGGGCTCGGTTAAACAGGTTTTTTTTCATTATTCTGTCTGATACTAAGTATCACCAGAACACTTTAAAATTCTTAATAGAAAAGCTAACTTTCTTTAGGTTCTCTTCTGTACCTCGTATAACCGGCTTATACTCTGGATGTTTAATAACACCAAAATTTGGGGCATGACCCTGCTTTACTGTGCATTAAATTCCTAAGGTTGAAGCAAGAGGTCAGTTTTCAGTGTTTACTCTTCATCACTGTTTACTGTTCAGCATTTACACTGCCTTAGTGCTGTTTGACATGTTTGTAAGATTTGGCTAGAGTGGGTGATGCAGCATTAAATTGTCTTATTATTTATTCTTAAATTTGTAAAGAGCAACCATCCCTGTGTTCCAGTTTCTCCCATGTGAATCCAGTTGTAATTGGTGGAGTCTCCCTTCTTCAGTGAGGTCTCCTGGAGGAATGTGAAAGCCCAGAATTTCAGGGTCTGCAAGATAGCCTCTGTGTGTTTCCTCCTTGCTGCTCATGGGAACTGGCTTCTCAAATGCATGGCAATGACTGCAAACCACTAGCAGTTAGAAGACAACTACTGAACACAGACGAGACACGAGACTTTTATGACTTACTGGGAAATGTTAACTTTCTCTTTGGAGAGAGGTCTAGGAGCAGAGACCCACATATTCATCACCAGGTACGGCAGAGTAATTTGCTGTATCCTGAACTGAAGGTAGAGGTCCCACTTGCATTAAACACAACAGCAATTTTCTGTTTCAAGGAAAACCACAGGCAATGTTATCAAATCTTGCTGAGTTCACACAGCATTGCTGTTATGGCCAGATGGAGCGTTACACTGTGCTGCCCTGCCTGGTTATCATAGACCATAAAATTTCACCAAATGATTTCTTCCTTAATCCTCTACCTTGATTGAGCCATATGATGTCGTTTAGAAGTATCTTTGTTTCTAGCTGAGACAACATTAAAGAAAACCTACCTTATCCTTGGGTGAATTAGTATAATTTTGTTCCACTATTAATAACAAAGGTTTTCTAGTCTGACTTTTGTCTAATTTAAACTTTTGTCTAATTTAAATCTCAGCCATTGAATCTTACCAGCTGTTGGTCTGCAGGTTTCAGGAACCTTTTATTATTAGAAGTCTTTTCCCATAGAAGTACTTCTGTTCTGGGGTGAGGTGAAATAAAGAGTTTGAGCTGATTTAAAAAATACATTTAGTGAAAGGCACATTCTGTAGAGCTGAAAGTCATTCCCTTAAAAAAAATAATCCTGGACTCTTCATAATTTAGCTACATTCCATTAAAAACGGATGGTAGCACTAGATGTTATTACATTTATGTTAACATATCGTGTTAATACAACATTTATTTCTATGCTGTAGTATTTCCATTATAGTTCTGGTTTTCTCTGCTTGCTCAACTTCCTGTGCTGAGTTCCTCTCGTGTGCTGTCAGTGCAGATGGAAGCAACTCGCTGGCTTGAACTTGGGTCTCTGTGGGTTGAGGCCCATCTCCACCAGAGAGCACCTCGCTGTGTATAACCCCTAGAGAGCACTGGCAAGCACCCCAAAGCAGACACTCTGACCCTTTTTTAGTTCACAAAAGGAGAAAGAGCTGAGCCAGTTGACCATTTTCCAGGTTGCACTGAAAGAACCCCTTTTTCTTGTCTCATGTGCCTTCTTAATTAAAGGTAAGCAAGTGAAGCAGTAGAGACTTTAAAAAAAAAACAAACAAACAAAACCCAAAAAACCGAAATCCCAGCCAACCATTACTCAAAAATCTCAGTTAACCATAGTCATCAAACTTGTATTAAAAAAAAAAGAAAAAAAAAGAGCACAATTGTCAATGGACGTGCCCCTACAGAACTTAATTGCTATATATAGCACACACTGCAGTATTGAACTCTCCAGTTAGATATTGCAGAAACTTGCACACAGAATACTCCGAGTGGGTGGCTGGGTGCATGCTTATGAAGTTATGAGAGCTTTGGTAAGCTGTATTCAAGAAGCACAGACATTTTCATACTACAAAGAGAAGTCAACAGTAATATCTGAGAGGTTGAGAGAGGAGGGAGTGTCTTTTCATTGCCCTCGTATGGACAGAAGTCACAAGGTACTTAGCACTGTAGGTATATGTACTGTTAATACAGAGACTGACTATGAGAAATGCCAAGTGCTCCAAATTCCAGTGGAAATACATTTGATATGATTCTTGTGTCCCTCAAGAGGAGATGAAAAGCTCAGAAAAACTAGATTTATCTACAGTATCCTATTTATTTTTCTTCAGCTGGCAAAAGGAAAAAGAAAAATCTACTTTGTTTTCAAGTAGTGGTGAATTAGGTGTTCCTGAACTGGTAAAATGTTAATATCGGTGACACATAAATAACACGTTTCCAGTTTTGATGAGGAAGCTATAACGGTTTTGTTAGTGCTCAAATAGAAGAATTTTAAAAATTGACCTAATATTTGAAAACTGGATGCTTGCTTCTACATTTACTGAAATGTAACACATGAAAAAAATATTTGTACTGTCTTTGTTCCTGGCCTGAGCAGTAATATCCTTATTGTGCTTCTTGGCAGTCAGTCCTAGTAGTTTCTGCTTGTCGTTCTCTGTGCTGGTGCGGGGCTTTGCCCTTCCAGTCTTTCTCACAAGCAGTACTTAATGCTGCCTAGTCAGCTTTCCTAAAAGTCAGTGGCCTCTTGCCTTGAATAAAGCCTAGCAAGTCAGCTTTGTAATCTTTCAAACACATTTTGAAGTGTCTTCTTATTCTGTGGTGTAAACAAGGGCCATCACTATAGCTGGCAATTATGGTGCCCCTTTGGGTACTCCAAACTGAGAGGATTGAAAGGATTATGAAGGTGGAATTGGATCCTCCTGGATGTGGTATAGACTGTGAGAGAAAGGACTAAAAAAATCATGTTTGGGGATTAAAAAGACTGAAAAGATGTTTTGGGATTGCTTTACCAGTCCTTGCCTCAGGTGCAGGTATGTTAGAAGAAGGGCAAGCAACACCAGATTGTGTCGTGGTATGTTCTTGTCTCTGCCCAATTCACTCTTTCTTAAGAGAAAATAAAGGAAGAAAAAGAAAGCACAAACTCATGAGAACTGTGAAATGCATGCAGTGAAAGCAGTTTTCTGTTTATCAGTTTCAATTATTTGATCATGTTAAAACAAAAATTGTAAATGTTTCAGTGGAGGTACGGCTTCCCTGTGTCTACTGCAAAGCCACCTATGGCTGGGCAAACAAAATGAAGTATTAATGAAATATATTTCTTGGAGAAAACTTAGATGAACCCCTTCTGCTGTGTAAGATGTCTGTCTGATCCTGATCACCTGCTCATTCCCAAATTATGCGTACGATTCCTGTGAAACTGTATGTGAAAGGAAGCAACAATTCTGTCATTTCCATTGGAAGTGTGTATTCACTGCCTGATAAAACCAAAGAGCCTTTCCTCCTTTGCAGTTGCAGGTTTCCTTATTTATATTCAGACCGGTGTTTTCTAACCGGAATATTTTTTCACTTATTTCTTCTTTCCCTTTTTGTCTAGAATCAGTCTGTGCATTGCAGTGATGGGTTCCCTCTTCTCCATTTGCTTTATCTGTACTCTGTTCTTCACCAAGCAATCTTTTTAACAACATCTGTATGCTTTCACTGCTTTCAGTCTTCAATTCGTATTTTATTGCTACAACGACCCTTTTCTGTTACCTCCTCCTTTTTATTTACACATAATTCCTTCCCTAACACTGTGATGATTGTGTTTGTGCTCACCATATTGTGTTGTCTTTGAATTTATTCTCTTACAATTCCTGCAAATGTCAGCAGTACAGTTCTACCTATGGTATCTGACTGGTAGGCTTGCAATTTTTGTTTTCCTTAGATTTGTACTTCACAAGTGAAGTATTTTTTTGTGTGTGTGTGTTCTTGTGAAAGCTCATTTTCCTTCTGGTGCTTGTCTATTAATATATTTTCCTGAATATCAGAGATGCTCTCTGTAATCCTCACAGTTTTTCCCACATTTGTACCATTTTCCAATTTAACCAGCATGCTTGATGCATCTTCCTTCAGCTAAGGAATTAATACGGAAAATGCAAGTGACAATTTGTTTTAATGAAAGAAAGTTAAGATTGCAAAGCAGTTCTTGTTCTATTGGGCTTAAAGTTACATGTAGCTCCAAATAATGTTCATTTTGCTTACCCTATGTAGTGTGGCGCTTTGAGATGGAAGGACATACTTAGAAAGCACTGGCAAAAAAACCCCTCTCAATTTAGTGTATGTATTTATATGTTTTTCTGCTGAATGTAGTGTATTATATAGCCTCCTTTTGGAACCAGATTATTTCCTCCTGGACTGAGGCTCTTTCTCACAGATTCTCTCTAAAGCATGGAAAAGGGAAGAGTAGAAAAGAGGATTCATGCTGCTACAGAAAGGACCCCATTCCCATTTCGTTTCCAGCTCCTCAGCTGCAGAAAGGTTATACCTCAGCTTTGATCGTAGCCTAGGAGCAGGGATCCCCCAGAGCCGTGGGCAGGGCCCCTTCCCTGAGGAAGGCTGTCTCTGGGGAGAGGATTGAACAGAAAAGGTGACGGGCAGCGGTGCCAAAGATGGTGCGTACGGGATAGCCGCTATTTCATCACAATTTCCACCTTATTTCCCTATAAGTACAACCACAGTCTCTAGCACTAACCTTTTCAATTTCTGGAGAAACTGTAAGTTTATGAGCAATGTTGTCTTTAAGGAGAATGATCTGGTGTAATGGGAAAAGATGGAAGTAAAAGGAGAAAAGGAGATAATTCTGTTTCCTAATCAGATTGGAAAAGAGTAGGTATAAAGCTGCAAAAATTGTTTTGCGGGCTTGAAAATTACTTTAAGATGCTTCATCCGCAGCTTTCTGAAACAGTTTGCAAACCCCAACACTGAAATGTCAGCTGAAAGGCTGTGCTGGTCCGTGCCCTCTTGCACTGCCCAGCGCTGTCAGAGGTGGACAGACCTGGGGGGAATAAATTGAATGTCTTTATGCTGTGTGCCAAGGTAACAGGGAAACAGTGTGCTAGTGCAGAAGAGGAAAGGTTCTGCTTTCAGCCTGTGAAATATTTCAGTGAAGGTAGAACAGAGCAGTATGTTTGCTTGTATACTTTGCCTTTTACAAGCAGGAAACCTTCTGAACAGTGAGGTGCAAACCCGTCCGGGGCTTGGCACTCAGGAGGGATGGGAACTCTGAAGCTGAAGCTTAGGTAGGTTTCCCCACTGGGCAGTGTATTTAAAACATGCTTAAGATGTTTGTCAGGGTACTGAGCTGAAGCAAGATAAATGATGTTACTTTAAAAAAAAAAAAAAAAGAGGAAAAAGGGAAGCACACTGGAGGTTGTAGTGCAGATCATTTGTTATTTATGCTTTTTTGTATTTGCAGGAGAGTTGGGTGCTGGGAGGAGTTGAACCGTACGATGTTGCTGAGAGAAGAGTATTTATTGCAGCAGAACAAAAATTAAGAGCAAAAAATTAAAGTACTCTAGGGGAAAAAGAGCAATTCTGGCATGCCATCTATTTAGTATTAAGCATGCTTAATATTCAGTTTAGTCTCATATGACATGTTTATGACCAGTGTGTGCGCCCCAACGAAGGCACTGCCTAAAACCGTATTCGTTAATTAGGTTTGATGCCAGAAGTAGAGAGAGCGCACGCATTCCTCTTCTCCAGCAGCACAGTTTGCTTTTCGATAGAAGAAGATGCAAAATGATTTCAAGTGTGCCAGGTTTGGGTTTCTCCTGGAGTCGTACCCTTAAAATCAGCAGAAGGGAGGGAGGGGAGTTACTCTGTCTATTATCATCAAGCTCTGCTAATGTAGCCCGGGCGCCACGTGACTGCAGAAAAGGCTATTATCTCAATGAAAAGGAAACTGCTTTTTAGAGCAGCAACAGAACAGAAGCAGGAGGAATTTTCGAGTACTCCACCATGCTGGATTGTCAAAGGGGGATCTCTCTGATCAGCAGTTAGGGAAGGATTAGCGTGGCCAGTTTGTCAGCTGTCATTAGAAGCAGATGACAGAGATGATAAGCTGCTGTGTGCGCACGTCCTCACTCAGCATGTGCTTTGGTTTACATCAAGACATAACACTGGTTTGGGATAATGGAGAGCTGATATTTTTAAGGCTGTAAATTTACTGGTAATTGTCTCCTTTTTTTTTTTTTTTTATTACTGTTTTTCCTTTTCTTTTTTTTTCCCTCCTCCTGATTTTAATAAAAAGCCAGTGTGATGGATGGGGAATTTATCTACATCTTGATCTGAAGACGCAGAAATACTAGTGAGATCTGCCTTCAACTGCAAAGGCTGGAAGACGACAAGGTGTGTTTCTGAAGTGCCGTGACTTCATTGTTAGTGCTCTCTTTTTGCACGTACGTGTGCTCCAATGTGAGCATTGTAGGTGTCTGGATGTTGGGGGGGAGCGGGCAAGGGAGGTGTTGGTTTGGGGGGGTGGGAGGAAGAGCTAATTTATTTTTGAGCAAGAGAGTTTAAAGATAATGTTTCTAAATAACAAATACAAAGAAATAATGTAAATTTGATTCTCCAGTTTCTGTAGTTTCCCCCCTTTTTAACGGCTACAGGTGTACTTGTGGTTGCCTGTGACAGTTTTATGGGTTTATGAGGCTAAATATATCTTAGTCACTGCACAGGAAATATTTTTGTAAGCAAGTTTTCTGGCATCCAGAATAATACACAAACGCATCTATATTTTCCCACTGTCACGAGGAGGTGGAGCCTGAGAGTGTCTTTTCATTACAGTAATTACTATTCAATATTCAGTAATTTCTATGCACATGAAAAAAGTACAGAGTAAGTCAGACTGAGACATTTTTGCAATAAAGCTTTCTCTTTCTGACCAAGAGCTTCAGTAGAAAAAAACACACTAAAACATTCATAGTTGTTGTTATATAACTTTCTCTCTAATCTTAATAGTTTTCTTTACAAGTATGCGATCCCGTAAACAGAATGACATTCATTTAATCTTCAGACCTCATATTTATCTCATGGTTATGCATGCTGATGTCATTAAGTATCTTGGCAGTATTTACCTTTCTTTTAACCTTGGGAGAACAACATTTAATATTGCAGATTAATTAAATAATAATATCCCCTGAAAAAGGTTATAGATGGTTACTTGTAGTAAGTGAAGATAGTATGCTGTCTCCCCTGCTCGGGAAGTTATTGCAGGCTTGTTGGCTTTATTTTCCTGTCGTACACAGCATTAAGCCCAGCATTGCTCTTTACCTCACAGCAATAATACTAATTCTGGACCACAAAAAAAAGATAAGATGAAGTGTTTGGATTTGCGTAGGAGTGCTGATTGTCACTTGTCTGGAACTTTGCCTCCGAAGTTAAGGGCAGGATTGCGAGGGTGCATATAACTAGTCATTACTGCAGTGCACTGGCAGTTTGCTAAAAGTGTGTTTTCCCGGATTCATATTGAAATAGTGGTGGTGACTATCATGCTTAGAATCCGTTCAATAATTAACTAAATACATACAGGAAATGCCTTAGTTTATTTTATTGAGGACTTTGAAAAACTCATGCTACTTTGAGATAGGAGGGGGGGAAGGAAAATATTATTGTTTTTCAAATTAACGTAGTATGTGTTTGAAGAGACTTTATTTCATACTGTGAGGGCAGAGCCAGAAACATAAACAAGTTAGCGCTATTTATTTGCTTGTTCTCTTTTGTCTTGGTTTGATTATTTTAATTGCAATATACCTACATCTTGATACAGAGGCCTGAGGCAGGCGGTGCCATTGAGTAGAGGCTTGAGAGCCCGTCACGTTTGTGGCACCAAATGTCGAAGCTGCAAGAACAATGAAACTTCCTCTCTGCTTCTTGTGTTTTCTTCCTTTATTTCATTACAGAAGATCTAACAAGATAGCGGGGGCCGAGTAGTGCATACTGAAAATGTTGGCACCTATGTTTTGTAGAAAAAAAGATTTTTGTTGCTTGTATGGTCATTTTGATTTGCCTGATGCCTTTTAGGATGTATTAAGGGGGGAAATTTGAACAAAATCAACCTTTTGTGTAGACTGTGTTCATCAGGTGGCTCCGTGTTCTCACAAAACTCAAGTTTGGGTGTTTTCTTTCATAAGCAATTTCTTACAGAAGTATAGTATGTAGCATATATAAAACTTCAAAGATTATCTTTGACCAGAGTCATTTTGTTTGCCCACTCTTCAAAATTCTGTATGCTACTGTAGTCAAAAAGGTTACACTGGTAGTGTTCAAAAAGTTTTGCGCCTTTTTTTTTTTTTTCTTTGTTGTTGTCATCTTTGTAAGGTAAATTTCTTGTGCAAGGAAGGAGGGAGGACGTGACTACATTACAAAATACACCATGTTGTAAGAAAAAAACCCCTTCTTGGAAAGTCTGAACTAGAGGAGGACTTTGAAATATTTCATTTCACTCCAGAGTTCTTAGCACGATATTTAATAACAAATGTCATTAGGAAGTCAGCTGGCTGGTTAGATTTTTCAGTGTGATTTTATTTAGTTAGTTAGACTAGGAACGGGGGAAAAAAATGAGGAAAGGTGTGAAAACAACCTTGATTCTCAGAATCTACTTCATTAATAAATGCAATAAATTTGTTAGCACACTACTACAGAATAGCCGCATAATTGCAAGAAGAAAACTGAGTTAAGGACTCAGGACTGGTCTACAAGCCAAGCTGTCTGAGCTGAGTAAACGAGAAGACTGTAAGTTGATAATCACTGTACCTGCAAGGAAATCCCAATGGAGTCGTCTTACTGCCTGCATTCCTCCTTAGCTTTTCTTACTCGCTTACGTTCAGCTGTGGCAGGCCTAGAAGGATGCCTGAATTGGACTAAAAATTATTATTAGCAAGTAATGCTTTAGTCTCTGAAGGTGAGGGGTAAGATTTGAAAGCCTGTGTCTTTCAGAAGTGAGCTACTCTCAATACCTGGGAGACTGTGGCTGACCATGCGGGTAGTTTCTCTGATAGCTGGAGTTGTACAGTGAGAGATTGGGAAGGGCTGGCTGGGATGTGAGGATACAGAGTGTAAGGAAGACCGCAGGAATTTGATGAAAATCCTGAATGAAGAATCAAACCAAACTTTTATGGTAAATGCACTTAATTTGCAGTGTGTGTTGTACCTGAATCTCCTCTTTGCTGTTCGCATTTAATTTTCTCCTATGCACGCTGTCCCTAAACAAACTTGATCAAGATTTTGTAGTGCTCTGATTTTCCATTCCTGATAGCATAGGCTGTTGTGATTCAGCAACCATCTAACACAAGGTTCTCATGAATAAACTTCTGTTAGAACTGCATGGTAATAAAATTATTTTTGTTGCTTTTCCTGAAGTTTTTCCAGGTGTTCAGTCCAACTAGTTTTAAATGTGTATTATTTTTTACTTTGGGGCTTCTGGTCAACTCCTTCTCTGAATGTAGTGGGTGTTTCTTCCCCTCTTTAGTAATTACATTTCATTATATTCCAAAATTAAAAATACTTGGAATATATGCCAATTCATTCTTAGCACTTGTGGTTCTTCTTTACCGTAAATGGTCTCATTATTAACACAAATTAATTTCAGGTTATTTTTACAAAGAGAATTAAATGGCTGGTAATGAACATTCAGCTTTAATAGTAGACTAACCTTGTTTTCCTTGGGCTGCAGGATACAAGCATAGTTGTGTCAGACCCATGGAGTGATTTATGTCCTACAAAAGAGAGAAATAAGTTTGACATCTTTCTCTAGTAGACTAGGAGGAAAATCCAAGCTTCAGTGAAGTCAGTGATAAAATGCTGATTTATTTCAATTGAGTCATAGCATCCCCTTAGAACTCCTCAGTTTTTTCCAGAGTATCGTTTCTGCTGTTAAGGGAGTTGTGGTAAAGCTTATAAGGTGTTGCCTGTAAGTGTTGTGGAGGCCAAAGGTATATATGGATTTAAGAAGGAATTAGGCACAACTGAAGACAGGTTCAGAGGGAGGAGGAGGGACAGCAACACCACAGCTAAGCTTGAACATCTGATTGTCAGAGACAGAGAGAGGAGACACCAGGGGAAAGGATCATTCTGCAGCTGCCTTGTACTTTTTACTGAGGCATCTGCTATTAACTTCCATGACAGAATAGTCACTAACTAAATGTCTCTTTCATTTGACTTATACAGCTATTCCTATGTATGTTTTATTTGGTCATAGTCTGTATTCATATATAAGTGAGTGTGTGTGTGTGTGTATATATATATACGCACACTTGTGGGTACAAAGCTTGTGTCCACAAGGTTTAATCCTTGGCAGTTGACTAACTAAAGCAACAAGATTTTTGAGTCGTGTTTTCCTTTTAAATGCTTTAAAATGACAATTAAACTTTCATCTTCTTTTGTTATTGCTGGTTGAGGTATTTTACTAAAGCAAATAGAATGAAGACCGACATGAAATTTGAAGTCATTAGTAATTGTTATTTGTGTTCATCGATCAGCTTTTAAACTCATGGGTGTATTAAGAATGTATTTGATTAGGGTGTACAGGCTACTATGGACATATAAATTTTATCAAGTTAATCGTACTTCATAAGTGTTTGCAAGACACTTGTGGGTGGCTCTAGCATAATTTATTCTATTAGTTTTGATTTTTTGTGCTTAGTAACAGTTTGTGTAGTTAGTACTCTCGATGGCTTTGCCAAGAGTTTGACACACATCTAACATACATCTGTATTAAGTACAAAACTGTAATTCTGCATATTGGGAGATGATATAAGTATAATCTTTTATGCGTATAGCTGTACTGTCTCAAAAACCATGTATTAAATTGGTTGTTCTTCCAACTTCAATAAGAAAAGAGTAATAAGTTTGTTTTTTTTTTTTACTTCCCAGCTCTTACACTGCTGCTCCAGTACAAATGGATGATACTGGCATGGGTACCAGTATCAGCAGGAAGCACCTGCTGAGGGGAACTACTTGTTCTTGCAAATACAGGATAGGGGCCAAACTCCCTCTGGTCTCTCCCATAGCATCCAGGACCATGTCCTTGTCACCAGGGCACCATCTGGGACCAGGGCTGAGGCAAACCACCTTAGGCTGAGGAAGGACACTGAGTTTTCCAGGGGAGATGCTCTAAATGCATTTCAGAGGCAGAGAGGATGGGTAAGCCAGGCACTGTACTGAAGAAGATGACTTGGGTATGCAATTTCAAGAAGTGATGCAGGGTTCTGAATCCTATGTGGGCACCAGCCACATCCCTGACTGACAGAGGACGTCAACGTGAAGTCGAATTCACCTCATAGCCAGCTGTTAACATTACTATGACTGTCTGTGGCTGTTTGTGGAGCTGAGTGCTAGCATTTATTTAACTTGGACGTAGGTACGTTTGACTTTGGTCTGTTGTTAACTTCCAGCCTTCTGGAACAAAGCAGCTTGACTTCTTGATTCTTAAATTGAAACGTTATTGTTATACACTGTTAACTTATATGCATGCTTATGATAGCATCTCAATGTTTTAGAAGGAAGTGTGGAGTATATAGGTGTTACTTGTAGGTAGGTATGTGTGGAGTATGTTATTCGTTCACCATGATAACAATGTCAAAATGTGTAGAAATGCTTTAGGTAATGTTCAGGTACACTTGCAAATCAGAGTTTTAATGCAGTGCTTGGCATTTGAAAGAATGGCCTGAAGTTTCAACATGCTTCCTAGTAATAGGTGGTTTGGTAGAAGAGAAAAATAAACCCTCTTAGTGTGGCAGTTATGTGTAAATCAGTAACATGAGTTCAATTTTTGATTAGGCACCAGAGGAGAACAGAGGTGGGCTTTTGGAACTACCACAAAAATTTCAGTCAGGTCATGTGTTTTCAGTAACAGTATCTACTCTGGGACTGAAGGAGCATTATTTTGATGACCAGGTTAGAGCTATGAAAGATGGCATGCAACATAACATTTCTTGCTGAGGCTTCAGTGCAAGCTTGGGTTGCACATCACGTTGTACCTGAGAGTGTGGAGATGCTACGTTGTACCTGAGCGTGTAGAGATGCTACGTTGATACTGGTGACCAGGAGGACCACCACCTCTCTAGCTGTGTGAAGTCATTGAAACTGAGATTGATAAGTGATGGAACTCTAATTGAAATATGATAGGTTTGATATTTCTGTGTATAGGTTCAGTAAGTCTATGGATTACTTACTGTATACAACTGATGCAGAAACACAGTGCTGTTCTCTCTGGCTTGCCCTCGGCTTTTTACTTTTTACCCTTTTGGAACCCAGTTTCCTGAGCTTTTTATTAATGGAATATGTTTTATCTAAAGTAAACAGACTGGTATTTGACAGGCAGTTAACTGTCAGGAGTTAAGTCCTAATGTAGGCATGCCCATACCACAGAGATGCTTAAATGCCCTTGTCTATTGTGATCTGTCATATTTTTCTCACTGCTAAGATAGGCATCTTGAAAATCACACTGAACTGTATAAGCTTACTGGTATTGTAAGTAATGTATACATTTGTATCAGTTATATTTATGAGATTAGAAAATGTTCCCAGATTTGAGTTTTTCCATGGTGCCTTACACTTGTGAGAGCAGTTGTTTCATTCTTCCCATCTCTCTGGTCTGGTTTTCCCCTTGCTCTTTGGTGGTTTCTGGGGGGTGAAAGTTGGTGTGGGAATTTCAGTGGACAAGTAACAGTTTTGAAACTGAGATTGGCAGAGAGGACTCAGTAGGAGTTAAAATATGCTTAACTCACTGTTCCAGAAGTATCATCAACTGGAAATGAAAGCTATTTAAATAGAGTTTCCTATAATAATATCCTTTTCTATGTTGTTAGATTTGCTTCATTTGTCAGCTATGCTATTCACAAAGTTTTACTTTCAATCACAGTAGATTTGAAATACTAGGCTTCTGAATCAGTCTCATAAGTAAAGTTGTTAATAATGTGAACTATAAGAAAAATTCTGGATTAAATAAACATGGGGATTTGGACTCCTCCTTTTCTAGTGAAGATGTTTGCAGGCTTAATAATTTTCTGCAGCCATGGTTTGATACTTATCAAATGCAACCTAGATGGTTAAATAGTTTTTGAATGACTTTTTTCTTTTTTTTTTTTTTTTTTTTTGAATTTAGCTACCTGTTACAAACAAATGGATGCAAGAGTGACTGGCATAGATAAAAATAATGTTCTGGCATTGTATTTTGTTTTATAATCTGGTGTTTTAAGGGGAGCTTTAGTGGTATTAAGCTACATTTCTTTTGTCCTTGAGTATTAAGTATGAGAAACAATTCTTGATAACAAGAGAGAGGTAGAATCCCAAACCTGAAATTACAATAGAGTCTTGAACAATTTTTTGCAGTAGTACCACCTGCCTCCTCTTTGATGATGTTTTGGTGAAAACAGACCTTTTCCTCTTTAAAACTGGAAATGGAGCAGACCTCATGTATGTTATATAAAGAATGGTACTTTCTTCCTCTGATATTTTTTTTTTTCTGTTGTCTTATTTTAAAGCCTAGTCTTGCTATTCCTGGGCATATTAGAGGTAGCTGACGTAGGCTAATCCGTAAGCAGCTGAGTGAGTGGCTCTGTTAAGAGCCTTAGCCTATGGGAATACAGAAGGTAGGAGCCATCTTACAGTGCTGGAGTCAGTCTGGAGGGGTTTTTGCAAAGACTCAAGCAGAACCAGGGGTTCCTCAAACCTGTGGTTTTGAGTAGCTGAGAAAAACCTCTTTCTCCTTCAAGATTTAGGTGGATTTTAAAGAAAGTCCTATTAAATACCAGTCTGTAACACTCAACATTAATGTTAGCCATTTATTTGATTGTTACAGCATGTGTTAAAGAGCTGCTGCTGCCCATTTGCAGCCTAATGTGTTTATTAGACAGTCTTCCCAGTGGCATCTTGAAGTGTCTTTCAGGTAAAAAATTCATGAGCATTATTGGCTTTCAGGCTGCAAATGGAATATGTCTTCTTCTTACTGTCTAATACACCACTCTTAAAGCCATTACCCAGGAGTGAGGGAAAAGATATTGTTGAGGAAGGAGCCTTTGGCTTAAACATTTGTTTATAGTCTGTTACGGCTTTTTGTAGACTGAGCAAAAATGTGAGTAGTAGGTGTTGGAGCCAGTTTTTGTTCTTTCATACACAGGATCAGTGGCATTTCCTAGTAAATTATGTTCCTTTTCTTAATTATAGTTTGTGGAGTTCAAGAATACAGTAGAATTTAGTAAATATTACCATAAATCTTGTATTAATGGTACCTCTAACAGGCTGTCTTTCAAATGAAATTGTATCTTCTAAGTAACAAGTGTTATTTTCCGATGGGAAAGGCTGCAGGTGCCCATCAGATTTTAGTACAAGTCCTTTAAAGGTGACTAGAGTTTTTCAGCTGGCTGCTACCACCTTCCGTATAGAAACTCTGTTTTCTGTTTTTGCTTTATACTGCGTGACTCTTGTAGGGTGGCAAAAATTTTAGGCAGTTTCATGTATAGTGAAAGTGGTAGTGCTGTTTCAGGAAAAAAGCATACCCTTGAATAAACTAATTTGTATTTTTAATGTGTTGGACACCTTGCTTATTTTGGCAGACTGGCATTGGTTTGTTTGGGGTATGTCCCAATTCTAGGTGTTTGGTGATGAAAGATGAGTATAGTAAGTTGGTTATAGAACATGTGGCTTTTGTATACCAGGCATGCAGGAGGGTGGTTTAATGTATCTTTAACTTTCTTTTCTGTCAAACCTTTTAGTGGTGGATCTCTTGCTTTAATTTAATTTTACCAGACAATACAGTCTTTTTTCCCCGCTCCTTTAATTTCCCTTGATTTTTACCTGTATTTTTTTACTCTTTTCCAAACCCTTATCCATGTCTCCCTGGATTTGTCGAAATACCCATGCAAGAGAAAGTTTGCACATGAGGAGGCTGAGCTTTTCCGAGCGCAGTGTGGTGCGTGGGGCGGGCAGGCTCGATTAGCTGATGGGTGCTACAATGAATAGTACTGGGAGTCAAAGCAACCCTGCCTTCTGAACTGCTGTGGCTCACCAGTAAAGGGTTGGCCTTAGGCTCCAGTGACTCCAGTCTCTGATCTAGCATCTTATCCTGCCTCTGACAGCGATTTCCTTTGGGGCCGGGGAAAGTGGCTAGCAAATATTGCCTTCTTCAAAAGGGTTGAAGATTGCAGTATGTATCAATATTAGATATTTTCTGATTCAGAAAGGGAGCCAGTGAAAAAAGAGTTCATAAGCAGGAAAAAATGTGAAGAATCAGAAGCTGCATGTGACTTCCAACTTTCCTCTGGCTTCTACCAGAATTAATGCTATACGGAGTACATCAGTAATTTTGAAACCAAGACTGAAAGCTTCTAGTCATGAGAACTTCACAGGAAAAAAGTATGAATTATAATGGATGTATGTTTGAGTTTATAATTAACCACAGGAATATGAGCTGGTTATATTTTTAAATTGGGCTGTTAGAGAAAATTTTTGCCAAACTTTTCACCATCTTGTAGTATTTTGGGTCAGTAAACAGTATTTTTGCTGTTTTGTTACTCAATAAGACAGTGACTTTAAATCACTTCTGTATTTATCAGTTGTATGTACACTAAAGGCATGTATTGGTGTGCTGGAAGGGTGGTAGTATAGTCCTGCTACCTGATTGTCCGCTATATGGTGGTTTACCTTTTGTTTGCTACTTTTCAGATTGAAACAGCAGCTTTGAAGGTGTAATCCTCATTTATTCTTTAACTGCATTTGTTAGGCTTATAATAAATCTGACAGTTTAACGGGCCTTGTTTGGAAGATGGCCTGCCCTGATAAGAGATAAAATGCACATTATCTTCTTCTACATTGAGTCTGGATGATTAACTGGATTCACTGATGCTGAGGATCAGTGCTGGAAGGTTTAGTCTGCATACCATGTTCCTTCACAGCATTTGAGGAATGGAGGAGATGTTACAAATTCATGCAACTGACTTGTGCTAGATGTTTTTCTGTCTCCTCCTTCACAGGGCCTCTGATTTTCTTTTTCTCTCTCGTGTGTTTTATTTTGGGGTTTACATTGTTTTATTTTTTTTTCCCTTTGAAAGATGAATGTCCTGCAAAAATATGTTTACTATTGCTTTATAATTAGGTTAAGTCTGTCTGTGTACTCTTAACTTAGAGCGGTTGCTGGTGGAGGATGTGAAGGAGGATGTGCTGTCACGATGAGAGCAGAAACTATTGTTTTATTACTGATAACGAGAAAAAAAGAATTTAAACCTCTCTCAGGCTCTGTCGTTTCAGTCTCCCAACATCTGGTAGAAACTGGTTAGGTCTCAGTGACCGTAATTACTAGCATACACTGTCCAAGAATTTATTAGTTTAATTTTTCAGTGTTTGTGATTTACATTTAACAATTGGAAAAATTAGGCAGTGATTTTCCCTGTTAGGATTTTGGATGCTTAGGCCTGTGGTAGCGAAACAGAGAGAGCAGGAAAATACACTTATGATGTTAAATGTAAATACAAAGAAAGTATTTACTTACGTGAGATGCTCTGTTGGTACAGGTCATCTGTTGGACCCTAAAATTAGTTCTTTAGGTATTCTTAGTAATAGTAATTCTGCTTCCCTAGTTATCTCCTTCCTTATGTGAAAATGCTGCGGTGAGTGTATTTATCTTTCCATTGCTCCGTTGCTCCTCCTTGATGCCCAGTAGAATTGAAGATTGAGGGGCATCTGAGTCAGCATTAAAAGTTTGGCTCTTAGTTACTGTTGTAGGGGGTTTTTGTAGGACAAACAGAAAAAAATCTTAATATATATTGAAAAGAAAAATCTGCTACCACCACTGAAGGCAAAATACTAATCCCACAGTGGTATATTATGTTTGTATTTTGAAGTGCAGTACAGCTCCCAGACAACTTACACAATAAAAAAGGGAGTGCCTGGTCTTGCATGACAGTTCATTCTGGAAGACACACATTCAAATTCAGCTTTGTAAGACATTTTCTTTTAAATAAAAATTGGTTTAGTTCAGCATCTGACATACCATTATTTTTTTCGTTAACAAACATATGTCTCCATCTCTCTCTCCTCAATGCAATGATTACTGCTGGTTTTGTTTTTACTGATTCCCAGTTTGGTTAATCCTTTTCCTATTCTATACCACGCGAAATAAGTCTTACCCTCTTTTTCTTGATTTTTGTTTCAGAAGACATATGGCAGAGCTGATACTACATTTCCATTTCTTCTAAAGCACTAAATGAACTGAACTGTTCAATTTCTTTTTCTTTCTTCTTTCTGGAAATTCCTGCAGAGATGTATAAAAAGATCAGAGGAGCAGGATGAATGCTGCTTTCTAATCCAAGGTAGTTCCCTATAAGAGAGGTTTATTGGAGTAAAACTTTTGAGTCTCTGACTTGTCATTCTACTTGCAGTGGCTTCAGTTTTGAATTGTCATGTTTCCTGGAAAAATTCAGGCTTCAAAGTTAGGAGTTTTATTTTCTGCTCTGAGAAACTATCTACATGGTTCAGGAGCCTAAGAATATTTAGTACAGCTTTAAAAGTTCCTAAATTATCTTGTTAAAAATACTAATTTATTTAATGTTATGAATTTTTGTGTATTATAAAGCTATTAGTAGTAATGAATAACCAAGAAACTTTGAGATGGATAAATTAATGTGTATGAAGGCAGTTAGGGCAGAACCTAAAAAGTGCTTTATGCAGTTTAGCTGCTCCTGACCCACAAATGTTTGTTTGCATGTCTAACATTCATCTATCAATTCAATCTAAATTCATGAGGTTTTCCCCTTCTCACTTGAAAGTTTCCTAGGTGCCTGCTTTTTGGTACTACATGTGCCCAGAAGTACTTTCTTCCAAAAAATGTGATTTTAGTTCCTTCCTTATGTTACATTAAATTTGTAGAGGTACCTAGACCCTCCAGAGATCTTCATCTAGTACTATGCATTCCCTGAATGTGAATTAGCTCATGGAAAAAATTTGAAATGGCTTTCTTTTTAAAAGACATGAGGAAACTGGGAGGGTACTCAGCTCTTTGATTTGACTTGTTAGAGTCATTGCTGAGAAATGGGAGATAGAGGTTTGCTACCCTCCTCAGTCTAAGGGATTCAAAGATCAATCCATTGTGTCATAAGGCAGTGTTTGAACTACTTACCTGTGAGTTTAGTGGTATGGGCTACACACCTAAAGATTCCTGCTGCACTGGAAGAGTTAATTAACTTTGCCCTCTTTGCTTCATAAATGTCCAGTTTTGGGAAGCAGATAGTCTACCACCTAGGACCGCTGTCCTGTGTGATGAAAAATACAGGCTTGAAACCCCTCTGCTAAGAGGGAACTAAATCTCCATCGTCTGGTTTCTGGCTGGTTTAGTTGGTATGTAGTATTATGGAAGAGCAGGACAGCAGATTATCTATCCACAGCTTCTAAAAGGTGATTCTTGCTCAGTTCTTCTAACTCAGGAGAGGATTTTAGTTTCTGAATCCCAAGAGAATAGCAGAACTTTACCTATCCCAATCAGCCCCTAAATCCCCAGGGAGATAGGGTTTGAGGGCACAACCTTTTGATTTTAGTACTGTGTACTAGATACTGCTGAGTGACTTTCATTTTGGCCTGCGAGACTTTTTTGGATTGTCTTAATATGATCTGTCTAACTGTCCACTTTCCAAGGCACCTAACTCTGGATTTTGCACTCTGCTCTGGAGCACAGGCACCAACAACACAGGAGCTGCAGAGCCGATACAGATCTTTGAGGTATAGAAAGTGATTTTTAATGAAGACATAGGGGAGAGCAGAAAGCGAACGTGGTAGTAGGTGGAAGATTTCCAGAAAAGCTTTATGATGAGTAAAAAGAAATGGGTAACTCATTCTAAGAAAAGACTGATAAATGCTGCTGAGAGAAAGACGTAACAGCTTGAAAGTGCAAACAAAAATAAATAAATAAACGGTTTGTTTAGAACCTTTACTGTGTTTAATAAGGACAAAAGAAGGTGCTAGTTTCCTAAGAATGATACCACTTTTGTTCCCTTAAATGCAGAAGGATGAAGTTTAGTTATTTGTGGTGGGAGGTTAGTTTTAATGTGTCCTCCGAAGGCTGATACTGTAGACCTAGTGACGTACCTACAGAATAGCATCAGAGTGAGTGCCAGAAGAATTGAGCTATGCATTGGTGGGGGTACTGGTGAAACTTTGGTTCCTGCAAAAATAAACTTCCCTTTGAAGTAAGTCTGACAGGGTAGGTAGAATAACTGTCAATAACTGTTCCTATTTGCTTTCTTAGGGAGGAAGGGAGAGTGGAGAGGGGGTGTTCCCCCTAAATGCTTACCTCTGACTTTAACTCTTACTGCTCCAGTGGGAGATGACGACAGCTGAATGTTTGACAGTTTTTTGTGAATTGTCGTGCTTGCTTTTCTGAAGAAAAATAGTTAACAGGTTTATATTTCTCAGGTATTACTTGGGAAGTGTGAGAAATGAAGGAATTCCCCAGCCTAGTTTTTCTTCTGAACTTCAGGTCACCATCTGAGTCTGGCTTGGAGATCAGATGATCTCAGGAATGTACAGCTTTCATCATGCTGATGATTTTTTTCTCACCCTGGTCAGTGAAAAATTTAGTCATTGGAACAGAGTCCCAAGGACAGTTCCAGCTTTCCACTGACAGAGATGTGGAACTGTGGTCTTCTCACCAATTCTCTTTAATTATTGTCACAGTTTTCTTAATAGTATCTTGCTCCTTTGTTGGAGCTCTAGTTGTGGTACTTAGGAAACTGTGTATTTTCCAGAAAGTGCTTAGTTCCTAACAAATCAGACGAGTGTATATTTCTACTTTTGTACTTAGATAAATTAGGATGTGAATGATGTGAAATCAGTGAAGCTCTGTAGCTGTTAAGGAACAGCCAGTGTCACAGACCACGCGGGAGACTGCGGCAGATGTTTCATGCTCTGCAGTAAGGTTGGCATTGGTGTGGAGCTCTGAATGCCCTGACTGGGGTCACTGAGAGTTTTCCAGCAAGTGCAGAATGATAGAGTTTGTGATGGTACATCTTCCCTTTGAGAGCTCAGCTCTGCTCCGCTGCAGAACCAGGGCCTTCTTGCTCTTCTTACAGTGGGTTGTTCTCCAAACATTGGCAGTGTGTGTGTGCATGTAGATATATATGTGTGTGTATAGACTCAATAGAGAAAAAGATAATCCAGACATTTTTCAAATAGAATCTGATACCATCCATGTCGAAGAACAGCTGGGAGCTATATGTTTCAGGCATGATCCAGTCTTTTTCATGAAACTTGACCAGTGTCTAGAAAAAGGAAAAAGACTCTGCTTTTTCCGCAAACTGGTTTAAAAGTATTTTCAGTACAAAGAAAGGATTTTTTTATTCCTCTTTGATTTTTTTTTTTTTTTTAATTTAGAAAAATGTTAGATGGTGTTCAGTTCTGAATCTGAGACGTCTCCGAGTCTTCATCTGCTTGCTCAAGTTTCAATAAGTAGCCTTTCTCAGTATCCCTGCAGAACTGCTTGGATCTTAGTCTCCAGGCGGTTTCTGTCAGTATCCTCATTCAGCCAGTTCATTGGGAAAACTAAGACTTCCAGTGTGAACATCCTATTTCCAACACATACTCTGGCTGCTAGAATTTATAAAGTGTTGAAAAAGAAAAGGAGAAGGGGGCCACGGTTTTAACCCATAGCAGTTCTCTCATTAAGTTCAGTGCATGGCTGACTGGGCCAGCAGAGGAAAGGGAACTGGTAGGGCAGAAATGAAGGGCTTGAAGGAGGTGGTGAACCCCCTTGTTTTGACGCCCAATTTCCATTTTATGCCAGTCTGAAGTGATGATAGAATTATGGGCTCCAGCTCTTATTTTAACATGGCATGAATCACCTCCTGGAGACACTCGCCTCCTTCATGGCCCTCATGTTTATTTTCCTGCTAATCTCAAACAATACAGGAGCTCTCTGAAATGTCTGGCAGCATCTCTCTGCCATCATCCTTACAAAACTGGCAGCAACTAGGCAGATGGTGAGCTAGGACTGCCCTGTCTTGCGTGAGCTTTTTGATCATTTACATCATCTCCCTATGCCCTTTGTAAATAGTGATTTCTGCCTCCAGAATATTGGTACCTACTGAGGAGTATGTAATCTGGGGCAGGTGAGTTTCAGGTGCTCCTACAGTGCATAGGACAACAGACGGCCAGGAGCAAGGCAGGATTTCCACAGGCTGTTTGTTGCACAAATTACAATAAGCTTCTGTTGTTTTAACAGATGATAGCTTGACAAGTTATTTTCTTTATGAGGTAGATTTTATGTACAAAATATTTATCAGTTCCTCAGTGATCTCTAGTGTTGACAGATGTTTTGTTTCTATGATATTGTACATGTACTTGTGCAAGCATTATTTTCTAATTTTTAACTAAAGCTGCATGTGCTGCCTTTTAATGTAGCTGGGATACATGTTTCATTTCATGTATTTCAATTCTATTGTATTTTTCTTGTTGTGTGGCGCTATGGCTTTTCCTTTGTCTTTCCTCATGCAGCCTTGCAAAACTGCCATGAAAATTCAGCAACACAGGCACAAAACGTACTTATCTGTTCTTACATAACTGGTAACAATCAAAGAGATGATAACACTTTGCCTGCCCAGCACAGATTTTCTTCTGAATGAGATTTGTGTAGCATTTTGTGGCTTCATAAACACAGTGGTTTTATTGGTACCTTTCAAGCAAACTCTATTTTGAATTATAGATTTGCTGAATAAAAACTGAGTTGGGCATGGAATGAGAAACTTGGAAATATGAACACGGAACTCATGACTTTTCCACCATAACCCTTTCCTGCACTTTCTCCATTTTAGTTGCTGATATGTGTTCAAGATGAGTGGGATGGGAGAAAATACCTCTGACCCATCCAGAGCAGAGTCAAGAAAGCGCAAGGATCCTGACCAGCTTGGACCCAGGTTAGACCATTTATATCTGAAGACACTGAAAGAAACAGACTTAAAAAAAAAAAAAAAAAAAAGTTACACGTGCACTTACTTTTCAGTTAGAAAATGGCGAACTTGCCATTCTTGCAAAGAGAAGTCAGTACCAAACTACTCTGATGCAGTAATTCTGTGTTGTTGTGGGTTTGGGATGGGGTGTGGGGGCTATTGTCTTTTATTATTATTTGTTTGTTTGTTTTGAATCCAGTGTAGTGCCAAAATACAGAATTTTGGTGACAGTATAGGAGCTATGTAAAAATCTTTTTTGGCTAATTATTGCAAGGAGTCTTCAGTCACTCATTCTGGCAATCTAAGATTTTTTTTACCACCTCTTTTGTATGTCATAATCAGGGACTTGAAAAATATTTTTCAGTTTTAAAGCAGTTGCATTACCAACACAAATTCACCGTTTTTTTCTTACGACTGCCTGTTGTAATTTCACAAGGAGGCAGGGAGTATGGATTGTTTGGTTTAACTTTTTAAGCTGTTTTATTTTTTCATACACTGTCTCTATATGATACTTCTTGGATTCTCAATGCCATGTGGAGGGGTACTTGTAAACATTCAAATCCATTCAAATCCCCCCTCCACTACCCCCAGTCAATCTTCTGTTTTGAATTTCAAATCCCAAACCTCTTCTGAAACAAAAAACATGACTGTTGGGAAAAAATAACTAACATCTTTTTTAATTTTCCTTTGCTTGTTCCAGAGGAAACCTTTCTGCTTGAGAAACTTGCAAGTTATATTTTTGTAGTGAGAGAGGGCAGTTCTCTCTGTTTTCGTTAAACGACTCTCAAACCATTTGAAATCATCTTTGAGCTGGCCAGAAGGCAAGCAAACTGATATTAAATGCATTTTTATAAACTCCTCTTTCAGCCCTAAAAGAAGCACTGAGAAACGCAATCGTGAGCAAGAGAATAAATACATAGAAGAACTTGCAGAGCTGATTTTTGCAAATTTTAATGATATTGACAACTTTAACTTTAAACCTGACAAATGTGCAATCTTGAAAGAAACTGTGAAGCAAATTCGTCAGATAAAAGAACAAGGTAAGAAGACTAATTAATTGACTTTGAATATTTTCTGTGTTGATTTTTACTTTATTTTTGGCAAACCCGATAGTCTCTTCAGCTTTTCTTTAGCAAACTCCCAGGTTTTTCATTAATTAATAATGAAAAATGCTGTAACATCATATGAACGGAGTGTGTTAAGTATCATATTCAGTATTTTAAAAATAAGCTTGACAGAAAATTAAGAAATTGCTGAGAGAGAGGAAAAATTGGTCAGTCAGATGTGTGCATCTAATGGAATTGAAATCAGTTGTGCTTTTACAAAAGTTAAACTAGCAGATGGCTTTGGGGGGGGGGGGAAGACTACTCACTTTTACATGTATGATGAATCCATGCAAAATAGGAATAATCTAGGACAGTGGGGTATGAAAGTATTCTGCATCCCCCCCTTCTGCTTTCTTGTGTTGGTATGAATAGATATTGTGGACTAAATTATCTGCGTCCCTTAAATGATGACATCATATCCTCAACTACAATAGATTTGAAACTATTCTAATCTCTAGATAGGGTCCTGTTATAAATGTAAACCAGAGAACGTGACAGTTTTCTTCCTGTTATTTGTCTAGAAGATTAGTTTTGTATTTCTTGTGTTTTGATATATTTCCTATTTAAGAAAAAAACCCAAATATTTTAGAAACTTTAAATTTTTGGAAGTGGGTTTTGTGGCACAGGTCTATCTAGGCAGGCATGAATAGCACTGCAGTTGTTTGGGGCAGATTCAAATTCTTAAAGTAGGTATGTATCATTTTTCTTCTAATGTAGAAGATTTCAGTCTCTTTATAAACTGTGTTTAGAGTGATTTCTTTGGTTTTCAAACACTTAACATCTTTCACTTTTTCAGTATTCTGTGATTTCTATGTGAAAATAATGCTTCCTTTTCCATACTGTATGTGTGAAGTTATAAAAGCGGTGATTACGTGTTGTATAATTTAGGTACAGATTTATTTCTAAACAAGTAAGTAAGTAGATCTGCAGTTTCAGACATCAGTCTATTCAAAGCTAAATGGAAAGTGGGAAGTGTCAAATTGTGTCAACTGCCTCCAAAGTGGCTCGAATTGATTAATCTTCAGGATGTTCCTATTTTTCAGCTTGTTCTCTTCTTATTGCTATTAGGTTGCCATATTTTTTTACATGAATGTTCTGGTGAAGTCGCTGTGCCCCATATTAGGAAGCAGAACTCTTAACCAGGCACAGTGTCCGTCATCGTTTTGCACCTTGTTGGCTTTTGAGTTTGGCTTTTTTTTTTCCTTTTTTTTCTTTTCTTCTTCCTTTCTCACTTTCGGTTTTGGATTTTTGTTTTGCTGGCACCAAGAAACACATTCTCCTTATCCTTACCTGAGAAGGGATAAGGACAAAAAAAATGTGTTTTCTTGCAAAGTGGGTGCACAGAGAAAAATCTGTTAGTCCACTTGGTAATTCTCTCAGCAGCTCTAGAAAATCTTGTAAAAAAAATCTGGTTCTAACTAATGGCAACTTTGGCAGATCCAGGGTTTTGTTGTTCAGGACCAATATCATAAAAACAATTTCTATATTGTTATAAAATGTTCACACTTATCAGACCAGGTTGCATGTAAATTATTTAAGCCATCATGGGCCAGAATTGTACCAAAGCTGAATGTGCACTTAATTTTCTAAGCTTATAAAGTTTTATTGCAAAAACAACTGAAAATATAATTCTAAAGACAGAGTAAAATGCTATGAATACTGTTTATTTTGACAAGTAGAAGTAGTTTTTTATTTCAACAAGTAGAAGTATTTTGCAACCCTTGAGCAATAAAGATACTAAATTACTCTTTATAATGTTGATTTGTTGCACAAGGTTCTTCAGCTGAGAACAATTAGATTGTCTGATAACTGTTTGGGTCTTTGCATAAAACTCATAGCTGGTACAGACTAGACTTTAAGCATCTCTAAGGGGCATTGCAAATCACTGAGACCTTCAAAGCTGTCCTCAGTAGCATCTCGGGATCTAGAAACAAAGATTGGAATACTTGAAATTACTGCTTTAAACTAATGAAAAGTTTGATACCGATTTCTACATAGAAGCTATATCTGTTTGTTGTAAAAGCAAATTTAAAAGGCTCTTCCTTTTAAGAAAAATTCAAATGACAACATAGTCTGAAATGCAACATTGTTTTGGAACAGGCATTTTATTAACAAATAGGTCTCACATATAGTAAACATTCAAACTGCACAAACAGTACAGTACACCTGTATTTCTGTTGAGTGCCACAAAAAAACTGACCTAAGCAAAGCAAACAGATTGAAGACCTAATGAGCCTATTACTATTGCTTTCCCATGTTTTTTAGGTAGTTTACCACCTCACATTGGGAATCCTGCACTTTATATATATTCATCGTTTAAATGCGTTAACTTTTAAGTTGGTCCAAATCTTTCTGATTGCTTTTCCAGTGCCAAGATGTGTTAGAAGACCTTTACGATGGTGAAACATTTGCATTATCTTAACAATACGTATTTCTAAAACAAAGTCATGAAAATAATACTATACTTACACAAAGTGCCACGAGACTCAGGTTGAAAATCACATTTTCTTACAGTTAAGATGTTTCGTTGATTTTTAGTGTTACACTAAATACCTGTAGGAGGAAACTAAATGAACATCCTGAAATTCTGAGTGATTCTGCGCTAACACAGACAAATTAAGATGGCTTAGCTTTTGTGCAGTGGGTCTGCTCTGCATTTCTTCAAAGACAGATTAGATTAAATTAGTGTAAACTTACTTTACAGTTTTATTATTCAGAAGTTTTAGTAAAGGGGTTGGATTTTTGAAATGAATGCTAAAAATTCATCACAAATTTTCTTCTTCATCTATAAATAGAATTGCAGATTAAGGTCTAATTACTTACAAAAGCTCAGTCAGTTACAAATACCTTGTAAAGCCACTGAAAGCAACAAGTTTTATAGCTGCTACTGAGATTTGACAAGGCGACCTTATTCTAGGTTCTCGGAATGAAAATTATGAAGAAAGAAATACAGATTGATATTCATTTCCCATGTCAAGCTTGCTGGGCTGGTAGCTGAAAAAGTAATAGATTTTTTGCTGTAGTAATACTATATAATTTAGTATAATGTTATGCTGATCTATTTTATATGCGAATATGTATTTGCAATACACTTATCTGTTATCTTTTTATCATTTCTCACAGTATATACTTCAAAGATTCTTTAGTTGTGGTATATTAGAGATTCGGTTTATTACAATTTGAAAGCATGTTATAAATATATGCGTGTAACTGAATTAAAAGAATTAAAGATATTTGAAAGATGTAACCATTGCATGTAGTTTTAATCTGGGTTTTGAAACGTTTTTAGTACTGGGGAAAATGAAGACAAGTTTCTTTACAAAAGCTTAATTTTCTACTGAGGACTTTTACCATATTATCTTACAGTGATTGGACAGAGATTTGTGGATGTCCAGAGGAGGTGAAAAATTGTGATTTTTAGCATGAAGATGAAACAGAAGTTATATTCATGTAAATCTTAAGTGGATATTTCTACTGGGGATTTGAGACTTGTGTTTCAAGCACTGCAGAAAAAATTCATTCAGCTTTTTATTTATAGCATAAAAGTGATGTGAAATGGTGGGTTTATGGTTGTGTTACATGCTCATGAAAGTGTAAGCTCTCCTGTTATTTGCAGTCTATGTTAAGTTACTTTGAAAGAGTAATAGTCATATAAGTTGCAGATGTGTTCATAATACACACAGATGTGTACAAGCACAGTAAGTTCCGATTTGCACGTGCTTAATTAAAAAAGCTTGGTTTAGGCAAGTGTAAAGACCACTGGGGATAAATGTTCTTTTATGTGCTAGGCAACCAAGAAGCTATAAAGCCATTTGATTGTACTTAAGAAATATATTTAGCAAAGTAGTGTCTGATTGATTTTAGGATCCTACCTTAATTTTAAGAAACAACTTCAGCACTTAAGACAGATTCATTTCAGTTGTATAAGTACTGCTGAAAATGTTTTCTCATAATCTGAAGACAACAAAATTCTGAGAGCAAATAAAAGGAGTCTGGGTCCTCTTCTTCCTTAGTTTACAATCAGTTGAACTGCTTCACATCAATCTCATTTGATTTCATACCTACAGCAGTCCTTTTCCTTGAATCTTGTCATCTGCCTGATCCTTTCATTATGTTGGCATTTTTCTTTCTCATTATTGTTTTTGGTTACTCTGTCACCCTTTAGGTGATTATTTTTCCTTCTAGGTATTAAGCAGGATATAAAAATTAAACCTTTGCCCTTAGTTTAAGGCTCTTTTTATCCATCATGCTAACTAACCTCAGTCTCAGCAGATAAATAGCTCACATTTTAAAGCAGAGACTATTTGTTACATTTCACTGCTTGAACATCTGCTTCAGGCTTTGAAACCTCCTTTTCTTCATTGTCTAGTTGTGCTTTTACCCCCTTCTCTGGGTATCAGCAATGCAGTAGGTACAGAGGATACTGAAGATCACCTTAAGCTTCTTCAGCAGTTTCTCTAGCTAAGCAGTCTCCTCTGGCCCCTTCAGTAGGAATGCTGAAGAATATGTCCTGACATCAAGTACAAGACATGGGTTTTTTTTCTCAAGTTCCCGGCGTACCTCATTTTAAACCTCAGGTCTGCATCTCTTATTTTTCTCCTTCTACTCTCCATGCCTTTTTTTAGGATGGCATCCACTTGTCTTATTTAGATTCACAGAAGGTGAGATATAACCTACTGTGCCAAAGTATCCTCAAATGTGATTTTCTGTCTCATTTCCATTTTCCTGCAGAGTCCTGCTTTCATGTGTCACCAGTTTCTGAAGAGGTTTTGTGTTCTGCAGATCAGCTTTTCAGTAGTACAGGGAAGGGATATCAGGGTGGTGATTATCAGTGTGGCTTTTAATGTACAGTTTTGAGTTGTCAGATCTTGTTTTCAGAATAGCCTTACAAGACAGACCTTGGATAGAATGAATCACCGTGTGAAGGCTGAACAATGTTGGGAGAAGGAAAAGTACTTGGTGAAGAGAGACATGCACGAGCTATGGAACCTGTATGAATTTTAAAAAGAAGGCTTGTTGTTAATCATACATATCTTCTTTTTCTGGTTTCACATTTGCCAGCAAAACCAGGTTTTACTTCCCCGTAGCAGTATTGCTTTGTCATCACAGGGTCACTCCAGCAGATAGTCTATTGTTGCCTCCAGTGCCAGTGTGCAAGTAAAATTGCTTGCTAAAGGAAAACAGCATGGTCTTAAAGCTGTAATGAGGTGTTACTTTGGCTGCTGCTACTTTAAATTTTTCAGATCTGAATTTAGATTCATATTTCACAATGTATTTAAGCAACTGCCTAACTTTAAGCAGATGAGTAATCCCTGTTAAGTCGGTGGAACTACTTAAAGGTTTGAAGTTACGTGCATAAATATCTTACCAAACCAGAATATTCAAGACAAGAGAGCATATGCAGACTCGGGTTTTGTTTGTTGGGTTTTGTTTTGCAAATATTTAAGTTAGTCAATTTTACTGTAATTATATTTTTTTATGCTAATTGTATTTGAGATGGCAGAAGATCTAAAATTGATGGCAATTTTTGAATCTTTTTTTTTTTAAAGAGTTCTGCATAGCTATTATTATTTATGTGCTGCACTTTCAGCCTGATAGGATTTTAAGACTGAATTAAGTGTCAGAGGAATTTGTGCTGTGAAGTCAAGGAATTTATGCAGAACATCTACAAAAAAAATCTATTACTGAATTTGCTTTGCTGTCTCCTCTACCTACAGCTGAGTGATGCACTGAAAATGGCTTTGATCTTCCCCTGTACACTGTAAAGCTTTTTGGCTAAATATCCAGTTATGTTGACTTTACTACTTGCAGGCCTCCAGAGGACTACTGATTCACTGAAGAATTTAAACTGGTTTTAGGTAATGCAGACCATCAGTTTCTTTTCTGGCTCTAATGAAAAGTAGTCATTAGCCAGCAGATCCATCAAGTGGGAAATTTCCTGGGGTTTGCTTATTTTACTGGAGTTGCGTATCATGCAGAATAGTTGGCTTAGGCCTTATCTACATGTAAGTTATGGCATTTTAACTATGCTAATAGTTTTCTTTGGAAGCAGTGTTATAATTTAATTAATATGACTTATGAAAAGAATAGCTGAAGATGCCTTTATGTCATATATCTGTGTCTACACTGGGCTCAAAGCATTGAGAGAGTTGGGATTGTTCAGCCTGGAGAGGAGAAGGCTCTGGGGAGACCTTATTGCAGCCTTTCTATATATAAAGGGGGCTTATAAGAAAGACAGATAGAAACTTTTTACTGAGGCCTGTAGTGACAGGATAAGGGACAATGGTTTTAAGCTGAAAAAGCATAGATTTAGATTGGACAAAAGGAAGAAAATTTTTCCTATGGTGGTGGTCAGACACTGGAACAGGTTGCCCAGAGAAGCCATGGATGCCCCATCCCTGGAAGTGTTCAAGGCCAGGTTGGATGGGGCTTTAAGCAGCCTGGTCTAGTGAAAGATGTCCCTGCCCATGGCAGGGGGAGTGGGACTAAATGGTCTTTAAAGCTCCCTTCCAACCAAAACCAGTCTGTGATTCTCTTGCTTCAAGAAAACGGACAAAAATAATCATCAGACGGGTAATCAAAATTGTGAAACGGGTGTAAAAGCTATGCACTTAGTAGGATTTAGTGGATTGTTGTTGGTTTTTGCTTCCTAATCATGGTTAAAGTCCTATCTGCTATATAGCCTTGTTTCCCAAAGTTAATGAGACTGTTTACTTATCACCCAATTAGTAGATTTAGGTCAATTTTGTTGTTATTTCTTTTGACTAAGAACAATAATAGAGTGGTCCTAAAGATGTTGATGTGCAGGCTGCAGACTAACCTACAGGAAATGAGGCAGCTGTTGAAAGCCCTGGTTCCACCATCCCTGCCCTCCTTCTGGCCATGAGTTTCCATTCCCTCCCTCACCCTGACTGTAGCATTTGTGCGGTTGTGTGGTGAGCCTAAGCAGTATTTTTGATTTGACCAGGAGGAGAGGATCTGTCTCCCCAAGGGTTCTTGGTGGGGGCTCCTCCAACACAGGTCCAAGCGTGCCAGCAATGACTGGCCATGGACTGACGCTTACAGCTGTCTTGGTGCTGTTGGGTATTGCAGGGTGTCGGGCGATGACTGTCACTTAACAAGACATGTCTCTTGTCTGCGGGCTTCAACTTTGTTGATGGTGGATGACTTCAGTTCTAGAGATAATTTGCTTGACCAGAAATCTAAGCTTTGACTCCCAAGCTGTGACTCAAAGTTGAAGAGAAACTAGATGTTCACTCCTAAAGTGGTCTTTTATGGGTAGAAATAGGAATTATTGGCAGGTATTACAGGAAGACTTGCTTGTTTGTTTTGCATCCTACTTGCATTTTGCTTTTCTTTGATCTTTAGTTTGTTTTCTTTCATAACTTCTAAATGATGAAGAGAGAAAATAATTCAAACTCGTGGAGCATGGTTGTTTATTTTATGTTCTGTAGCTGCAAAGATGGTTGCAATCTAAGAGGTCTAGAATACGAGTGTTGGGGAACGCTGTAAAGGATTTAGCTGCTTCTCCCATATTTAACATGCTTTGGGGCCTATGTCTCAAGTGTTCCCCCTTTGCAGGAATATTTTCATTAAAGTTTTGGTTGTGTTACTTTAATATTTAATGATCATAGAGTGGACTATGTACTTCTGGAAGTGTAGTAAAAATGTCTTGTATAAGAAAGATGGAGGCATCTCTTCCTCATATTTAGGATTTTGGAGGCCACCTTGCAGATAGTCTGTTGTTCTCAGGCTGCATTTAAACTGTCACTGAGCACTTTAAACTTCAAAACTATACAGTTTTTCTTTTGCAGTTTGTCATGTAATCTCTTATGAACTGTAAACATCATAAATACATGTAGCATTTTAAATTAGGAAAAAAATAAAATACAGAAATATGGGCTGGCATCCAACCCTCCACAATATGAACTAAGCTTTTGAGTCTAGTGTTTCTCACCAGCTGCTCTGTCTTCAGAGGTGTCTGGTCAATAAGAAATACTGAGTTTAAGTGCTAAAGAATAAATACTGAGTTTAGGTGCTAAAGAAGAATTGGGGGCTGCTGATTCAAGTCTTAAATGTTTTGTGTTTGTAGTCTCTTATTGCTGGAAGGTATGCAGTGTAAAGATGCTGACTATAGAATGTCAGGGTGTGCTGTGTGCTTTAGATTAGTGAATACAACATACTATTCTCAGAAGCATGTAAAGCAAGTAAGTGAAGAAGGAGACTTCATGTTACCTTGACTGTCTCTGTGGAGCTTAATTTGTGGAATAGCAAATTAATTTACTGAGAGTAGTGATGATACTTAAGTCAAAATAAGATCATCCATTATAAGGAACCTAGCTTTTGTTATACAGCTTTTATCTTTTCTTTTTAAAGGCTGCAGCCTGAAAAGTGATAATATAATATTTACTCACAATAGGGTACAATGCCTTTCATACAATGTTTCCATCCTGAAAACCTGTGGATTCACAGCACATTAAAGACGTATTGATCAAAGGCTCCTCTGTGTTCAAACTAGAACCAAGATAATTGCATCTGTTCTAAGTCATTGTCATGGTTTAACCCCAGCCGGCAACTAAGCACCACCCAGCCGCTCGCTCACTCCCCGGCAGGTGGCATAGGGCAGAGAATTGCAAGAATAAAAGTGAGAAAACTCGCTGGCTGAGATAAAGACAGTTGAATAGGCAAAGCAAAAGCCACGCATGATAGCAAAAGAAAACAAGGAATTCGTTCACCACTTCCCATGGACAGGCAGGTGTTCAGCCATCTCCAGGAAAGCAGGGCTCCATCATGCGCAATGGTGACTTGGGAAGACAAATGCCATCACGTTGAACATCCCCCTTTCCTTCTTCTTCCCCCAGATGTATATGCTGAGCGTGACGTCCTATGGTCTGTGGCATATCCCTGTGGTCCGTTGGGGTCAGCTGTCCCAGCTGTGTCCCCTCCCAACTCCTTGTGCCCCCCCAGCCTCCTCGCTGGTGGGGTGGGGTGAGGAGCAGAAAAGGCCTTGGCTCTGTGTAAGCACTGCTCAGCAGGAACGAAAACATCTCTGTGTTATCAACACTGTTTTCAGCACAAATCCAAAACATAACCCCCTACCAGCTACTGTGAAGAAAATTAACTCTATCCCAGCTAAAACCAGCACAGTCATGCATTTTGTTTTTTCTGTAAAAGATTCTGTGTATGGACAGTTAGAAATTGGGGTCCTTGAATGTGAAATGACTGAGGGTATGAGAAACAATTTGTGGTGGGTTGACCCTGGCTGGACGCCAGGTGCCCACCAAAGCCACTCTATCACTCCCCCTCCACAGCTGGACAGGGGAGAGAAAAATATAACAAAGGGCTCATGGGTCGAGATAAGGACAGGAGAGATCACTCACCATATACTGTCACGGGCAAAACAGACTCAACTTGGGGAAAATTAACTGAATTTGTTACCAATCAACCAGAGTAGGGTAATGAGAAATACAACCAAATCTCAGAACACCTTCCCTCTACCCCTCCCTTCTTCCTGGGCACAACTTAACTCTTGGATTCTCTACCCCCCAGTGGTGCAGGGGGACGAGGAATGGGGTTTATGGTCAGTTCATCACAAGTTATCTCTGCTGCTTCATCCTCCTCAGGGGCAGGACTCCCTGCACTCTTCTGCGGCTCCAGCGTGGGGTCCCTCCCACGGGACACAGTCCTCCATGAACTTCTCCGATGTGGGTCATTCCCCCAGGCTGCAGTTCTTCATGAACTGCTCCAGCGTGGGTCCCTTCCACGGGCCACAGTCCTTCAGGAGCACACTGCTCCAGCGCGGCCTTCCCACGGGGTCACAGCCTCCTTTGGATACCCACCTGCTCCAGTGTGGGGCCCTCCCCAGGCTGCAGGTGGATATCTGCTCCACCATGGACCTCCCTGGGCTGCAGGGGGGCAGCCTGCCTCACCATGGTCTTCCCCATGGGCTGCAGGGGAATCTCTGCTCTGGCGCCTGGAGCATCTCCTCCCCCTCCTTCTTCACTGACCTGGGGGTCTGCAGGGTTGTTTCTCTCACATGTTCTCACTCCTCTCTCCGGCTGCAGTTTCTGTGTCCCAGCAACTTTTTTTCCTTCTGAAATATGTTATCACAGAGGCGCTACCACTATCGCTGATGGGCTTGGCCTTGGCCGGCGGTGGGTCCATCTAGGAGCCGGCTGGCATTGGCTCTGTTGGACACAGGGGAAGCTTCCAGCAGCTTCTCACAGAAGCCACCCCTGTAACCAGCCCCCGCTACCAAAAACCTTGCCACACAAAACCAATACACAATTACTACTTCAGCTTTCCGTTTCCTTTATGAAAACCCACAGTGTGCAACTGGGGGAAAAAACATAGACTAAAGTTTGAAGAATGACGTGGCAAATGATCAATTACTTGCTCTGTCATGTACATTGTTGAGCTCCTAGTGAATGTCCTCAGACAGATGGTTAGAGAGCGAAGACATATATGCCTTCTGTTTCCTTTCATCGTTAAAGTGAGTTGGCACATCTGTATGTATTTTACAAGACAATGGGTACTCTAGTGTGCACACTACATGCTTAAACACACACATACTCTCCCTCTTCCTTCTGAAAGCTAACTCTTCTTTAGTTCGCACAAGATCAGAGCAAATGTCAGAAGAAGGAGACAGAAAAGTACATAAATTGAAGTTCTGATAAAGTAGAAAACTTTCAAAGTACATACTTCATAACTGGAGATGCTCCAGATATTGCCCTGTTGTCTGAAATAGTATACACGTGCTCCTTTGGAAGAAGCAGCAGTGTGGTACCTCTATTCACTGAAGCTCTATTCATCTTGAAGCAGAAAGGCATGTACCTGCAAACTTTGCTTTGCTTAGTGACACAAAGCAAAATGGAACTATGCGGTGTGCTTGCCACAGAGGGCTCTTTAACACACAAAGGCAGGATACAGCCTAAGCGCTGGAATCTGTGGCCAAAGCCAACTCATACATAAGGTGCAGATTCTTAGTGGAAAGTTAATTGAAATTCAAAGCAACTTAATGAAGAAACTGGTAGGTTCTATCAGCCCTCCCAAACAGATCTGAACACCCTTCAAAATATATATCGTAATTCTGTGGAGGTTCTTGCCATGATGCAGGAGTCACTTGGTAAAACACTTAGGGGATGTGTTAAAGAGGTCCGGCTAGACAGTTAGAGTGGTCCCTTGTCATCTTAAGATGTGTGAGCATGAAGAGTTACTGTCCTTTTACTGGTACTTTTTCTTCTGAGGCACAATTTCCTAGAAAGTCTTGGAACAACCTGCAGTTCCCATGATCCTTCTGAGGAAGATGTCTTCCAGAGACAGGTTATTCTATGTCAAATTAGGTCTGGGCCTACGTTCAACATTGAAGAGGAAGTGTGCTTAAATATAACAATTGATTCACTTGGAAATGAAAAAAAAGAAGAGGAAGAGATATCAAGGTTGTAAATTCTAAATATAGATCGGAAAACTCAGAGGGACACTCATTTAGATTTTTCTTGGTTTGTTTGTTTTGGTGTTGGGTGGAAAAATATCAAGGTATTTTGTGCCAATAACATAAAATTCTTCCTGTCTTCCTTCTTTTGTACAAAACCTTTCACCTCCTTAGCTTGGAGGAAATATTTGAATGTTTGAGTTTATTTTTCTGTCTTTAGTTATTTCTTAGTATTCTTGTTGACTTTTTTCTCAATGCAATGCTCCCTGTCACTAGCTGTCAAAAGTGATATTTTACGTGGAATGGATTTTCTTTGTATTTCCCTATTTTTCCCTTTTCTCTTGAAGGGCTTTGTTTTTCAGCCTTTGCTTTTTTGTTTTCTCTCCTTTTTAATAATTGTCCTTGTCCTGGTTTCAGCTGGGATAGAGTTAATTATCTTCCTAGTAGCTGGTACAGTGCTATGTTTTTGAGCTAGGTATGAGAAGAATGTTGATAACACACTGATATTTTCAGTTGTTGCTCAGTAGCGTTTAGTCTAAAGTCAAGGATTTTTCAGCTTCTCATGCCTAGCCAGCAAGAAGGCTGGAGGGGCACAAGAAGCTGGGAGGGGACACAGCCAGCACAGCTGACCCAAACTGGTCAACGGGGTATTCCATACCATGGGACGGCATGTCTAGTACGTAAACTGGGTGGGGGATTGCTGCTCAGGGACTAAGTGGGCGTCAATCTGCAGGTGGTGAGCAATTGCATTGTGCATCACTTGTATATTATAATCCCTTCATTATTACTATTGTCATTTCATTAGTGTTATCATTATTCGTTTCTTCTTTTCTGTTCTATTAAACCGTTCTTATCTCAACCCACAAGTTTTACTTCTTTTCCTGATTTTCTCCCCCATCCCACTGGGTGAGGGGGAAGTAAGTGAGCAGCTGTGTGGTGCTTAGTTGCTGGCTGGGGTTAAACCACGACAGTCCTGCGTTTTGTTTTTCACTTCTTCCCCAGTTATGCTCTCTCTTGCCTTCAGTGTGGTTTTAGCCATAATTTAGGGACCAGCATCACTGTAACTGTGACAGTTTTATTCCATTCACTGTTGTCTCTCTGATACTGTTTTTTCTCTTGGAGCTGCAGTAAGAAATGATCAAATAGTTTTAGGGAATACGACAAAACTTACTAATGAATTGTTGAGTGTTACACTGATCGATATCAAGGATTATTGTGATTAATATTAAGCTTGAAAGTTGAGTCGCCATCTGTCTAGCTGCTAGAGACGCTGATTTTAACTGGACATTATAATACAGCTTGTCAGGCCATTGTACTCACTGTTCAAAATATAATTACATGTTTGCAAATAGCAATCTAAAATGTAAAGATGTCCAGTAAGCTTTTTTTTTTCCCTTGCTTTTTTGGTATCAGTGATACAGGCAGAGAAGCCAGTCCATAAAATCTTTATTAAATATAACTGAGGGAGGATATTGGCTTTCTCAGGGCCGTCGTGAGTTACGGTGCAGGAATACTCTTCCTTTCCCTGAGCTCTGTGATGGTCATGGGCGTTGTCATTCATTCTTTCTTTGAAGCTCAGACAAGGGGCATATAGCCTCTTTCTCAATAGCTTAAACCCTTTCCAAAGGTGGGGGGTTGGTTTCTTTCGTTGGGTTATTTTTGTTTGGTTTTGTTGTTGTTGCTTTTTTAATAAGGGCTTTGGCCCAGATCCACAAAAGGCTTAGAATTTAGCTACTTACCTCAAAACCCAGTATCCTTAAATGTTTAGGCTGAGGCCTAAATACTCCTGTGGAAATGACAACTATTATTTAAAAGGTCTCGCCTATTGTTTCTCTAACGGGTGAAGTGAGGAGCAGGCAGCTACGTTCCTTTTTGCAAGCAAATAAGTAAATTGCAGACTGGAGGAAAAGGTTCTGGATTATCACTTCTGATCTGACGCATGGGCTTGGCTGCAGACCTGCATTACCAGCCTTCGTGCCGAGGAGGGACATGACTGGAGTCACACCTTAATCTTCAGCACTTCCTGGTGAAAGCCACATTCGTTCAGCATACTCAGTGCGATGATTGCCAAACGGGGGCACCTCACTCCCAGCCTGTGCCGCATCAGGAGCTTGGGACTGGGGAAGAGCAGTAAGGCTACACAGCTTGCTATGGCAGCGTCCGCCGCTACGACATGGAGCATCCTTTCCAGTGAGCTGCTAGTGGGTTAAGGGATGTGTTTTTAAGGCAGATCAAAGTTTCTTCTCAGAGGAGAACTGGTAAAGCTCCCTGAGAAAATAGAGAAAGCTATACTGTTTGTGTTTAATTATTTTTCTGTTTATGGATTATACTGACTTATTTAAGACTAGGTACTGATCCCTACTTCATGACTCAGAGAACAAGAAACGATAATGCGTAATTAATTAAGCTGTAAGTACGGTTCAGTCTATTGAAGGGAGCCCATTTGTACCTATCAGTTCTATTAGCAGGCATTTTAAAATGTGACAAAAAATTAATGTAATTGAGATTAAAAGTGGCTTTGTCTGGATGTAAATCTTAGCAACAAGATAAGCCAAACTTTTCTAGGGTAATGAAAAAAGATCTTCTAATTTTACAGAATATCTTCAACGATACGTGTTAATAGTCATTGCCATCCTTCCAACAGCCATACTGTATTCATAATGTACCTGAAGTAATGTAGCCACTGTTGGAAGTATATGAAATGAATCTTAAACACAGTTTCATAAAGGATTTGGTTTAAAAAATTCCTTTAGTAACTAACATGCAGAAGTAAACAGGTTCTTTTAGGAAGCTTTTGGGTTTCCTTCTGCTTTCCTTGCAGTAATAGGAACATTTCTGTTTCTAAATTGGCCTAAATATTTGGCTGAGGCCTGTGATGGTGGGTTAGACAAGGAAGAAGAGGGGCCCCAGCTTCTATTTCTGAACACTGGGCTATTATAGGAAGAAAAACTTTACTTGTCCTTAATGATTTAGAGCTTTTTTGTAAAAGATTTATCGACTATAATCTGGACTATTAGAAGCAGTAGGAGCCCTGTTATCCATGTTAGCATGGACACATTAAATTAAACTTGTTTCTGTTCTTCCTTAGCTGTCTTCAATTATCTGTGCTCTATTTTGGCCTATGCTTTATTATGGAAACTTTTTTCTTTCATGGGCTCATAGGGAGCCCATGATCCATCATATTTCTTTTTGGTGCACCATATTAGGTCTCTTGAAAACTTTTGCAATCATCGATGGCAATTTATAAAAGCAAAAAGATCTTTGCCTGTTGTTGTGAATGATCTGGTGTGTCACAAAGATTTATCATCAGCATCCTAAAATAAAGAAGATATTTTGTAATCATGGCAATGTGGCATTCGAAGAAAGGGAGTCATCTGTTTCCTTTTAACAGTTGGTTGAGTACATAAGAGTAAGGCTTCAAGAAATGGAGTCTGGCTAGATTAATATTCCTTTCCAGTATGTTATTTTGGCCTAAGTTTTGGAAACCTCTAAGTTTAATTAGCTTGGCAATTGCATCTGCAGATTCTAGTCTAAAGAGTGTTAACCCTTGTATCCTTATTTTCAAAATCTTGCCTGTGTTTTTACACGTCAGAAAACCAACTGGAGAGCTGTTAACTTTTGTGAAAGCAATATATTATTTCTGAGACAGTGATGGAGCCCTGTTTTGAAAGAAATTATCAGATCCTGCCATATTTCTTGTCTTTGAAACGTCAGCTCAGCCAAAATGTTAAAGAACATCGGGCTCCCACCATTTAGACATTCGTATTAATACTGTTTTTAGAGATGAATTATCAAAACAAGATGAGGTTACTCATTAAGTAAATATCTAACACTTATAAAATTGTAAATGCCAAAAAATACAGTAAAATTTTCTGTCCTAATTCAGTACATACCAAAGAAAATAATTACTTCGTTAAACTGAGGGATGCCAAATATTTGTATCTAATATTTCAGTGCAGAGGTCAGTTAGCTTGGCTCTTTCTTTTGAAATTCAGCCATGTTAATGTAACAGATTTTAGGTCAACACTGATGCGTGGCGTTTGTTATCATGTACAGTTGGGTAGTTTATGTGAGTGTTTTGAAGTCATCTAAATACCAACAGAGGCAAAACTGTTTCCTGGATATGTAAGTGTGTATGCAGCTACAGATACCTGTATTTGAACCTGCTTATCTGATTCCAGAATAGAATAATAAGTGACTGATTAAATTGAGGGTATTTTTGGGTAAGGCACTGATAGCCAATGTACTTCATCTACCATGTGTACTCCTTTGTTGTCCAAGTACTCTATTTTAGGCTCTTATAAAATAACCTAAACTACACCACAACCAGTCAGAGATTTGAGGTTATACTGGTTACAACACATTCCTAGGAAGTGTAAATGCAAAAAAAGCCCCAAACTCCCAGGATTTAAAAAAGCATTTTAAACCAGTGAAAATTATAACTTCTCAGCACCACCATCCTGGAGGTTGGCCTTTTGATAAGGAAGTCTCCTGGGCAGGCAGCACCTTTGATGATTAATTTATTTATGCTCTTTCTCTAGTCAGTCAGTATACACTGGAAAGATAGTGTTAGTGAACTTTTTGGAGAAAAGAGAAAGAATATAGCTTAAAACCATAGGAATATATACACACACGTTTGATTTTTTTGAAAATTTAGTGGAGAAGGTCCATGTTGCAGCATGCCCAAGAGTTCAACAGGTGATGGTCTTGATGGAAGCTTAATTCCACATTAAAGAGATGAAAAACAACTTTCCACTCACAATGTTGTAGTCTGACGTATCCTCACAGTTTAAAATGAGGTATGGAGTAAGAAATAGTTTCTGGATCCAGGGTTGCTTTTAGTCTTAGTTTAGATTTCACTTAAATGGTAGGATGACAGTTGTCCTTCTGTGTCTTTACTGATAAACAAAAAATACTAGAAATAATCTCAGCAGGGAAATTACTTTACTTGCTATGTTCTTTTGTATTTTTATTGTATGCTGGGAATGGGTCAAGCCATTGAGCATTTGGGGTCCTGGATAGGACACTTTATTCTGCAGTTCAGCAGCAGCAAGTGGGTTGTAATTCTGGGGTTTAATTCAGTCCCCAGTCCTTAACTTGGCAGAACCTGGTGACTTTCTGAGGTAATCTCAGGTGTGAATAATCTCTGCCACTGCATTAAGTAGATAAATCTGGGAATAGTGCATACATATTTCTGCAAATAACGCTATTTCTGTAAATGACATTGCCACTTTTAGTTGCTGCTGTTAAATCCAATCTTCAGAGAAGCTATTTAAGTGTATTTATAGAGGGTGATACTCGGGCTCAGTGCACTGAATGGAGCCGTGTGCTGGGAGCGTGGCACTGCAATACCCCAGCTCACAGGGCTTGGAGCCCACCAGCTGCTGGGGTGCAGGGAGGAAGGAGGGGGCACTTCCACTGCTGCCACCTGTCCTCTTCCTCACTTCCAAGAAGTAGACCATTGACTTCTGTAATAATGAGAGAAAAACGGGATCGTAGATGTGACAACAGAAAAGACAGGCAAAATGAGAATGGGGAAGAGAAGCAGCCAAGGAAAAGGTAGTAAAACGCATATTGAAGTATTTGGCAAAAAAATACATACAGAGATACTAGACTTCTTTCTGTGCAGCAGTTAAATATTATTCTTGGTGTGTTGAATTTCGTGATTTTTGTCCTTGCTCCAACTTAACTGAGCTGGGGGCAATTATTTCTCAGGCAGTACTTCTGTCTTACAGAAGTTGTATTGGGTGACAAAAATGCTGACGTACAAAAAAGAATGATGGAGAAATGTCAAATTAAGAGAAATGAAACTAGTATTAATTTTATGTATTATTATCGCCGTTTGTTGCTGTTCCTAAATCCATCATGGTTTTTCAGCACTTGTTTTACTTTCGTGTCCATGAAAATTTTATACACTGGCTGCTGTTACTTAATCTTCCAAGGGCAGACTTCACTCAAAGCTTGAAAAGCTCCATGAAAGTTTACCTGTATTTGGTGGTTTTGTGAGAATGCAAAGCTTGTCGTAGAGCTGGTGTCTTACTGATGCTTCCTTACCATGGGAAGGTCGGGCAGGTATGTGTGGGATGGGAGAGCGGCTGTGCTAACTGGAAGTTGAAAACACTGCAAAGAAGAAATCGTGGTGTTACCGGTGCTATTACTCCTGAGCGAGTAATTGAGCTTACAGCTTTCTGAGGGCTTTTAGCTTAAGCTCTGGGGACATTTACCATTTAAGCGTGCTTCCAGCAGCGGTAGTAAATATGAAGCTAAACCACCTGAGTGTGGTGAGCGGAGTGGGGCATGGGGAGGCGTGGGGCTGGCGTGCGGGCGGGTGGGCGCGCGGCCCTTTCCAACCGAAGGGGAGCCGAGCCGTGCTAACGAGAGGGCTGGATGTCAGGGAGGTGGGCAACGCTGTGCTCTCAGATTGCTCGCAGAGAATAAACGTGCTGAGAAAAAGTGCAGCTGTGCTTTTTTAATATGCACTGCAGGAGATTTCAGCAGCCTGATGATATATCGTGCATTAATGTTGAAAAGATAAACACATTTGGAGAGCACAGGAAGGCCTTGTGTTTTTATGTTAGCAGAATGCTTCCTAATGAATAAGAACGTGCTGCTGGCTTCACAGAGCCATATGGCAGCTTTTCTAATTTTAGTTCGGTGCAGATGCATAATTCTGCCTTGTTTTACCTCCTAAAACCTTCCTGAGATGTTGCATAGTTTTTTCCTGTAAGACTTGATCTATAGTTTCTGGGGGAAAAAATGTATTCAAGAGTCTAATAGCTTCTTTCCTCTGGACAGACGCACGCAGTTTGATGAAAGAGCAACCTCACTACATAATCGCCTCCCTAAAATAGTAGCTAACTTTATTCACAGGGATGGGATAAGCTGGTCTTAAAATTGATTGCTGAAATAGTTGCCGTTTCTTAGGCACCAGTCTTTTGAAAAATTACTTGCTTTCAGGGAGAAAAACCAACTTGTGTCGAGGCAATGGGAGCTGGGTAAGAAACGTGCATGTGGATCTCAAGTTCCATGTGAGCCATGGATCGTAGTGCTTTGAATTACGCAGCTACAAGGCAGAGCTGCTTTCCCTGTGGTTAACCAAGCATCAAAATAACTTACACGTTCTTCACTGCTTTGCTTCATCATGTGTAGTGATCCAAAACTACTCACGTTACCAAATACAAGGTTTCTTTTTTTGCTGTTTTTTCTGGTTTTTATTCAAGTCGATATATTTGAAGGTATTTTTTGTATAGCCTTATTTATGTTAAAAACCTCCTGTCTGCTACCACAGTCAATATCATTACTTAGCAATAGTTACTAAATCTAATATTTCAAATGTTATTAAATCTAATATTTAAAACTGTAATGTCCACTAAAATTTAGCAGTTTACTAAGTATACTTTCTAATATATGTTAACATTAGTTTTTAATATTGTATCTACCCTTATCTTTGGCCAGTTACATACTTTTACTGTTTCCTTGATTGTTTGGATTTTGGTTTTGCATGGCAGTTCAGGAGAGATCAGAAGGGCCACACAGGGTAAACTTAGTCACAAATATGAATGAGGCAAGACAAAAGAAGTTGGCTAATGCATACAAAAAAATGGAGAAGATAAAGTTGTTTTCAAGACAGTTGCACTGTGAAATTTAATTGCATGTTTAAACATTATATAGCATTTACAATCACTTTCAAGTGATGTTGCTGTTACTGTTATAAGAATCTTTCTTGATTTGTGTGATTTTTCTAATGTGCAGAGTTGAGCTTTATAGTATCTCTTATAATAAATTTCTTTGCTTATATTTTTAACCTGTTGTTACATAAACGAGGGTATATGGTTTGAGATGGGTGTGGCATTTCAATAGCAGTTCCAGAAAGTTTTGAAGAACAGGAATTATATGGGGGACCTGCGAAAACCTGTTTTAAACAGTATAAGATAATAAATTTGATTCTGCCTGTTACAGTTGTTTTTTCCCTCTCAACCTCTTTCCTCAGCAGTTTGTAGAGCACGGGTGCTGGCCTGTCCAGGGTTTCGTCAGCATCTCTTCTTTGCTCCTTTTGTTCTGTGAAGAACCTTAGGTGTTTCTCCTCTGAAAAATAAACTAAATGAGTGTTGATGCAAATTTCCTCTTTCAGGTTATGCTTCATCTTTTTGCAGTCCCTACAGAGGCTATGGTTTTGTTCTTTACTTGGAAAATGCATTTTGGTTTTGCAGAGAGCACCAAGGGGAAAGTATTTCTGCAGCTAGTATGATTAAGGAAGTTGGAGTAGAGCTTGAATACAGACAAAGAGAGCTTTTCTGGTAGTTCAGTGGGACCTGCCTGCCCATCTGTAGGAAGGGAGGGTTTGAAACACAACCAAGAGAAGGTGATGCCCGTCAGTAGCACTTCTGAGTCTACTGTCAGAAATCCAGAGAGCACCGACATAGCTTGAGTTGGGAGGATGGAAAACCAGGAAGGCTTCCTAAGTTAAAATGTGGCAGGAGAGTTCAAACTATTGCTTTTGGCTTCTCTTTCTCTGACTTAGGAATTTCTGTTAAACTAATGTGATTTCACAAAGGTTCGCTTTCAGAATATGGAATGAGCTTCAAATAAAGCTTGAGGCTTTCCCACTGATAAATTTGTCAGAAAATATTTGTGAGGGGTTTTTTTTTTTCCTTCTTTCTTCTGTATAGTAACGCAGAAAAGTAAACACAGTTTATGATCACTAGGAAGATGCCCAATTGAAAATATTAATATGTATTTTAGTATATTACTGCTTATAAAGTTGTAAAGATACCCGCAGTTTAAAGTCTAAATTACACACGTCACTAAAATGCTACATAATTGGGTATATATATTCTTTGTAGTATCTCTCTCAGGAGTACTTCTATTTTATTTAAATTTTTTTCTCTCTCTAGGCTAAACTCTTAATTGAGTAGAGCTAATAATTATTTCATGTGCGTGAAGTTTATTCTGCTGTAATTTAGACAAAATATGCTTGATCCCTGGTAGCCATATTCATAAGGATGGGACCAGTTTCTAATTCAACACTCCGCCTCCAGCAGAGAATTCCCTGGGCGCGGGTGAAGCCATGGGAAGCCCCTTTCCACCCTGCTCACTTCCTCTGCCAGCACAAGGCTGTATTTCTCTTTCAATACTAAACCTCCGCTCTGCTTTAGCCCCTGTGCCTGTAGGATGCCTGGTAACGCTTTCCTGGCGTTTTTACATTTGAACAGGGGCATCGCTGTTCTGGGAGGCAGCATCGCTGGAAGGTGTGAGCGAGATCAGGGAACCGGCTCCCGCTCTCCGTGTTAGTGGCTGCAGTGGAAAAATCTAGTGGCTGTGGTTAGTCACAGGGTAATACCAGCAATTCCCATGGGGCTGGAAAAAAGGCTTCTGAGAGGCTTTGCAAGGTTGGCCCTCTGCAACTATTTTCCTAACCCCTAACATTCAAAAATCATTAATCTAATGTAGAAATAATAAACTCTCTGTGCTTTTGATTTGTTTGTAGGGCCCCCAGTGAACCTAAAAAAGATAGGAGAAGTAAAAAAAGGAAAAGTAAACTTTACGTTTTTGTACCACTACTTAACACCAGAAACTGGAACTGTTAAGAAAAACAAAAAATACTGACTCGTGATAAATGCGTGAGTGTTGTCGGCACTAGAAATTTGTGTATCAGTTGTTGGGTTTTTCCAACCTTCCTGCAACAAATTTTTGTTCTCAGTTAGCCCCGTGTGCTGTATCACTGAAGAAAAGATTTGCATTTCAAGACGTTCCCTGTGCCTGGCTGTCAGAACGACACCGCTGACAGGATTTGCACTTACTTTTCCTGTATGTGCTGATAGAGTCTTCACGAGGGGCTTTGTAGTTCAGTCAGAAATGGATAATTTATTGCATAGTTGAACATTGTCAGTAGCTGCAGTTTATAACATTGACATAATTTACTGCTAGTCCTACTCAGAGGCTGTCAGAGGCCATGGTTTCCTATACAATGCCACTTAAATGTAGAGGGAGCTGTGGCCTGAATGTGGAGCCTCTTCTAAGCTCTCCGACCACTTAACTTCTTACAGATCCAATTATGAAGTCCATAATTTTGGAGCACTTGTGATTCATAAAGCTTTTCAGAATGCCTGACCAAACATCATGAGTAGTGTAGTGTACGTTGTCGCCATCACTGAGAGAAGCAGGTAGGCAACGTTTGTGTCTAAACAGCATTTTCATATTTTCTCCATTCATTGCACTTTTTCCTTGAACAAGTGCTGTGTTTATTGATCCCACAAAGGTGTTGGGCCCTCTATGGAAAAAGGTGTCTAAGGGAAAGAAAATGGAGAGGTTGAGTGGTTGTGAGGGACAGCTGATGATGGAATGGAAGCGGTCAGGGATCAGAGGGTCGAGATGGAGAAATGGGGAACCAGAGGGGAAAGCAGCTGCTGTGAGGGACTGGATGTGAGGCTTGGAGAGGTCCTTGGTCATACCTGGTATTGCAGCTTCTGTGTTGATAACTTTTATAGTAATTAAAAACTTTCTCCTTTTTCTTTCTATAAAACCTCACCTGTGTGCATAAAAAGGAACAGTTATTTTTTATAGACATGTTATTGGTCGTTCATATGAACTCCGTGGTTCTAAGAGTAAAAAAAACTTCAGCAAATGTTTTGTATTATGTGATAATAATTAGTAAAAGTAGTCTTTGTAAATTGGTGAAATGAGGAAACACCGTGTAATGAACGTGCTTGCATACTGTTGCTGGACTGTATCTGCAGCCCTCCATTTCTAGCGCATAGAGAGTAATTCCTTGTTCTCCCGATACTCAAGATGGTATCAATGGCTGAAGCAGCGAGGGGATGAAAGCAGGAAGCTGCTATCCATATCCATTATAATATTTTGCAGTGTGAAACCAGGGATCACTTTATGCTACCAGGAACAGATGGGAAACAAATATCATCACCAACTTTATTAAAAGCTCAACCCTATTTTTAGAATCTTTAGAATTCTTTCGCAATTTTGAGAACATATTTTCAGTATTGTACCGTCATATGCTGCCAACTCTGCTATATTGTAGTATGGGAAGGATTGTTCAATTTTTTCCCATTACACCTAATGTCTGCTTTTTGCCAAAAGAAGAAGAAGAAAAAAAAGAAAATCCCACTGCAGTCCACAGTCCAAGCCAGAAATACGAATTTGTATGCTGGTGAGTTTAAGTGGCAGAGGAAGGGTTAATTGTTATTTCTAGCAGATTATGCTAATCAAAGCGATTTTAAAAGTATTCCATTAGTTGCAACAGTCCATTTTCAGAACAATTTTGTTTCATCATTATTCACAATGGTGTTACATTGTGTATGAACGTATCCTAAGAAGACCGCTAAGATTTTCCTGACTCCTTTTTCATGAAAGCAAGAAACTGTAGAAATCTAGGATGAGACAGCCCGAGTGACGAAAGCCTTACTGCCAGCAAGTGATTGCTTGTGGGAGGACACCCAGGAGTTCTCAGAAGCAGTTCCTTTACTGTATGTCTAAGCAGCGTACATTCACACTGACCTTATAACCTCTGCTAAAGAGAGAGTTCAGAGGAACGTTGGCTGCAGTATTGCAGATCTACAGATAGTGGAAAATACTGTACATTTAGATACATTTCAATTTGTATGACTGATGCTTTAATTTTCACTAAGGGTGATTTTCCACAGGCCCTTTGCTTCATCCGCACACGGTACTTTCAGTAATTCCTACAATGAATCCTGTTCTGGTTTATTGTTGTAGAAGGCATATATTCTTGTTATCATAATTCCAGTGTGCTTTCATGTTTATTTAAATAATCTATTGCATAATATTAAAAATAAAAGATCTTTAATTATTTTTAATATTCTAGATTGCAGTATAGCCCTAGCTTTCACATCATTGCTCGAAAAATAATAAGAATGTTTTGAGTATAGAACTAGCAACAAAAAATTACTCGTTTCATTAATGTACAATGTAGAATATTTATTTTGTATAGTGGTTTTATTACTTGTATTACTTCTCCCTTAAACACCAATATCATTCTTGGAATAGAAAAAATAATACAGTCCATTACTTGGTAGGAATTATAAACCCTCTTGATTTGAAAGTTCCAGTATGTATGAATATGCCTTACATTTAGAGTTGGGTATGATCTGTGATACTGTATATAACATATTGTAATATGTGTGGCATTATGCTCCAGAAACCTTAAATCATTATTTTCTTGCCTGTGATTTTCAAATACAGCACTTGAAATTGTATGTAGTTCTAATAACATACTGGTAAATAAGGCAGTATGAAAATTATGTGATAGTAAAAATGTGGGTGGAGGCATGGGAACAGAAATGAGACTGCTGTTTCTCAGTACTGAAACAGTAGATTGCGCACTTATGTTTTTCCTTCTAAATATAGCAATCATGGAAAATTGTGCAGCTGTAAGCTTTGCATGCTCTTTTAGATCAGTCTTTTAATACACCTTGGTCCTGGCTTTTGCTCATTGCACCTTCATAAAGAGCCCTTGTCTTTGCACAGTGTTATGTTTTGTAGTTTAGTAAAATGTCTAGCAGAGAAACAACATTTGTGTCATAAAACTTCAAAACTGAGAACCAAATATACTAGTTATGCTTCTGTTGAATCATTATGGGAGACTATTTAATCTCACTTTCAGAATTGTTGCACTGCAACCATTTCATAGCTAGTCTCAATACGCTGTGGGCTCTTACTGTGTCACTTAGCACTGCTCTGTCATTTAACACATAGTTTTCTTTATTGCAGAAAAAGCAGCAGCTGCTAATGAAGATGAAGTGCAAAAAGCAGATGTATCATCTACGGGTCAGAGTGTCATCGACAAGGATGCACTTGGACCAATGATGCTTGAGGTGAAGAGCACAAAATTCCTTTAAGCCAGTTCTGCTCCCCCCTAGAATGAAGAGCAATGTAATGAAATGAAAAAGTGCAGTCAGAGGTTGCTGTAAAAGAATGGTCAAGAGAGACAAGCCATCCTGGCTACTTAGGATTATGTCATTTAAGAGCAGGCAGCATATTTCTATTGGATTCAGTGATGAAACTCTTTAACTGGGGGTGAGGAGAGGCAGAGAAAGAGGTAATTCTGCTTTGTAACACAGACAACTTGAGGGGCTTCAGCTGGTAGCAAGTCTTGGGTGTCTGCATGTGCATGTTTTATTCATTCTAAACCACGACAGGTTTGGAAGACCTGTTGTACCTAAACATTGACTTACATATACGGTACTATACACGTGAATAATACTTCTTCTGAAATTGCATGTCGTTGCTATACTCTTCTAATGGTTTGTCATTTTAGCACTGACAGCATGACTCTTCCCTCTAAGAATAAGAAAATAATCCAGGAGAGCCTTTCAAGACATGTATTTCATTTTGTTCAGTTAAGATTTTTGTCTGATATTAGCTGTTATTTTGATATCCCAAAAGGCTGCATGGTTAACACCTAGCTTCTAAATGTATTAATAGTAATGTTGGGTAGGTATGTTATCTGGTATCGTAATGTCATATGCTGCCGGCCGTCCTTCGGCACTACTGCTTTATCTGCCTCAGCTCACTTGCAAACTGTTTATTCCTGTTCTAACTGTGGACTAACCTGTAAGGAAGAATAAATGTTACTTTAGATGAAACAAAACAAACTCTGAATCAAGCTAAAGGAACCAACTTTGACAGAAGCATAATTATTCCATCATTTCTGAATGTTGCAGGAACAAGATGCATGTTATAACAGTTTTAAGTATTTGCACTGTTTTTCATGATTTGTTAGATGAAAATATAGTTTTCTGTACTACATATGAAATAAAGACTCCAAAATCACAGCACTAAACATAAGGAAGATTAGTCAGGTTGGAGTGAAAACATTCTTCTTTGAAAAGTGGGGGTAACAAATTAATTGATTTAATTTACTGTTTATTATATGTGTTCACTGAATTGAATGTTGTTGGTTTTGCTATCAAACAAGGTTAAACATTCATTTCTTACATTGCTATGTTAAAATTTATCTTTAATTTCCTATTAATTTAATTGTAAGTACCTGTTTTAATCACAGGGAAAATAAGGATAAGATGATTTTTTTTTTTTCCTGGCTTATCTTGCATGATTGGCTATTGCAGCAAACATGGCATGTAAAATCACCCGTGTGTTCCATTATTCCATTTAATTTAGTTTTCCTTTGCAGTAAAACCATTGCTTATTAACAATGAAAGATTGTGGAACTAAATTAATAAGCCATGGTCCTTTTGCACCAAGAAACTTAAAAGGACTGAAAGTTGTTATACGTTTGTGTTGAAAAGACTACAGATACTTTCTTTGTGTCTTTATCTCCTTAAGGAAATGCAATTAAGTTATTTCATCTTTACAGAACCCCTTTATACAACCTCTTCAAAAACCCACCCTTTTCCATTGCCGAATAATAATTAAAATGGCTATGCTGATGAACAGTTTATTAGTTGATTTGGTTTAGAAATATAATTGTCTGTTTTTATTAAAGAATAAAACTGAAGAATCCCCAAAATAGTGTTTCCAGCTGAAGAAAGGGAGTAAAATTCATCATACAGCTGCCTCTGAGGAATATTTTAACAGATTTCTTGGTTAAAGCATAAAGTAGATAAGAAGAGAGGGTGAAAAAGTAGTCACGAGAGAGCTGACAACATCTCAAAGAACATAAATGTATTTTCCGTTCCAGTGTATCATCTAAAATAATATCTGTTCTCTTGTTTTCTCTTCCAGCATGTTGTCCATTATTTGTTCCCCCATTGTCCCAATAGCTCTGAAGAAAAGTTGTTTGTTGTGGTGGCATACAGCTGGGGACAGAATTAAGAAATTATTGCAAAAGTAGAAGTTTCCAAAAGATATAAGTGGCTTGGTGCATCAAATTGCTCAAAAGCCTGCTGCTGCTTACCTACAAGATTATTTTGTTAATAGAATAGAAAGAAATGGGAGACTGGCATATAAGGCCCTGTGTTACTCCAGGCTCAGATGACCACTTCTGTGGTCAACCCAAGAAGCAGCTGTGAGGAAACAGCACAGAGCACTTGCCAAAGAAGTTGCCATAGTAGGAAACAGTAGGGAAAACTGCAGATTATTGTGGGATGCCAGTAACTCTCATAATCTCTTGCTTGCCATCTCTGCCTTTGAAAGTTTTCTCCAATAAACATCTGCTATGGTTTTGGTTTTGCAATCCCTTTGAATTGATGTAAGTGTGGACCGCTGCCATGCAGAATGGTTCAGCCAAACCCACACCCTTCTGCCAGCTCTGAATGCCATGTGGTTTCATGGTGGACCAGTTCAGGGGACTGATGTGGCTAGCATCTTTTTTTTTTTTCTTTTTTTTTTTTTTTTACTTGCATTAGTTTTCAGCCAACTCAGTTCTGTGGTCTAGCTCTTCATATCCTCCAACAGTACAGGGAGCTGTCATGATGTAGAAAGGACTAAACCAGAGACCATGCTTACATTGGCTTCAAGCAGTGGTGAAATGCAGCCTAAGACATTAATCCAGAACAGAGATGCTGATACAAAATTGTATTAAAGCCTCAATTAATTAAATCTTGTAAATCGTTGTTAGTTAAACTAAATACTAGTCAGCAGGAAAATGTCATGAATGTTATGAAAGCAAATGGAAAGGAGGGGCCTCTCCAAGAATGTAAATTAAGAGGAGGAATCAAGAATGATCAGAAACAAAAAGAAGGCAATGATAAAAAACAAAGCCAGAGATTAGAATTTGTGACAATTAACAGGAGAAAAAAAGACCTAGTTTATCTTAATTTAGAGGCACTCAGGAAAAGTATATACCTGTACATTTATTTGTGGGTTGTTTCATTTTTTTATTTAAAAATAGAACAAACAAAGCATTTTGCAACCGTTGGCTCAGCCGCTCTGCTTGTGCGTTGTGCTTTCACTATCCCTCCCCTTTAGCAGACTCCTTAACTAACTTAGTTTGGGAAAGACCCCTGGAGCTTGTGTAGTCCCACCTCCCACTCCAAGCAGGTCTGGCTAGAGCAGGTGGCTCAGGTCTGAGTCCAGCCAGGGTTTGAATATCTCTGGGGAAGAGATCTCACAGCCTCTTTGGGCAGCCTCTTCCCATATCTGACCACCTTCATGGTGAACAATTTTTTTTCTTGTATCTCTGTGAAGTTTCCTGTCTTGCAACCTGTATCTGTTGCATCTCGTCCTTTCCTTGTGAACCTCTGAATAGAGCCTGGCTCTGTCTTTTCTTCAGCCTTCTGCTAGGTGGCTCAAGACAGAAATAAGACGCCTCCTTAGCCTTCTCTTTTGTAGTGTCTTGATTTGCTAACTGCTCAGTAGTGTACAATATTTTAATACGTATTTGTAGCCTGAGGACTTGAGAACTGCCTGCTAAGACCAACACGCAGGTTGTACAGTATCCAAGTTTGGTCATATCAAAAATCCTGTATGCCTGTATATGCTTGCTAAGGCAGCTCCTCCTTGTTAGACTTTTGCAGTGAGGCAAGTTCACGTTTAGTATGGATCCACGCGCTTTTAATTAACCCATAATGAATCATGGATTGCCTGTTTTTCTGACTTATTTCTGTCCCTGGAGATGCAATAACTAACAACTGTTCCAGTGATTTCCCACCAATCCTTAGAGAGGTGAATAAATCAGGCAAAGCTGCAGAACTCTGTATGGGTTAATTGTTAATTGAATGCTTAGACCAAAAGCTTTGGTGCTTTAAGTTTAAAAGTATCCCCCTTTATGTGCTCACGTGACATAAAATTAGAGGGATGTATTCTGAAATATTTCTACCATCCACAATCATGCTTGCATCTTAAGGAAAAGAAAGTTTACATGAGAAGTTCTTACTCATACTCAAATTGTTGCTTTATCCTCATCAGGCAGAAGTGATGTAGTATTTGGCTTAGGTTTCAGATAACACACAGGAGATATCTCAGAAAGAATGCTGCAGCTAGGTTTTCATCGTCACAAGAGGTAAGGGGGGAAACCAATCAGCAGAAATGACTAATTTAGACACTTCCGTGCAGAAACTTTTAAGTCCTTTGGAATACCGTGGAGCTGAGTTGAAGAGGTCAAAGTCAGGTTCCTGTTCCCTGTGTGGATCATGTGTGGACTGAATTAAACTGATGTCAAATTAAAAAAAAATGAAAGCAGTTCTGGGAGTAGGGACTAAAGCTGCCCCATCTGTGCTGCTGACTGCCTACTCTCAGCTCTCTTTGCCCTTCTCTGCTTTTAATCCCTCGTGTTCCTGGCTGCATGGGGCCTCACTGCTATGAAGATGCACTGCTGGGGATGGGGAGAGAGCCTTTCTCTTTCTTTCTGCCAGTGTTTTCCTTGCCTCATGCCAGCACATCTTGTGATGTTTTCCTGGGATCAGTCTCCCTGTGCTGCATAGAGGAGTGAACAGGCTTTAGGTTTAGCAGAAAGAGCTTCTGGTCCAGGTTTCTGCCTTCACAGGCAGGCAGATAGGTAGCAACCTCTTCCATTATTTTTGTTTGTTTGCTTGGGGCGGGGGATTTGAGTTGTTTTCATGTATGGGTTTCATTATTTTGCAAGGTGTGCACCTTTCTGTGCTTTTACACTGGTTTGATATAGGTAAAATTAGATGCTCGGTCTGAAATGTGTCCTTTGCTATTACAGACAAAAATACAAGAACTGAGATGGATGCAGAAAGACTCAGCTATGTCTTCTGAAGGGAATATTTATTTTCTGGGTATCTTGTTGTTAATCTGATTGTTTGGTGTTGTGTTTCTCTCTCTTTCTCTCTCTTTTTCTCTTTCTCTCTCTCTTTCTGCCTTTTTTTTTTCCTTTAGGCCCTAGATGGGTTCTTCTTTGTAGTGAACCCAGAAGGTAATGTTGTGTTTGTTTCTGAGAATGTGACACAGTACCTAAGGTACAACCAAGAAGAGCTGATGAACACAAGCATATATAGCATCCTGCATGTAGGGGACCACAATGAATTTGTCAAAATCCTGCTGCCAAAATCTTTAGGTATATATCTTTTCCTCATATCATACCATTACTTATTTAACTTTGGTTTCATAAATCAGCGTTTCAATAACTTAAGTTAATGTCCTTCCACTACTTACAGTTTCATCATATACACTCTATTTATTTTTAATGTATATATAGGCTGTATGAATGATTAATATTATTCTCAAAAGCATCCTCCACTCTTTTCAGATTCTTCTTTGTTAAAATTACTCTTAGTAACTCATGTTAGCTGATATTTTTAATGGATCTCTGGAGTGAATCATTAAAAGACAGAATTAGCTATATGAACTCTGTTAGTTCTTTGTCTAGGCTGGGTATTCTAAGAATGGCCCAAGAAAGGCGGAATATAAGAGAAAAATCAGAAAACTCCTTATGCTACAATTCTTATTTCAGTGCTTTTAGTCTCACCAATATTTACCTCTATCTTTCAAAAACTGTTTTGGTTAGTTGCAGCCATTTTTTGATTCATATTAATATTGGTTTTAATGTCATTGGTTTTTTGAGGACATGAAAAGAAAGAGAAAGTCAATACTGGGCACCTAATTTACTCACAGCAGTTTAAAAAGTATTAGGCAATTCACTTTAGCATTTTATGACTTTACTTATAAACCCCTGAAGAATCAAAAATGTAAATGGCTAAGCTCCATAAATTACTGCCTTTATTACATTTTATGACTGAAGAGGGCAAGTGAAGAGTATTTTAAATATGACCCTGCTATTTCCTTATGTGGTGTTACATTAATTCGCTCTGAGTGATGTCCAGTACCTATATTTGTGCATCTCAGGATTTTGTTTCCTTTTTTACTTGTCTTAAGCACTGTGTTAGGCTTTAGTTTTATCCATCACTGCACCCAGGTCATTCTCATCCCTTCAGTCTTTCCCATTGTAGCTGAGACTATGAGTTTCAATATATTCCCAATTGTGTTGTTTCCTGTTATTATAAATGCATATTAGTTTCTTTTCTTTCTATTTATAATCTGGACACAGATTTTTATACAATGCTGCCGCCTCTTTTGTATTAATCATTTTTAAATTCACTGGACAGATCCTACATACTGCCTTATGCCTTCCAGGCACATAAATTAACTTGATCTACCCCATAGGCTTTACACTGTTCTGTATAACTTTTACATGCACCAATATTTAGACTCTTATCCTGCTTTTCTACTATGTCATTATAAGTCACTTGAAACAAACATGATAGCTGAACAAATCAGCAGTGCTCTTAAAATCTGAGAATTTTTTAAATTACCTTGTTATGTGCTGGTTTGGGCTCTAATATTAAAAATAGATTGTTGTTGTTAAATGAGCTTGTTTCCCGACCAGTCTGCAAAGCACCGTGATTAATTTCCTGTGGATAAGCAGCAGAAATGCCTGCTACCGGATTTATCTCACTATATGATCTTTGCTTTGCTCAGTGAACGGAGGATCTTGGTCTGGTGACTCTCCTAGGCGTAATAGCCATACCTTTAATTGTCGGATGCTGGTAAAACCTCTTGCTGATTCTGAAGAAGGCCATGATAACCAGGAAGCACATCAGAAATATGAAACTATGCAGTGCTTTGCTGTTTCTCAACCAAATTCCTTCAAGGAGGACGGTGAAGGTAATTACCGCTTTCAATTTCTGTTAGTATTTTCTCTTTCCATGCTGTTGTGGGTCAGCAGTTTCAGTGCAGTTGATGAAGTGAAGTAAAGTTGATAAAGTGGCTTCTAAAAATTGAAAAATGGAAAAATTGTAAGTTTTTTTCTTTTTTATTTAACTATAGAAGTGTACTTTCATCTTGGATTATGATTGTATACACTTGCATGCACCTGTTTGTTAAACCAATGTAATTGAAATTGAGAGAAACTCTGTTTACCTTAAAGAGTGTCATGGTTTAACCCCAGCCGGCAACTAAGCACCACCCAGCCGCTCGCTCACTCCCCGGCAGGTGGCACGGGGCAGAGAATTGCAAGAATAAAAGTGAGAAAACTCGCTGGCTGAGATAAAGACAGTTGAATAGGTAAAGCAAAAGCTGCGCACGCAAGCAAAGCAAAACAAGGAATTCATTCACCACTTCCCATGGGCAGGCAGGTGTTCAGCCATCTCCAGGAAAGCAGGGCTCCATCATGGGTAACGGTGACTTGGGAAGACAAATGCCATCACTCCGAATGTCCCCCCCTCCTTCTTTCCCCAGATGTATGTGCTGAGCATGACGTCCTATGGTCTGGAATATCCCTTGGGTCCGTTGGGGTCAGCTGTCCCAGCCGTGTCCCCTCCCAACTCCTTGTGCCCCCCCCCCCCCCCAGCCTCCTCGCTGGTGGGGTGGGGTGAGGAGCAGAAAAGGCCTTGGCTCTGTGTAAGCGCTGCTCAGCAGGAACGAAAACATCCCTGTGTTATCAATGCTGTTTTCAGCACAAATCCAAAACACAGCCCCATACCAGCTACTGTGAAGAAAATTAACTCTACCCCAGACAAAACCAGCACAAAGAGGTATCCTAGTTTTATATTACTGCAAGTGTAAGAGGAATGTAGCTGATTCGGAGGAAAGTTTCAGTGGGCAATTTTTTGAGTTCTTAGAATTTGAAGACAATCATGGTTCACAATTTCCTTTACCATTTCCTACTTCAGCAGGTAAATTTCCTCAGATTGTATTTTAAGTATTCAGATAAGTAAAAAATGGCTTATTATGAAGCTGCTTTCTCAGGGACAGCAAGCATGTTTAAGAAATGTGGCTTAGAAGGTATGAAATGGTGAGTGTTGAAAAAATGTGCTCTCTGTGCATGCAGTATATTCTTTTTTTTATTACTTAATCTCCTGAGTGGTTGAGCTTCTATAGGTATATGCATAAACACGTGCCAATAATTATGGGCTGTGGTGAAGTCCTTGATAATTTTTCTTCTAAAAAAGAAAACAAACCCACTTCTGATGTACTGTTTTATGTTGTAGGAGATAATGAAGGTGTAAACCCACCGAGTTCTGTCTGTCCTTTTATTGGTACAAGTTCTATTTTTTTGGTCCAAAAACATTTGAAGAACTTTTTAAAAATATTTCTGAATTCTTTATGGAAAGAAAATCTTCTTCCTCTTTACAAATTACTGAAGTAACATTTTTCTTTAAGATTTGCAGTCTTGCTTGATTTGTGTTGCAAGAAGAGCTCCAATGAAGGAAAGACCACTTCTTCCTTCATCAGAGAGCTTTACTACTCGCCAGGATCTACAAGGTATTGTGAAATAGGATTTTTTAATATTCCTCCCCCCTCCCCAAAGGGGAAGTTGCTGTAACAAATGTTTTACCTAATATCAGGCAAAATAACTTCACTGGACACAAGTACCATGCGAGCAGCTATGAAACCTGGCTGGGAGGATTTGGTGAGAAGATGCATTCAGAGGTTCCATTCGCAGCACGAGGGAGAAGTATCTTTTGCCAAGAGGCATCACCAGGAAGGTTAGGTTTCGTATTTTTAGCACTTCCTATATTTAAACTGTTCGTCATTTGTATCTCTTGGTTGTGTTCTCTTCGTTATGTTTACATGGAACAATCAAGGGCTACTGACAGTCCCTTTTTCAAGCTGGTTTGCCTAACACACTGATGGCTCTCTCTACAGAGGTTTTGCACCTTTCCCCCTGTTTGTTTTAGCCTGCTTGTTATAACTGCCATATTGCAGGGTGCTTTAAATCTTCATATTGTCACAATTACTTTAGAAAGACAGACCCTTGCTTGTTGCCCACCAAAACATTCACTACCCATCATTCTTCAGAACCTCATCTCACACATTGCAGTTCATTGACCTGTATTCCTTTTCTCTACAAATAATGGACTTTCACTGTCACATTTCCTGTGAGAAACACTCAGTGTGGATTATCAAAGATACAGCACTCGTACTATCTGGAAACCTACATTGTTGTACTATATCTGGCTGATAAGTGTTATAGGATTACACCACAAGCACATCTACTCAGTCAAGATTATGATAGGTAAGATGCAGGAGAGTACTGCACTGTGAAAGGTTCCCAATGAGGTTTCTGTGGTAGTGACTGGGTGAGGATTTTTCTTTTCTAAAACCCCTGATACTGCTAATGCTAGTAACACAGATTCAAATTACTAAAAGCAAATAACCCTTTCTAGTCCACAGGAAAGTCCGTTCAAAACCAGTGGGGAATAACTGGAACATTTCCAGTTCAGGAGCATCATTCTTTGGGTTCATGTTTGTAGAACAGGGTTTACAGCTGGCCTGTAACAAATAGTTGGCATGGTCATTAAACAACTGGCATGCTGTCTTGGAAACTAAATTGTAACTGGAATCTCAAATTATTTCACTAGATACACACACACACACACACACACACACACACACACAAAACAAAAACAAAACAAAACAAAACCAAAAAAAAAAAGAAAAGCAAAAAAAAGAAAAGAAAAGCTTTAGTCATGTAGCATTAGTTAAATATTTTTTAATATGTTGTGCTTTCATGAAACCTTCAGGTTTCATTTTGGGAATGGGGGGAGCACAGAAATGCTGTGATATTTTAGATAACATCTTTTGGGATATATACAGTAGGAGTGGTAAAAGTTCACAGCCTTACGCTGTGATTTTAGACAGAGCTGAAGAAAGTAGTATGCAATTAAAGTTACAGCAGGGCTGTACAGAGCAGTTTCAGGCAAGGACCTAGGTGATTTAGGAGTTTCTGTTATGGCATCCAGCCACTTGTTACTTCAGTCCTCTTCACATTATTCCTGACCAAATTAGCAGCTCTGACATCCGGTGCCGAGGTTTGAGTGGGTCCTCTCTAAGCTATCTGTGAAGTGATAAAAATATATGTGTTTTGGAATTTACCCTGTATCATTTTGCAGGAGAGGCTTAGGATCATCATACAAACTGTAGAATTAGTCTAAACGAGATGGCTCTTTACTTCTTCTGGAAGTGAAGAAAGTGAGTGATGAGAGGAGGAGGAAAAACCTGTGGAATTGCTCTGCTGCAAAAGATCCAGCACTAGAGAGGAAAAATGGCTGAAATGTTTCCTTCCCCTGCTCTGCAGCATGGAGAAGAAAAACAAGGCATACCTTAGGCAGTAGCATCTTTGCACTTGACTGAGGAACCCCTTGCATTTTTTTAAGTCATTATGGTTTGAGAATAGAAGCAAAGACAGGAATGGTCTCCTACGTGTAATTCAGTGTTAGAGTGTGAAAAAATCATCAGCATTAGCTTGATAAACAATAAAAACTGCAAAACTTTCAAATTAACTCTCAGTATAAAGTACAAAATATATGGTAAGTTTTTATTGGCCACAGTCAGAAAAATAGCATTTCCTCAAGAGGAATACGGAAACATTCTTGTTTGCTTAAAGAATTAGTTTGGAAAATGATTTAAGTAGAGATTTCACTTGTATCCTGTTGGCATTGAATACTGGAATTTCCTGATGTGGTATATGCTAAAGTTAAGAGCTTTGGACCTTCTGGTGCCCAAAGGTTAAACTGAAACAATGACATACCTAACAGTGAAATTTTGCTTTGTATTGTTTCACAGTTGTAGGGTTTTGTTTTTCTTTACATTTTTACTCTGAAAATCCCCTTCTGGTTGTTTAAATTGTGCTTCCTGTTTTCTCACTGCCTAAATAATACCTTAAAACCTTGCAGAACAATATATAACAGTGGGGGGAGACAGGGAAGGAAAGCAATCATAACCAGTCCTGCAAGGCTGAAAATCTGGTAGCTCTGTAGAGGAGACTATTTAATAAAGCCACACTTGGAAAACCGTGTCATTTCATTACAACAGGAAATATTGAAAGACAAGCAATGAAATGAAGATCAGATGATACTCTTAATTAAAAAAAAAAAAAGAAAAAAAAAGAAAGAAAACCAAAACCACAGAAAATGTGTATGTATGAGAAAATAGGAAATTAAAAGTATTTGTAGTGCTTCATTCCTATTTTTTTCCCCTAAACAATTATATGAAAATTCTGAAGTGAAGTATTTCCCTCCTGCCATATCTGCAATCCTAACGTAATAGCTTTTGGACTAGGAATTGAAAATGATCACACTTGTTTCATTGATGGCAAAGAGTGAACAGTAGAATGCTTGTTTGGAGACTTGCTTTTCCATAACATGATTTTCATTTTTAAAGAAGTGTCACAGGGGTCTACAGAAGTTAGAGAACTGAATTTGTTCAAGTTCAGATTTACACTGAAAACTTAAGGGCTGCAGAATATGTGCAGTGAAGTAAACCCCAAACCTGAAATGCAGTCATATCTAACACTGGGGAAGGATAGCACAGCCCCAGTTTTGGTTTAGGTATTTGTATTGTAATTTGTTTGAGCTATATATTTTTGTATTGGTTCCTTAAAAAGTAATAATTTCTTGTTCCAGTTCTTCGTATTTTTAATTGTTCCCATGTAAGAGATTTATGTACTTTTAAAATTAAAGGAGTAGTGAGAGTAACTGTTAGAAGATAATTTAAGTAGGCAATAAGGAGGAAGAGATACAGGCTAATGGAAACAGGTGATCTGGAAACTAAAGGCATTTATATTAATCATCATGATCTATATGATACAGATGAAAAAATGTATGAGGAACAAAAGAACTTAGACACATATTTGATGAAAAGTGAAATAGATGTCGAGGACTTCTTGGTCCACTCCTGAAACACTCTATATTTCATAGTATCTGTCCTGTTATTGCTGTCACTCCTTGTAAGTTTTCTTTTGATCACCCTACAGTATGTGGGATCCTTTATTTTATATGCATCCCATCTATTTATTTTCAGAATTTTTCTTCTGGTTTTTTGTTTGTTTGTTTGTTTTATTAACACAGTGTCTGTGGTATCAGTGCTGGTGGATTTAGAACATCAGACGTTGAGCAGCTAAGTTACCTGTACTATAGTTTCTCATTATTATAATTCTGTCATTTTGCTTGCTTGCAGTGCTGAGGCAGGGACTGGCGTTCAGTCCTGTTTATCGGTTTTCCTTGTCTGACGGCACTATCGTTTCTGCCCAAACGAAGAGCAAGCTCATCCGTTCTCAGACGACTAGTGAACCTCAGCTTGTAATCTCCTTGCATATGCTTCACAGGTAATCCTGACTGGTTTGTTACATCCACACTCTGCAGAGAGACAGGGAAAGTACAAAGGTGCCAAACCACATAGATTGTTTAAGGCTGATAGACATTCAGTTGACCTAGAACTGATAGCATGAAAACAAAATAAGTTTTTTAATTCAATGCTTGCAGCAGGAAAAGACTAAAATTATTTCAGGACTTACAAATGGTGTGCTGGATTTTCACATCAAGACCTTCCATTAAATATACAAAATTTCCTTTAATCTCATGCTCTTAATTTCAGTATTTTAATTTCCTGTATTTTGCATAGTAGACACAAGAAACTTTCCAAATGTAATTAAATCTAGAAAACTTTGAAGGATTAAATTCCTGTAGTTCACAGTCACATGTTGGGCCTGGGTCTTCTTTAAAGAACATGTTGTGATTATTAGAACTGCATTTTAGACAAACTGCATATTTTTAACTCCTTGTCTCTCTTCATCTCTTGTCTTTTCTGGTGCTTGGAGTAGTGGCTATCACATGTCCATTCCTGAGAAATCCACCACTGTTAGGGTGTTGGTTTTTTTTTTAAAAAAAGGCACAGGCAATACTATGTTAAAGTCAAGGATAAGTAATCACTGACCTCAGATCTTCAACATAAAATTTGAATTAAGTCATTGCATATATTTGTGTCAGATTTTGTTTCAGGTTTTATCTGTTGATTATAATTACAATGCTGTTTTCCCTGTATTGCTATTTTGACAGGAAGAAAACAGCGTATTTAAAACTGAAAACATTTTACAGAGATTGTAGTTTTGGAAATTGACCTGATTGAAAGCTGTCTGAAATTTGTTTTGTTTGGATTGCTGAATATACTTGGTATTTCATGAAGTGCTAAATTTTAAATTTAAAAAAACACCATTAAGTTAAAAATGGTGCTTGCAAATATACTTGCTTTTTTTAGCAGAACACTGGTACTATTGTATTTGTGATAATGTTTTAAAAATCCACTTCTCTTTTTATAGCTAATGTTGTTCACCTTTGCCTTTATACCTAAGGTAACAAATGCAGAGTAACAAGCTTCACTACTCTGTGTGCTTCAGTCTTCTCACGCTTTAGCAAAATGCGAAGGTTTGTCTGCACTTACCTTGTGGAAGTAGAAATGTTTTTCGTCTCATCGAAAATACATGTTAGGAATGTTCCACTAGTATTTGTTTTTCGAAGTCCAGAGTTGATTTGATTTTTCTCAGAACCTCTTTTTTTTTCTTCCTAATCTACTTGACTCTGTCTCTTTTACAGCTTTTAGCATTTGGGAATATGTCTGATTTTTCATATTTAAGTTTTAGCACAGAAGTAAAAAGTATATCGCATCCTCCCATAAACTAATTAAAATCTCCTGAGGAAAACAGAATTGACCTTCAGGTGCTCTCACAAGAGCTTTTTCTCTGTGTGTGTGTGTGTGTGTGTGTCTGTGTGTGTGTCGCTCCTCTGTTTCCTCTGTCATACAGCCTACATCTCTAAAATACGAGTTTCAGCAACTTATATATGCGTGGGGTTTTTTCTTTCTTCTCTTTTCCTAAATGCCTGTGCAGTACTGGATTGCTAACAGACTGTTCCCATTCTGAAGTAGTATCCAGTAGTTCTCTTGGCTCACATGCTGTTTTGGAGCAGTATCGAAATACTCTGGCAGTGTAGAAATACAACTTTTTCAACTTTCTTTTCACAGTGAACTTGGTGGGCAAATAGCCCACTCCAGCCTTGTGGTGGGGCTAACTCATAGAAATTCAAAACTCCAGCAAACAGCTGTTCATAGCTGCCTTGTAAAACATGTATTTGTGTCATATGTTTCAGATGAGATTTCTGTCAGTTCTAGAAAAGTTCTAGCTTTTGCCGAATTGTAGAGAAGAGATATACATTAAAGGGAGAGAGTCTGAAATTGTAACCTATCTGCGTTTCTAATGACTGTCATTTAAATGAGGTATAATTTTGTTTTTCCTCTCTTCCACTGATTTGTTGATGAGGTACTGAAGAACCATACTGTTAATGTGCAGCCATGTCGAGAGTTGCATTTCACTTTTGTCAAATTGTCAATTTGTTTTTAATTGTAGGTTTGTTGTGTTATTTTAAAGCAAGGGTTGGGGTTTTGCTTCTTTTTCTGTAATGTAATTGCAAGTTGGCCACTGTCATTTTAGCTAATGGGTTGTTTTTCTTCCCCTTGCCACATAGAGAGCAGAATGTCTGTGGAATGAATCAGGATTTGACTGGACAAGGAATGGGGAAGATATTGAACCCAATTAGTTCCAGCAGCCCTGCCCATCAGGCCATGTGCAGTGGGAACCCAGGTCAGGATATGACCATCAGTAGCAATATAAATTTCGCCATAAATGGCCCAAAGGAACAAATGGGCATGCCAGCAGGCAGGTTTGGTGGTTCAGGGGGAATGAACCATGTGTCAAGCATACAAGCATCCGCTCCTCAGGGTAGTAACTATGCACTAAAAATGAATAGCCCCTCACAAAGCAGCCCCGGCATGAACCCAGGGCAGCCAAACTCCATGCTTTCCCCAAGGCATCGTGTGAGCCCTGGAGTGGCAGGAAGTCCTCGCATCCCACCCAGCCAGTTCTCCCCTGCAGGAAGCTTGCATTCGCCCGTGGGAGTCTGCAGCAGCACAGGAAATAGCCATAACTACACCAACAGTTCCCTGAACGCACTTCAGGCCCTCAGCGAGGGCCACGGCGTTTCTCTAGGATCGTCGTTGGCTTCACCTGACCTAAAAATGGGAAATTTACAAAATTCCCCTGTGAATATGAATCCTCCCCAGCTAAGCAAGATGGGAAGCCTGGACTCTAAAGACTGCTTTGGACTGTACGGGGAGCAATCGGAAGGTACAACTGGACAAACAGAGAGCAGCTGCCATTCAGGAGAACAGAAAGATAATAGCGATAGCAGCATGCCGCCGATTGTCAGCGGCGAGAGACCTGATGGACAGAATAAACTGCACGATGGAAAAAGCCAGACAAAGCTCTTGCAATTGCTGACCACCAAATCGGATCAGATGGAGCCTTCGCCTTTGTCCAGTACCATGGGAGACGTTAGCAAGGACTCCACAGGAGGGTTGCCTGGGTCTGGTTCAGCACACGGAACCTCGCTCAAGGAGAAGCATAAAATTTTGCACAGACTATTGCAGGACAGTAGTTCTCCTGTAGATTTGGCCAAGCTCACAGCAGAGGCCACAGGCAAAGAACTGAACCAGGAGTCCAGTAGCACAGCTCCTGGTTCAGAGGTGACTGTTAAACAGGAGCCAGCGAGTCCTAAGAAGAATAATAATGCACTACTTCGCTACTTGCTAGATAAAGATGATACTAAAGATATTGGTTTACCAGACATACCCCCAAAACTGGAGCGGTTGGACAGTAAGACAGACCCTTCCAGTAGCACAAAGTTAATAGCTATGAGGACGGAAAAAGAAGAGATAAGCTTTGAGCCTAATGAACAGGTAAGCAAATCTTTGCATTACGTGTGAATGAGATGTTCTAGGCCTGCATTCCTGCCATCTGACTTCCTCCAAGAGTAATTTCTTGACACTTCAGGAGGCTGTTACCTGTCTTTTGAAATCCAGTCTTCACTCAGTTTTCCAGTGAGAGTTACTAAGATGCGATTGTCACTGTCTAAAAGAACAGACTCTGCCTGGGAGGAGATGGGTAACACAGAGACTGAACGCTGGGGAACCTTTCCCGGATGATAATCAGACAAAGAGATAATACTTGTAACTGTTAGTTAATGCTAACTTATTGACAGCTTTTCCCATAGGCTGTTGTTGAACTTTGGTGGGCTAGATGGGCTCTTGACCTAGCCCAGCGTAGCCGCTACACTTCTCCTACGTGTAAAGCGGGTTCACGCTCAAGGACAGGAGTTGTTTGAAAGGACTGATACCAACTTTGCATTAGTGGTCTTTGTGCTATACTTGATCTGCAAATTAAAATCAAGGCAAATAGGCTTCCCTTGTTTCTGTGCCAATTAGAGGGGTTTTGTTGTTGGGGTTTTTTTTACCTAAAATTTTTTCATACTCGGCCCCAAGTTCCTATGGATGAGTAATTGTTCAGCGCAGAGATCATGTCTCCCTGTGCAAGGTTATTTGCATTGAATTTTGCATTCAGAATTTTTTCTCATTCTGTGCAAAATCGCTTGTTGCACTGCTGCCCAACGTACTAATAAACTGTATGTTGTTAGGACCTATGGTAAAAGTGTTATTTCACTGGCTTTCATGCAGAATTTACTTTCAAAAAGCACCAGGTTTACATCACCCAGAATGCTCCGGTTTTCAGAGCTTTGCAAGAAATAGGGACGCAGCAAAAGCAATTTGCTCCTTCAATATTACTGTTTAGTTTATTTATAAAATCGGTAATTACAGTATCAGTTTCGGTATAAGGCATTTTCTGTGGAGTTTATAACTAGCTGGAGTTAATGATCCTTTGCTTTGTCCTACGCTATCAACTCTCATAGGTGGTCATTAATCCCTGGGCAGTGCCCTGTGCATGAATCCTTAGTTTGTAAATCATGATCAGATTGTACACTGTGCAAACATTCATGACTCTCATTCACAGCAATATCCTTCACTTTTGTTTATTTTTGTGAATCTATTGTATTTTTATTATGGTGTGTACATAAATACATCATTTTTAATATTTTCTATATTGTATGTTGAGGCTGAGGAGGGATAGACAACATTTTCTTAGCCCTAAGTCACAGCATTGGGTTTTGTTTTTTACTTTGCCCTTTCAGCAGTCTCTAACCAGTAGACAGTTCTTTCAACAGTGGTTATAACCACAAAACGTAGAGGCCAAACATGCTACTAGAGTGTGGACGCAGCATTGTTAAAATCTCAGTTATCCAGGCGTCTCCTAAGGTTACTTCACTTCTTCTGTTTCAACAGAATTTGACAGCTATTGCCATTATGTAGGAGCAATTGTGGTTTTTCAATCCTGCCCATGCTTTAGAGGGAAACTGAGCCAAATTACACTAATTTCTACAGGGATTTATCCTCAAGCCTGGATGTTCATTTAATTCTGAATACAGCTGCTATTTTGTAGTGCCTGTAGAGGGAGGGCTTAGCTTCTCCATGAGAACTTATGCATTGTTAGGTTAGAAAAACACAGATATCAAGAAATTCACAGCTAAACTGGCAAGAATAAACTATTTTTAAAATATGTAATAGATTTCAATTCCTAGATCAGATCCTACACTTTGAAGTCAATACTGCATTGAAAGCAGAGATCCTTCAGTCCTCAGTATGTGATACTGGACAAGAACGTAGAATTTGGTAATCACCAAAAAAATTATGGCCCTCTAAGTAGATCAAAATTATGGCCTGCAGATGGTTTACTCCCCAAGATTTAAATTTCTAAAAGAATTAAAATTTCCTCTTTCATGATCTCTGTGGAGTAGACAAGAAACAGCTTAGCTTGTCAACCCATTCGCAAAGAGCAGGTTTCGTCCCCTCTAGAAGTTAGCTGTCTAGTCCAAGGTAGTCCTACAACCTCCTTTTATCATTGGTGGAAAAACAGAAAAATACTCCAGGATTTTTTTTTTATCTTATCCTAATGTGTGTCTAAAATAGGGAAGGTAAGCTGCTTTCTAATGATGTTCCCATTGACTAGTGGTAGCCTAGATGGCTAGCTTAAACTAGCTGCCTTACTTTTTCATGACTCAAGATAGGCAAGTTGCATCTCACCCTAAATGTAAACATGTAACTATAAGACTAACTTTGAAGAAAGAGACTTCAGTGTCTACGAGCATTGCCAACCTCAAGCATTTGAAAATCAGGTCCCCAGTGTTAGGAACTTTGTAAAGTGAATAGTCTATTCATTTTTTATATTTAGGCTTCATGTTTCTGAGGTCGGGGGAGGGATTTGAGGGGGTTGGAGTATGGACTATGGATGTATTGCCTTTTCTTCAAATTTGAAGACGGAGATTGTCTCCCAGCAGAGAGGGAACCAGAGGTACAAGAAGGTCCAGGAGTTGGGGCTGTTCAGAAAACCACAAAGTAGTATGGGAGTCATGATAAAGTGGTAAGGGCTGAAGTGCTTGGGCTTCCTCAGTGCCGAGGTGAGAAGCCAGTCCTGCAGCTGTGATGGAAGACTGCTGGATAATGACAGAAGGGCTTTTGTTGCTCCCATTGGTTGTAAATAGAGTTTTAAAACCTACTTAAAATGCAGTGAAACCTGGAGCTGAATAAACAGGAGAAGTCCAATGTGGAGTAGGAGAGGAAATGGTGGGGAATATAAAATAATGTAAGCGTTTATCTAGCTGAAGGCCAGGCCTTTAAACAAATAACCACTTTACCCCAATTATAAAATCACTGAAAATATTTAGCATCAAAAACTCTTCAGCTTTGGAAGACGGTCTCCCACAGGAAGTGCTCATTGCCTAAATTTAGATCAAAGCTGGAACTATTTAGTACAAGACTAGAACACAGATTCTTGTGCTAAATTCTTCCATCCTCCTGCATCCTCCCCCCCCCCCCCCCTTCTTCCTCCCCTATGTAAAAATTAGCCATGTGCTTGTGTTACCTATTTTGCAGGTTTATTTAAAACTTCTCCTCCCCGAGGAATGTTGTATTTTTAAGTAATTAGTCACTGGAGTGTGCAGTTTCTCTGGAAACTGCAGTGGAGCAGCAGTGGGATGGCCTCTCCAAGGGGGATCGGGGTGTTGGGAGGCTGCAGAGCCATTACGTTTTCTCCTTTTACTTTTGGTGTGACTTTCTGAGCAGGAAATTCTTTGAAGTGCTCCACTGTACTAAAAATAGCAGTCTTCTAGGTAGTGTGTTTAAACATACACTTCTGCAGAGAGCAGCAACTGACAGGAAGCCTTTCTCAAATGGCAGAGAATTATTTCCAGTGCTGCCGTACCTTTTTCCCTTCCTTGGTGGGATGATGGTTATCAAGCTCTATTAGGCTGATTGCTGTTCCAGTTAAGGCAGCTGTGGGGGAGAGGATGAAAGAGACCTGCCGGGGAGGCTCAGCGGAGCTTTTCCTACAGCACCAACAGTCGTTGGACTGTTGATATCAAGCACCACGAGCGCTTGTACCTTTCTCCACTATTAAAAAGGGAAGGCAGTCGAAACACGAGTCCTGGTTTGCTACGGATCTGTTTTATAGGGTGTCTCTCAGCAGTAAGTCTGCCTTCTCCTGCTCTCCCAGCCGGCCCACCAGCGACTGCGGGGCTGCATGGTGGGACTTCATCCCGCACCTTCCTTCCCTGGGCACCGCTGCTTGTGCTGTCCTTCAAAAAAACCCCTCGTTGTGCTTCTGGCTGTGGCCAACGCATGCTGCTGCTGGTCGGGAGCTGCCTGTGCAGTGGTCAGCAGATGGTCAAATCCGACAAGGACTGGCTAACAGCTCGGGGAAAGGAGAGTGAAAGTGTAGGGGGACGTCAGAGAAATGTCATGTGCTGAACAATGTCAGGTATTGCCTTACTAAAGAAATGTTTTGTTTAGCCATATTGTTTTGCACTGCAAAATTCTTCTGTAAAATTGGGTGTGGATTATTATATTCGTATTACAGATGAAGAAACCAAGATGTAGAAATTTGGAGTAGCTTGTTCTCTGAGAATGCATTTGGCGTAGTGTGGAATAAATCCTTATCTTCGTAAGTGTACCCTCCCCTTTTTTAGCCAGTAGACAATATAGACAGCCTGTTTGACAGGGACTTTGCAATGCCACAGTCTCCACCAGTGCTGTTCCAGCAATCATCTTAAGCATGTACCTTTTTGTCCTAAAACTCAGAAACCATTCTGGTGTTCCTCATGCTTTATCAACTCTGCTGTCCTCTTGCTTTATGTGGAAACCAGTATCTTCCCAATACTAACATATTTTCTTTCCACATGCCACTCATCTTCCAAAAACCTATTTCTTGATGTCCAGAATCCATTAAATTCATGAAGGACATTAGTTTCTTCTTGAAATTCTATCAGAACCTTAGAACGGGGATTCCATTTTCCGAATGTCTTTCAATTAGAGTTCTGTTTCCAAAAGTTACTAGTAGATTAGCCTGATAATGTAACGGGATTTCTAGCCAATTGTATATTTATTGCAGTTACTGGGGAGAAAAAGACTATATTGATTCGACTTCTTATTTGCTTTTTCCTTCTTTTCATAATCCTTTATCACCAGTTTGGAGCAAGGGTTTGGGGTTTTTTACCTTTTATGGTCAAATGCTTTGCCCATGCTACAGAGGTAGCTAATGAGCTAACTTGGGGTTTATAGAAGGCAGGTAGAGTTTCAAGTTGTGTCTCCACCAAAAGACATCCTGTTGTAAGGAAAAAGTCCCAGATGCCTCTGTCATACATGGTCGTAAAGGAAATGTATACCTATATGAAATTTGGAACACAGGGTCTCAGTGCAAACCATGGGCATTGCCTGTGGTGGAAAAGAGATCTCCAAAGAGTTCAGGATCTTATCCAGTCCTTTACAATTCATGGAAGCTAGACTTTGACATAGCAACCTTTGTAAACCACACTTCATGTTGAGGTGTAACTGCCTTTCAGTAGACCTGAAAAGATTCCGTAAGCAATTAACACTTTAACCTGCTGTTCTCTACATGACAGTGATAAGTATTTTGAAAGTAGGTACTTTCTCAAATGCAAAAATATTTCTAAGCATAATTTGTCTTATCTTTTCTGGCACTTAGTGTCAAAGTTCTACAGAGATTGTTGTAATTGCATTGCTTAGAGATAGTGAAAATATGAGCCCAAGAACTTTCTTGTGATGCTTAGCACTTTATCAGGCTTTTTTTTTAATTCATGACAAATAATTGTTTTACCGGGAGGTTAACACTATTAAACTTCTATTTACATGAAGTTCAATTTAGATCATTAAAAAAATAACTATAGACTATAATTAAAAGAAAAAACCAATTAAACTAACCAAGTAAAAATTTTAATGCTAGTTTCTGCCCATATGGTGCCATTTGAGGGTGAGTCTGGAAAGACTTAGGCTAACATCATAGCTTGGTGTTAATTCTAAACCTATCTTGGAGCTTTTGCAGCAATTTGGAACCCTCATCAAAACATAAAGATGAAATATTTGATATTGATTATGTTAAGCAAAAAATAGGAAGGTTATGTATTTGTGTTGCTGCAATACACCTGTTGTATTTGGCCTTTCTATGGCACTTCCTGAGAGGAATTAAAGGCATCTGAGGGAGTGCAGTTTTCTGACACATTTGGATCAATATGTTATTCTCCGGCTTTGTTTTGGGTTTTGGGTTGTTGGTTGGTTTTGGGGTTTTTTTATGTCTAATGTTTAAGCAAAGAATTGCAATAGCCAGAATGTTAAAAGAAAAAGAAAAAAAGGCACAAAGTCCCACACAAAACCAAACCAAAAATCCCCTGCAACATATAGAACTTCCCTTCACTGTTGTCTCAAATATGTTTAATGAAGGCCATATGTCTTAATTCCCGCAAAGAGTGCTGACTCATCTGTCTATAGTTTGTGATACTCTACATCAGTCTCCTCTACTGGCTCATGCAGTCTTCTTGTACCAGATCTCCCAGTGCTCAAAATGCGGCTCCTATAAACATCGCTCGCGTCTGCCTCTCGGAGCACCTTTTTGAATCTGCTTATCACCTGTCCACACCATGATGTAGGCTTCTTATAATCACATTTGATTCCTCCTGGCTCTACCTTTTCTGTGGGTGTGCTGGGTCCACCCAACTGCTTGTAAGTGCCTGGGCAGCAAGTCAGCAGGGGGATTTGTCAAGAGCAGGTGATATCAGACCAATCTGTTTCCCTTCTGCAAGAGGGTAGCATAAGAGAAGCAGCGTTTGCCATGTGTCTTGGTTTGAGTAAGGCCCTTTGGTGCTCTTTGATGCTCTTACACATGGCATTCTCGTAAGCAGATTAGAGTTGCACGGTCAAGACAAAACTTCTGTGAGTGGGTAGGAAGCTGTTTGGAAATCCTTACACACAAAGTAGTTATTTAAGGATTCACTGTCAGAACGGAGGTGCTGCAGGAGCTCGTGCAGCATCTGGAGTTGCTCAGTGGTTTAGTTAACCTAAATGACCTGATGGGAGAATGGAGCGTATGCTTGGTGAAGATGTGTGTGAGACTTGAAAATCTGCAAATACACTGGAGAACAGAATTCAAATTCAGCTGCAAACAGGAGATATGGAGGAAAAATCTTAGGAGAACATTCAGGATAAACAAATGCTATTTATTATAATTAGCCAAGAAAAATGTCACAAATTAAAAAAAAAAAAAGGGGGACAACTGGCTAGATAGGACTTTTTCAGAGCAGTGTCTAGGGATCACAGTGAGCAGAAGATGAGTGAGAGTCAGTAATGTCATGTAATTTAAAAAATCACAGGCTTTCTTGGAATGTGCCATCAGAGTATACTACACGTAAATTTTCTGCTTTACTCAACAGTTGCAAGGCTTCATCTTAAGTCCTGTTCTGGCCATGGCACTTCAGCAAAAGTGTGGACCAACTGAAGACAGTCCACAGAGCAACAGGAGTAATGAGAGGTCTAGAAAACAGGTTATATGCTGAAGAAAATTCAACAAGTTCAGATTGCTTATTAACTTCAGCTTAAAACGCCAAAAGGCACATGGTTTCAAATACAGAAAAGGTTAGAAAAAGAAAGGGGAACACAGTTTGTTCTCCAGGTTCAGAATACAACAGGAAGAAAGAGCCTAAATTTCAGCAAGGGAGGTTTTGCATTGACACTAAGGAAAAAAACTCGAATAATAAGGATGGCAAAGGGCTGAAACCAGTTCCTCAGGGAAGCTGTGGATTTACTGTCACTGGATGTCTTTAACAAGAGGCTATATGTACTTCTGTAGGGAATGGCATGCACTGATTTTGCCTTGAGGCTTTAAATTTCTTCCAGTCCTCCGATTCTGTGATTTCCTACCATTTTGCCACTAACACCGGCCTCCAGATCACCCACATGCTGCCTTTTGACGGAGTAAACTCCTTCCTCTTTTGCACCATGTATTCCAATCTGTAAGACTAGGAGGTGATGTGGAAGGAGCAAAGAGTAATACCATGTGTATCTGTAGCCAGTCATCCAAAAAAGGTATGTGGAGATGTGACCTCTAGGCACCGTAGCTACCTTTGAGTAAAATAGCAGGGCTTTCCGGGAGCAGGTTAGCTGTGGCAGCAGGAGTTTAGTACAGAGCTAACATGCGCTGCTTCCTAGCTAGGCTGAGAGCGCCTCGGTAGGTAGTTTAAAGCCATCTCAGCTATTTCTTCGTTATCCTGTGATCTGCAGCATAAGCTTGCTCTCAATAAGTAACAAGTTCACGATGTGGCAGTAGGACAAAAAAGAACAGGAAGAATTGTATTTCAGTTGTGTGCATGTTTGTGGTCTTATTTCTCAGTTCCCCATCCTTCACGGCTGGCTGCTCACTCTGCCTTTCTTCCGTCATTGCACATTTCCTAATGAAGGCGCTGATTTTGAGTAGGTTTTTGTTATAAATACTGTCATGAAATGTTTCCTGTGCAACGTGGTGGTAATTGAGACTGGACTGCCTGTTGGTAATTATTAGCCCAAAGAGTTTTACCCTATTTAAAGGTTTAGGATTGGAGAATATACTTGTAACAATTTCCAAATCACAGCCAGAAAAAGTTTTTCATTCTGAGGCTTTATAAGACAGAGAAGCTGACCAAAAAAAAAACCCCAACAAAAAACTGGTGAAAATCAACATTTTTAAGGAAAACATTCAGGTCAGTATTTATGTTAGTATAGGATGAACTTTATTTTTTTTCCCCATCTTTATTTCATGGTGTCTACTGAATTGAATGTAACTGGATTTCTCTTTTTTTCCCCTTAAGGTAGAGAAGTTATTTTCACTGTTTTGGGACGTTCTGAGCAAAATAAATTCCTAAATCTAGTAACTAGTTGACAGGTTTTAATTTACAGAACTTTGTTGAAATGTACGTTTCTTGCCGGTTAACTTGTATAGAGTTATTCAGCGTTAAGGTTTTTGAATGTAACAAAGAAAACGCGTATGGGGAATTGTTTTAGCCATGAAGCAACTTTTCCATCGTATGCTTTTAATCAAGTCATAAAGAGACTAGAAATATGACTGTGCTGAAAGGAATATTGGTTATACCTACATAAACCCCCATCTTCATCACTGCGGGACCTCTTCCCGCGCCAAACGATCCCTGCTGTCTGCACCGATCGCAGAGCGCGCAGGGAGGATCTCCCCTTTGCCCGAGGTACGGACCACGGCGCGGAGTCGTACGTGCCGACGTTTTTGGGGTTTTGAAGGGGCGCCGGTGCCGGTGCCACGTCGGGCTCCCCGAGCGCAGGGCAGACAAGCCCCGGGAAGGCTGCGCAGCCCTCTGGGACAACCGTGAGCTTGCTCCGCATCGGGCTTCGCGCCGGCAGCGTCCGAAGCTGGCACGGGCGCAGCGGTGGCGGGCGGCCTGGCTCGGTGCGAGCAGGACGCCAACAGCAGGCGAGCAGCAACGTGTACTGTGGGTTTGCGCTGTGTTTCTTCTTATTGCAGCCAGGCAGTGAATTGGATAACTTGGAGGAGATTCTGGATGACCTGCAGAACAGCCAGTTACCGCAGCTTTTCCCAGACAGCCGCCCAGGCGCGCCAGCGGGCTCGGTCGACAAGCAAGCCATCATCAATGACCTCATGCAGCTCACCAGTGACAGCAGCCCCGGCGCGGCCGTGGCCACCCAGAAACCAGCAATGAGGATTTCACAGAGCAGTGAGTCGCCCCCCCCCTCCCCCCCCCCCGCGCGGGCGTAGGACAAGCCAGCGCCTCCCCCCCCCCACCCACCCACTCACCCACCCGCGGGCGCCGGCCACTCCTGGCCGCGGGTCCCGGTCTCGCGCGGTGACGTGGCGCCACCTGCGGTCGTCCCGCGGCGCGGCGCAGAGGCCGGGGGTCGGTCACGCCTGGCCCACGCCGCGCGCCCGCCGCGGGGTTTGGAGGGAAGGGGGAGCCCTCGGCGTGAACCAAGCGGGACCCCTGGACCCCTGCGGGTCGCCGCCCTGCGGGTCGCTCCTCTCCGGCCGAGAGGGGCAGCTTCTAAAACCGCGAGACCAACAGAAAGACCTGCGATTAAGAGGAATGCCCAAGCTTCGTTGGAAGCCGTGGCTTTTAATTGAGTCGCTTCCAGCTGGCGGTGCTCCTTAGCTTTGTTCGTTAACTTACAAGTCGGCGTTGAGATGTTGGTCTGCCACCGTGGAGTAATGATGGCAGGCGAGCGAGACGGGAGTCTTACCCGCTATGAATGGTGAAGAAAATGGCATAAAAAGCCGCTGCTTCATTTTTTGATCCTGTTGGCTAGGGTGGCAGCATCTGCTTACTTCCTTAAACGTACACTGGTGGGTTTTTTATAAAACATAGGGCCTAGACGGTGTTGTTAGCCATTCTCATGATACTAAAATAACACCGTGCCACTTTCAAATGAACTCAAATTATCGGTTAGGTATGTCTAAAGAAATATTAGTATTAATATTAGTAATGAATATTAACGTTCAAATTCATATTAAAACCACGACAGATCCTTAAATTATCACTTGCTGTCAGCGTTGCTCAGAGAAAGATGCTTGGATTTAATGTACTCACTTTTGTAAGTACGAGGGTACTAACAGCTGCAGCATGTAAGTCAGAAGGAAATCTCTGCGCATCCAAAATCTTCAGCGTTTTCTTTCTGAAGCAAGGTCTGCTGGTTCCTGCCACAGTAGCCTTTTGGCTTTCCAGAATTAACCTGGCTTTAAAGCTGCTTTCAGAGCTACTGGTGGTACAGTAACAGTGTGATTGTAAATGAGAGTGTCTTGGTGGTTATAGTAGCAGTTCTGTAAAAGCAGCATCCTGTTTCCCATGTAAATTAAAACCCTAAAACTTTTTCTCCCAGCTCAGTCTTGTGTCTGTGCCTGATTCCTCTAGGGAACTTCTGCCTTGTTTTCAGTAAAAGAGCATACAGAAAACAGGTGCACAGAAATAGTGAGTGGCTTATATGCTCACAGAAAAGCAATGTAGAATGAATGTCAAATAATATACAATTCCAAAAGAAGTTTGGGTTTTTTAGAATTTTTTTTCTGAAGAAATAACCAGCTCTCATTTTACAGGTTTTTAATGAAAATACTTAAAATATTTTTTTTTTGGGGGGGGGGGAGAAAAAAGACTTGAAAGCTGCTAGATTTGCCAGATTGCTAGAGTTTGTTGTGTGGGGGACAGGGAATCTCCTTCAGTCCCATCCTGACCAAGAGTAGATAGAATATGTGATCTGAGCACCATCACATCTCATCAATTGTGTTGTTATTTTGTGCTGCATTTCCAGCTTTCCTTTTTGTAGGATCAGTGAGTGCTGGCAAAACTACTCATCTATGTGATTTTTCAGACTTCTGGGGCAAACTGTTCTGAAACTGTCACTGAAGTTCAGTTTCAATCCTTAGACTTTATGATTCCCCTAAGCTTGGGAAGGTCATTTTTGTCTCATAAGTAAGTTTTGTTTGCTTGTTTGAACAGACAGTCAAGACAAAATTTAGTTAGACGTTTGGTGTATGTGATGGGATATATTTCCTCTGCATGCATAGAAGCAAATTCACCTGGCAGAGAACTCACATTAAAAAAAAGTAAATATACAATGGGTTCCTGTAGTCTGGTTTTATAAAATAAGAAGAAAAGTCATAGACCTTTGTCATAAGATGTTTCTGTACTTTTTAACAAGCTTAATAAACCTCATCTAAGTTCTCAAATTCGAAAGTATCACAACTGTGAGGTAAAATAAGAAAGAAGTTCTTTAACTTCATTGTAATGTGGTGAATATAAAAATGCAGAAGTTGCTGTAAGGATGCCATTATATCAAGACTCTCCTAGGAGGAACTGTCAGGAAGTATTGCAAATAATAATTTCACAAAAATGGTTAATTTATTTGTATGTATTTTGCTGGTATGATTGGAAACGGAATCACAGGCACAAGGTCAGTGTTTGATTCATGTTCGAGAACTAGTTGTGCACATAGGGGATGCTTTCATGCACTGGAACATTGCCTAAAGACCAGCTGAGCCAGATGCTTGCCAGTCATGATCTGACGCTCACTTTCCTGAGACAGTCTGCAGTTTTCTTTGCAGAGGCTGATTTTAAGAGCACAAACCACCTCAACAGAACAAAATAGTTATATAAAGGTGACAGTAACCATCAAGCATGGTTCTGTTTACCAGAATATTATGGCGGCACAGCTCTAATTCTGGACTGCTTATTTGTTGGTGCAGAATCATGGAAGTATTTATTTTTATTGATGACAAAATATGTTAAAAAAAAAAAAAAAACCAAACAAACAAACAACAACAAACAAACCTTAAGAGGGAGATGTAGAAATGGGGCTACAGGATCTGATATAGACTCAATCTGTCCTTAATTTTGGTAACTTCTTCAGGGGCACAGCTTATGCTGGAAAACTTCCAAAACTGAGATAATTCCTAACAGTCTGCCTCCAGATGACATCTGCATGCAATTACAGTCCTACTAGGTATAAGATTAATTGGCAGTAGTATGCACATCACATAGTGGTATATTTTGTTATAGTGGCTGTTCTGTCAGTTAAATTGCACCATTTAAAGTTCTAAAACTACAGGTCATATCTGCTTTAGTGTCAGAATGTTCCATTTTGAAATTTACATAAAAATGTCAAGAAGGGATGTTTCTCAGACAGATATGGAGTGGGTAAATTATGCAGCATTAAATAGCTCAGCCCAAGAGCTTAAAGTGTGTTTGGGTTCGTTTTTGTTTTTTTTAACAAGTAAAGTTTCCATTCTTGTAACTTTGCTTTTTTCTTTGCTCCTCCTGTCTAGCTTTTAATAACCCACGAGCAGGGCAACTGGGCAGGTTATTACCAAACCAGAATTTACCACTTGACATCACACTGCAGAACCCAACAGGTGCAGGAACTTTCCCACCCATAAGGACGAGTAGCCCCTATTCAGTGATACCTCAGCCGGGACTGATGGGCAGGAATGAAGGGATGATAGGAAGTCAAGGAACTTTAGGCAACAGTAGCACAGGTAAGATGACTTTCCATTTTTTCAAATATACTTGAGTAATAGACTATAGTGTGTGTAACTTGATATTGGGTTATTGCAAGTGCAGGTTATTATAAGTACTTCCCAAAAAGTCTGGAAAAAATTGTGTTTCGTGGGCTGTTATGTATTGGCATATTTATTTTGAATTTCTGTTTCTGCATATTTTAAGTCCTGTTCTTTATGCGCTGCTTTTCACCTATCTGAAAACTTCTAGATGAACCCAGTGTATTGGCAATTAGAGGCTGTTCACATCAATGTTCCAGATTCGGCTGAGGCTTAGATAGGTAAAAATCCAATCTTTCTGCCTCGCAAAAGCAAATAAATGAACCGCTTGTCTCTAGAGGTAGTTCTTTCAGAACAAAATTGTGGGTAATACTGTTGCCTTTATGATGTGTATCTCTACAGACCTTGGTTTTGCCCTTGCTTATCCTTTATTTGCTAGCCTTGGTTCTCATTTTAAATTAAAGAAATACTAATGTTTTCGTTATTTTCTGAAACATAAACTTTCTGGGAACCATCAGATGCTGCAGTGGTATTACCTCTTGTCATGGATTATGCCTGATCTGTGGTGCATTGATTTCTTCCTGTTGCCCTAATATCGTACAAAGGTACCATAGAGGGTTTCACAAGAAAAGTCTGGCTGATTGACTTATTTCAACTAGTACGTAGCCTGAGACTAACAACCACTAAGAACTCTGAGTAAATAAATGGGTATTGTAAGTCCTTTCAGCTGGCTATTCACTCAAAATTTTATATATAGTTTGCATCAGTATTAAAAAAGACATGCTGCCAGACCCTGGAATATCCTATTTAAGCAGTTTAGAGGTCAACTTGTAGTCTTTCAAGTGTCCTATTACTTCCATGTTCTGTATACATATTAGAGAGTGATATTTATCTTGTGTATACAAGTTAGAGAGTATTATCTGTGTTCCTGCCATTTGCTCTAGCACACCACATATTTCAGCTGATGGAATACGTACATAAATAGAACAAACCTGAGGATGTAACACTGAATTTTGTACAGCAGCGGAAATAATGACCCTTTTCAGAGGGTTTTTCTCCTTGCTTATGTGTCACCAAATAATTGAACTGAGGAGTAATCATTATTTGTGTGGCTTTTAGTGTTCATTTAAGGATGATGCAAAATGCAACTGGAAAGACCAGTAGTCCAGTCTGAAATCGGTGTTTTATCTGCTGTCTTAACTGTATAAAACTGAAATGTATAAATACTATGAATGCACATCTTTGGGCTTGGGGGGTTTTTGTGTTGGGGTTTGGTTGGGGTTTTTTGGCTACTGTCAGGGTGTAGTACTCTATATATTCCAAGTGTAAATAAACTGTATCAGTTGTTTACAGTAGATGTAGGAGGACTTCCCCTAAAATAACGGTAATGAACTTCAGCATCTATCGGAAAGTTCCTGTGAGTAATTTCCCTGCACCATATATTGGTTCAAGATTATCTGGGTGAGCCTTGAAGCTAAGAAGGCTCTAGGTTCCGAATGAAAGGACTCACCAAAGATGTTTGCAGAATGCGAATTTAAATTCAATCCTTCTAATTTGTAAGCGTGTGTAGCAATAACATGTTGTTACTCAAGTCTTCATTCTCACTTAGCACTTGGAAAGTAAAGCACTGACACACACATCAGCAAACGTGATTCATTTCCTGAGGAAGGAAGTTAGGGCTATCCACACACCCTCGGCACCTGTTGCAGACTACATGTGGGAACACTCACTCTGAACAGCGTTTCGGAAATGATAAAAGGATCTTCCTCTTGTAAAATGTATAATAATCTCCAGTCCCTTGACTAAGCAGTGTAAGGCATCGTTCTGCAGCTTTGCACATCTGGACGGGCAGTTGTGGTACAATGTTCTTTGAGTGAAACTACCACATTTTCGTCGCTAAAAATGCAGCTTATCGGGCGGTTGTAATGCTAAAGCTGTTCTGAATCACGTGCTGGCACCTGAGTCTGTTTGGCTTTTGTGCAGGAATGATCGGTGGCAATGCCCCTCGGCCTGCCATGACATCTGGAGATTGGGGAAGCCAGGCTCCTGCTGTGAGGGTGACCTGTGCGCCCACAGCTAGTGGCATGAACAGGCCAGTGCAAGCAGGCATGATTCGCAACCCCACGGCCAGCATCCCCTTGAGACCCAGCAACCAGCCTGGCCCGAGGCAGATGCTTCCATCTCAGGTCATGAATATGGGTAAGTCAGGGCACGCGTAGAGTCATGCCTTTTGGCGTACACTGGATTGTCAAAGATGAAGCAGAAAAAAAAAAAAAAAAAAAAAAAAAAGACTCAGTTATAGATTTGACGAGAACTGTGTTCCACAGTGAAAGTTGGAAGGAAGTTGTTTAAAACACTAACTTTTAACACATGGATGGATATGAACAATTCCTGCTACTCTTTAGCTCCACAGTGATGTGGCCAAAGAAAGGGGATATGAAGTTGCCCTTGATTTTTAAAGACTGGAGGGGGTTTTAAGAGGAAACACTGTGAACATTGTAGTTGCTCTTGGTCACTTTTAAAGCAAGTATGTTATGATACTGACTATATACTATCTTTTTTTTTATGCTTATCTTACTAATTTTTGCATCTGTGATGTCATATCTGCTATTTTATGGTTTCAAACCACTTTCAGGTTCTCATGTTATTTACTCAAATTTTAAAATCAATTTGTAACAAAAGAATCATGATGCTTTTAAGTGTAATGTTACTGAAGTCTTAATGTTTTTGTTTGCTTTTACTGTAACATAGATAATCCAATGGAAATAATTAACATGAAAGTAGATTCTTTTCACAAGAGGTATGTGGTTATATTTTCTTTGATTAGGGCCATCTGAGTTGGAAATGAACATAGGAGGACCTCAGTATAGCCAACAACAGGCGCCTCCCAATCAGACTGCACCATGGCCAGACAGCATCTTGCCTATAGATCAGGCATCTTTTGGTAATCAGAACAGGTGAGTCTTAGTGTCACATCAAAACACAGGCCCGTGTTTTATACACCTCATGGAAGCAAAGTTCTGTATAAAATATTCACCAAACGTACATCAATTTAATGCTTGCTGTATTTTACGCTCGTGACATGTATACATGTTCCAGTAATACTTATAAATGCTCTTTTTGCCATTTCATGTGTTGGAAGAATTGGAAGTTCTGTATCACAGTGAATACTGTCAGTGTTTCGGGTAGCGGCACCACTTTCGCCTCTCGAGCATTAATGTGTGCATTCTGTCTGATTTTGCTGTTCTTATTGTTAACAGTTCTACTTAATGCTAAATGTGGGAAAATGCCAGAGCCTTTACAGTTATGACATAGCTGTTTTTTCCTGCAGCGGGGTAGCATTTTAAGTAGTGCAGGACATGGTTAACTTATGTTTTGTTTGGGGTTTTTTAATTGATCTAAGTTCTGTGAAAGATGAGGAAGGAAAGATGAAGTGAAAGGGAGACTGCCTCTTCCCTGAAGTTAGCTCCTTCTCAGGTAACCAGAACTACAGTTGGATCACAACTCATTAACTCATCTGTAATGTAATAACTTTGTTCATTATTAAGACTCTTAAATAATGCCAAAACTATGAAAAGCGGTTTACACTTCTTAAAAAAAGAGCCATGTCTTCTCCAAAAAGTTTGCAGCTTACATTGGAGAAACCGTATATATATATGGACTGTATAAGTAATACAGAATAAATAAGTAAATGAAAAATGTTGAAGTATTTTGAATTGCATAAATTGCGATATTTTTCAGTAGTAAATGGGAGCACTGAAAAGAAAATTAAGAGGAAGCGGTTGGAAAAAAGTGTGTTTGAAAAATGGTTGATCTTTGGACTACGTTGTCTTAATTTTCATTATGAATGGATGTCTGAAAATATTTTCTGTAAAATTAAGTGTGGCATTTTCTCTGTTACTTTTCATGCTTTTCAAGATGTTTCCTGGTGCTAATTCTCCCCAAGTTAGAGTGTCCATATGCCAAAAGCACTTTTTGCATAACTTAATTATTCACTTAAAAAATGACACCATAAAATAAAATACAGGGCCATGTTTGTTCAGCAAGCCAGGCAGATAATTATTCCATTTCGTTACCTTTGTTTTTCTCATAATTTCCTTGTAGCTGAAGATGGTGAAAAAAATTCCAATTGTGTTGCATCTGAAAGTTACCATATTTTGATCATTTACACCCAAAAAGAGATGACAAATTGCTCTGTGCTGCCATTTCTTATTTTACTAATCCCTGGGATTTGTATTTTTATAATCTGATTATTGTCATGACTATTAAATTTGATAAAAGTTAAATAGTGAGTAAAAATAATTCTTTTCGAGAAAAATTAAACATTATCATTGTGGTATATAAAAAAAGGGGGGGGAAACAAAGTAATTGTCATTATTTAACATACAGAATTTGACAAATGTTTTAAACTTTTTCTTATCATATGTATTCATGCCCATTTACAATTTGAGGGAGTTTTTTTGGCTAGCCTCATTGATTATTTTTCCAGGTCATAGATCCCTTCTTGTAAGTCATCTTTAAAGTTTGCAAGCAATTTGATTCAAAGGATTTTTTTCTTTTTTTTGCTCTTCCCTTTTACTGATTTATAATTCCATCTGTGAGAGTTATAGAAATTCCTCTATATATGAGAACGATTAATACTTTGCGATGTTTTAAAGGTACATCATTATATATCCTTATTTTTATTCTTTACAGTCCAGGATCTAATTAAAAAGAATATGTTTTTGTTAGTTTTCCTGCATGCCATCCTTTGGGGTTTTAGGCGTATGGCCTGACGATGCAGCTCTTTCCTTCTGCTTAGCTTTGACATCGAGATTAGACTTCCATGGCAACCATATATCTCATTATGGAAACTAAATACACAAACATGTTTCTTTGTTTTTCCAAACAGACATGTAAAAAGGGTTCACATATAGTGCTGTTTCCTCCCTCCATGTGTGACAGCTTTTGTTGTCTCTGAGCAATTATCTGGGATGAGACTCTGCCATGATGTGCATATAGTAGCTGCCCTTGCTTGCAGAATGCTTTGCTCTTTATGTTTTCTATTGTAGTCTTGTAGTATTGTGTGTGAAGTAGGGCTCGTGTGTGAAATGCAAAACAAAAATATGTCATTTGGCTGCAGATAAGGTGTTACTTAAGATTTAGTTTGTTTCTTAGTAAGTTTTGTCCTTTGGGTTTGGAACAAACCTTTATTCTGCCTTTGTAACTGTAAGTGTGCTTTGCATACAAATTCAGGGGTGAGGTAAGCAGGATTTATAGAGCCAGCACACTCTGCCTGACAGTATCCAAATTCTTGCTGACACCCTTCTGAGGCATATAACCAAGTGCATAAACGGGTACCCAAGTGTGCAATTCCATAAGATGGGTTGAGCTGATGCAGTGTTTTGCTGCAAACAAAAAGGGGAATGTCCTTTTCCCCCTGCTCCCTCATGCTTCTGGCCAGCTCTTTCAGATGTTCGGTTTGTGCGAGCTCAGACAGTCCTCGGACCCTTCCATGACCTCTTCAGCTTGCTTAGTCTGATAGAAGACCAATTAAGAAGAGTGTCTGTGGAAATCAGGTCTTTTTCTACTTGTGATAGTATATTTAATCTAACATCTAAATTTCAAAATTACAGTTAGTTAAAAAAAGTTATTTAGTCTTCTGTGTTCAGTGACTATATTCTATACTGATTTCTGTACTCCTCTGTTGACCCTGTAATATGAAATCAGCACTCAGGCATACCTTTGGTCTGCTTGCTTACTTGTCGGATACACCATGCTTGTAGGGTCTTGACAGGCATTAATCACGCTATTTAGTTATTTCTTTGTGTAACATAACTTTAATCCAGAATAGTTTTCTAAACAAAATTGGCAGTGATTAAAATAATTTCTGTCTCCACTTGTTAGTTCAATTTGAGTACTAATCCTCTGGTATTATTCCTTGTTTTTCAGCAGCTGTTTACCAACGCTGTGTTCATGTTTTGACAGGCAACCGTTTGGCAGCTCACCAGATGATCTCTTGTGTAATCATCCTTCATCAGAGTCACCAAGTGATGAGGGGGCTCTCCTGGATCAGCTTTACATGGCATTAAGGAATTTTGATGGTTTAGAAGAAATCGACAGGGCTCTAGGAATACCAGAACTAGTTAGCCAGGTATACTGGACATTGCATTGCATGTATTAGGTATTGCATTTAAAGGATATGTTGTCAAGGTGGAGGTAAAATGTTTGTTGAAAAAGGGGATTATAAAACGCTTCTTGCAAGCTAGGATGGAGTTACATATTTTGGTGGAAGTCCATCTAACAGCTCAGGGTCACCTGAAAAGCTTCCTTCAGCCCTAGGTTTAGTCTTCCTTCCTCTCCCATGGCACGCTTGTCTAGCTGTCCTGCTTGTGACCTGTGCTGAGCCACTTCTCTTTATGCAACTAACCTGACCAAAACCAAAAAATTAACAGGCTTCTGCTTATCTGGTGGTCAGAGGAACAACTCTGTGGGAGAAAGGTAAGACCACGGCCAGGAACAAGGTATAGGAAAGAAGAAAAAAGAATATGAAGACCTAGGAGCAGAAGAGCAAGATCAAGACCTTTGTGTGATGAGGGCAACAAACTTTTGCATGAGCAAACCTGTAATGTGTAATTTCACCTGTAGTTTTCCCTTAGCTGATTAATATGTGTTAAGGGATGAGTTTCACCTGAAGCAGCTGATTGCATTCCAAGCACTTAAAACTGTAGGGTTTTTTTAAAAATTACCAATGTGCTTTCTAAACTTTGCAGCATGAATTTGTTCTATTCTTTTTCATCCACCCACCCACCCCCCCCAACCCCCTGTTATTTTTTATTAGCTTCCAGTTGCTTCTTGTCCATTTTAGTCTTAGATGACGCAAAAAAGTGTGGTTAAAAAAAAGGGGCGGGGGGGGAAGTTAGCATTTGATGTTTCTGGCATCAAAATTGTATTTCCAAAAATAGCTGTACGTCTCTATGATGATTTAATATTCTCAGACAAACCTAGAATACCTATTTCATTTCCCAGCACTCATCAGCATCCTGAGCATAACTTCTGAACTAGCTCTGCATTTTAGATATGAAATAGGACCAATGAAGTCCTGCTTTGGACATGCAAAAACCATCTCCAAGCCTATTTGGTACTACACAGAACTCAGTGAGGTGTTAAGCTGGAGATATAATTTATTGGTGAACTTCAGTTTTGCAGTGTGAAACTGTCATGCAATATGACATAGCTTTTGGAATACCACCACGAAAAAAATATGAATAATGTTTTGTTTCAAACTAAGTGGTAAATATCTTTCTATTTAATTAATATTTCAGTGGAAACAGTTGAAGAATTTTGCAGATAAGAGAACTGTTGCATTTTAGAACGTGTTTTTTAAATATCTATCAAACATTTTATAGGAGCTTAAAGTCTTTCTTTGATGAGGGCACTAAAATTTATATTAACTTGATTTCCAAGGTCAATGTGGAATAAGCTATAAAATTATTCTGGCTAGAGCAAATATTAGGGGAGTATCTAGAATGCAGTTTAGAATTATGTTAGCTTTTTTATGCTAACGGATAATCAGTTTGTGCAAAAGTGCCCTGAAAGAACTAGGCACTCTGTTCACATTAACTCTTGTAATAGTTTCAGGCATCATTATTGGAAGCCATTATTTTGTTTAAAGATACTGATAAAAATCTACTTTCTTATCCTTATTCATTCGTAACATCTTTGGATTTATCTCAGATTCAATGGCAAAAATATGCTGGCATCACTTCATTTACAGATTTTCATATAGCATTTGGCATGTCAGGTTTTTACTCCTTAGCAGAATGATACAATGGCTGTATTAAGAACATGACAAACATTGTGGGTCCTTGTTTAAAAAAAAAAAAAAAAAAGAAAGAAAAAATAAAAGAGACGAGGAATTTGTCTCCATGAATATGTTTTGGCACTCAAAACCACAATTCTGTTTAAGTTTTATATTTAGGTAAAGAAAATCTATGTAATTTTCTGTTTACAAACATTCACATCCTAGAAGGTTGGTTTTGCAAGGTGACCGAATTAGTCTGGTATAATCCTGGTAAAAGCCACATCCCGCCAACTGTTTCTATTGTTCCCGTACGTCTGCAGAGCCAAGCCGTCGACCCGGAGACCTTCCCCAGCCAGGAGTCGAGCATCCTGATGGAGCAGAAGGCGCCGGTGTTCTCCCAGCAGTACGCAGCGCAGGCTCAAATGGCGCAGGGCAGCTACGCGCCCATGCAGGACCCCAGCTTCCACCCCATGGGGCAGCGCCCGGGGTACGCCGCCCTGCGCATGCAGCCGCGGCCGGGCCTCCGGCCTGCCGGCATCGTGCAGAACCAGCCGAACCAGCTGCGGCTCCAGCTGCAGCACAGGCTCCAGGCGCAGCAGGTACATCCCCCTCCGTGCCCGGTTCCGTGCGCCGCAGCGCAGGCACCTCTCCTAGGCAGCACGTGCCGTCAGCTCGCTCCGAACAGGCCGGGTCTTGAGCGCGTGCCCCGTTTTGTTACGGCCTAATTCCGCTCTCAGACTGAAAACACCGGCCGTAACAAGTTTTGCCGAGACAGTACCTTGCGCCTTCTCTCTCTTGTTCTTTTTTTGCACCTTCCCGTCATTCATTCTATAATACTGTGCGAGAATGTGCCTAGTATTTAAGCCCAGGTCTCGCTAATTCTTTGAGCAAGGCTACCGTGGTGCTTCTTGTTCTATAAGTCTTTTTCTGTTTGTTGTATCTTGACTCTCTCAGCAATCTAATTGCTTTTATTGCTGCCTGTTACCTACATCCTTTTTTTTCCTTGGCCTTGGTCTTTTTTTGAGTTGTTGTTTCTGGTTTCGTTTTTAAATCTATAGGTTCATAGTACAATAAATAAGATATTAATGCTTTTCTAGGGGAAAGATCATTTCTGCCTTCGAACGTCAGGTTAGGGTCTAATTCAGAGTAAACATCAACAGTCCAGTCCCAAAACCAAAAAGGACATGAACTGTAAAGGCAGCATGTTTGGTAAACAGCTTAGCGCCTGTGTTGTTACTTGTATGGTGTGTTGTCTCCTTAATAAACAGGATTCAGTAAATGATAAGAGGACTTGAGCAGGAAAACTAGTCCCTGCTTGAATATGTAAAACTAGGTCCTCAAGCTACCTGATCGGGAAGTAGATGTATATACCTCTGTACAGAAAATTTCCCTTTTCTTGTTTTCCTTCTAAAAACTTTCGGGGTTTGGTGTTGGGGTTTGGGTTTTTTTTCTTTAGAATCGGCAGCCACTGATAAATCAGATCAGCAGTGTCTCCAATATGAATCTGTCTTTGAGACCTGGAGTGCCAACGCAGGTGAGAGAAATAGCACTTTCAAAAAAAAAAAAAAAAAAAAAAAATCATTTTCTTTTCTTCTCCCCCCCCACCCCCAGTTAAATACAGTATTAATGCTATGTGGTAAATACATACAATAAATTCTAAAGCTTGAATACAGCTAATGCAGTCTGTATAATACAAAGTATTTTGCTGTTTTGTTTCTGAGAGTCTTTCTCATATTTACGTGGGGTGGATGGTTGTTTACTAGAGATACGATATAACTGCATTTTTAACCAAGCTTCTCATTTCCGAAAGATGCATTTTCTTAATGAGCTACTCTATTTGCAATTACAAATCGCTGCAACATTAAGCACTGGTATTATTTCAATTACTGACTCTTGCACTGCTGGAAGTCTTTTCCAGCAGAAGTATTAATAGGATTATTTTCTCCTGTTTAATATTATTGTTAGTTGTGTGGTGCGGAAAAAAAAAAAAGCTGGAATCTTCCAGGTTACTCCAGTGGAGATGCCTCCACTGGTCAGGTTGCCTTAGAAGGGGTTATTGATAGGTGGCGGTGGTTTTCCCTGCAGGGCCCTATCAACGCGCAGATGCTGGCGCAGAGGCAGCGGGAGATCCTGAGCCAGCACCTGCGGCAGCGGCAGATGCAGCAGCAGCAGCAGCAGCAGGTGCAGCAGCGGACGCTGATGATGCGAGGGCAGGGATTGAGCATGACCCCCAGTATGGTGGCCGCCGGTGGCATACCAGCAACCATGAGCAATCCGCGGATCCCGCAGGCAAATGCACAGCAGTTTCCGTTTCCTCCAAACTACGGTACTGGTTCCACGCCCCAGTGCATTTTGGCAGTCCTTACTCCCCCGTGTTCCCCCAAGCGCTGGGTCCAAGCCCCCCTCCCACAGCCCCTTGCCTGGCTCCCTGGGAACGATGGGATACATGGAGGTTTGGGCCCTTTGGGAGTCCTTAAATGCAATGTAGTGCCTTCTACTTTCCTAGCTCTAGTACCCCGTATTCTCCAAGCACCGCTCTTTTTTTGAGCAATAGCAGAAGTGCAATGTGTGTTTGTTTAGATATATGCAGATAAAAGCGTGTATGCACACACAAACGCATACATGTGTATGTATTGCCTTGATGGACTCTGAATTTTGACTGAACTAACCAAACCAACATACACGATAAAAGTGCAAATGAAGAAGAAGATGTGAACTGATGTTGGCGAACAGCATAAAGTGACCAGAAGCAAAGCTGTATGTAATTTTTTAAATTTTGATAATGAGATATTGCTTAAATATCAGATTCTTCCCCAAGAAAGAGAATTCTTCATGTCTACATTATAATGTAAAATTAACAACTAACTGTTGAATTTAAATGATATAAATTAGCTTCAGATAAGGCATTCCCTTCCGTCTCCTTAAACCTGTGTGTAATACAGTAATTAATACCATTTTCTTTGTATGTTTTACAAAGCTGCATACCACTTTGTTCTGGGTGTGCATGGGGCAGTTGCCTCCATACGGTTATTGTTTTACAGCTTCTTTATCTATAAGTATTATATAAGTTATATTACTATTATATTAAATAATGTTATGTGCAAGTTCTGCTGATAGAACAAACTATGTTCATCCAATTCTAAATTTGTTACCTACTCTTACTGATGTTACCCTTCACACCAGTTTCTAAATCATAATAGTGCTTTCCCTCCACGTATTTGTAATTGCTTTATGAAAATGAAGAGACATTATGTTATTCCCATTTTATGATACAAAGATACAGAGAAGTTAAGTCATGCAGACGGTGAATATAAGAATAGATTTCACACCACCTGACTCTTACCCCAGCATTAAGAGTGGCTTGTTTCTGTTGAGTATGCTGTTCGTGATGTACTTAAACAAGGCCAAAGTGACTGTGTTTAAAGCAAAATTTTTGCACGCAGTTGGCATTTTACAGCTTAAATTAGGTTTTCTTTGCCTCTAGGTAATTTTTTTATTTTAAAAAATCATTAAATGCTTGCACAAAATGGCATTACCTGTTTTTGCAGGGACACAGAAATAGAGATACTAAGGTTCTAGGAACTCTAGAAAAAAATTGAAAATTATAGCCTGAATGTTAAAAGGTGGTGCCATGCAGTAAACGGGTCATCCATCACTTTCACCAAAATGGATTTCTAGACAGAAGCAATACGTTTTATTTGTTGTTTTGAATGCAGTTTCTGGGGGTGGGGGGAAAGTCACTTACCAGTGTTTTTCTCTTGGTCTGTAGAGGGGAGAGACCACTTGTGTGATTAGGACACACGGGTAGCCAACATACTTAGGCCAAATGATTTTTTTTAAAGTTATACATATAGTATTAGTTGATGATGTCTTGCTTTTAATCTAGATCCCACATTAAGACACAAGGTTATAGGTTCCAGATGACATAAGTAGGACTGTGCAAAGACATGTCTGCAGGTATGAGCTCTTGGCTTGTTTTAACTTTGAATGTACAGTGGCTAAATTTCTCCTTTTCTTATTCAGGTATTAGTCAGCAGCCCGATCCAGGCTTCACAGGGGCCACCACTCCTCAGAGTCCACTGATGTCCCCAAGACTGGCTCATACTCAAAGCCCCATGATTCAGCAGTCTCAGGCTAATCCTGCCTATCAATCCTCTACGGAGATGAATGGGTGGGCACAAGGGAATATGGGTGGAAACAGGTAAATCCAGAACAAAATGAAAATGAACACACAGAGTAACAGCGTCATTTATGGTCTATGCTTATTTGCGGGGTTGTTTTATGTAGTTGTTTGCTTTTTGTTTGTTGTTAACTATCTATCCTAAAAGAGATTTCTTTTCAATTTGGCTTGACAAGTTGGTTTAAATTCTGTCTTCCTACAAGGCAAAGTGAGTTCATAGCTAAAGACCTGCATCCATACAATGCATTGCTTTGTCTGTGGTAACAGATAAAACACTGTGTCCTTAAGAAGCACTTCTGCTGCACAGTGAACTCCAGCCCCTAACGTTTGTGTGGATGCATTTCTTCTGCGTATGATTTTCATGTTGTGCTCCCACACTGCTTTCCACATGGCTGGATCAGCTGAGCTGGAGCCTATGCATTCCCTACCGCTCTGGAACTGCAGTGACTGGATATCACCTCCCACTTTAAATGCTGGATGGAGTGCAACCAGGTTCAATCCATTAGTGCTTGCACATACTGGTGGTCAGCATATAACTGTCATTCTCTGAGAGCGTTGTAGCATGCCTCATGCATGCAGTCACCTTTTCAGTTGAGGCCCATGCCCCAGTCAGTATAGCTCTAATAATCAAGTCTGTCCACATTGAATGGGTCGGACGTTGAGTGCTGTCAGTAGGCAGCAACGAGCTTCCAGATGGCAAAGATCTGTGCTTTTCACTGGAAGACAGGAGGAGCTATCAGGTTGGTGTACTGCCTGTATCACTTGACACTGGGGTGCACACAGTTGTCTCTAGCACAGCGCTCTTGTCATCCTGAAGTTCTCAGGCTGCTCTTACTATCCCAGCCCAGCAACAGATCTTTTTCCCGCTGGTTGACAAAGATTCAATAAACCCAACACACCAGTATTCAGTGATGAGGCTGATCCAGGTGAAGTTCCCCTTAAAGCAGCTGATTTATCCCTTATCCTCATCCTTGTCTGTGCCTCTTCCTCACTGTCTTCCTGAAGCATCTGCAGGAGGCATAGCTACCGCAGTTGTGGCTTCTGCTGAAACGGCAGCAGGGGCAGCTCGATAAGACTAATGGTTGGCTTGCTAAACTGCAGCTCTACAGCAGAGACATGTCAAATGCATTTACACAACCCACTGAGTATTCACAATGATCTGTAGTGTACTGTTTCAGCCATCCAGATAACAACTTAAAAATGTGGTTAGGTGGCCTGAAAAGACATGGAATTGGAAGGAAAAGAATGGTGGGATTTTCCGAGTTTGGTCCTGTGCCCAGAATGCCATTGCACTCCACCAAGTCTCACAGTGTGCAGCAACAGCCTGAGGGAGTACCCAAGTGCAAGGTTGAGTGTTAACCCTGAAAGATTTCCTCAGCTGTGGGAGCAGTGCTTCACAGGGAAGTAAAAGTCAGCCATTGATACTGAGGTTGTTACTGCGTGCCATCTGACACACAGCAGCCCTTCCACAGTATTTCAGTCCAATGCAGATCCTCTAAACAGACACATTGTCAGGAGTAATTCCTTCACTGACTGATTATGCTCAAAGAGTAGAAAAAACTGATATGTAAACAGTGAAGTGCATTTTAGGAAATGTAAAAAAAAAAATCTCTCATATGACTTCTGACATAATGGGAAGCAAGATACTATCCAGAAAGCACTTGACTTTGAATAAAATCTGGGATGAGATCTTCCACAGTTGCTCCTCCTTAAGTTATTCTGAAATGGCCTTAAAGGAACATAGAGGGTAATTGTCTTAGACTTTATGTTGTTTCTTATAGTGCCACATTTTCAAAACCTGATGCTAAGATGTGGTAAATAAATTTCTGCACAATTGCATGTCTATATTTGTGAGCCCACTTGCCATAATTTTATGTGCAAATCTGGTATTCATATGTGCAAATAACCTCTTTTGCGAAAAGAAAGCTTATTAGACAAGATCCAATTTCAGCTCAACAGTCCTGTGCTGTGCTAACACTGGAGGGAGAAAAAGGTGTTTTCCTTTCCCTCCAAAAATTACTTTCCCAAACATATTCAAAATAAGTGAAAAGCCCATTTAGACAGCTAATTGGCTGTTATTGCACACGCATAACAGATTTGTACTTTGCCATAGTTTCACACGCAAAGGCATGCATTTTTGTGCACAGACATGGGAACTTAAATTCTGAAAATCTATTCCTTTGACACTAATGTAGCTGAAAACTAGTTTTTCCTTTGAAGTTGGAATAAATTACAGTATATACAAATTCTAGCTTAAGATATATTAAAAAGAGAGTAGTTTCTTAGTGGCTTCAGCATTCTAAGTCTGACACATTGCTTTTTCCATTCCTTGCTGTAGCATGTTTTCACAACAGTCCCCACCACATTTTGGGCAGCAAGCAAGCACCAGCATGTACAATAATAACATGAACATCAGTGTATCCATGGCAACCAACACAAGTGGTATGAACAACATGAACCAGATGACAGGGCAGATCAGCATGACCTCAGCGACCTCTGTGCCTACATCAGGGTTGTCCTCCATGGGTCCTGAGCAGGTGAGAATTTAAGGATGTGAGATGACAGCTAGAGGATTTGCTTTGACTTTCAGTAGTTTTTCAGGTCCGCTTCACTGGGCTGTAACTGCTGTAAGCCATTACGTTTCTTTTACTAGTTTTCTTGAGAAATTATGATGTTAAAAAGGCTTTGTTTTTAGCTCTGCACTCAGATAACTAAGGTGACCGATGAGGTAGAGAGCACTTTTTGCATCTAGTTTTCCCATTTTGGCCTAGCACCACTGTAGCTAGCACATGTAATTGTTCCTGGACTTCCGTGGAAAGCGCGTGCTGATCTAGCTCCTGTTTTCAGTAGGTAAGTTCCCGTAGCACAGTTGCAGGTCACCAGTGTCCTTGCTAATTTTCTCATCAGTGGGAGGCTAGGACTGAATGGCAGGCGGCTGTTTCCTAGAGATAAGAGTGAAAGATGCTGGTGTGGGCAGTGGGTGGAAGATGCTTCTACTGCCACTGTGTTTGTAGTAGCAGACAATAGGCAGTCAGCTTCAAGAGCTATCAGTCTGGTACCGTCATGAGCACAAAATCCACACTTCTTGTAATGTGGTGTGTATAAAATAGGTTGCTGAATCAATAGGTAAGTAACCTGTTCTTTTCTGCTGAGAGGAAGTTTACACACCCGATTTTATTTGAGACTGCTAGTTAGGGTATCTGAAATAAGGTAAATAACATTTCTGTTTGTCAACCTGCAATTAAACTTGCAAGTACATTAATAAGTATTTGACAAACGAGTCCTCTTAATTAACAGGTTCATATGTTTGTTTCAGAGCTGAACCCCGATTTTGTTCAAACACAGACTTGAAATTATGGACTTTTCTTAGAAATATTGGCAGGAAAGTACCTCTTGTGTCTTCAGGCAGCATCTCCTACTATGGTGGACAATATCGTAAACCTTTTTTCTGAGACCATAACATTCCTGTTTAAAGCTGGTTATGTTATTGGCTTGTTAATGTACGTCCTTTTTCTGGCCTAAATTTGATAACAGAGTATTTACTTTTCCAATATTGTCCTTTATCTTAAATAGCTCTTTTTTCTTCTTGTATTTTAGAAAGAGCCATTCGTTCGACAAGTTGTTTTTTTTTTTGTTTTGGGATTGAAGTTAAACAAGGAACAGTGTTTCAGTCTCTTCTTGTAGGCTTTAAATTCCCTTTCCTTTTCTGCACCTGTTCCAGTTTGAATCAGTATTTCCTAAGCACCAGAGCCATGTGCATAACACTAGTTCTTCCCCATTTCTCTTGGAATACTCTGACAGATATAGCCCCAGATCACATTTGTCTTTTACAGCTGCCACATACTGGTGACCTGAAGTAATTTTGATACTCCCAGATCTGTCACCTTCTCTGATATTCCCAGTTGCTAAGCCCAGTTATAGCAACTTTTTTATTATTATTATTAGTTCCCAAGTGCAGACTGTTGCACACATTTAATGTAGTAAAACAATAGTAAAACCAAAAAAGAAAAAAGTGGGGATTTGAAGGTGACAGCCCAGTCTGATTTCTCAGCATGCCCATGCTACATAATTTTCCCAGGAACCTGAATTGAGAAACATGCATTATAGAAAGAAATCTGCGTTTATTTCAAAGATTTCCATGCAGACTACTCTTTCCACTGGCACAGTTGTCGCACTGGTTTTCCTTCCTGTTAGACTACAAGATATTGTTTCAAGATGGCATTTATCTAACTTCCAGTAAGCTGAACAGGCTAAGATTCTTTACCCATCTCAACATTTTGTTTTTCAGCCCATCAGTCCCTTTTGTGGATCTACTTTAAACTCCATTGTTGTAACCTCCTTCTAGAAGTAGGAACAGAGTAACGGGAGATGGTGATTTAACAGTGACTGCACCAAACCTGTGTAAAGTCAAGTTCTGCTTGTAATTTCTCTTTCAATCCATGGGTTGCCTTGGCTCTATTGGTGACAATGTTGCACTGGAGAGCACATACTGAAACCCTTACCATGATCCCCAAATCCTCCTCAGCACATTCTACATAGATGAAACCTGCATTCTTTGTTCCCAAATGTATTGCCTTCCTTTTGTCTACATCAAATTGCATTTCTTGGATTGAGTCTGTTTAACCAAAGTGCTGTGGCTCGTTCTGTAACAGTAACCTGTTTTCCTCCTGATTTACCACCCCAGCACTGTGTCATCTGCAAACTCTGCAAGCAAATGTTTTATGTTTCATCTAGGTCAGAGGTGGCCAATTGACAGCTGAGGGCCATTTCTGGGCCACAAGACAGTACTTTTTAGTCCTCAGGAATGTTTGCTGTGCTGCTTCACATTTTCTTTTGAGAGACACAAATAAATAAAAATGTATATTTGAATACTAAAATTGATATATTTTTTTCTGTTTTCAGGGCATAGCGTTGTACAATTCGGCATCTTTATTTAGCAATTGACCTAGGCTGTACTGAACTTTTTCTTGTAACTGGTGGTTTTCAAAATGACTACGTTGTCTTTAATTCTGCTGACTGTTGCCATTTCATTCATTTTTTTTAATTTTTTTTTTAAATACTATCACCTACACCCTACACTTCTACTTACTTATTCAATGCCATTTTTTGTTCCATAATACATAATTTTAACTTCACATGCTCATCTCTTTCTAACCACAGTGAATAACAGTGGTTATGCTATGAATGTGTTCCAGCTTTGGAAAAAAAACTTAACACTTCACATGTTATTGGGTGGGTTTGGAAGTAATATGTATTACCTGTTAGTAAAAAGCTGTGCCTGGTCTTATTTAACTGCTGAGAAGTAGGTATTTTACCTTTAGCACCAAACAGGCTTGTTTGGCTCTGTCTCCTGTCACTTTGTGGCACTATACTGTATCATACAGACATATCCAGAGCTCAGAAATACGAAGTTCGGTGTTTATCTGCTCATACTGGTATATCTCCAGCTTCTCTTGTTTACTACCTAGGCTCCCAGCATCACCAAGTAAAAAATTAAGATTATGCCCAAAAGGCCTTGCTATTTATGATGCTTAGAGACTCTTTTATGTACTTGAGGGATCAGACCTTGTTTCATTATCATCTACTCCCTTATAATTACATTAAAGCTTTTCAGGCTGCTCTTACTAGTGAGTCTTCTAGGAGGCTGCTACCAGGAATGCTGAAACGCTAGACGCCAGGTCTGCAGGTTCCTTCTGTCCAAAACAGCTTCCCCAGGCATCCAGAAAGTCACCATTCACACAACTTACTGTGTCCTTGTCTTCATTTTCCTGTTTGCACAGTGGACTGTTGCCATGTTTTGGCTGTTGCTTATTTTGCATCATGGATCCATGTTATTTACTGAGCTATCGGAGAAGCAATTTGAAACCTATGCAAGAGTAGAGGCTTTTCAGTATATGAAATAAACCCCTATCTAGATGTCCACTCAGAGTTGATGTTTATTAATCTGCACAGGGCAGTACTCCCCAGGCCAAAGTTAACATGGCATCTACAAAGAGTTATCTTGAAATGGTATTTTGATTTTGTTCAGTGTGCTAGATGAAAGGAGCTCTGGAGTGGTAGGAAAGACACCTTGTATATAATTCTGCCTTATTAGCAGGAGGCTGTATTAATGTGCTTAATTGCAAAGGAATTGTAAAATACCTTCTGTCTTGTTTTAGTCAGATATCATATTTGATAACACCACTTGACCTGTCTACAGAAAATTATAAAAACTCTTCCATTTCTTTGTCCTTCTCCGTACTTTTTCTGATTGTATTGTTATTGCAGTCAGAAAAGTTGATGTGTGAATTGTGGGGTGTTTCGTTTCAAGGACTTCTGAAGCAAATGTATTCAAATAACAAAATGGCAGATTTTTTTTTTTTGTATCTGATACCATGCCAGTCAGGATTCTTGCATCATCACTGGCAAAGAGATTCTGTGATAGGAAATTCACTGATGCCTTTGCTGCTTTTGTGGCGTGCAGCCTGGAACCATCTTCCTTTTCCATACCTGTCCTAACTGCCATGATGCAAATCATGCAGTCATCTTTTTGTTCCAAAGCTGCTGTTGATTCAGTATACAATTTTTTTATTTCTGCTTTTTTCTTTCCTTCCTTTGTCTACTGAACAAACAGAAAAGGCATTTGTGCTGTGCATTCTGATGAATGTTGATCAATAGCAGAAAACACTTTTCAAACATGGATTCTGTTGCTCAGTCAAATGCACATAGATAAAGCTGCAAAGCTGTCTACTTTCTTTCTTTCCAAACAAAACAGTGTGTTTCTCTTCCCTTCTGATTTAAATTTTCACATTCAGGGTTAAAAATCTGCCCGTTTGTATTAAGAAGCAAAAAGCATCACTAGGAGGCTTCCACCACTTAATTTCTTCAGATTCTAAATTCCTACGGCAAAAATATTTTTTTAACCTTTCCTATTGAACTGCAGTCTTGTCTCTCTGGCAGCATTGGAAACCACGTCTTTAGGTGATTGCATGTGATTGCATTTAGCTTTGTGACATTTTGTAAAATCGGTGAATTAGCAACAGAAACAACAGTCAGGAAGACCTGAAATGAGAAGACTTCGGTGTCATAAATTCAAGACAGTCTTCCCCCCTTGCTGCAGCAGGTTGCCGTAGCTGAAGTGAGGTAGTGCCGTGGCAGAATCTCCTCTCCTTGGCAACACGAGTCTCCTAAAGGGCAGGTGACACAGAAAAACATCTTTTGCCTTCCAGCAAAATCTGGAGGGGCATATCTTCACTATTATCACATCCATCTAGTCTGAGGGAAGTAACAGAGAGAACCAAGTCAGCAAAAGACTCCAGAGGAAGAGGTTTCTCTCCCTGTAAAACTTCTAAGGAAAGCTGGATTTTCTAATGTTTCGGAACCTTGCTGAAGGGCTGCGTTTTGTATTTTATACCAGTTCCTACACAGTGAGATTAATCCTTTGATTAAGAAAGCAATGCTGTAAATTTGGCAAGCCACTCTTTCCACATAACTAAGCATGACAGACCCTTTGGTTGTGCAGAAACACACAGCTTCGATACTTTCCCGTGGCTGTGTTCAGAAAATGGTTGAGAGCATCGCTTTAGGAAGGCATGCCGCTGCACATTTTCCCATTTAATGCTATCTTTCTGCCATTGCTTACAAGCAGAAAAATAAGTGTCATTAAAACTAAGTCTGTAGTCGGTATAATTCAGCCTGCGTTTTATCTCATCAGGCTTTGAAAAAATTGTGTGGTGGTTTGCAAGCAGAAAAGCTGCGTGTTACTGAGGTGAGGAAAGTAGTTACGCGTTTCTGTTTTCAGGACTTACATAGCAGGCCTGTCCTCTTCAAATAATACTGACCTAATTTATGGAGCCTGCTTTGTAAAATATGCACGAGGGTCATCATAGCATCAGGAATGAAGTCTTTGTTGTTGACCAGGAAGCAGAATAGTACGAGTCAAACACATGCAGCGCAAGAAGGGTGCTCAGCTACGTGGTCACTTCCCCGGCTGCAACGTCACCTCAAAAGTGGATGTTGGTATATGCGAGTAGCATAGTGGTTTATAACGCTTCTTGTTAATTCTGAGCCCTCTTCCTAATGTATTTTTTAACTCATTCTCCTTAATACCTTGTTACCAATAGGTTAATGATCCTGCTATGAGGGGAGGCAATCTTTTTCCAAACCAGCTGCCTGGGATGGATATGATAAAGCAGGACGGAGATGCAACACGGGTAAGAAATGGCATATACACAGGCATACAAAGGCAAGGGAACTGTGAATGTACTGTGGTCTAGAACGGATACGGTCTCTTTTTACTTACGAAGTTAAAAGTACCCAGGGTAATAGTAATTAAGTTTTTTGCAATTAATATTTTTCATTCCGCTTTTGGTGACACCTGTGTTAAGTTCCTTGTTTCGATCCCACTGGCATTACTGAAGCGAGTAATACTGAATACGTTTACATTAACAGAATACATTACGTTATATTGAATTAACAAAGTCACGTTCGGCAGTACAGTTGTATTTGCCTTTTACAGAGCAATGGCACGACTGTTTGCTGATGATGGGAGAGACTTAGCGTTGCTTCGTATTTGCACTGCCGCACGCTTAACCCATTCCACGTTTCGTCCTGCCTTAAGTGGTTTTTCCGCTTCTCAATTGCATTATCCTTGGGGCAGAAGTCTCATGAATTATTTAATTTATCCCCTTCTGTACAGCGCCGCTTCTGAGAAGAGCGGCAGGGCCGCACTAGTTCGCAGACACGTTTCCAGCTGACAGGGTCATTAATGAGCGTTTGCTCGGGTCGAGCCCGATTTGTATGGCAGACGGCACGGGTGCCGAAGGAGAGGCGGCATGGCGGGGTTGGCGGGCGGCATGGCGGGGTTGGCGGGCGCCAGGCGGTTTTTGGGGCGCCCCTCCTCAGCGGAAGGCGGGCTGGGGCTCGCTTCACGGAGACGTGGGCGACGGGCCCGGGGCGCGGGGACCTGCCGCGTCCCCGGCACGAGGCGGCGGCCGTTGGGGCGCGGGCGCGCACCCCGCCGCGCTCGCCCCTCCCTCGCGCCGCCGGCGGGCCGAGCGGCGCGGGGGGAAGCGCCACCTAGCGGCCGCCGCTGGCCCCGCCCGCCGCTCGCGCCTCCGCCCGCGCCGCGCCTCCGCCGGCGGGCGGGCCCGCTCGAGAGGGCGGGGCGGGGCGGCGCGGGGCGGGCAGGCTCGCGCGCTCGCTCGGGAGACCCTCTGCCCCGAGCTCCCGGCTGCAGGCGGGCGAGGCGGGTCCGCCCCGGGGCTCGGGCGGGAGGAGCCGTGGGAGGCGCCGCCCCCTGCGCCGCCGTCCGCGCTGCCCCGGCTGCGGCTGAGGCTGCGGCTTCTCCTTCTCCTTCTCCCTGCGCGCGGTGCCGAAGTCGGAAAGGAGGAATGAAGTACACAGGTTTTCCTCCTGTGCCGAATCCAGTAGCAAAACTTAAAAGTCTTCCACTGCTAGAGGAAGGACGTTTGGATAATGGGGGAAACTAAGACAATTTGACTGCAAGCGTCTCCAGATGAACGACGAGTGTGGAAGGACGGAGGAAGACGTAACCCTACCTGCCTTTCATTGCTTCCCCCCCCGGGCTGGGTTTTTTTTTTTTTGCACACAGGTGCGTTTAAAACTTCCCGCAGGCCAGTTCTTTCCACACCTTTGTGGCTCGTATGAAAAGACGAGCGTCTGTCTCCGGGAGCGGAGGGTCTGTGCGTTGCGGGAGGCTTTTCCGCAGCCATCTCACGGTCGCTTTGACGATGAATAGAAAAGATGCGATTTGGTCTGCTTTAGCGAAGGGAGAGAGAGTGGGTGTGACGGAAGAGGTCCGGAGACCTACGAGAGAGGGTGGAGACCAGCCAGGGAAGAGGGTGCAGGTGGAAGGAAACGAGTGGCAGGACTTTGGGCAAGGGAGTCTGAGGGGTTTAAAATTAAAATAATGGGGTCGGTGCCACAACAGTGAGACAGACAGTGGCTGTGCATGGAGAGCCGTTCTGTCTCACCTGCAGAAAAGCAGCTTCTTCAGCCTCGTGGATCATTTTGTAAGGGTACAACCGCCTGCGCTCTGTGACTTTACTTTTGTTCTACTAACGTAGCTCTGACTGCCAAGGAAAATGTCGATGGTTTATGTGCACTATAAATACCTTTTACTGAACTTTGAACTGCAACAGAGGTTAAGTAGCTACTGTTTACAAGTGTCTGTGCTATAAACTACTCCTATGTAACTTCCTGTTTTAAAGCACAAGCTGTGTCACCAGAAAGCCGAGGAGAGGATAAACGTGCTTCATCCCTTGGCGGTTGCGGCTTTAACGTGCGAAAGCTGAGAAACTCATCTGACAAACTTAAGGGTTTCTTCAATGTTTCATAAAATCGATCTCAACAGCTGTATCATTTAAAGGGATTGGTTCTGTTCAGAGTCAAGTAACCAGGAAGTAACATGCTGTTGCTGAAATCCGTACAGCTACGGATGTCAGATCTCTACTACATTTACTGTTTTAATTTGCTTGCTTAATACTGTTTCACTTTAACATGTTAAGGATAAAAGTTCTACAGCTTAGGACTTGCAAGGATGATACTAATGTCTAACAGAGAGGCTGTTTTTAAAGTAACTAGAAGACAGAGAATTTTCTGTCTCGATTTCAAGGCACAAAGTACCCTTCACTTGTAGAGCTGAAGGCAGTTGCAACTGGAACAGCTTAATACATTTTTTTTTTGCCATTATTGGAACAAATTTGTATTAACTAATTTCACACGGTAAAAGAAAATCTTGAACCTGCTCCTGTGTAAAAGTAAATGTCTGAAGAATACTGTTTGTAGCTGAGGGGTGTCCAGTTTAACTTAGTACCCTATAGCTGGACTCTTATATAAGTCAATGATCTTTGGGGCGTTCAGATTACTTCTCTACCCTGAAGTTGCGTATATCAGCCATGGAAGTTATTCTGTGCAATTTTTCCCCCATTCACTATCAGCCTGGAAATAATACTTTGACATATTTCTTTAAAGTCCTGTTTACTTTGTTTAAATCTAAATAAAAAGGAGTGGAGGAATGTTTTTCTAGAGGTACACTTGTGCCTTCTTTGTCTTACTCCCTCCTTTATGTATTTTATCACCCTGTGACTCAAATCTTTGTTAAATTCTTAAAAAAAAACTTTGCAGTATGTGAATTTTTTTTTTTTAAGTCACTGGTATAGTGGAAGCATTTATTTAGTGTCTCTGTAGAGATACTGTTTGCTAAATGTCCACTCTAAAAACGAGGACATCTTTGGATTTTCACTTCTGTTCCCACTTTACGATCAAAAAGCGCTAACAGGGTCGCTGAACTGCCCTGCCTTCTCATGTCAGGGAGAAGAGCCGAAGTTTAGCTTGTCCATATTAGCCAGGATTTGAGGGATGTGAGTGTGGTGTCTCTGCGCTGTGATGAAGCGAGGAGGAGCAGGAGCAGGAGGACTTGCCGTGTTGGCCTCTGGACCATGCTCGTGGCTGGTCAGCCCCGAGGAGCTCCAGCTGCACCAGCTGGGCTGGGAATAAATAGCAGGTGTACAAAACAGGGCCTCGCTTCCCTGAATCGTGGGATGGTTCCTGACACTGACTTTATTTGACAGTAGAGGTACATTTCTAGGCCTCGTGTGATTGCAGAGGAAGGCGTGGTAAAGCGCAAAGCATGGTGTAGACAGCTTCCAGAAGGCAGCCCAGCGGCATGCACGTGGGCTGGCGAGAAAGCTGCCTACAGCCAGCGCCGTCCCTGAGTAAATGGGGCCTTCCTTGTGCACGACAGGAGGCTGCGAGAAAAGAGCTGCTCCGCTGCCGGAGCCACGGGATATGAGTGGGAAGCAGCCCCAGGGGAGGAGAAAAATGGGTTTTGCCTGGATCAGCTCTCTGACCTGACTGACCACAGCGCCCCGTGGGAGAAGGAGTTTGCAGGGGGAAGAAGGCAGAGAGGCACAGATTGCAGTCACTGGAAGGCACAGTCTTAAAACAACTGTGAAAACCACATCCTGAGGGTTTTTTTAAATAAGAAAGTACAAAATAATCAACTCGGCCAAAACCAGCTTGTACGCTGTTTGTGTAAAGACACTGCAAGGGTAGTAAGTACAAAGTAAAGAACATCTCTAGGGATCAGTAGCTGAAGCTTTTTTTTACTTCTGTTCCCTTTTTTTTTATTATAATTCTTGGAGGGGAAAGTGAACCAAGGGAGTTGTTTCCTTTGAGGGTGATGCAGCAGTAACACGGAGAGATTTTGCCCATACTCCAGGAATGGGTCTTCTCTTAAACCATATTACTGTGCCTTTAGCTGGAGTCTACAAGAGGTAGATGATCCCAAGTTGTTATAATACCCCTGATAATTGGAATGAATTAAGGACCTAAGAATGCAGTGAAATTAAACCCCCACTGATATCACTGGAATTAAATCTCAGGTAAATTGTATCAGTGTACACAAAGAATAGTCTAGCTTTATAAATTCTAGTTAAATTTCGGGTTTAAAGTAATGCACCAATGTATGGCTGGCAGTGGATGCTGCAGTCCATCATCCAGCTCTCATTGGCCTACCCGTCTTCACTATCGCAGAAGGAAGAATTCACTTCTTTTTCTCCAATTTCTCTTTTTTTGCAGAAATATTGCTGACCCTGAGAGTGGTTCGGTTGCTCCTTTCTTCAGCTGACTGGGCTTGCGGCCCCACATCCTTACTGGTTTGAAGAGCTGCGTCTGTTTGTTGTGACCCAGCTGAGCTGCCAGCGCCGGCTGCCTGCTGCCGACAGGACTCAGCCCTGCCTTCCCGAGGGGAGCCGGGCAGTCGTTGCTGAAGAGCAGCCTCTTCTTTGACAGTCTGAAGCTAGCGTACAGACAGTTGCTCAGTCTGTTCACTGCATTCACCTTAGTGCAACTTAGATCTCTCCTGCGAAGTAAATGTTGACAGGCAGTTTTCATAAACCATGTCAGATTGAATGTATTTAAATGTATGTATTTAAGGAAAAACAACCATGCTCTTGTTCTGTTTCTGTTTAGTTCTAGACCTTGGGGGTTTGGTTTTTTTGCTTTGTTTTCCCTGGCTTACTCAGTCTGGTGCAAAGGATTCAGTTCCATCTGAAAACTGGTGTTTTAGACTAAGGCCTGCATTTTGGGGCGGAGAGGAGGCGTGGAGGAGGGTGTAGAAGCAACGTCTGGTACATATAGAGACCTCCAACGGGCGCTTTCCACTGACAACAAGTCAGAGAAGATGAACCGATGCAGAAAACTATACAGACCAATTTTGAATGGGGTTAAAGTTGTAAAACAGATGACAATTACCCTGTGAGAGGGCTGTTTATAAAGGGCGTTTCGGTTGGGTTTTGTGGTAATGTTTATAATGCAAGTCATGAATCCAAAAATACAAGTTGGTTACATTCTTATTTAATTAAATTCCTAACAATCAGCAAATCCTGATTTTTTTACCTGGCTCTCCTGACCTCTGTCATCTTCCTCTTCTTTCTAATAGAATAAAAAAACAGGTTACCCCTTTATTTCCCTAGGTGTGTTTTCAGCAATCTGGACGGCCGGTTACTGGATGCTGAACAGCAAAGTTCCATGGTAATGCATGTACTGATTATGGTAGTGACAGAATTGGTGCATAATATCAAAGAGCTCCAGATACTTGCTTTAAAGCATGACAATTTCTGGTTCCCATCCCCTTAGCTGGGAAAATAACAATTCCTGTAACACCTATAGCAGATATCACTACAGACTTCACCACTATCATGTGTTTCTGATTATTTTAAAGCAGTGTGGACTACGAGGACGTTTTGTAAGGTACCTAAAATCCAGTTTATATGTAAACAAGCAATAATTTAAGTTGAAAACTTAAGTGTTTTACTTGTATAATTTTTGTGAGATATACATGTTGTGAAGTTGATTCCAAATGAGGTACTTCAGTATTAAATTAGATAACTTCTTAGCCGTGTGTGTCTCCTGGAAAAGTGTTTTGTAAAGGATCACAATGCCTTGATTAGACCTAATTTGTAGGCTTGAGACTTCTCATTTTCTAAACCTTGTGATTCTGCTCATAACGTCATTTAACTAAACTATATTATATGCAGCCACTGTAGGAACCAATTCTTGATTTTTGTATGTTTATATCCTTTCGTAACAAATCTTAGAAAAACTGTTACTAAGCAGGCCACTGTTAGGGGGTGGGTTTTTTTCTTGCCCACTGTGGTTGGAATAATCTTTTATTAAACTGACATCAATTTCTGAGGACTTGAAATATTAAGAAATTGATGGGTTTGACCTCTGTTTTCTTTCCACTGACCCCTAATCCACAAACTTTCTAACCTGAACGCAAATTTTTTGATGTCATGTAAAATGCAATGCATTTTATAATATCTCATCAGCCATGCCTTTTGGGAGTGGAAGGTTTATTCTGCTGCCATTTAATTTGTTTTGGTTTTCAGGTGGGAGTTCAAATAAAATAGCCACTATTCTATATTAAGGCTGAGGAAAATATGATAAAGGTGGTTCGAAATAGGCTGTTTCTGTAGAAGGCTTTTGATGAAAGCCCAGGAAATGTACGGTTGTGTTTTTCCCTAAGGAGGGCAGTGCCACTGTTCTGGAGAAGCAACATTTTTCAGCTGTCACCATTCTGTTAATGAACTCAAGAGTATTTAGTCAGCTGAGCCATCCTCACTTGCTGATGGGAAACCAAAATAACTGTCAGCCCTGAGCTCCACAGCCTCGTTACTACAACAGTTGTGTTAAACTTGCATTATATATCTGACAAAAAATATTTATGTAAGAAATTTATTAATTTGAAGGAATTCATTTCCTGCACCACAAAGTGTAAATGAGTTTTAAAATTTCAGTTAACAGTAACCTCTGCAGATAGATTATTCTTTTTCACAGTGGACAAAATAGTTTAAATTTGTCCCATTTCATGACAGACCTGCAAACCCTTACCATCTGTAGTGATTATGATACTTCATCATCCATTGCCATTTTGAAAGAAAGGAGATTGTACCTATCACTTTGGCTCCGTTTGGGTTCATCGTGACTTTAGTCGTCTTTTAACTAATGAAAGAGAAAAGTGAGTGAAGGAATCTTCTGATCATATTGATCACTATAGAAACAAAAAAGCCAAATCAATTCCCTTCATTATCAGTATTTTTCATCCTGTATACAGTAAATTTGTCGGAGAAAGTACTTGGATTTTGTTAAAAGAACAATTAATCAGTGTTCTACTTACATTACTAAATGTGAAAGGCGCATAGTGTGAAAAATAAGCATATATACACGGTCGTACGACCTGTTTAAGTGTTCATGTAATGTGGTAAGTTTAAAAAGTGAAGTGAGCTGTTTTGCTACAATGAATTAATTTGTACTCAATCTTTAAACTATTGTCCCACACCGGTATCCCTTTGGGCCTGTATTAATTAAAAGCAATGTTTTTGCAGTTTATACAATACATTTTTTAATCTTTGTTTAAAAGTGGAATTCATATGGGCTTAACAGATGAAATGGGTGGCACAGCTCCACTTGCAGAACCCAAAGATACACAATCAGTTTTGAAATGCAACTTAAGCCATTAATTGTTGGTGTGAATTTAAAAGTTTTCTAGTATTTGTATGGTAGTATGCTGCCTAAGAGCAAAAGCATTCTCTGCACAAAAGAAAATTTACTGTAGTGGCTTTGATTTTAATTAGAATTTTCTCCCTGGTGTTTCTTTGTAGACTAAAACAAAATCTTTTAAGTTTCTTACTACAGGTAAAAGCTATGTGCAAGAACCTCAAAATGCTAAAATCTAGCATAATGCCTTAGATCTGTTTTTAAGTCTTGTATATTCCTACATAGCTGTCTGATGTATTATATTTGTATAGTGAATTGTGTACAATTTTGGAATAAGTGCATCATCACTTAATCTTTATGTTGTTCAATAGAGATGATGGACACATTTCTTCAAACATTTACTGTCATTTAATTTTTTCCCTTTATGTCATTTGTGGGTTTTATTTGTACAGTTCATCATGAAGTTGCATCTGAGATGTGTGTATATGAAAAGATTATACAAGGGTAAAATTAAGCAATATATAAACTATGGTTCTTCAGGAGAAAGCTTACAGTGTTTCAGGTTGTGATTTATTTTCAAAACGGAGTTGACTCTGAACATCACTTTGTTCACCTGCATTGATGTTTGTATTTCTAGTGTGAGCAGTTTATGCAAAGGTAGATATATTCAGAGAAATTTTAAATACATTTATGCAAGTTAATATTGCTTTGCTGATGCTATTTGCTTATTTGATGTTAAATAATGCTATTGTAAATAAAGAATTCTGTTGTTATTGCATCATTTAATAAATTTTAATGCCTTCGGGTTTTACATGGCTTTAGAGATTTCAACGTGTTTCTGTTGTGTCTTCATTTATTCATAGAAGGGTGTAAGATGTAGTACTAAAGCACTAGAGGGTAGATGGATTGGCAGGTTTTAAAAAGACAACAGGCTTTCCGTGTTGAAGGCTTTTATATATTCCAACTAGTTGCTCTCAAGTCCTTTTACCTTTATAGCACTATATTAATTGAAAATGTTTATCACATAGCTTAATGTGAAAACCGTTCATTATGAGAATCATACTTTTTTATATCACAGTCAGCACAAAATGGGCATTTTCGTGATGGTTTCAGCAGAAGCAGACCTCGAATAGCCTGAAGTGAGACTGAGTAGAGTTAAGGGCTGGTTCTCCTTGCTATGCCTAACAGTTAATATAAGATAGTTGGCAATGTTTGACTGGTCAATTAAAACTAAATAAATAAATAAAGGCAGCTACAAGAATGCTTCTTTATCAGAATGATCGGCTGGTCTGGGAGCTTAATGAGGGAAAAAAGCTTTATATTTTTTTATATTAAAAATTTTAGAAGCTAAAACTATTCTAAAGACCTCCAGGTACTGTTATCCTTTCACCATTCCTACTAAAAAAACAAGGCTTCTCCTGCAGTTTTCCTGACTTGGCTTCAGCAAAACACTGGTGATCCTTAGATATGAGGAAAATACTGCCACGTTAAGGAAAGCAAGGAAGGAGGATGTTTCTTCCCGATACGAGGTCAGAAACAAGTAGAGAAAACATCTGCATAGTAAGAGGAAAAATATTTCCTATTCAAATTTTGCCTTTAGGCAAGATTATCCCCTTATAATTTATTAATGTCAAGAATTTCCATTTATTTTTTATAACAGTTTTGGCTAAAACTCCTGGCATCAGTCTAAATATGGTGAGCTAACGATGACCTCTGATGTAACTGACTTTACAAAAGAGAAGTGCTGCCTTTTACTTTCTGGGTCAGGCTTCGTTGACAGAGACCAGCACATGTGACATACAGACAAGTTCTTCTAACCTGACGTCACGACAAAAGAGACAAAAAGTGACGCTGCCTTTTGAAGGTCCTTCTCATGGTAAACCATATGCTGAGTCTTGCAGACCAGACTTTTCACGGGGATGGAACAGGGATGCCTGGAGGCTTTGAATTATTCCCCAGCTTGTTGCTTGCTGCCGATCCTGGTTCTCCACGTGTTGTACGGGAGGAGGGCCGCATGTCGTCCTGTGCTTGGGCTCAGGCTCCAGCAAGGGGAGAGAGGAGCCGGGGCCATCTGCCCTCTGCCTCAGCCTCTTGGGCTCCGTGGTGTGGAAGTAGAGACACGAAGCACAGCCTGAGCAGGCCTCTTGGCTGAACTCTCGCCCTGTCTCCTGAAACAATAATTGTGGCGAAACCTTCACAAGGAATTAGTTCTCGCACTGAAGAAAGCAAAATTGGCTCTTTGCACTGAACCCAGAGCAGCCTTGAGCGGTTTTGGGGCCTTGTGCTTGTAACAGGTACATATGATTTAGGTCCTTTTACCTGCCTGTGACACGGCATCTCCAGGTGCGTGTACACCGTGGACCTGCTCTACAGGGACAGAGTTCACATCAGCAGAGGCTGTCACTCTGCTGCTCCCTGTCCTCTCCTATAGCCATAGCAATAAACTGCTTCTGCTCTGACCTGAGCCAAATTGCAATTCGGGTTATTTCTGTGACAGAATGTGGTGCCATGACTGGGATTCACACGTCCTGCTTCACCGGGGGGGAGCACGGGCTGCTCCCTGCTGAACCCCCAGTGCTGCTCGGAAAGGTACAGGACCTTTTGAAATCCCTGCTGGGGCTTCAGCCAAGGGTCATATGTGGGCTCCACTGGCATGCAGGGGCTGCTGAATCCCAGCTATTAATACAGGTCAGTCCAGAGTTCCACTAAGAGTTCCCACTCTTTACTTGGCTAAAAGAGGGAAGAATGATTGCAAATTGATGAAGTCCTTAGGAGAGGTGGGTCAGGAAAGGCCCATGTTGGAGTTACCGTGTGAATGAACCTGTATGAGCAGTGGTCCTTCAGAGCTGGGCATTGAGGTCTGCACCACTTAGGGACAGACTCTTGGGACATCTCTCAGCTGCAAAAGAAATTACCCCAGGAGTTAAAGACTCAGGTGGTGTGACAGACCCCATTAACCCTTCTCTGTCTTTGGTTCTAGTCTGAGCCTTCTTTGGAACTGCTGCTAACGACCCCGACCTCAGCCAGCATGGTGGGCTCACACCAGATGTTGTGACCAGGAAGGACCCTTCATGTGTCTTGTCTCCTTCCCTTCAGCCTCTGGTTCGGGATACTTACCTTGGGCATGAAAAAACACAGTTGATTACATCAAAGGGATTAAGTTTTAAGGAGTGTCTTGGAGTCCAGAGGACCTAAGGTACACCAATTTCAGTGGGATGTATTTTTTGATTGGCATGAGGAGTCCACCAGAAGAGAAACAGAATCCCACACCAGAATTTTGAGACACTCTCAGGAAAAAAAAAAAAAAAAAAAAGAAAAAAAAAAGAAAGATCAAGTAGAACATCTTAAAGGACAGTTAGGAAAACACTTGACTGTGGCTGAAACAGAGCATGGCTTACCTTCTGCCTGAAAGGGTAAAATCTGGCAAGCATACACTGGATTATGACTGGAATGTGGAGTGCCTGAGGGACGAGTGTATGAGTGGTTGTGTTTGGTGCATCCAGCTGCACCAGCCAGCAAGTAAGGGACCTGTGAAGCGGGTACAAGGGCTGGGATGTGGGCAGGGCTACCAGGCGTGTAGAAAGGCTGTGCCCATACTCAGGTCATCCATGAATGTGTATGTGCTTGTGAACCTAGAGAGGGGTGTGCGTGCTTTCACCAGTGAACGTACACCTCTACCAGCCAGAGAGGAGGAAGAGACTTGGCTGGCTGCATTTATGTCTCTCATGGGTACCACGTGTGGATGCTGTTGAGGGCAGCACCTTGTCCCTGGCAGTCTGTGCGATCAGACATGTCAGTGTCCTCTCTGCATGTGTCCTGCGTCTGTATGTCTCTGGGATTTGTGCTCAGCTTCACTACTGGGCAAACCTGCAAAGAGGAAAGCAGCAGCCACATCCCCCAGCCTGGGCAGGGACCCTGGGTCCCCGGGTGCTGGGCTGGTCTCCAGCAGCCAGGCGGGAGGGTCTTGGACGGGGGCTGCTGGAGGAGGCGGCCACTTCTAACATCCCTTAACAGTTTTGTAGCTAGCAGGGCCTGGCTGAGTTGCGAGTGTTCCAAGATTAAATGTATATAATCCTGTGATGGGAGACTGATCCTTTGCTAATGTGCCCATAGTGTTAAGTTTGTAAGCAAACTTCTAGAGCGTTGTGGGGGCACCCAAACAGGACCAATGCTAGTAAATCTTCAGGTTAGTTGGAACAAGTGGATTGGAAAAGAGGTGTTTGTAGAACATTAGAGGAGCAGTAAGAGTTGTAAATGGCTGAAGTTAAAGGCCTAGTGATCCAAAGTTGTAGTGTATGGATGAAAAGAAAGGTTTGCCAGAGTATGTACAAAACCTCCTCCTGTAAGTAACAGGTCACTTCCAACTATCAAATGAATAAACAGTGCTGGCTATAAAGCAGGAGGGAAACTGAGAGTCAGGCTATGGCCGAACTCTCTGCAGTTTGAACTTTCAAAGTTGTGAAGAATTGGGTAGAAAGGAAAATGCACAGTTGCAGAGGAATAGTCTCAACTTACAGAGATTTAAACCTGATAAAGGTGAGTAGTAGTACCCAGTGGTACAGAGGAAATTGGTGAATTATGAGGGAACAATCCTCTAACTCTGCAAATAATCTACGCAGTGGAAATGTAAATCTCATGGCTGCTGTCATTGGACAAATGCATACCATCCCGCTTGCACACACGGGATGGGTAGGACAACCCAGGGTCAGCCAGTATGATTGTCAGTGGAACAAGAGGTCCAAGGATGCTCAGATAAATCCCTCGTCCAATGGGATATATGGGGTTTTTTACTTTCTCCTCCCCTGAGGAGCTGGAACCCTTCTGGGGATCATTAAAAGACTCTGGCTTTAAGAACAACAACAGTTTGGGCACAGAGGACAGGCCAAGTGACAGCTTCAACACCATCCAACACCATGTTCCCCCCACCTCCCCTGAAGTTGGGCACTAAAAGCAGCAGCACTCAGCGGCGATGGGCGCTCCACACAGGGGAAGGGGCCAAAATAATGTTCAGACCCTCCTTCCACCAGAGAGCCAGAGGTCACCCTCATTCACCGGGGCAGCAGGAACTTTGCTTTAAATGTTTCAGTTCACAGTGAATACACTCTAAGTGAACTACTCAACCATCACTGTCTGAGATATTTAAGGATGAAGAAGGTGGGGGGGTCAATCAACTGACACTGAGACACCCCCCCAGCCCCATAACAGCTGCTGGGGAGGCAGAGTTGCTCCGGCTCCTGCAATGTGCCCAGGGATTTTTCCCTAGGAGATGTTCCTGAGAAGGTAGTGTGGGAGATGTGGGGAGACTCTCCTGTTGCTCAAAAAATGTTGCTCCTGTTGCTCTCCCACCCCAGTTTCAGGCTATAGTTCACTTCATTGCTTCACACTACAACTACTCAGGAGGCTGGAAGGACCCATGGTGAACCTGGCTGGAATAATTTACTCAGGTCCCTGAAAAATGCAGGCAAAGTGGCTTTGAGAGACTACAAGAACAGATACTCCTGCCTTTGCTTGTGTGCCCACTCAGTGGCCCACCCCAGCTGAGGGGGGAGGATTGCATCTATACAACAGGATTGGTTTGCTCCAAATTTTTCTTGCTCACATATTTTTCAGTTACTCTTCTATTCCCAATGTATTTGGAATGGGATGAGAGCAATGGATTGCTTTAGTGAAGTCACTCAGCTAGTGACGAAATCATTAAAATGCTGCTGTATTTAAAGATACAAGTAGTACCAGTGAAGTTGAAGCACTTCAATATGTGATTTCCCTTTTTTAATAGTCCACATCAGCAGAGGCTGTCAGTCTGCTGCTCCCTGTTCTCTCCTATAGCCATAGCAATAAACTGCTTCTGCTCTGACCTGATCTAAATTGCAATTCAGGTTATTTCCATGACAGCATCTGGTGCCGTGACTGGGATTCCCACCTCCATGCTGCAGCTGGCTGCCAGCGTAAGTGCCAGGGCACAGGGAGCCCACAGGTGGGAAGCTGGGCATCAGGGTCTGCTGTGGCACTGCCGTCTTTGGAGGATCAGAGGGCTGCTTGTAGGTGTAACCTGGGTGTTTGGGAATGTGTAGGAGGCGGAGCGCTTTAAGTCTGGAGTAAGGAAGGTGTAGAGTGGGAGTGATGATGAAGAGCTTGTGTCCAAACTGAGAGGAGGATGGGAGGCCTTGGGATGCAATTTTTTGAATCAAGAAATCTGGATCAATCCAAGGAGGTGACTTAGGCGACTGAATGCTATGCAAGCAGCCTGCAGGGATGTCCCTCGGTGCTTGTCTTTAATATGCATTCCCACATCACTGTGGAGGAGGAATACCTTCTAAAATCCTTCAGCGGGGGAGGGAGGCTGATAGACTGCTGTGATTACTTTGTAACAAGCCATAAAATCATAACAAAGTCCCAAAGGAAAACCCGAGCAGCACTTCAGTAGCCAAAAAGCCAAAAGCTGCAGGCACAGGTACATTGCTGGTCAGGGCTCCCTGCTCTGAGGGAGGGGGGGGGGGGGGGGCGGTGAAGACAGGAGGCTGCCGAGAGCCCGGTGCTCTGGGTGGGGGGCTCTGGCCCGGGGGACATCTGTAAGGTGCCACTGAGCCAGGTGCTAAATACCAGCAGCCCTGGGAGCCACTCCTGGTCCGGCAGCCCGGGGCTGTGAGGGAGTCCCCAGGGCTCATTTTAAGGCTTCTCTTTTTGTAGCCATAATTTCAGCGTGAATTTTCCCTCCTCGTGATGCTCCCCCCGCTGCTGGCAGCAGGGCTGCTCCGCACCAAAGGGCGCCTGGCTGAGCCGAGTGTGTGGGGGCTGGAGATTTCCCTTCAAAGTGAATTGGTGTTTCTCTTTGCCCCTCTTCTTCACAGGCAGAAGAGGCGAGCTGTTTCCCTGGCCAGGCTGAAAACGCACGTCGGGACTAGCACCTCAAAACTGGTTTTATTTTTACAGAGCTGCTCCCCTGCCACGGCCAGCAAAACCAACCCCCGGCTTGCTTTGGCGGTCGAATTCCCAGTCGTTCCCAAGGAAGGGCCGGAGCATCCCGTCCGCCGGAGGGTCGCCGTCCGCCCTCCTGCCCGGCAGCCCCCAGGGATGGCTGCAGGGGCAGCCCCGGAGAGCCGGGGGCCGCGGGGACTGGGCTGGCCACGGGGCTGGCCTGCCTGCTGGAGGTGGCTCTGCACGGCTGCACTTCTGCTCCCCCAGCCCATCTCTCCCCGATGATGAGAGTTTTTTAATGCAATAAATGCCCTTAACCTCTTAGGGGATGAAAGCCTCTGGAGGTTATCATCTGCAACACAGTGACAACGGTGCCTCGCGCCCTTTTCTTCTCCTGGGCTCTGTGTCATCAGGCTTCCAGAAAAAGGAAAATCTTTATTTCTGGGCATGTCTACAATTTAACTAATGATCAGAATGTAAAAATTTCACGTTGTGTTTGTTTGTTTCATTTCTCCTGAATCTCCAGTGTGAGCATCTCTCCTCCACAAGCCCCTTGTCTCTTCCTGTGCTGTGATACCTGGACATCGGATAGCCAAAGGATTCCAGATTGCCTGGCAACTCTTAATTTCTAAGGGCAACTCAAACTTTTCCGTGCAAATTAGAGCTCAAAGGCTTATTCCTGTAAATCTGATTAACTCTGCTACTACTTTTATGCTACTGATGCTGCATCAATAAAGTAATGTTAAACTGCTTGCCTGAAACTGTTTCCTGAAGCAATACACCATCAATTCTGTCTTCAAATAACAGAGGTTTGGAACAACACAGAGAAAGTAAAAAAAAGACTGATAACAAAAAAAAAAAAAAAAAAAAAAAAAAAAAAAATCAGGCTGTTTAAGCTAAGTTTCAGAAGACTGCATTCCTACCTTCTCCCTAAGCCTCTTGTGCATATTGGTCATCCCTGGTGGATTCAGTACTTTTGTCTTGCAAAAGGAGGTTAGGATGGAGAATGAGGTTGTAGGTAGGATAATTAGCCCAATACATTTAATGCAAAGTACATAAATGTTCAAACTCAAGTTTGGGGACAAAGCTGCCCTGGGCTGACTACAGCAGGGGTCTTGGGAGCTGGGAGAGCCTGGATCAGTTCTGGGTCTCCCTCCCCCTCCGTAATGCTGTGTGCTTGTGTTTACTGTCTTATTGTATATGTCCTGAGTGAAAAAAATAAGGGGAAGTTCCAAATCGAAGGTTTTTGTAGGGAGGAATTACAGTGCCTGAGGTCCTATGCTCTGAACATCCTCATTCCCCCAGGCAGCCAGTGATTCCTTCCCAAACTCTCTATTTCAGAGCATTTCACTCAGGCCAGATAAGAAACAAGCACTGGAAGAATGGCTTCACCTCTGGTCAAGTGCAGTCAGCGACTGTGTCTGGAGCCACCATCTCTCTGTCTGAGGCTGCTTCAAGTGATTCCCGATACATCCCTTCTTTGGGATGAAGGCAGTGTTTTACAGAAGATCACATGGAGCTATGTTAATTAATTTTTATAGCACACCATAACCACTCAAATGGCATCTAAACCTCCGGGATTCAGACCTGGCTGTGTTTGTTCCCTGCCTGAGCTGTGCCTGTGTGCAGTTTGGCTGGTGCTGTGCCGTGCTGTGCCCTGGGAAGCCCTATGCTGCCTTGCTGTGAGAAGGACCCATGGGTGCAAGTCCTCAAGCTCTCTGCAATGCAGCACAGCCTACCCTGTCCCTTCCCTCCACGCCTGCACGTGCCGTGTCACCCAGGCCAGACGCTGGCAGGGAATGAGGTACCCAAGGAGGGGGGGGCTCTGCAGTAAATTCTCCTGCACGGAGTTTTGCCCTGGACTACAGGTCTCTCCATCTCCCTGCACCCGCAGGGATGACATCCTCCAATGGCAAGGTGTGCACCTGGGCCCCTGGGATCCTGCAGCCCCTTCCAGGTCCCCTTTTTATAGCAATTGCAGCACGTAGCCACCTGGGAGGAAGGGGAGATTAGAAGAAGGAGAAACCCCACAAAAACCAGGATGACACCCTGCAGAAGGGGATGGCCCAGCACCTCTGCAAGGGGCGAGGGATAGATGTCTTCCCCCAGTCCCATTCTAGGCAGGTCTTGGTCACAGAGCCTGGGAAATCCCAGCAGGAGCCCAGTGTCCTGCCAGGCACCCAACAAGCAGCCCCAAGCTAAAGCAAAACCACCTCAGCGATGCCCGTGAAACCTACAGTGGCTGAAGAGAGTGCTGCTGCGCGTTCCGGTCACCGGGGTCTGGGAGGTGGTTTTTGACTTTTCTGCATCCCAAACCCACACCTGCAACCCCCGAGACACTGCGCGGGGGCCGTGGGTCCTGCTGGAGAGCATGGAGGCCCGCAGGCAGGGCGCTCACCCACTGCAGTAGGCGCTCACCCGTGGGGAGCATCTCTCCCTCACCCCGGCCTCCTGCTCGGGGGAGAAGCGGAGCCCACCGGACTGCGGCCGGACCCATCGGCCGGGGCTTGGAGAGGCGGAGGGCAGAGCCGGCGGCAGGGGAGGTGGGTCCGGGAGGCGGGGGGGGGGGGGGGAGTGTGGGGGTCCCCGGCCGCCCCCTCCGACACCGCCGGCCTGGACGGGGAGAGGGGCGGCCCGGCCGCTCCGGGAGAAGCCGCGGCTCCGCCCCGGGGTAGGGGCTGCTCTGACCGGGGGGCAGCCCGCCCCCGGGGCTGCGCGACCCCCGGGGCGGGCCGCCCCCGCCTGCCTTCCCTCCCCTCCCCGGGCCCATATAGCCGCGGGGGGCCGGCGGCGGCCGGCCGGCTCGCCCCGACGGCGCCGGCGGGCAGGGAGCGGCGGCCCCCGCGCCTCCATCCCGCCCCCGCCCCCGACCCGCAGGGGGACCCCGCGCCGGCAGCACCCGGGTGTGCTTCCCGGCACCTCCCTCCCTCCCTCCCTCCCTCCGTCCGTCCGTCCGTCCGTCCCTTCTCGGCCCGGCATGGCTCTGTCCCTGGCCGGCGAGCTGGTCCCCGGAGACGGCGGAGACGCGCTCGGGATGAGCCCCGCCGGCCTCGCTCCCTACTACCCCTCATTCCTCCCCCCAGCCCCGTACTTCGAGGCGGCCCCCGACCTCTTCCAGCCCGTGAAGTCCCTGGGCGGGCTGGTCCCCGCCTCCCCGTCTCTGCCCCCCTTCAGCTTCAGCAGGGTCCCCGCTTTCCTGAGCCAGCCGCCCCCCCCGCCCGCCGAGCCCTTCCCCGGCCTCCCCCTGCCCCTCTGCTTCAAGCCGCCGGCCCCCTTGCCCCCGCGGGAGGGCTCGTCCGGCGGGGCGGGGGCCCCGGGCTCGCCCCCGCGGTCCTTCCCGAGCCCCCCGCGCTGGGCCGCCCGCAGCCCGGGGGCCGGCGGGCCGGCGGGGCAGAGCTACAGGTACCACTTCACCGAGGAGGAGCTCAACGCGGTGCTGTACGGGGCGCTCCGGAGCAGCCAGCTGGCCGGGAGCCTCCACGCCATCTCGGGGCTGCGGGTGTCCCCCGCCAGCCCGGGTAAGGGGGTCTCCGGCGTGTGCGCAAGGGGCGGCCGGCGGCGGCAGGAGGGGCAGCGGGCGGCAGGTCGCTTCTTGCGGCCGGGTGTGCGGCGGCGTTTGGGGACGGCCCCCGGAGGGGTGCAGGCGGTCCCGCGGCAGCCAGGCTCCCGGGCCACGGCCGGGGGCACGTCGGGCTTCCTCTCCCCGCGGTTTGCTTGCGTTACGAGCCCGCACCGGGCGAGAGCCGGGGGCGGGAGGGAGAATCCGGGCTGCGGCCGGGGGCGGCAGGACTCGCTCCCTCCGGCCGGCGCCGGGCTGAAGAAGGGGTCCCTCTTGTGCAGGTGCCGCGGACTCCTCCTCCGCTCCGCCGCTCGACGGGGACGCGCTGCAGCTGCCCGAAGGTAGGGGCCCGGCGCCGCCCGCCCCCCGCGCCGCGCCGCGCCGCGCCGCGCTGCGCCCGGCCGCCGCCGCCGCCGCGCCGCGCTCAGCCCGCCCTGTCCCCCCCAGGGCTCTCGGTGCTGCGGGTGGCGTACGGGGACGTGTCCCAGCTCGGAGTCTTCTGCATGGACCCCATCCCCAAAGGAGTCCGCTTCGGCCCTTTCCAAGGCAAAGTGGTCAACACCAGCGAGATCAAGACTTACGACGACAACTCGCTGATGTGGGAGGTAGCGGAGGCGCCGCCGGGCTCCCCCTGCACCCCCTGACCGGGGTCGGGGCGAGGGTCTAGTTTCGGCCGCCCCTGTCCCCTGGCCTGCAAGGGGGGCTGGGCCCAGGGTGGGTGGTGGGACCGGTGCGGGCGGGACGTGTGCGGGAAGGGTCGGGCCAACGCGATCGGCTCTCCCCGCTCTCCAGATCTTTGAATACGGCCGCCTGAGCCACTTCATAGACGGGAAGGGCGCCTCTGGCAACTGGATGTCCCTGGTGAACTGCGCCCGCTTCCCCCAGGAGCAAAACCTGACGGCTATCCAGTGCCAGGGACAAATCTTCTACGAGAGCTGCAAGGAAATCTTGCCGAAGCAGGAGCTGCTGGTGTGGTACGGCGATTGCTACGTACAGTTCCTGGGCATCCCCATCAGCCTGAAGGGCATGCCGGAGGGCAAGAGACCCCCGCAGCAACCCGAAGGTGAGCCTGCCGGCGACCCCTCCAAGGGCACTGCCTCTTATTCCCGCGGACCCCTGTCTGGCCGGGACTAGGTTCGCGACGAGGGAGGGAGAGGAGCTCGGGCGGCGCCTTTTCCCGGCCGTGTTTTACTTTGAACGCTTCCCAGTCCCTGCGGTGAGCCGGTGCCGCGGTAAAACGTCTGGCGGTGCTGGGCTGAGCCTGCCTCGGCTCCGCAGAGCCGTGGTGCGGGGGGCAGGGGAGGGGTGTGTGGGGGGGGTCCCGTTTGGGGAGGAGAGGGGCTTGGGGGCGCGTTCCTGTTTTAGTTCTGTTTCCTCTTACGATTGCACGTACCTGAGTTCATGACATTTTTCATGCAGTTAACACTCTCGGTAAATGGGGCAGGCTGAAGTCGTTCCGATCCGATAATGCTGATGCTGCTTGCAGAGGAAATGCCAAATGCAATTACCCCGTTCTGCTTATAATGCGCAGAAAGTATGCCGTCCTTATAAGCAAAACTTCTGTATGGAGAAAAGGGATTTGTGCCAACGCAGGGAGAGCTGGAGCGGGTGTGGGATGGGAACGGCTGGGCGCCGCAGTAAGGGACAGAAGCAAATTGGCATGGAAATTTGGCGTGGACGTTTTTGTATCTGTTGTCTTAAGGTGCCTCGTTCAGGCAGTTGGTAAATCGTTCGTTTCATTTTAAGGCTTGAGCCAAAGTTACTTTTATTAAAGGCAGAAAAGGATGTGTAAGCGTTGAAAAATTTCCTCTGTTGTTCCTAAATTCAGCGGTTAAGGACAGTTTGAAATACAAAAGAAAACCAAATAAACGTGTTTCTGTTCGATAGTATTTTGGAAACGCTAGAAAAGACGTGCAAATTTATGTTTCTTTTTGGGACGGGAGGTAAAACTTGCAGGCAATATTGATAAGAAATACCTGGCAATGTTTCCGTGCGGGGAGACGCTTTAATGTGGGACTCGGCGCTGGTTTTTCACACATTCGCTCGCTGTTTATGGAGATACAAGGATGAAATCCTGTCTTTGCTGAAGTCGGTAGCTAAACCCAATGATTTGATCAGGCTGTGGACTCTAGTTTGTTCCCCTCCGTTAGAAAGGCAAGTGGAGCGGTGCGAACGCTTAAGAGATCCGGCGTGTATTTGGTTAATGATATCGCCAAAATCCATTTACCTACCGTTCTGACCCACCCGGAGACTTAAAATTCCCAGCTGGGCACCAGCTCTGGCGAGGCAGTAGATTTGAGATGAGCCCCTTTTGCCGTGGTGTAACGGGGAGGTGGCACTTTCCCTTCTGCTGTACAGAAGCCGGGGAGAGCTTTAAGTGTGAGCACTGCGGCAAGGTTTTTGCCTACAAGTACTACCGGGACAAGCACCTCAAGTACACTCGCTGCGTGGACCAGGGGAACCGCAAATTTCCTTGTCACCTTTGTAACCGATCCTTTGAAAAAAGAGACAGGCTGAGGATCCATATTCTCCACGTTCACGAAAAGCACAGACCTCACAAGGTGAGCCTGCCCCCGGGTGTCTCTGCAGCCACCAGCTTTTCGGGGCGCGGGGCGGGGAGGGACGCTAATTAAGGAGTGGTTTTTGGCCGAGGTAGGATGATGTTCCCCCTCCTCCAGTTGCCTGGTGGGGCGGCTCTGCCCGCACAGGGAGAGTTTGGAAATCTAATGGATTTAAACTGGGAAAATAAACCCCACAGCCTCGTTGAGAGTTTGAAAAGAAACAGTATTTCTCCTGGGCTTTTTGGATGTTTGCATATGGGTTTTGCTACTTTTCTTACACAGTGTGGGGCTAACTTGTGTTTGAAGATGCTCTGCTTGTGCAGGATCGGGAGAGACGATGTCTCACGTCCCTCACTCCCACCCCCTTCAGGCTGAGAACCGACAGACATCCGTGTCTGTTGGACAAAACAGGAGTTTAAAGTTCTACATTCAAGGTGGAGCAGATTTTCAATTGATGGAAGCAAACCTTTGCTGAGATAACTTTCCTCATCTCCACCAAACACCTCTCTGTAGCATCAGTTTTCTCTAGGAGTGCCAAGAGTAGAAAATCAGACTTTTCCTGAAGGCTTGGGAAGGGCAAGTTCCAGTGCTTGAAATGGCACAATTAAATCAGTCCTGAAAATCCTCCAAATCACTATTTTATAAATAAATCATCCTGCAATAATGTGGATTTTTCAGGAAAACTTTTATAACTAAATCAGCAGTATACAATGTCAGAATTTTGCATTGATTTAGTAACAGATGAAAAACATTCTATTAAATATGAGGTATTAAATACCATGTAATTCTTTTTCCTTTCCTTTCCTTTCCTTTCCTTTCCTTTCCTTTCCTTTCCTTTCCTTTCCTTTCCTTTCCTTTCCTCGCGTTTATTTTGGAATGCATATGAAAGAAATACTTTAGAACAGCAGGAAGATAAACTTGTTGTGTATATATTGCATTTATATGAGAACAGGTCAACTCAAAAAGCAAAGATGGAAAGTGCATCAGTAAAAAAGGTCAGTCATAGCTTAGTTTATTTTTAAGTTATGAAAGATAATTTATTTCAAATTAGTGTAGGGGGAAATGTATCTTTTGTGCAAAATTAAAGATAGCCACTGGAGCTTGATTTACATTTTGAAGAAAAGTGATGATCTTACAGGAATGTTCAGATTTTGATTACTGAAAGTCAATGTTTTATGTTCATGTTCTCAAGAGGAACGCTTTTTAATGAAACAATTCTAATGACACACACACAAAAAAGCTTTGAAACTTTGCATGATTGTCCTTTTTAAAAAAAAAATCTGTTCTTAAAACCAGATTAAAATTCTGACTGTATTTCAAATTGTTACTGCTTAAATTACTACTGTGTTTGTATATTCATAAATATGTAAATATATGTATATAAAATATGTACATACATAAATACATGTAGGAAAATACAGGCACACATCATCCACATACCTTATTTTTCTTTCTAGCTATGCTGTTGTGAGCTTCCTTTTAACTTTATCCCCTTTTTTTCCCCCCAGTGCTCTGTGTGTGGGAAGAGCTTTTCTCAGTCCTCTAGCCTGAACAAACACATGAGGGTTCACTCCGGGGAGCGCCCCTACAAATGTGTCTACTGCAACAAGGTAAGGCAAAGCCCCGTCCCACTGTCTGTCCTCTGCTGTGCTCGGCATCACACTGCACCTGGAAGGGGTGGTTCTTTCCATGCTCTGTTTTCAATTTTTCTGTTTCTTTTCTGCTTTCTTTCAATAAAATGCCTTCTATTTAAGTCAATAACCAAATGAGCAAGTATATATTCTGGGCACAGTTGTGAGCTGAAGTGACAGGGCTGGCTGACACTGAAGAAACAGTGTCTGGTCTGGTCTGGTCTCCATTGGATGTAGAATTTGTGTTTTGGCCCAGCCCAGGGAGCTGCTGCAAGGATAAGGTCTAGGAAAGCTTGAGAGAATTTCAAATACCATCCAAGGCACATAGCTAGATCAAATATTCCCCTTTTCCATCAGATAGGTAGTTTTCGATATTACTGACACTGCTTCTGGAGTACAGTGAACAGATTTGGCACATAAGCTGAACCTGTACAATATGACTTTGTGACTGCTTACCTTGAAGTAACAGGGCCATTGATGTGCAACTGGGCGTGGAGGCTTCATTTGAAAAAGAACACGAATGGAGCTGTACAGCACTGATCAAAAATGTGCTCAGCTGTTACTACCCTTCACAGCAGGGATGATTCAGGTGAGCTCTCCTTGTGAAAGCAGTGACAGCTGTCCCAGCAGAGAAAGGGTAGATGTACAGGCTGCGGCTGGATGAATATCGGTAGGGTTCAGGTGCTATGGGGTGTCCTTGCAATGCAGAAACACTGTCAGCATGTAGTAAGGTGCTCCTGTTTTTGGAGAGAGAGAAGTTTTGTGTATGACTGGCTGGACTAACACAGAGCTGAAGTGTCCTGTAGTAAAGAACCTTAGAAGAAGCTCCTTTTGGCTGTTATATTTTTTTCTCTCCCAGGCATCCTGAACACTTGTAGGCAGAGTTTAGGACGAAATGTCGTCCGTTAAATCTTCTGATCACAGGAAGAGATGTCAGAGCTTCACAGGTTGCTCTCTGAACAGATCTCTAGGATATGTGGGACCCTTGGCCAGCCCCCAGCCATTCTGGTAGGACTGTTGCAGACTGGATCAGATTAAAACATTGGTCCTCAGGCTGCAGGTATCCTGGGACACAGCCGTCACTTCTGTGGCTGGGAAACCAGGGGCTATTTTAAAGCGTCCTCACCTGCTCTTCCTATGCAGTCATGATTCCTCTTTGGCTCTTCTACCTCTAACTGTGGCTGGGCTCCAGGGGACCTTTGCTTTCCCTGCCCCTTTGCTCACTATCTGGATGACATCCTGAGATTAAAGGAAAAGTATTGGGCCAAGACCACCATTCAGGCCTTCAAACACACGTTGGGTCTCTTGATATACACCTCCAGGGACTTTCCTATAGGAATCTCGGATCCGGTTGTGCTCTAAGGTTCCTAGTGAAAGGGTATCTGAGATGTATTGCTCTTTGCTGTGAAAACTTACTTGTGATGACTCAGCAACGTAATGGTACTAAAGAGGATTTATTTTGTGGGGTCTACAAATAGTGAAGGGCTTGATAGTGTCTCTCTTGGGAAAAGAAAAAATGGGGGAAAAGTGGGCAACTTTGCAACACTCCTGCTCAAGTCTTGGTGAGAGGGTTTTCTCCCCAAATGGAGGAGGAGTCTTTACGAGGGGGCAGAGGGTCATTGTGCATACTTTGCTACTCAAGTGTGTGTCTGTGGGGAAACAGACTGGAAGGTCTGACTGAAGGAAGAGCAGAGTATGATGGAGCGGAGAAAATGAAATTCCAAAAGACGGATGCTGGACTGCATGGATGAAGTCTGGCAGCTGAATCCCAAGCCAGTGTATGTGAACATGAAAGGGTTTAACTTTGAAAATGAAAACTGAAAGGAAAACCTGCATTATGTTTCCCAAACACAAAGGAGCTGCAAAGCTAATTAGGACAGTATTGACTTCTTATCCTTTGACATGTAGAAGGTATTTACTGGTGTCTCAGGTCAGAAATCTTTCTCTGAGCTTCATCTAACTCCATGGGCTTGGCCACATCTGTATAACGATAGCTGTTGGTTTCTGGTTCCTCATTACTGGGAGTTTTTGTTTTTTCTCCAATTACCTGAGGATGTGAGCTATTTGAGAACTTGTTTTCAGGGTACGGTGCTTCTGACAGGTTAGCTGAACCTGGGGATTATATATGTGAAAACGGATTACTTTCAACTCCTCCCCCCTTTCCTATCCCTGCCCTTTCAGGCATTCACGGCATCCAGCATCCTTCGCACTCACATCCGCCAGCACTCGGGGGAGAAGCCCTTCAAGTGCAAGCACTGCGGCAAAGCCTTCGCCTCGCACGCAGCCCACGACAGCCACGTGCGGCGCACGCACAGCAAGGAGAAGGGCTGCACTTGCTCGGTGTGCGGCCAGCACTTCGCGGAGCAGGAGGATTACCACTTCCACATGAAGATTCATGCCGCTCATTAGTCAAGAGCCCTGTGGAAGTGGCCTGGACTTAGCTCATGTGTGTATCGGTCTATGTGCATGTGTTTTTGCATGGTTGTGCGCACGCCGCAAGAGGTGGATTTTTACCCTCACAGAGACACTTTGGGTATGTCCAGTCTCTGGACCCTGGGCATATTTCTGAGTCCAGGGGACAGGAGTTTCTCGCCTGGGTACCCTGATACCACACTGGGTTGAAGTTGAACATGTGCTACCCCACCTTTCCCTTCCGCTCCTCCCGTACCCTAATTTTCACAAAAGGGAAAAACACAGGCAGGAGGGAATTTCATCCGCCCTGAACCTTTTGTACACAAATATCACCATGAGGAGTGCTTCCGCATCTCTTAATGCACCACGTCTATGGACTGCCTCATGCGGTTGGTACCAAAGCTTGTGTGAGGGTTGTTTTTATCAAGCGCATTTCCCAAAGCTGATTTAACCTGTTCGTTTTGTTTGGACACATGACCAAGTGTGGGGTCTACTTCCCCTTAATATGCAAGTCTTTCAACGATGCTCTATTTAAATGTGAACAGCCTCAGATATATTGACTGCTGGACCAACATAGGGGTATTTAAATCCCTTTGTTCAGCTGCTGGGACACAGGGAGCTCCAGGGCAGTGAGATCAACTCTTCCAGAGGATGCTGCATGCTGGTTAGCCCAGGGGAGAGGAGCAGGGTGTGATGAGATAGCTGCAGGCCTGTCAGCTGCAGGTCTGTCCTGCCAGATAGCGGAGATAATGGAGGTTGGCTCTGCCATCTCACAGTTTAGAGGACCAAATGTGAAGATATTCCCAAGCACCAGTGAGCTCTCAGGTGCCTCACGAGCAATCAAATGGCCTTGAGCAGTCAAGTGGCCTCATAGAGGCATTGTCTTGTGGTCTCGGGAGCAGGCACGATCCCACCAGTGGGCTCTTCTGTCTGAATTTCACTGAACTTGTCTCTTGTCCTGGCCAGGTGGGCCTTTGTGATGAAAGTTGGGCCCCTCCGTTTCCTCCTGGCTCCACGTAGGATGGCTGCTGTAGTGGCACTCCATTCCCCTGTCCTAAATTTAAGATTTAAAGTGTAGGATAGGTGATACCAGGACTTCTCAGACCCCAGAACTCCCTGCACGTGAAATTCCCTCCCTAGCCTGCAGGAATGCCTTCGCCTCCATGGAAGGACTAGAAGGTGTCGCCCTCCGTTTCTCACTGACCAAGCAAGTACAGGAGTGATTTGTGGAGGTTTTCTTTTTAGCAAAAGGGAAGTCTTTGATCATAAATGCTGGGTTTTTTTTGCTGTAGAGAGAACTGCTCATTTGGCTATGGGTGAGAAGATGTACCCTGGGATCCTTTTCTTGAGAGCTCTGGTTTTGTTTCTTTTGTACTCTGACCAGAAGGACTCAGAATAACACTGTAGATGTCCTGGCCTTTCATACCAACAAACTTTGACCCAGATCAAAGCTGTCTCAAGTGCATATTACAATGGGTAAAGGAATTTCAGTGTAAAACCTTAGATGATTAGACCTTGATTTTTGCAAAGTATTTTCAGAATTTTTAAGAATCCTTAACATAATGGCATTCCCTGGCAATGTAAAATCTCAACTTGATGGAGGCTTAGCAAAAAGCCTGTGCTGAAGGACCACTGGGTATAGGGAGTGCTGTAATTAGTGCAGAAGGGTTTTTTATGACTTGAGTGGCCAGCATGATTGGCAGGGGGCTGTGCATCTGGGAGGGGCTCCCTGTGTTAGTGGAACTGTGTGTTGCACTCAGGAGGGATAATGGAAGCCTTTGATGGGCCTGGTTGATTAACACAGGTAGTTTGAGGTTACAGGGATGATAAGATTCTCTTTTAATATCCTAGATCGGCTAGGATTAACAAGAACTTTACACGGAAGTATAAGAGAAAAGTTTTTATTTTGTGCCAACATCAACAATCTCCTTAAATACAGCGTCGAACTAGAAAAAGAATCTTTACCTGCACATTTAATTATATCATGCAGATACTGTATCTATAAATATATTGATTTGCACTAATTTTTATATGGTTTATTGCACCTGAAGTTGCTCTGTCCTCATTGTTTTCATGGTAAAAATATTTAAATATTTATAGAACCACTTACTTGTATGTAAAATATTGAGGCCCAGCACCAGGCAGTATCTGAAATAAGCAAGCCATTAGTACTGTACATACATGTAGGGTTTAGGGTAGAGTGAAGATCACATTTTCTTCTGGTTTTTTTTTTTTCTTATTTTGATATCAAATATTACTGTAATACAGCAGGCTGAATTTTGTACATATTGAGGGCTGAACTGGTGAGCTCTAAATAAGTAAAATTCATTCCTGAGCAGAAAGTTATCACAATGTTCATGTCTACAAACCATGCTGAAGTACAGGTGGGGGAACTGAATCTTGCTTCCAGCTGCCTGCCTGTATGGAGGTGTTTTCCCCCAAGCGTACAGAACCCTGGCCAACAGAAATATGAATTCTGTGTGTGAAGGCTTTGCTGGTTCAGTCCCATAAATATCTCAGGATTTGGTGAAATCAGCTACCTAGTAATGAAATAAATGTTATGACTAGGAATGGCTTCGAAGTGCAACAAAATGGATTATTAGCTTCCCATGGAGGTGATTTCCTTGTTTTTTTTGTGAATGAAGGTTATTTATTTAAGCAGTGCATCTTCTGTAGTGTTTTTAGTTGTGTACATTTTCTTCTGCTTAAAGAACCCCTAAATATCTTGTACTAAAATGTTGGCACTGTTCTACAGTATTTGCTGAGTTGTCTGTAAAACAGTATGTGAAGGGTTTCGCTTGTACTTGTGATTGAAGGTACTGGTTGTCTTGCACATTAAACCTGTGTACGTAAATTTCGATGCTAATTGAGATTATTACAATGACATTCATGCAAAGGATGAAAATAAATTATTGGAGGCTATAGTGGACACTAAAGGGCTATGGGTCGTTTTCTGCCAGATGCATCGGAGTTGTATATTTGAGGTACTAGTAAATGGATGAAGGGTGTTTTCTGCATCATTTGTAAGTCATTATAGAGTCAAACTGTCTCTTACCGGGCTTTCTAGTCCTTGTCCTGCTGGGTAGCAGCTTGACTGCATTAGAAGTCAAAGGCACCCAGTGTCTTGATGGATTGGGCTGTAAGTGTCCCAATAGTTCATGGAAGCTGAGGCCATTCAGTTCTGGATTGAGTTCACTCCCACTTGCAAGCAAGATGATGGATCCGGATTGAGCACTAAAAAAGGCATTTAACTACCCTATAGCATTTAACTACCCTATAGCATCGTCCTTTCTCTATTGAATAGCGAGTCCCAGCTGGGCTGGGGCTAGGGGGGCGCAGTGGGGGTGGCACTTGGCCAGCAGCACACTTCACAGCAGGCTGGGGAGAAATAAAGCAGCAGGGAGCAGGAGGGAGGGCAGGCTGAGCTGCCCTGCCAGCCTGCGGCAGATTTTAGTCTGCCAAGGAAATGCAGTGATTGTTAGTGCAAACATATTGCTGTCCTTGCCAGACGGGGTTTAGGAGAGATTAGCTTTAGATTAGGGAATGCCCCTGTAGCGTACGTGTACCCTGTGTGCTGAGGTTTTCCTCCCCTGGGATTTGCACACTTTCTTGAACCTTCTGTGGCCATGCTGGCAACGGCCTGGGGAATGAGCAGCTCTGGCCAGCTCAACCAGCCGTGGGGTTTTGGTATTTGTACACACAGATCAGGAGTGGAGAGAGGGAGGGAGTGTGTGTGCACACTGCGCTTTTTCGTCTGGCAGGTTCCCAGGATGACTGCACGGTGCAGAAAGCCACGGGCGTGGAGGAGGCTGCACTGCAAGTTCCATTGAAGGGAGAATATTCGTGACCAAGCCAACTGTAAAGGCTCGATCCTTTCACGGGGAAGCCCCAGCTGCTAGGTCCCCCCTGAGCAGACACCATGGTACTCGATGATCCTACTGGCCATTTCTGAGCTGAGGCTGCAGAAAGCAGGACAACCCTGCAGCTCTCTGGAGGACCAGGCTGTGGCTTTGCATGTTGTACTAGATCCACCTCCCCCATTTCTTGGCATCACCAAAATGGGATATAAAAGACATTTTCCGTGACAGCAACTATAGTAATAGGTACCCACGTTTTCCACTCAGGTTGGCTTAAGCAGTGGCTGTAGCATGGCTTCCCTGGCTGGGGGCTCGTTCTCCCTGCATTCCCCAAGGCAAAGGATTAAAGAAACTCTACCTGATGTGTGCACCCTGGATCTTCTTTCTCCTAACTAGGATTAAAAATGGGCCTGCCAAGTGGAGCAGCAAGTCAAGTTGTTGAGAGAAATCAGCCCTGTAAGACACTAGCTGATTTTAAGTGCTTTGCATTAACTGTCAGGGTTTTTTAAATGTTAAATGGAAAGTGATCTAAATAGAAACCAGAGGATGAGGGCAATCTCGCTGTTTTGTGGGGAGAGAGCTGAGGATGTGTGAGGCTAACTCCTGAAAAGCCCCTCCTTGGTGAATGACAATGGCAAGACAAAAACAAAAAAGGTGGTCCCTGCGCTCAGCTCAGGCTGGCGAGTTTGAGAGAGAAGAACAAAAGGCCTGGCCACCAACATCTGCTGCCTCCGGCATCTCCCTGCATCTCCTACATCTCCCTGCTATTCAAGCGCCTGGTCCCCATCCCCCTGCTGCCCCCGTCCTGCTGCGCTCCCCAGGGGACTCAGGGGACAGGGAGGTGGTTAACCACTGAGGGAAGGCAAAAAGCAGCAAAGAGCCTAGTGAATTGAAGATAATGCCACAAACAAATATTGATTAGTGCCAAACTGTCCATTAAACAAGAGAGATTGTTCACCAGGGGAGTCCTGACTGCCTGTGCCCTCCTTCAGAAAGCTGTTTCTCAGGGTCCCCAGCCTCCTACGTGCCTCCGCAGCAAGCGCTGGGGTTTATTTCACCCCTTCGGACACAGTCACCATCACCTTCGTTTCCCTTTCTCTCCTCACACATGCACGTCCCCTTGCACCTTCTCCCTTCTGGCTCTCCTTAATGCAGGTAGTGCAGGGCCTTGGGCACACCAGGGGTGGCGGGAGACTCAGGCTTTGCTCTCTGCTTTCCTTTTTTTTCACCTCATGCAAAGGTCCAGATTTTCAGTGGGACCAGCAACTGCCTATGTTTTTATGGTGTTTAACTCAAGCTTTAAAAAGGCTTAATCTCCACCAGTGAATGCCTTTTCTGCAAAGCCTGTCCATCGAAGGTGCGTGGGGTTGGGTTTTGGCAGCCAGGGGTGCGCAGGGGCGCCGGAGGAGACTATCACAGCCCCTCTGCCTGTCCTACAGCGTGACCCGAGCGGCTCTACTCCATCCCCATCCCCAGCTGGTCACTCTGCAGCAGCTCTTGCTGTAGGGACTGTCCTGGAAACTCCAGCTTAGCTGCATTGCAGCAGTGGCAAACCAGGCTTAAATTCACACGACTAACCTCCGGCTAGCCCAGCAACTTAGTAGTGCAGAGAGCACTGTTGCATGCCTTAGTGTGAGAACGCCACACAGTCCTGCAAACTATGGTATTATCAGTCTGCAAAGTAGCAGTGGAGAAAATGCAGTTTCTCTCCCTTTGACAGCAAGGACCTGAGCAGAACCAGTAGGAGACACCTTGGTCCATTAGCAGAAATGCAGAGCAGAAAGAACGTCCTCTGCCTATCAAGGAAGGGGAAAGGGATGAATTGGGTTATACTGGCCAAAAAATGCCATTCACAGATAACCCCTGAAGCGAAATCAAGCTGTGGAGCCCTTCCTTCTGAGGCAGAAAGGGTTGAGTCCATCCTTTGGCTTAATCCAAGCCAAGCTGGTGGCGTTCCCTCCGGGGCCGTAGGACTCCGCGTGGTTTGGAGGACACTGGCCCGGCGCGGCAGCGGTGGGGATGTGGTGGCAGGCCATTCCCCAGAGAAGTCTCGCTTTCCCGCAAGTGACCCCATGGCATTGGCCGGGGCAGCCCCCCAGCCGGTGGGTGCTGATGACCAGCTGAGGGATTACCTGTATTGATTCTCTAATAGCTGTCAAGGTGGAGGGAAAGACTACTCTACCACAAGCTCGGAGCTCTTAGCTGAGTGGGAGCATAAATGCCCCATTAAAGGTTTCATTCAATAGCAATCTTTACTAAAGTAAATGGACAACAGAAGCCCCTACCCCCCAGTCCCTAATGCAAGAGCCATTACGGAGCAGGAAGGCAGCACACAGGAACGTGTATTTCTGCAGTATCAGTTTCACCAACAGACTCAAACGACTCTTAATGAAAAGTGGATTTTTTTTTTCAAAAAATTTTTTTTTTCAGGGATGCGAAAACCCCAAGGAAACAACTAAAGGGGAATCCGTTCACTTTCTTGAACCTCCCCTTGCAGCCTTATGTATGGCTGTTTCCCACCGATGTACCCATCAGCGAGCAGCGAGTGGGAACGCAGGCTGGCAGCATCCTGCTCTTGCTGCTGCTGGGGACAGGCAAGACAGGAACAGCGAGTGCTGGAGATGGCAGCACTGAAGGACTCTGGTGGGGCTGGGGGCTTTCCCCTCCGTAAGCCATGTGCACTGCTGAGAAAGAGACAGCCCTGCCCTGGAGGGCAGCAATGCTTGGATCTTGCTTTCTTAGTGTGTCTAAAGCCACCTTGTCTAAGGCTTCCTTCCCCATGCTGGCGGTAAAAGAAGGCTTCACAGCATGGCTCTGAAGCCAGAGGAGCTGAGACAGGCCTCTGCTGGGCGTCTTTGCTCCACACAGTGTAACAAGGCCGATCCAGACCTTTGCTAGTCAAAATGAGTTTTTCTCTCGACTTTAATGGCCCTACAGTCAAGGGTGGTATGAACTCTTGTATGGATATTACTGTATTTATCACTCTACTTTACCACAGTAAGTTTCTATTTAACTCATGCCTCTTCTTCTAAGCCTTTTTCCCTTAGTTTTGGAACTAAAGGGTTGCCACACCCAGTCACTCTAGTACACACAAAACAAAATGCAGCATGACAAAACGTGTCAGCAAAAGGGAAACTTCCTGGAAAAGAGGCATTTTGTTATTTGCCCAAGCATCTGGGTTCTTTACCTGTCCCCCCAGACCCCTTCCCAAGGGTGTGCTCAGCCTAATATTTTGTGATGTTTGAGAAAGGAGGGATGGAGAGTGAGCCTTTCAGGTAGTTTATTTTTGAGTTTCTTTCCATCAAGGAGAGAGTTGAGGTGCCAGATCTGCAGGCAGGGCGGCAGCCTCAGAGAAAACTACTCTGAGCTTAACTGTGTGGGGAAGGCACCTAGATTTAGGGCTTTTAAGCTTGTTTTGTGTTTCTACCCCCTTATGACACCATGATCACCATGTTAACATAGCTTGTAACTGTGCAATATTCAAATTAAAAAGGTATGTTGATTTTGGTTAGAGTAACTGGCCAGATCTATTCAGATGGTCTGTCTAACCCAGTTCAGTTGCTGTTGGTTTTGTAACTGTAAGACATGAGCAGTAGGGCCTGGCATGACAAAAACATTCTTCTTTTATGGCTTTGACTGATTTTGTCTCATGGGAGCTGTTTTGGCTGGGATGTTGTTATGACAAAAAGGTTCTATGGGAGGCCTAAGGGAGAACAGTTGTTCTTCTGAATAAGAGAAAACAATTTAATTGGGGGAAATTCACAAAAAAAACTTAAGAAGTGACTGGTAGCATTTAAAACTTCCTCCAAATCCATGAAACTTTTTGGTCTGTGACACTTCAATTATATCTGTCTGGTAGATGGATCACTTCTTTTTCTAGCAGCAATAAGGAAATCAAAATTGTTATAAAAACTTTTAAATTTTATCTTTACTTTTTCTTCAATCTATGCATTTGGGCCTCAACCTCCTCACAGCAGAATTTCATTAGGTTAGAACAAATGGCGGTTCTGTATAACGTATAGCGATGGCCAAAGATGATGCATATTGTGTTTATACAGATCGGTGCTTTTAATCATTGTCATACCAAAAAAACAACTTATTTCCATAATATTTATGACACGGGGTATTAAACTTGCATGATAATAATGGAGTTATACTAGGTGGGTTAAAATCAAAATGAAGTATTCTGGATTATGAGATTCCTATTTGCTTCTGCTTTATACAACTCTATGGCTGTACTGATAACCGCCTCCTCTACACTGTCTAGGTATTTTCCAGGCATATTCACCATTCTCAACAGAATATTACTGACTCTTTGTTTTGTATTTGTGTGTATGTATATGCACATATATGTGCATTTGTTTACATGTAGGTATGCCCATACATATGTATAATGTCTATTAAAAATGTCCTTTTGAAAAATCAAGCAATACTGAACATTCAAGTAAACTGAATATAGAACCAATAACTGTCCACTCCAAGTATCGTTACTTCTTTGGATGGCATTCATGTTGCAAAAAATAATGAATTTGCTAGAGCTTCTTTGCGAGAAATGCCGTGACTTTCAAACTAGTTACTCAACAACATCAATTTATTTCCCAGCCCCATCTGAATGGAGGATGAGCAGAAGACTTCACAGCAATGGCAGATGGCAGCCACTCTTCTTGTCCTACTGCTGATGACAGCCGTGGTTCCCTGGGGCCCCAGAGGGATAGTGGTTCATACCCGTTCCAGTCTTCATGTTGCATTGATATTCAGCATCCCTTGCATTATTTCTTTTTTACATTCTCTACACCCTTCTGTAGTGTGAAAAAGCAGACAGTGCCCAGCTGAAGGGGTAAGTAAGTCCTTTGAAGCAGATTTGCTGGTAATACATTTTAGCATCTGCTTTTGTGGAAGCTGCTCTACTTCGTAGTGTTACTATATTGGTATTGATCTGTGCTGTGCAGGTCCATATTTGTCAAGCTTTCAAAGACATGTTATCAAAGATTTCTACATGAGAGAGTAATTAAAGGTCAACCTCATAAACAGTTATAACACCCAAGGCCAAAGGGGAGTTTTTACAGTCATTAGAAGCTCATCAGAAGTTTAACCTGCCGGAGTTAACCTGCGGTGCCTTAGCTGCAGCACGGTCGAGTCCTGCCGAAGCTGGATGGCTCTGTGAGAGCCTGGGCACCGTGATGGGGTCAGCACGGCCATTGACGAGACCAGGCCAACAGCTCTGCCTCTCCCCAAACCCTTCTGCATGTACAGTCCAACACGGTGCAGTTGTCCACCTCTCCTTGCTTTTGGGCAGGTCCCTTCCTCAGCCAGGGCTTCAGCAGCATTACATGTTGCTGTATACATACCAGTCCCCGGGGGGCTGTAAGAAAGAGCTTTTAACCCGCTATTGTAACTATTCTGATGCGAGGCTGTCACCCAGCAGCCCCCTGCCCACCTCTCTCACCTGCCAAGGGACAGAGTTAAACTTACTTTAGTTCAATGTCATTCTCTTCACTGCTCTCTTTTTGTCATCGCTTGCAGGGTATGGAATAAAAGAAAATCAAAGAATTACACGGTTTAGTGGATTAATGTATGGCTGGAGAAAAAGGGCAAAGATTTTACAAATTCAATCTATCCCCTGCTAAACATGACATTTAAAGGTGTCAAAGCTTGAGGCAGTCAGCTCAGTTAACTGCCTTCAGAGGGGTGAGGAGGTCTTTTAGTACTATTCATCACCTTAAAGACTGTGCTCTTCACACTCAATTTCATGAGTTTGGATTATTTTACTTAAAGCTGCATCTAATTTAGACATTCATTCCGTCCCCGCCCCCCTGCCCCGAACAGCTATAGGACTATTGTGAGCTTCCACCCTTTGCCATTCATTTGGATAGCAATGTATTTATTACTTCTTTTTGTCTTTTATGCAGTTGCTGGTAAAATATTCAATTAGCTTAAAATTACAAATGAGAACCTCCAGATATTGTCTTTTGTGACCAGCCATCTAGACCAAGGGTGAAATATTTCTGAATCAGCTTGAGGAATTCAATTCTCAGAGGGACTTGACTTGCTGAGGTGAGGGATGAACACTCGTGGCTCTTCTAACACGTTTTTTATATCAGTAAAGTACACAGGTTTTTTTGAACCACTGTTTTCAAATCTCCAACGTGCATTTGCAATGTAAGCTTCTCCTCCAGGTAAAGGATTTTTCTATTATTTAGGCATCCTGTTCTTTGGAAGCATCATTTGAGGAGGGAGTGACATTCTTTCACAAATGATTATTAATATGTTTGATAGGAAAGTGCTGACTTCCTTAACTGCAGCTTGAGAGCAGGAAGGCAGATATCACAGAGCCACCCAGGACACATTGGCAGTGGTGCCTTTTGGGCACACGGTTTTCATACAGGAACAGAGGGTTGATGCTCAGCTTCCCCCGGGCCAGCAGATCGTGTTTGTGCCTGGCAAATTATTGTGTGTGGCAATAAAAAAAAACCCCTCTGGTAGGAGACTTGACCAGCTGATTGATGGGAAAGGGTGGTAAACTTTAATTTACCAATAAATGTCACTTCAGAATTAACAAAGCTGATAGGAATGTAGCCAGCAGGAACGTGAATTTATCTATGAACGAGTTTCCTCCCCTCCTTCTGGGGACTTATTGCCTGCACTAATAGGGTCTTGGGTCTTTTCCTGATAGGTGCCTGAATGCGAGGCAGCAGATTTAAAGATAATAATGACAATGACTCTGATAATGGTCGGCTCTGTAGCCTACAGCTGGTGATGGGGAACGTGAAAGCATCTTGGCCCAGGCGGGCACAGCACTTTCCTCCCTTCCTGCTGTGAGATTATCTCCACCCTCAGGAGTTTAACCTGCTATGAGGGTCAACCCTCTTTGACCTACTCTGTTCTGACACTAGAATTGACATGTAAAGGTATTTTAAAACGTCCCTATTGATTCCACTACAATGGCTCCTTTGCAGCACAATGACCCCAATCCTGGAGTTTCTAGCCGGGCTGGGCTGGTCTTGGCAGCACCTCTGGCTCCCAGCTGTGTAGGGCAGGCTCTGGTATAGGTTGGTCTCTTCCAGGCTTCTTTCTTCCTGACTTCTGACTGCCACCTTCTCCAAGGCCCTGTTACAGCAGCCAGGACAAGGTGGAAGCCTGCAACAGAGGGAGGTGGTGGAGCCATTTGGGTGACTTTCTGTTACTCGGTGATTTCTCTTCTGAAACAGCGTTCTTCTCGAGGCAGTACAAGTGGGAGCAGGGCTGATGGACACTGTCAGAAACTTGGGAAAGCTAGAATAGGTATATTTTAACGTCCCAATGTGATATCAATGCACACGTTTTGTCCTTAGAACTTCAGAGTCTTTTGTAAACACAGATGAGGATAGCAATTCTTATTTTTCCAAATGGAAGATAGAGCCACAGATCAGCTAGATTCTCTTCCTTGCACTGCAGAGACCGATGCCAAAAGTAGAGGCCAAATCCGTGTCAATGGACCTCTGAAAAATTACTATACAAAAGTGAGACACAAACAGACTTCCCACAGCCAGCTTTGCCTCCTTCTCCCATTATGGCATATTCTCCAAGGTAAGGAACCTCAGTGCATGGCCTGGAGGGGAGCTGCAGCACACGTCAGCCCTACAGGCTGCTTGGGACCAGCCGTTGCTTTACGTGCTCCACAACACATGGCTTCTCCCAGTGTAAGGGGGGGGGAAAAAGAGCAATAAAGGAACATCACAGTGCGAGTGAGCTGTTCTAAATCTCAGTGTCCTAAGCAGCAAATCAACACATTTGTAATCACTGTTTACTATTTCTTCATTGGCTGAGTCCAAAGCAAGGAACATTTTGGTGTGCCAGTCTCTGCCAGGTCCTTGTCTTTGTCCTGCTGCCTATGTCTTCCTAATCCCATTTGTTCAGTTCGTTTTGGCTTTCCAAGGGCAGAGCTTGCATTTACATGCGATGCCCTTTGCTGGATCACTGTATATGTGCCTCTGTAACCATGCTCAGGAACCCAGCTAATAGTCTGCTAAGCTAATAACTCTCCTTCCATTGGAATTGGTCAGTGGAGGGCATCTATCCCCATTGAAGCTGGGGCTCTAGTAGCTGTTCAGAATATCCCAGGCAGGTTGCTTTCAGTTGCATTTCTCCCCCTCTTTAATGAAGTTATTTGTTATAGGCTTCTAGTTATACTTGGAATGTCCTTCTCCTGCATTGCTGAATTTCCTTTTGTGCAGACTTTCTCCTTGGAGATGAAGCCCTTTTGTTATTTTAAATAGTGAACAAATTGACACAACTTTGTACCTACTTAAACTTTCAAGATTATAATTAGCACATATATGGGAAAAGGTCTGAGACATACATGGTCTTTAGAAGGACAGATGTCTGAATTGCTTGATTAAAACCCTACTGTCACTCAATTATGCTGCTTAGAATTTGCTCCTTTATTAGCCAGTTCTTAAAAAAGAAAAAAACCCAGACCCCTAATATTTTTGTTGAAATACTTATGGCCTGTTACACCTCTTTTCCTCCATAATACTCAGTAGCTACTCCCTTCATATGCCACTCACACTCAAGGGCCATTGCAAAACCACTTGCTTGAGTTTTCTGTACCTCAGCCACTGAAAAGAAAATAGCCTAGGGCAGAGGGGCTCAGACTCTTCTCTGAGTGCTAATATTTTTAGTTGCTATTACTTCAGATATATTGGTTTATATATTTCTGATGTAAAAATGTGACAAGTAGAACTTGAGTCATTCGAGGTAGGGTGGAGCTTTTGAATGAATGACAAATTCAACACAAGCCTGAAAACCAAAGATGAATGAAGGTATTCCAATTAATATTTGGCCTGCATTTCAACCTTCTCACATTATTTTTATTACAATATTTACTGCTGAACACATGGGCTTGATGAATACCTTCCACAGGTGTGAGGGGAGGTTCCTATAGAAGAAAAAATTGTATTACAGATTGATCAGGTTGTATCACAGTGGATGTACTGTAAGAATCCAAAGAGATTAAACAGAAGAGTTAAACAAGTAATTCTCATTCCAATGTATCATCAACGTTTTAGCCTTATTTTATATATGGGATTGGATTAAAAGATAACTAGGGATGGGGCAATGGGAGACAACAACCTTGTCAGTACTCCTTTCCCACCTGAGAACAATGGCATAAGGTACATAGATAGCATTTCTTAAAAGAGGAAAGCTTCATTATGTCATTCTTTATTTCTGTATTAAATACTTGTCACGCTAGAACCTAAGCTCTTAAATTACTGTTTTCTTCTTTGCTCCTGACCATCTTGATTCTTAATCCTCTTGTGTGTAAAGATACGTGTGGGTGTTTAGAAAGGCACGTTGAGGTAAGGACAGTAAAAATGTATAAGCTACAATGAGAATGTCATATATTTTCAGGTTTGCAGTTCACCAGAGCTGCACAAAATACACAACTTCTTGTGCTACCTGATTTAAAAGCCTAAACTTGCAATAACAGAATAATAAAGCACATGAAACCTGAAGTGAAACGAACATCATGTTTTCCTTCATATTTTGCCGTACACAGGACTTACTTTGTTAAATAGGCACGTTGATAGCTTTTAACAAATATTTTTATATATGTGAATTCACAGTACTAAAGATAATGTAAGCACATTAATTTTCAGAATTTTTATATTAATTTTATGTTAAAATAAAGACAGTCTAATAAAACCGTGATACTAGTGCCTTTTTAAGCTGTTGTGACACTGTTATAATGAGTCTGTAGTTACAAGACTGGAGAAGTGTGTGTGTGTGTGTATGTGTGTATACACATACAATTTTTTTTTTTTTTTTTGAAATATCACTGTTTTGCTAGCATTGGAGATCAAAGTCTCTTATGTTTTAGCCAGACTTCAGACTGCCATTCTGACCTCTGTTAATCTTCATTATTTTAACTGAGCATTTCTGCTTCTGAATTTTTTCTATCAACGATTCAAGAATACTGCCTCTCTCTGTCCAGCATGGTCAGGACAGTGCAGGTTTCTTTTGGAGAAAAACACGGCTTTGAAGGGTAAATCCTAGAATTGGTCCTCCATGACTGGACTTCCCAATGTCTGTGAAGTTTGCCTTGGGAATGTCGTGGATCAGCACAGAAATGAGAGACCAGCATCACCATATGAGAAAAATTTTACTCTTCTTATGAAAAAGTGTAGTGCTCCAGGTACAGCACTTGGGTATTTTGCTTCCTCCAGTCATGACATGTTTTACCTGTTAAGGAATAGGCTGAATTCTTCTGGGCTCCACAGGATCAACTGGTTTCCTACTGATACAGGAAATCCCAACAGAAAAAAAAGAGGGCAACTTTTTGAAGAATTCCCATGGGAGACCCCAGGAGGGGTGAACGGGAGCTTTTTATGGTCTTTTTAAAATTCACTTCATGGTTTTGAGGTTGTTTGTTTTTGTTGGTTTTTTTTTTTTGCCTTGGTAGTGGGTTTTCAAGACCACAGATGTCCTTTGCTACTCCTCATCAATAAACTGTTACAAAGCCCCTGCTGTACTTTACCACAATGTCTGTAAGCCAAAAAAAAAAAAAAAAAAAAAAAACGGACCCAAAGAGCTGAAAAGAACATTTGCTCTTCCTCATATGAAGGCTTCTTGCCAGAAATTGATTTCTTGATTTTTTTAATGCCTTTTAACATAAATATACCATCATTACACTTCAGGTTTCAAAAAGTAAGAACATATATGATTGACATCTGTAAGTACATTTGCAAGTACATCTGCATGGAACATATGTGCCCTTTTCAGTGATTCTATTGAACATATCTCATCCTAAGAAGTGTGACCTTGAGTTGTTTTTGTTTTAGTAAACCCAGCCTGGTTAGGAATCTTCCATTAACATCCTAGAATGAAAGCTATAGCTCAGGCCCCTGGGATATAGGGAACAGGGGAATTTCATTGTCCTCTATATGCTGCAATCCATTTGTTAAAATATATGCTAAGTGAGATGAAGCCTAACCTGAAATATTTCATTTGTTTTTAGGGTGATACCACGCTTACCAGATCTTTCCTTCTTATTGCAAATTTTTTTTTTTTTATATCTCATTGCTTGTATGTATTTTAGAATAACATTTCCACATACTTGAAGGAAAGAACATAGGGAAAATAAATACAAGACTTTTTTTTTTTGCCTTTCTTTTATCTATAACCAGCTAGTTTCCTACTCTTCTGTAATTTGTTCTATTGGATCCCTCCCCCCCCGCCGACACACCTGAAGAGTGAAAAATATTTTAACACATGATGGTGCTACCGTAATTGATAAACAGGTTCACTCCATTTAAGCTATGAATGCTTTGGCATGTAAATAACCACCTGATATAAGAATGTATAATTTGAGGAGGAGCTTTAGTATTAGGTGTCCAGGCAGGTTTGTTGCAGTTCCAAGGAACATGAGGAAAGAATTTCAGCAACTACTATTGAAACTGGATGACATGGATTGAAAAGGGATATATAGTTTGTGATAAGAGTATTGAGAAAACAAATGTAATATAGTAATATCACATTTTACTGAGTAACTACTAAATAAATACTGTTGGTAATTACTTAGATTGTTGTACAGTCCTGGGGTGCCTAGAGGAAGGTCTGGGCTGGCAGAATCAGCCCCATGTTGTGGTTCCTGCCATCCTGACTCCTCTGGCCCAGGGAGCAACGGGCTGTCCTTGAAGCCTTCTCCTGAGCTGTTCCTTTCCCAATTGCACTAGATAGAAATCTTCCACATGACCTAACGTAAAAGGCCCTTTCTGTGATCACTTGAAGCTGGCAAGTCTGGCTGCATTGCAGGGAAATGCATACCAGATCAGATAATGCCGTTCAGGGTGTCAGGAGCATATCCCCACCCAACGATTAGGAAGAGCCTCACTGTATAGTCCCCGAGGGCATGGCTCCCCTAAGAAGCAATAGGGCCCAACGTCAGAAGTGGTGGCCACCATGCTCGGGACAGTATCGGGACAAAGAGAGCATCCCTGCAAATTGGTGCCTGCGCAGAAGGGAAGGAGAGGATGAAGCAGCCTCTCACTGACTCTGGGGAAGGAATGGCAGTCTCTGTACGCCTGGCCAAACCCATGTTGTCCTCTCCCCTTGCTCTAGGCAGTTGTGCTCAGCTCCACAGCACTTTGCAGCATATGTAAGGGCTTGGCAGCAGGAGCTGATTGTTCTTTCAGTGCTATCTGCTGGCGGGATTGCTGTCTGTGTGTCCTGGGTTATCTGGCTTGCATGTTTCTGAGTGGGGTGAGGGGTAATGGGAAAGGGAGAAGAACAGGTAATGAAAAGAAAAGGACAGGTAGAAGGTATCAGTTGCTACCTGAATATCTGTGAAAACGAGGCCAGGTTTTTTAGGTGTCTTATCAGAGCAAAGTAAAGGTCAAGGGAGTAATGGAGGGTGGGGAGAAGACAGAAGATAATACGAGAGGAGGAGAGGAGGGAAGAGACAAGGCAAAGAGTGTGTTTCACAGAAGAGGAGGGAGACGGGGCGGTGGGAATAATGGGGTGAGGCGGATCAGAGGCTCAATGGGTGTTGGGCCTTGGCTGCCTGCAGTTCTTGACTGACCCTGAGCACGGTAGAAACGCAACAAGCCAGAAGTGTCTGGAGAGCTGTGCGCTTCTCTATAAGCTGTGGGTGCCAAGACCCCTGCAGTCCCATTGCCTCTCAACACCCCTTGCTGACGGGGGAGAATGGACCTTCATTAAGCCCGGGTGACCCGTTCAAGGACGGACACGCTGGCTGCTGCAGCCAGCCTCCTGCCTCGGTGCGTGTCCTGGGGCAGGCGGCCCTGGGTCCACAGGAAGGCCGAGGGCCCGTGCTGCCTTTGTGCGATCAGTCTAGGTAGGTGCACTTCCCTTTCTCCTCAGGTTTGACTTCATTTTAAAGACTGCGCAGATCTGCTCAGTGCGGTTTAATGAATGAAAGGATTATTGCAAGCTGCTGAAAATGCTTATCTCAACCAGGGAAGCACGCCTGCCCCCTGCCCCTGCCCCCTGCCCCTGCCCTGTGGCCACGTGTTTGTGAACCTTAGCAGAAAGGAGAAAGCATTCACAATTTGGGCTAATGTGGAATTTGACTTGCACCTTAACTCTGCAACAATATAATTTCCTCACACCTTCCCTAGCTGTGCAGAACTGCCTGCCGGTGAAACTGGGTCATGTTGCTCACCTCCTTGGAGTTCATAGTCCTCTGTTCAGGTTTATCAGCATACCGCTCCTTTCCAGCTTGCAGATGGGAAGGTGAGGCACAGTGAGGCTGTATGGCCTCTCCTGCAGATGCTTCCTCCTAACTCCTGGTGCTTAGCCACCAAGGCTGTGATGTTAAGCTCCTCATGGGTTCCTTCCAGGGCGATGTGACTCAAAATACTAACAAATGAGCAGTCCTATATCTCACATATCCATTGCTGTCCCCAGCTACAGCTTGATTTCTCCTAATATCCCAAGAGAGGCTGAAAACCAAAGATTTGTGGGATGGCTTTGGAGGGCTGTGTTAATGTAAGGAAAAAGAAAACACATTCTGCTTCTTCAGTAAACACCATCATTAGTAAAGCTGAAGTCTTCGTATTTTCCTTCACACCCCTAGCATGATGCTGACTCAAAACTCACAAGCACACATACAGAAGGATTTTTACATAGGTACAAAAAGGGGGAGTTCAAAATCAGATCTGCTTGCAGGTAGATATGGTTTGCATGGGGAAGAAACTTCATCTACAGCTTTGTTTTAAGATAACACTTACACAATTACTACCCTGGCCTAACTCTGCCTATTGTATAAATCTCAGCACAGACACATGAAGCCCATAATTTCATACCTTTATGAAACTGTAAGAGGTAGCTTGAAGCCATTGATCGCCAAATACTAGTTGCTAATGTAAACCTTCTAGCAAAGGCAGAGACATGAAGGCATTTTTGTTAAATTCTGTATTAGGAAATTTACCCTGTATATTGGTTTTGTCTGGCAAGGTTTTAGTAGCGGGGGGGGGGGGGGTGTGGGGTGTGTTACAGGGGTGGCTTCTGTAAGAAGCTGCTGGAAGCTTCCCCTGTGTTCGAGAGAGAGCGAGCCCATACCAGCCGGCTCTAAGACAGACCTGCCGCCAGCCAAGGCCGAGCCAATCAGTGATAGTGGTAACGCCTCTGTGATAACATTTTTAAGAAGGAAAAAAGTTGGGACGGGGAGAAACAGCCGCCGGAGTGAGGAGTGAGTACATGTAAGAGAAACAAGCCTGCGGACACCAAGGTCAGTGAAGAAGGAGGGGGAGGAGATGCTCCAGGTGCCGGAGCGAAGATTCCCCTGCAGCCCATGGTGAAGACCCTGGAGAGGCAGGCTGTCCCCCTGCAGCCCATGGAGGTCCACGGTGGAGCAGATCTCCACCTGCAGCCCATGGAGGACCCCACGCCGGAGCAGGTGGGTGCCTGAAGGAGGCTGTGACCCCGCGGGAACCCCGCGCTGGAGCAGGTTCCTGGCAGGACCTGCGGATCTGTGGAGAGAGGAGCCCACGGAGCAGGTTTTCTGGCAGGACTTGTGACCCCGTGGGAGACCCACACTGGAGCAGTGTGCTCCTGAAGGACTGCACGCCGTGGAAGGGACCCACGCTGGAGCAGTTCGTGAAGAACTGCAGCCCGTGGGAATGGCCCACGTTGGAGGAGTTCGTGGAGGACTGTCTCCCGTGGGTGGGACCCCACGCTGGAGCAGGGGAAGAGTGTGATCAGCCCTCGTCCTGAGGAGGTGAAGCGGCAGAAAATAACGTGTGATGACCATAAACCCCATCCCTGTCCCCCTGTGCCGCTGGGGGGGCTTGGTGGTGAAATCCGGGAGTGAAGTTGTGCCCGGGAAGAAGGGAGGGGTGGTGGGAAGGTGTTCTGAGATTTCGTTTTATTTCTCATTATCTTGCTCTGGTTGATTTGTAATAAATTGAGTTAATTTTCCCAAACTGAGTCTGTTTTGCCCGTGACGGTAATAGTGAATGATCTCTCCTGTCCTTATCTCGACCCACAAGCCTTTTGTTATATTTTCTCTCCCCTGTCCAGCTGAGGATGGGGAAGTGATAGAATGGCTTTGGTGGGCACCTGGTGTTCAGCCAGGGTTAACCCATCACACCCTGATAGTGAGATGCCAGGTATTTATGTTTAAAACTTCAGAGAAATAGTAATACTCCAGGACTGAAAATGCTTTTGTAGAGTTTCCTATTAAGTACCAGAAAAAGTGTCTGATTCCTTACCAATCACATGACCAAACGTGATAAAAGCCCACTTCTGCCCATGCTTTGTTTTCCAAACACTCCACCATTGGATTTGCCTGGAAGCAGCCTCTCTAATGGAAGGTTCCCTAAGAAAGAAATGTCACTCCCCATCAGCGATACTATACACAAAGACAGGCAAGGCAGGCACTGAAAGGCCCAGGAGACACTCCTGCACTGTAGAACTGAACAATTGATCCTCACCACAGCACTATTAAGAGTCCTTGATACCCACTACCTCGGAGACAATGCACTGTACAGAGAATTGTGGTTTGTTGTTAGTGGCCTGTGAAAAGCATAATGGAGGTACTTGGTACTACAGATTGTTTAGAAAGGCAGACATTATTGAGAAGAAAAAAGCTGCTCATGTGATCAGAAAATGAAAACCCAGTAAAATAAGAATAACAATGACATTTAATTAGAAGCCCTTGTGTCCTCCCACCGGCTATCCTACCTGTGCAGCTCCTCTCTTGCAGACATTCTTAGCACAATACAGTGCTTTTAAGGTCTGTTATTCAGATGCTTTTGGTCTGGAAGTTGTGTGTTTCTACTTGGAGAATAAATGGTGCATAGTCAGCAGCAAGCATCAATATTAGGTACCAACTCTTATCCTAAATTCCAAGGATGCAAACGTGAAGTAGTTTGCATTGCTGAGAAGTGTGCTGTAAGCTGTACCTTTTACCATCTTTGCTGTTGCCAGGACTATCTACTACAGGTGGAAGAACGGTCTTTTCTCCCCCCTCTTAGTAGTTGAAGAAAGCTAAACCAACTCAAAGGAACTGAACAAAGACAAGAGAAATGCTTGTCTTAATAACAGGTACAGATACTTTAATGTGCAATCTCTGCTCGGTCAGACTTTTGGGCATCTTCAAATGCCATTTCACTGCCAATGCTGCTGAGAGAAAATTTAACAAAATACCAACTACTGACTGTGAAAGTTAGGTCTAATGTACACTCGTAATGAAAATATGTGAAATGGTGGCAACGGTCAATCCCTGAGTGGGAAAGTTGCAGCCTGAGAAACAGTTACCTGATGTTTTCTGCAGCTGTTCTGGCTGTGCTGAATTCTCTGCTAGTACATTCAGATGATGCCAGTGAAGAAAAAAACCCTGATTTGCTTTTGCCTAGACTTGGGTAGCGTTTAGGCCTCCAGCACCAGTGCAGTGACAGAGTTAGGAGCACAGGAGCTGAGGGCTGCAGAAGAAGTGCCACGATATCCCAGCTCCGTTTTACCCACCCGCAGTTAAACTTGCATTGACTTAGCTGGGTGCTGTTTTGGCTGTGCTGGCAGTTGCTGAAATAACCCTTCAGCATTTAAATATCTCCACTGGCATCATTACAATAAAGTAAAATACACCAGCTGGCTCTCCCTGCCTCCAGACACGCTGAGGGAGGCTGCGGAGAGGGCAGGGGTCTGTGCATTTTGTGCAGGAGACTACAACCCCTATGTCCTGGGTACCATTCTCCACCAGCAACTGCTAAGTATTTGGAAAAAGGCACGTCAGCACAGAGGTGCCACCAATATGCCTCTGTCGCTATAAGTTTTATTGCAGGTGCAGTTAAGGTGCGACAGGTGGTGACAAAATGCATCCCTGTACAAATATATTTTTGACAGGTAGTTTTAATTTTGCAGCTATGAAGAAGTATAGGTAAAAGAACAAACCTTACATGGCTCTGTGTCTTCAGATAAAATTGCTATCCTTAGTTTGCCCTTGCACGGTTCAGCATCAGTACATTATTGATTGGAATTAGGAAGTTAATAAGGTTTGGGCTAATTAATCAGATGGGTAGGGACTGGAACTGCACTGCAAGGCTTAATCAAGTCATCAAAGCTCTCAAGCCGTGAAAAAGGTAATTAAAGGAAAAGGATGCCTGTTATATAGTAACAGGAATCTAGGAAAGGACAAGAGCAAGATAGAGAAGCTCCATTTTCTTTTGTACACTTTTCTGATATAAATCAGACCAAATGACCTAGGTACAGTGCTCAGCTTCCTATCAGCAAATTAAGTTGGGTGAATTTATAAATCAAGTCAGAGAAGAATTTAGTTCAGCTAGTCTAATTGCCAAGAAATCTATGTTTGCTCATAGAGGCTGGGGTCTTTTTGCAATATCAAGGCCTACAGCAAAATCTCTCACTGCCTGGGACCTTTATCCCAAGGTTGCTGGGTATGAAAAGAAGCAACATGGCTTACAAACCTAATATAAAATAAAACATGTTTGTTAAGGCCAAATTGATTAATGTGAAAGCATTATTTTGTGGCCTATTGAGTGCTTACTATAGAACGCTGAATCTCAAACTTTCTTTACTCAATTGCTTTGCTGAAAGTAATCTAAATACCACAAAAAACCTTAGTGGTTTCATCAGAAAGCAGGTTTTATAGCCTTTCTGGTTGTATTTTGCAGCTCATTGCTGTCAGATTAACAATAATGCAGGCAAGTTTTTTTGGCAAAGACCATACAAGAAATAACTACTAATGGCCTAAAAATAGCATTTAATATGTGTCTTCCACATTTATAGTTGCTGCTGGATCTAATGTTTGATGCCAACTAGCCACAGTAAGCTGAAGTAGCAGCTTACTAACATCCAGTGTCAATCTATGTGTTATTTTACTGGAAATTTCAGGGGAAAATAAAAATTTCTTTCAGTAATTTATGTTCAGTTTCATTCTGTTTTCAAAACTAAAATCCTTGCATTTGAAGCTTTTTATTATAAAAAGAAATAAAATAATCTTTTGGATGAAAATTCAGATAAGTATTTAAAGAAATTGGCACTGAAGAAATGAGTGTAGCAAAGGAGTAGGTGAAGCATTTGAATTTTCATGAGCTAACATTCTCATCCTATGTCCTTACCTGAGGGGATTTTGATTTTGCAAGTGCCTAGCAAAATGAAAAAAAAAAACCCAAACCAAACAATGTAGTAAAACATTTATAACAAAGAAAAATAAGGAAGATAAGTTAGCTAGAAAATAAGTATAGATTAAATGTGCTTCAATAATGCAGCAATGAGCTTTAAATATACATTTTGGGAGAGTACAGTCTGAGAAATTAAATTCTGTTTATATATGTATATAAATTGTAATTATACCTAGGACCTGACATAAGGGATTCAGATGTTAATTTTTTTGTCTATTTTTTCCATCTTTGGAGAGAGGCAAAATCAGACTGTAGCTGGTTCTGTAGTAGGGGATTAAATCCATATGTTTGAATGATACTGATTTATAAATTTAGCCTGCAATGAGTATTCTGTGTATTAAGGAAAAATATTCGGGTAATCTTGCCTGGGTTCTCAGATGGAACTGCAACAGGAAAATGCTAGTGCTGTGGTGTGCATGTGTCAAGCTTTGAATTTAAACTGTTTTGATGAGCAGTTGACAGTCACGAGCACAGGCTTGTTCATTAAAAAGAAAGCAGTCACTCCGCTCATGCCAAAACCTGTCATATGTCCCATACACAAGTTTGGTTGTGCCTTGTCCCATCATTCCCTGATGAAGGACCTCAAGATACCAGAAGAAACCCGACTAACGATGCACAGTGTTTCACACCTGGACTTGTAACCTAGACTAAATTGTATTTCTTTGGAGGGGCTTTATCAGGATGATATTGAAACATACCTTTCTAATACTTGTTGCTTGTAAGATGAAAATGAGCCGGTTAATGCACAATCTCTGAAATTACGAATAAAATGTTACTGAAATAAAAAAGGAAAATCAAGTGATTTTTTACTGTCCATCTGTAAAGAAGATACTATCTTTAAAGGCTCCCGTTCTGTCCTACACATGTACACTCATATACATTTCAAATCCTATTTGCCTAGCAAAACCACAGTATGAACCAGAAAGTAACAGTGGCTCCAAAGAGCTAGATAATGAAACAGAAGACTAAAAATGAAGACATCTTTACATACATTTGCTTATGTTTGCTAACGCCTACATATGTCTGCTGGCTAATGCTTTGGAGAAAGTCTGTAGAAAATACAGCAGCTCTGCTGGTCAGTATTTTGGAAGAAGTCCATAATAAATACATCAAATCTACTGGCTAACATTTTGGAGGAAATACAGGAAATATATCAATATAACTTTCATGCGAAATGCTACATCTTTCTTGAAGCATCCTTGATAACCTCCAAAGATAGGGAAAAATAAAAGAAAGAAAAAGTCTATATTTTTATAAGATCTCAAAGTTCAAACAAATTCAGTGTCCAGAAATAATTCAGGTCTCCTTTACACATCAGCAGAAAGAGGACGTAAGACCACTTTTGTCTTTCTTGGGAGGTAATACAAGAATATAACTACTGGTTCAGCTCTAAGGTTAAAGAAATTATATCTCTGAGTGGTCATTTCTCCACGTTTAGTGAAAATATGAAAAGAAGACAAGTATAGAAAACTACTACTTCTGATACGCGCTTCAGTTTTCCTGCCACCTGCATTTTAGGGATTTCACAAGCTGAGTTTGCATTCAGCTCTGTTTTGCTGACACAGTCCTTGGAGGAACATTTTTACTGTGATTTTATCAAGTTGTTTTTGGAGCAACTTTTACTACTGTAACCCCCCAAAAAACCCATGGCAATGAGTGCAGTTATACCCTGGGGGAAGGCTTCTTTCTACTGTTTTTTAAACCTGCTCCCTAACAATTTCATTTTAAAAGAAACAGAAGAATCTACTTCAGGTCACATGTGCAACAGGGAGGTAATCCCAAGGTTTAGGTGGCTGGCTTTACCTCACCAGGTTTCACACGAGGAAGGGACAGAGTGTGCCCATACCTATGTCCCCACAGCAAAAAAGGAGCAGTTCCATCAGCTATAAATGAGAGGTTAATTAACAGCACAGGTTTCCACCAGCACTGGAAAATAAAAGGTTGTAACTGCAAGCAGGGCAATTCCTTTGGGGAGTGCCAGGGCCCTCCTAACCTTGTGAAGCGATCACTTTGGGAGTTCAGGCTCAGCGTTCGCTCAGTGTTCCCTCAGCAGGACTCCGATGGGTTTGCTACCATCACCACTCACCTTTCCTGCTTGGACATCTGGGTCCCAAGGACTTGACATCTACAACAAGCTCATCTTTTATGGGTCACTGAACAGCGGTCACCTGGTACCACCATCGGTCATATTCTAGACAGCAGTACTCCAGAACTGAAACCTTAACAAAACATTAGCAGTCCCTGAACTACCCAGTTATTTCACTCCTTCGTCAGTAACCCTAATGTACACAATCTTCACCCAAATGACCTCCCACGTGGGGCCAGATCATCCTTGTGTGCACTCTCATGTCCTCATTGAGGTAAAACTCCAACTGATTTAATGAGAATTTCAGTAGTATAAAAATTGAACGGGGACTGAGTGAAGGAGTTTTGAATTTCAGCTTGCTGTTAATATATAGAGGTGGTAATGCCCATACGTTCGTTCTTCCTGGTATGTAGGATATATGGCCTAATGCAAAACTGTTGCTCAAAGACCTGGAAAAATAAAAACAGCATAAGGAGATACTACGATTTGAGAACACCAGCAAGGCTTTCACGAGCCAGGTTTATAATAAAGATGACCAATAGGGGTTTGCCTTTTGAATTGATCTAAAAGGATACAAAGTGAATGTATCAATCATGAACATAATCACTATTGTTGCAGGGACTATAGGTAGGTGATACATGAATGTAAGTGCTGACACCATCGTACATCATTAATGCTGAGTTTATCACAGTAATCACCAATAATTACTGCAGTTTTCTGTCTCAGGCAGGCAGGGCACAGTGGTGTGAGCTAGGAAAATGGGAAACTTGGAACAACAGTGAGAAGCAGAGCTGTCTGACATCAAGCAGGGTTTTAATAGAGCATGTCAATCATTCACTGCCAAAATAGTTTGAGAGTTAGCCTTTCAAAATTATATCCAGTTACTACTATCTCTGTTGCTTTGGAAATATCCAGTGTTCATAGCATGGGGTTAATGTTTTTTATCTGTTCATACCTAGTTTACTGAAGGTATCTGCTGCTTCTTCCCAGTTTCCTGCACAGAGAGAGCTATCATTTAAGTGATATGTGAAATATCATACCCAGTTTTAAAAGGGCAGTTGCAAATGCTGTAATTACTTATTGCCTTGGGAAGATTTTTACATTTAAATATGTAAGAAAATAGATCTATCATCTCCAGTACTAACTTATATTTTAGAATCACTGGGCTTCTAGCAGAGTGGAAACTTAAATCTTTCAGTCACAGAGTGTTGGGTAAATGACCCTCTTATTTGTAATATGAGGCTATAATCCATTTAATCACTTGCTGAAACATGTTGGTTACCTGAGGTGATACTACCTGGTATTTCTCTGGAGGAGCCAGTAGCATAACAGCCTTGTCCGGGGTGGGGTGGTCCTTGACAAGACTGTTTTCACTCAAAGAGGTGTATTAGCTCCTCCACTGTCTCTTTCATTGCTTCAGCAACAGAAACAATGACTGCAGTAACAGTGCTTGCTTGAATGACCTTCAGGAAAGTAGTTGTTGTTGTTGTTGCTGCTGTATTAGCCTTAGTGTTGGTATTATACTCTGGGGCTGATATGGAGCTTGCAGTTTCATGATGCAATGTTTTTTTAATAAGAAAAATGTTAATATATTAAATTCATGATAGCTGGAGGATATCCTGCTAAAGTGCCTGATCACATGTGTGTATTACTCTTAGCACTGCTTTTCCTTAAGAGAACAATGACATAGTCTCTTATTTATTCTCTTTATTCTAAAAGTTTTAGGCAAAAACACCTTCATGGCTATCTGATAGGTAAAAGAACATCTGTGTTACTTAAGCAGTGCTATTTTCCATATATGCACTTGGCTGAAGTGATCTAAAGCATTAGAAGTTACACTTCCACTGCTGTAGGCTGGACAAGGCATAAAGTCAGTCCTGGCTAATTCTGTGATTTACACCTTCATTTCTGAAAGCTTCTCCTGACATTGTGTTGTCATTGTCTTATAATCACATACTAAAGTTCCGTTTCTTACCAGTCATTATTTCTCCTAGATTTGGACATTGTCATTATCTCCTCTCTAAGACTTGTGTCCTTTAACAAAGGTAAAATAAAAGTAAGTAATTTAGAACTGAGGAACTTAAAACAGTATGAAATGCTGTGATTTGTCACAGCATTCAATTTTGTAAAAGATGGGATTAAGAGCCAGATAAGCTAATATGCTCAGCAGGAGCCAGACGTATCAGAGGGATGTTTTGCCATTCAGTACAGTTTGATCAAATAAACAGTAAGAATAGAAGAAAGAAAGGGAAACAAACAAACAAACAAACAAAAGATCTAATTTAACCCACCATTTTTGTTTTGGAAATGTTATTTTTTACAGGTTGCTTCAGCTACCTTGAGAAGACCTACCAGTCTAGCTGGAACAGAATTTAGTGTAGTTCCTACTAGCAAATTTTAAATTGCCACAGGAAGGGGGTCCCCTGTGGGTTGAGAACAGGGTCCCAATAGTACACAGAGCAAAGCTAGTTATGCCTGGAATATCCCTTCTTGAAGATTAGGACTGTGTGACAGGAGGGCAGACAAATGGTCTGATACTTTTTCCCATGGGTATGACTGTAAGGCTGTTGCTGAGGCAGTGCAAGGGAAAAAGCAAGGGAGAAAAATGTTTGCAGATGTGTCTTGTAATTGCTTGTAGCATTCTCTGGGTGCACTGGAGGAGCATACAGTGATGAAGGTAAAGAAACCCCACTGCCTGACTTTATGAAAGGTTAAGCTAGTCATCTGACTTTTACTTAGGCTTTTCCTATGTATAACCTTTTTCCTGTTTTGTAATCAACTGTAATACCAAGTGAGTTTATCCATTAAGCCTGTAGTAGGACATTTATTATGTGGTGGTTACTTCTAAAGATAAATCCCTTATCCTTTGGAATTGATGCTTATTAACATTGGCCTAATTGTGGTCTTGAGCTGTCACTCATTTATTATTTATCTTCAGACCCTTTAACCTGCTTCTCTATCCATTTTAACAAAACAAGGCTACCCTGGAGGATTTGCCTGGTCTAAAATACATGCAGCTTTCCATGTTGCAGATGGCTTTGAGTGTTAATATCCAGCACCATCACCTGTTTTAAGGAGAAGTTGGCTTGCGGTATTAAGCGGAAGCTTCGCTGAGCCTCTTGAGAATAAGCAAGCACAAAGTTTGTTGCACTGACTGCATTAAAACCCTTTTTCTTGCCTTCTACAGTGTTCCTGTTGCTGATGTAAGTCATAGTGCTGGTTTATGGGTGCTTTGATTATTTTTTAAAGCATTTTTCATTTGTTTAATTAAAAAAAAAAAATCAGGCCAGTTTTCCAGCATGGTGCGGAGGATGTGCCCATGAGCAGCTGCATTAGATCAGCTAAGGGAGCAGTGTACCATTGAGTAGGAATAGGAATGAATGGAGAATAGGGGGATATCTTACACTGGCACATCACCTACCTTTCAGTGATGTGGAGCCATGAACGCTTGTGCCCATCATTGCTGGGTCACAAATGACCATTGCTATCGGGGATTTACTTTACCAGCTGTATGAACCCAAGAAGCTGGATTTCAAAGGTGGCATAGAGTATGTTCCATTCACGTTGCCAATGTTAAACCATAGTTGTTTGTGGAAATGGCAAAATGACATTCGGAAATGAGCTCCTAAAAGGTTTGCATTTAAGATACTTCAAAAACTTTATAATCATGTTGTTAATTTCTTAGTAGCATGGGAAGATGTACAACTAACAGACATATTTCTTGAAAACTTGTGTTTATCTCTATTGCCAGAGTTTTGCAGAAGCTGTGACTTTAATTTTGTTGGAACACAGTGCAAAGTGCTATAATTTCCAGTGCTTCTTGTACTTAATGTATTCTGAAGGATTTTGTGCATAATCTTAAAAAATATATTTTTATACTCATACATTTCACTGCTTATTTTTAGTATCATGGTGTATTTTGAAAATGAGCATTTCAGTTCTTTGTATCTAAGCTGTTGAACTCCTTCAACATCATATTTACCAGTGTTTTGTTAAAGAGTGAGGAACTGCTGACTGATAAGTGAGTTTGTAATTGAAAAATACCATATAAACATTTTTTTTTTCTTTCAACCATTTCTGCTTCTCAAATTTCCTTTGAACATGAGCTAAAATAAAAACAAAATCCACTTTATGGACAGCTTAAGGGGTAGGAAATACTGCGTTTCTGTTTAATTTCAGAAAGGTGAGACAGACCCCCCTCGAACCTACATACCCTGGCTCACCAGAGTAGAGTCAAAGGCTGAGTCAACAAGTAGACAACAGAGATGGTTGGGCCTGATGTGGGGAATGAGGCAAATGCCCGAAAATTCACCCACATCTGAGAGAAATGCACAGTGGAAGCAATTGCTTTTACCTGCTTCCTCTAAATTTGTGGCAGTTTTAGACCTTGCAGGGTTACCTGCTCTTTACAAGTTAGAAAATATCTCTGACACCAAACCAATGGGATCTTCATGGGGATTTGCCACTTTGCTTTCCAGCTCAGGGCTGTCTGTAATAAAGGCTGGATAAAATCCCACCAAATCTCTTGTCCAGAAAACTGCTAAGCAATGTTTCTTCCCAGCCTTCTTTTCCTCAGTGAGGTGGAACCAAATATTTTTAAAAGAATAAAAGAAATGATAATCCAATTCTGTTCCCTTCAAAAAAAGAGGCAAACAAGGGCAGCAGAGGTGTGAAGATGTGACTTGATCACTTAATGCACATGAACTACCTGCTACCAAGCACCGCAGTTTTATTCCTTCATTCCTGGTTGTGCTCTGCTTCTTTGCACTGCTACCAATGCTTCTTGGATCCACCACAAAGAGGCAATTTAGGGAGCAGAAACGGGTCCGTCCCCCCCCCTTTTTGTAGACTTAGTATTTTGCCTGTCTCACCCATGAACCTGGAGCCAGACAAATGTCACTGATGGTGCAGGCAAGAGGGAATTTGTGGAAAAGTGCCTAGGAGCTATAGGAATAGCAGCTAGATGTTTGATAAATTTATCTGTATTATGAAATAACACAGTTTTTGTCATCTAGCAAGCGATGGTTTATATATCCAAAGTTGAAAGCCCTTGGAAGAGATTGAGGAAAATTTTCTTTCTCCTGCAGCAGCCCAGGGCTAGCGCAAAGCTGGGGCAGAGGAAGAATAGGTCTTCATCACCCCAGCCAAGTGTCCTAATCACTGATCTATTCCTTAGACTGGGGTGGAGATGTCTCTCCAAATTCCTGTGCTGGAGAGTCCTTTCCTGGTGAGAATTTCCTGGAGGGGGGTACATTCTCAGGTAATGTCTCCATCTCCACAAATTAGCATGAGGTTTAAAAAACAAAGCAAAATAAAAAATCCCAAACTTTTGTTAGAAAATTCCTCAATAGTTCTCACTTGAGACCAGTGCTTTTTGTAACAGTATTTGGCCGCTGCTGAAAGGCTGCAGTAATGTCACTGACTATATAGCAGCAACTCAAGAAGCCAGGCAAAAGAAGGGTGATATGCTGGTAGGTGCTGTGCAGAAATAACCCAGTCTCAAAACACCTTGACTCTCCTATCTTGCACATAGAAATTGCTCAGTAGCAAAACTGTGACTGGAAGGAAAGCCTTGCACCGATCAATTAATCCTTGACCCATTTGCTTCTGTAGGTGGTTCTTTGGGGACTGACAAATAATGGATCCAATATTTGGATGCAATCAACACTGACATTATGAGAGTTAATAAAGCTCATTATCATCTGGCTGTTTGCTCCCCCATGGCAAGGGAAAGGATGTTAATTTAACGTTTTTTTAATTAACTAACATTTTAAGTAGCCATAAGCCTCTGCCTCCAGCTAATGTTTAAAAAAATGAAAACAAAACTTAGAGCGAAGCTGCTTGTGTAGCAAAAAGCCTCAAGATTATGCTACTAGCCAAGCAATCAAAATGATTATGTTTTTTCATTTTTGAGAGCTTGCCTTTGGGGGATCATTTTAGTTTTTCCGGTCTCTTACATAGTAACATAACAGAACATTATTTATCCTAACATAGAAACCATCCAAAATGTCACTTACCTGTTCTGTTATTGGTCAAATGTATGCACAAGCAGAGATTTGAGACATCTGGCTTATGACCACTAAGGAGCAAAGCGGAACAGGCAAATGGCTCAGGAGTTACCCATGTGTGCAGAGAGGTCTGTGTATAACTGCAAATGAAAACTCTGGTCCTACTGGATCTGAAAGCAGAGGACAGGCTTTCCAGCATCTGCAGCTGAAGTGGAAGGATGAGGGATCTGCATGGGTGGGATGTTCCCTAGCCCTGAAAGGCTGATCCTTCCACTGAGGACAGGCACAGTTCTACTGACTTCTGGACTGCGCTAGACACCTGGTGCAAGCATTCATCTAAACTTTAATCACTGAAAGCTAAGTGCCTGGATGAGTTAATCGTGCACGTCCTTCTCTTAGATAGTCACTGTAGACATCCTCTTGTCACCTGGTTTACATACCTTCTTGGGGTCGGAGGAATATCTCTGTGAAGGTGCCTATTCTGTCTCCACTGACCGTGAAGGGAGTCCAGGTGAGTGCATCAGACCAGAAGCTTATCTCTTGGGTGGCTGAACCCAGGCAATTCCCACCGTTGTGTAGATGGGATTATTATGACTACTGATAAAACCTAGGGCTCTGATTAAGAAAGCTAAACCAGCAGCTTTCTTTGCTATCTGTCATAATGCAAAGTCTGTGGGCAAAGCTTCAGTTTACGTAGATTTTATCCAGAGGAAGGCTCTTGGTGTATACCCACCCCACTGTGCATTGAAACTGGTGGAATATTATTCCCTTTGGTCATTATTTTGAACTTGTGGAAGTAAGTGAATTATATTGCATAAATTCTGCTGCCAAAGCAGTGTATCCAGCTGTGGATTTCAGCATTGCCCACTCCCTCTGGAGCGCAAAAAGTACTGGCTGGGGTGACTGTCATGGCAGACTGGTTGTGGCTGGGTTTCTTCTCTACATCTCTTCACAACCACTCCAAAATATCTGTAGTTACAGATATATTGCTACAATGGTAATAGTATCCTAGTACAGATCATTGTTTTTCAGAACAGATTAAGCCAGACCAACACAAGATGTCTTTATACCAACACAAAAGCGTTATATAAATATAAATATACACTTATACATACAAAATTTGGGTAGCACTAGTGATTCAAAACTGACCAGGACAGCATGGTTTAATAAGTTATTGCCTCCTAAATGAAGGTTTTAACTTTTAAACCACCCAAGTTCTGCACTGTGACCACTTGGGAGCACACAACTACTCTAGCCCTGCATTTCAGGTGAGAGTATGGCAATTTTGACCTGGACTTCCATAATTAAACTGTTCCGGGTAGATGGTTTGTATTTCTGGCTATACCCTGTCTCTACCTGGATAAGCACGACTTTATCATTTCCAACGGCTCTTCTACCAAGGACAGACTACTACTCAACGTTTGGTAATTTCAGTGGGTGTCACGCTCTAACAAATTTGGGCCCAAAGACACTATTACAGAAATATACCCTGCCAAGGCTCCTAAGGTATGTGTAAATGCCCTGGTGACTCATTACCTTAGCTAGTTCCACTTAAAGCTGTGAGCTAAATCCTTGGGAAATGAAAAGTCAGCCTTACTTCAGTGACTTCGGTATGTCTGCATAGCTTTAAATCAGACTATTGCATCCACTGTAGTTTAAATATCCGTCTCTGTGTTATTTATAGGTACAAATACACCGTTGTTTGAAAATGAGCCTTTGCAAACTTTGGGTTTGCATTAAAAACACACTCTGCAGTCCATTCTGCTATTGGATCATCTGTCACTGTCTCCCTGCCTTCCCCGCGGCATTCCTGATCCATTCATTGATAAATACCTCATGGACATCAGGGAAGAGAGATTTATCCCTTGGTAAGTACAAACTCTTTATTTACACTGATAGGGCTGCGTACCACATGAAGCATTTTAATACCTCCATGACAGAGGAAGTCTCAGTAACAATACTTTACAGCCACAGGACCAATAAAAAATACTTTATTCTTATGTGCATTAAACCAGTTGATATAATGCATTGGACTGAAACTGGCAATGAAGCTGAAATCCAATTGAGGTCAGTTCTTTTTATATGTTGTTTCTGTTTAAGGGCTTTAAGACACTGCCAATCACCTCTAATTGCTCTAAACAGTCTGCATTAAGTGTGATTACCCTGTTGAATTCCCACTGTTGTTAGGGTCTTTATTTTAGCAAAAAGTCTAAGCACTTATCAGATCTTCCTAACAAAACACTTTAGCTGCAGCCCAATACCTTAACCCTGCTGTGCTATTGTCTAGTTTCAACTACATCCTGCGTCTAACTATGCCATCTTTGATGGATCTATGTAAATATGGACTGAAAAGCCCCAGTGAAACCTTTTGTTAAGTAAATATGGAAATTCAAATAAGGACACAACACAAGTGATTTAATCATAAAGCTTGTGTACGGTCCAGCTTTACACAATATACTTATTTACATGCCTTTAAAAAAATCTTTGTTATCAAAGCTGCTATATAAATATCAGTGAGACAAATTTTTGGTCATACAGGCTTATGCAATTTTAGCTTCTAGGAGTTAGAAGATGTGATTGAACAATAATACAGAAATACAATTATAAGTAACAAGAATGTATTTTTAATATACAAGGGGTGAGCGTATACAGAGATCTTGTTTATCTAACATTTTTCTGATGAACCAAAAGGTGCCAAATCCTGGTATAGAATTTTACATCTGTACTAATATACTGCACTTCACAAGGTCTTCATTGATTTCTCCTAATACGCTGCTCCCTGGTAAATGTTTGCGTTACCATTCACAGATTGGGGAAAACAAAGACAGGCAAGCCTGAGCTTGCTAGATTGGTTAAGCACAAATAAGACTATAGAAGGTAAGTTCATCTACAGCAGTAGTCAAATTTAGGGATCAAGATTTCCTACCCTGGCTCCCACAGTAACAGAAAAGCCGCTCTATTTTAAGTACCATTCATATGAATGCAACAATTCTGGTAGGAGAAATTAGACATATAGTATAGGTACTCTGCTTTCTCTGCTGGCAAAGCTAGTTTGGAAGTTCCCTCCTTGTGTGATTTTGGAATTCCTCCTCATGGTGATTTTGTTCGCAGCATTGCCCCACAGACTTGCATGAACACAGCAGAGTGGGCTCTAACCTGCAGTACAGGAGATGAATTGTGTGAAGGCAAGAGGAGTGAAAAAATGAGAACCAGGAACTTCTCAAGACCTTTTTGGTTTTGCCCCGGAGAAAATGGCAGTATAACTGCATTCACAGTTTCACATAAATTCCACAACCACTCTCCCCACCCATTCCTTCTCTGCTGTCATCTTCTGCCTTCAGGGCCAGAAGTTCCCGTAGGGAAGAACCTGAAGAGACTCTAGGATGTCACCACGGTTTGTCAAATCTCTTAGCTACAGATAACTGCATTACTTTAGACAGCTGGTGTAGCAAATGGATGGAGAACTCAGTGTTGTGTTAGCTTAGACCACTGGTGCAATGAATGAATGGTGAACTCAATGTTGTTCTGGGTATTTGGTGGCTCCTGCTGGACTCCATGGATATCAACGTCTGTACCGGCTAGTTTAAAGGCAAAGGTCTATTCTGGTTGCAGCATAGACTTATCCTTAGAAAGGAAGGTATATTTGAGCCCGTATTTTTTTATTTCACATTCTTAACGCAATGGGTTTGCTTCTTTAATCACTTATCTCAGACTGTGTCTCTCTCATCTATTTTATCTGCTGCTCATCTCTAATTTAATTCTACCTACTTACAGGATGATCTTCCTGCTTCCACCCAGACCAGGAGCTCACTGGGTGTTCACCAGGAGGCCACTAGTTCCCTCCAAGTTCTCAGTAGGTTGATTCTCACTTGTCTCACAGCTTTTCTCCCACCAAAACCTTTATTGTTAAGTTGCAAGCCTTTACCTCATTACTAACAAATCATCTATTTAATTTTTGAGAAAGCACACATGGGCACATTAGTAACATGCTTGATGAAAATCAGAGAGGAGTTTCATTTCACAACAGAAATAATATTTCCCTGCAAGGGCTTCAATCCTCTAAGCAAAAAAAAAAAAATAAAAAAAATGGATTCCTTCGAGATACTCACATAAGAAATGATGAGAAAGAGCCTGTTTTATTTTGGCATTTCAAAGGTACATTGCAAGTATTCTCATGAATGTCACAAGAAGTAGATATATTGTGTAACTTTGGTCTCAGACTCAGCAGTGAGTGGCTATAATCTATTTTAAAAGTGCCATCGGTTAAGATACTCTGTGGCTTCTTATAGAGAGTAAATTAGCACCTTACAAATCAGTTCAGGAACAAGAGTTGGCCTAAAGGTGCTAGGAAAACACAATATTTGAGTGTCCCTTGTCCCAGAGACCTTTCAATGCAAATGAATGAGATAAGCGCACAAGGAGGAAAAGGAAATCATGAGACAGTGCAGCGAGCTGTGGGATGGCAGCAAACATTGTTAGTTACAGTGGCTTGCGGGAGCAAAGCAGAGTGAAAGAAAATGAGGGAGTGAAAGAAAGAGGATTAGAATAAACAGCCAATCAGCAGAAAGAGGTGAAAATATGAACAGAGTTGTAAAGATGTCTCTGGATGTTCAGTGACTCCTGCTTTGGCTTCTTTTGTGATTCCTTCTACTGCCTGAATCTTAGTTTTACCCCAAATCATGCAATATAAGTAAGGGAAGATGCATCATATTTTCTACTGCTTGTACAATGGGTGTAGGAGTCCATGAATGCTCTTTTTTTACCCTCCTTCTACCACCTTAATAGTCCTTTCTTTGACTTTTTATGTCTGTCCCCCCCCCCCCCCCCCCGCCCCGAAGTATCTATCTATCTGCTTGGCATTTGGCTGCAGCCCATGTTCAGAAAGCCATGCCTTCTCATGTAAACAGCGTCTTGTGTAGTCTCTGTGATACCTTTGTTACTTCTGTTATATTAAGTCATATTACACATGAAGTCTTTGTTTTTTGTTGCCCAGTGGTTGTTTAGATGCTCAGGGGATTCTTAGAAAGAAAATTGCAGCATTTGATAGTTTTACAAAGCTAAGACTTGTTCAGTTTTCCAGTGCTCTCAATGATTCCATTGTTGAAATCACATTTCTAAAAGGACTATCATAGGCACTAACTTTGTCTTGGATGCTGAGTTCCATCATCACCTGGGCATTAAATCCTACATGAAATCAGGTGGCTACTGAGCATTCATTCATAAAGAATCTGTCCCATGTCATGCTCAGGCAGTTGTTGGCTACAACAACCCGAAATGCCCTTCTATAACTTGTTACTTAAGGTCTCATATGGTTGGAGTGAGAATTGAGGGGGAGACAGTCCTTTTGGTGGGCTCATGGTTCAAGGATGGACTGCACAGCTTCCAATTTGAGCATGAAGTCATATAACTAATATTTCAAACATAGGAGACTTTCCTGTCCCTTGGGAGCTAAGTAATATTTTCAGAGTAGAAAGTACTACAAAAGGCCCTGATTCACATGTAGTCTTCTGGGTATTTTGTACCAGTTCAAAGCCTTTTTAATATGCTAAAGATTTCTGATCGTGTGGGGCAAATGCTCCTTTGAGATTCTCCTTTTGTGTTGGTGCTCCTCAAAGACAAATGTGCAGGAGGTACCCTTTTTTAATTCATTTCTGGGTCTGGAGGACTTTGAAGATGATCAGAGATGACTTTAAAAGCTGATTAGTTTTTTGAGTGCCCTCATTCTCTCTACAAGTTCATTAGTCTATGGAATTTTCTTCTGGCAGCTCAGACACCTCTTGGCATAATTCAGTGATTTACTGTTCTGATTTCACAGACAGTCTAAACCCTATGGTAGCACCTGCAGCTCATGAATGAGAAAATAACATTACAGGTGTTATGATGCTTCTTCCCCATTTTGCCCTGTTGTTTCTTCGTGATAAGGCAGGTACTGAAATAGAGCTCTAAGCGATCCATTTAATAAACACTTAGTATGAATTCAGAAGTAGTCACTGGAGCAACTGTACCATAAGGAGGAGTAACATGTGAGTACACAATTATGATCTCTTCTACTTGAGTTGCAACAATAGGGACTAATTCTAGAAATTAAGTGTAGCTACTTGCTATTCACCAAGAGAGCATACAGTTTTTCAAAACATGCCCCGAAGTTTTAACAACTTAAAATTATAATTTTAAGACTATAATCTGTCATAATCTTAGGCTGTAGTCATTGAATGTGGCCACTGAAGATTTAAAGTACCTCTTAATTATTAGTTACAGGTGTTTATATATGAATAACCAACTCCCTTTCTCCCTCCCCAGTGCAACCTCATTAAAAAATATCCTCCACACACGTAGATACTAAAAATTAAGAAGTTAAAGACCCACCGCAAATTACGCGAACTCAGGTGCAAAGATTGCCCACAGAAGCAATACTATGGAATGTAAATAGCCTCATTAACTTTAGAAAGGCTGAATATTAGCCAAAGGTCTAACGCTAGACCTGCAGGCCTTTCTGAACCCCTAAGCTTAGTTTTCCTTCTATTATTTTCCCCAAAGCCAAGGAGTCTTACAGACTCCAAACACAAACATCCAACTAGTAAATCAAGAGGATTTTGTCTTCCTGTCCATGTCTGTCTGGAAGGAATGTGTCTAGTTCAACCTGTTTCCAAGACCTTACAGGACTGAATCCCAGTTTGCAATGGCATAAGAACCCCAAGGAGGCTGCATGTTCCATTTTCCTTGGCATATGGTGGAACACAATGGCCCAGTAGACTCAATGTAGCTTAGGTTGACCTGTTTGACTACTGCCCAATGTTTAGAATACTACCAATAACAATAAGAAGTTTGATGCGACCTTACAGAACATGAGGCAACGAGGCTGCTTGTGCCACCAGACCACTAATGGCAGTGATTCCTTGAGCAGCACTTTCAACTGGATGATTAACAAAGCCCTTTAGCAGAGATTAAACTGGCTTACAAAACTGATTTTGAGTTGAGTTGTATATTATAACTAGATTTTTCTTTAAAAACACATATTTTACTACTTAGCATATGAAAACTTTCTCTGAGTTTCATGGGAGCTAGTGACTAGGCCTTTGGGGGATTTTATTCTGTCTTATTAAAACAAATAGTTCATGCCTCCCTTGCTCTTTCAGAATTTTCAACCATGGTATTAGATGCCATGACATTTTAACCAAAACCCTATTTATTCTCCTTAAATATTAGTGGAAGGATTTACATTTATCAAGAACAGTGGTTATCAAAGGCTGGTTTACTTGTTGGTTGTTAAAACTGTAAAAAAAATTTCAGCCTTCTGGGTGAAAATACAGTGTGTTCATGTTTTAGTCATGCTGAAAATGCTAAATGACCCTTCAGACTTTGCAGAGAAACATTATCTATTCAATTAATGGGCCATAAAATGATTTAGATAAAAGGCAAGCCTGAAATGTCTTTAGAAATCCACGAGAGGAAAGCTAATACTATCTAATTTCTCAAACTTCAAGGATATAAAAGGTTTAGGAAATGTAAAACATCACTTGCACAGGATTCTGCATAACACTTTAGGAAATCAGAAACTACAAACTGAAGGAGGAGGAGAAGTACAATATCCTATACGTGGTAAAACACACATTAATGCATGAAGGCACACTGTCATTTTCCAGGGGCGATGCATTTAATACACTTTCCAGCTAGGGTGACTGAAGAACAAGAAGGTCAAGTGATCTGACTGCAGACATTGGTCAATGGCTCTGTGTGATTGGAATTACTGCTTTCTTGCCTTCCACAAACCACTACACCAGGATCTCTCATAAATATATTTTTTTTCAATCTGTGAAATAATTTATTAGCTGTCATGGCTATTATGCTACAGTAAACCAGCAATTTTACATCTTTATTGATATATATGCAGAAAGCGTTAAGAAAAAGAAAAAACAAGGACTCGACTTTCATTGATTTTGGCCAATTTGCATTGAATATTTCATCCTATAATTGCTAAAGTTGCAATATTATCTCAGCTTTGCAGAAAATTACTTGAATTTTAATGATTTTTTTCCTTGCATATGTTTTTTGTCCTGAGTATTTTACAGTGTAATAGTCCATCTGTTACCAGAAATCTTTGGCAGGTCCCTCAAGTGGACACTGCAGAGCCTTAAAGGAGCAATCATGATGCACAGAAGAGGGAGTCACAGGAGCTCCCTATTGCCACACATTTCATGGCAATAAACTGCAGCCAAGACCCTACGCAGTCCAGTGAGCTGTGGTCAGGATGCTGGATTGTCCTGGTTTCAGCTGGGATAGAGTTAATTGTCTTCCGAGTAGCTGGTACAGTGCTATGTTTTTGAGCTTGGTAGGACAAGAATGTTGATAACACACTGATGTTTTCAGTTGTTGCTAAGTAATGTTTGGTCTCAAATCAAGGATTTTTCAGCTTCTCATGCTCAGCCAGCAAGAAGGCTGGAGGAGCACAAGAAGTTGGGAGGGGACACAGCCAGGGCAGCTGACCCAAACTGGCCAAAGGTGTATTCCATACCATGTGATGTCATGTCCAGTATATAAACTGGGGGGAATTGGCCTGGGAGGGATTGCTGCTCAGGAACTAATGGGGCATCGGTCAACAGGTGGTGAGTAGTTGTACTGTGCATCACTTGCATATTCCAATTCTTTTATTATTATTATTGTCATTTTATTAGTGTTACTATTATCATTATGAGTTTCTTCTTTGCTGGTCTATTAAATTGTTCTTATATAAACCCACGAGTTTTACTTTTTTTTTTTTTTTTTTTTCCTGATTCTCTCCCCCATCCCACTGGGTGGGTGGGAAGTGAGTGAGCGGCTGCCTGGTACTTAGTTGCTGGCTGGGGTTAAACCACGACATGGGCTTTTATGATGTTTGTTTTGGCTGACTCAAAATCATTGAACCATTTGAGGAAAACTAATGATTTTCCATATCTAAATGTATAGATAGGAAAATGTAGGTGTCTCCAACCAGAAGAACAGGAATTAGCAGTGGTAAGGAGTCATTTGCACTGTATACAAAGTGTTACCTTTGTCTTTCAAAGTCCCGAAAATACATACTCAGTGTACCACTGAGTTGTCACACGTGGCTGGCTGGCTCATTATAAATATATATATATAAAGGCACAAACCAAGCTCGCAATAGTAAGAGAGATGGAGTTGAGATATTTTGGGCAAACTTAACTTTCATGATTCTGGTAAATTCAATAGAGGTTTATTGCATTAGGACATAAACCCCAGTGAAGTAGATTCAGGTGCTGGAAGTCAGGATAAGGAAAGCAAAACGCAAGAAACCAATAAAAATGTGTCAAGTGTATTAGTCAAAGGCAAAAAGAACAGTGTCTCTAAAGACAGTGAAGTTTTATAAATAACGCTAAGCTTGCTTTCCAGTGGAGGTGTGACCTGGGTCTTCCAGTCTTCCATGCCCACTACTGTCCCTCTCCGCATTGTTGCTGCATTGCCTGCCTGCCTGCTGGGCCAGAGCAGTGCCTCTGCCCGGTGGGGAGCTGCTGGGTGCTGCCTTTCCTCTGCGGGAGCATTGGCTGGGGTCTTTCCCCTCTAGCCACTGCAAACTGCAGCGATGTAAAATCTTTAGGGCCTTTACCTCTCTCAGTTATGAGTACAATTGACCAAGAAGTTCAGACATCACTAGAAGTGAAAGGACTGACAGATGAACGGACACTGCAGTTGTGTAACACCTCCTGCTCCTAAGAAAAAGGAAGTAAAAAAATAAATGAGAGAACAGGTAACTAGCTCTGCCTAGTGATCATGTTTTTTTTTCTCAGCAACAGACTGAACATTTTTATATGGCTGTGTAATAACAGCACGAATCCAGGAAACTGGAACTTGGAAGAGGGGAAACGATGAAGAGTGTATGAGTTGTGTGGGCTTGTCTACCAGAATGACCAGCAGACTGTTCTCCCTTCAATAGCCATGACCAGCACTTAACACCTCTGTGCTGCTGCTGAAAGCATCATTTCCAGGTGAGGTCTCCTCTCAGGCACTCTACTCCAGAGGTGTTTTCATGAGAATGCTGTCAAGTTCCTCTCGGGAGCTTTCATACCCTCCTTACATGTGGGTGCTAAGACCAGGCTTTGTTGAGATTACTTTGAGTTTTCTGGTAGTGCAAACCCTGCCAGGGATATGCCATGATTTCTATTAGCGTGGTTTGTAACTAGCCCACGCTGCCCGAGTCCTTTTTTATGCAAGTGCAAATGCATAAATACAGCAACATCATTGCTGCCTATAAAGGCATTCCCGTGAGTACTGGAGGGACAACAGGACAACTGATGATGGTGTGACCTGACTTCACTGACAGTTTAAGTTCTGTAGCATTATTCCATGACAAGTACTATGGTCAAGGAAATGTTGGCTGACGCTGCTTTCCCAAGTTCTGGGCAGCAGCCTTATTGCCTGTGCTGTGACCTCGTGAGAGCTCATGGGTTAGCAGAGCAGGTCCTAGTTAGACCCTGCATGTTTGCTGAAATGCTGTGGCAGCTGGTGACATAATAGGCAGCTCTCCTCCATGTAAGCCACTATCCCAAAATGACTTGGTTTTTTTTTTCAGTCTGATGGGATGCAAGGGGGCAGGTTCTTGGTTTTACAGTAGTTAGAAAAACCTAAGAAGCAATTCGCAAGAGCATCTAGGTCAAACTACATGTGTTTGGACTAACTGAAGTCCCTCTTAATTTTTTCAGAGCTGATAGTATTTTTTATGTCTTTGTCTTGAACCAATATGCAGTTTGTGCATGCTGTGCTCTCCAGAAGTGAATTTCTGTGGTATGTCAGCTGAGCCTTCCTTTTCCTTGGCTATATTAGCCAGTAGACCAGATGTGCCTTGTTACTTAGTGTTTGTAAAGCTCTTTTCAGCTCTTCAAAGCACACAAGCTGCTAATTACTCAAGCCGTGTAACTGTTATGGTGTACAGTGTTTCTGCAGGAGTAGACTACTTGGTCTTTTGCTATTCAGGACAACTAAAGGTCATTTGGAACATTTTTTAGACGAATCTAGCCATGGTATTTTGCTTATAGTTAGCAAGCAACATTTCTGTAGGAAATGTCAAATTGTGCAAGATTTGACTTTCTGATATGAAAAAAATTAGACTGAAACCAGTAAATTGTGTGGAGGATGCTGTCTGCACTGCCCTGGGGTGATCTTCTTTTAAAGATCATCTGTGGTGGGTGAATGTTAGACTGAAACCCTGGCACAGGCTGCCAGGAAATTTACCCCAGATTTGGCAAAAGTTCTCTGAATATGAGGTGCTTCCAAAGAAACACTTGAGTGTGGGGAGTCTGTGCTTGTCTGTGCCATTCAGCTGCCTTCCTGACCCCCCAGTTCCAGTATGGGAACCTCTCCTTGTCCCTCATTACATGGGAAAACCGCTGAGAACAGGAATAAAAATTACTTTACTCACTTTCCTAGTTCAGTGAATGGACGTAGTTTCTGGGCTGCCAAAAGTTCTCATAACATGATGCATTGATACCACCCAGAGGATTTGAGAAAAACCTTTAAGAGGACCACCCCCCAGCATGGCTTTATGGCTCAGAGCCTGTTCCTCAGGGTCGGTGAGGGAGATATTTCCCCCCAAACTTTGTAGCAGGGAGGCAGAAGAAGGGGCAGGGAGAAGCACAGAGCGATAAACTCCCACTGTGTCCATAGGCTTAGAGTTCACAGGGAAAGCGGCGACGCAGAGCGGCACCGCTGGAAGTGCTTAAACTGGATGCAGAGGGGACCACAGAGGCAGATGTACCCAGAGCGTGCACAAGTCTGTAACAGGAAGACCAGCAGGACGCACTGGTTGGAAATGGAGGGCAGAAAGACGAAGAGGCAGAAAGCAGAGGCAGGGAGGCTGGAAGGGACGCTGTGCTGGCTGCGTGCACATGGCCACCACCTCTCACACACACGCAGGTCTGCAACGCCAGTGCAGCAGCGAGAGCTGAACTCTGCTATGCAGACTGCTGTTTTCCCTGTCTGAACTTTCAAAACCCTAAAATAAATTTACTTGCTTGTTTCTGCCTTTCTTCAAGTGTATTTGCACGTATGCTTTAAATTCACCCCTGCTGTCCGAGGATAAATCACTGCGCTTCAGACCTTCAGGTGGAAGCTTCAGCAGGCTTGCAGGTGGGAGGCTGAGACTTCAGCGTGTGAGCAAGGCTCTAACAGGACTTGCTCGCGAACTATAAAAAGCAGAGAAATACAATATGGTTATAAAAAGGAGCAGAAATGCCATGTTATATTGGTATAAACCGCTGGGTTTTTCTCTTTTATTTCATAGCATGAATGTCTGTCCCGTAAGGGGTTAGCGTGACCTTTAGGTCGTTTAGGTGACGTAATATTGCCCTCTTCTGGCCAAATACGAAAACGACATTTTCAGTTGAGGTTAAAGAGTACAGTCAACCCTTGGTCCCGCGAGAAAAACTGCATGGCTTGGCTGACAGCAACTACAAAACGCACGTCATGTTAAGCTAGGCTTAAGAGGTCTCTGTGATAATTGCAGAGTGCAGAAAGCAGCAGCCACAGCTCCGTAACCCGGCGTGTCGCAGCGCTGCGTGGATGCGCCACTGTGGGTCACCACATCTCACTGTAGCTGAAAGCATCGAGCACTGGTGCCTCCTCAGCCCAGGCACTGATTTTCCTCAGCCTCGCAAATCCAGGGCTTAGGTAATGCACAATGCTTTTCCTGTGCATAAATGCAAGCACATATTGCAAATAACCACAAATTAAGGTTGCTAGACTTAAGTGCTGAAAATCTAAGTTAAGCTGCACAGAATCAGGCCAGTGACAGTTATAAACTGAGGGCTGGGTTTTTTTTTTTTTCTTCCTCTCTCTTCTGCTTTTTAAGTGAATTATCTCAGGTACTCTTCTATAAAAAAAATTTCATAAACTTCTCACGGGAAAAGATCTTGTACTTCCATAAGATGAAAAAAGGTCAGAATGCTGTGATTTGCTTGCTTTCAAGAGATGGGTCTTTATGAATAAAATCAAATCTTGAGACTTGCATTAAAATTGGGGAAATTGACAGCATCAACTACGTTATTAAAAAGCCTAAGCTATTTGCTTACATTTGAGGTCAGTTTGTCCCTGGCCATTCCTTTGTCTGTCCTCTAGCCTTGGACTGCAGAATGCTAAATGTATTCTCCTTTTTCGAGACTATAATTACATTTAATATGCACGACCCATATGGATGCTATTCCTGAAATGCAGTGGAGCCCATTACAGCTCATAACCAGATTCCCCCTCTTTGTTTTTTTTGTTTTTTTTTTTTTTTTTTTTTTTCTTTTTTTCTTTTTTATTTTTATTAATTTTATGGGAAAACATTCTATGGAAAATACTTTCCATTGCATACTGTAGAACAAGACTGTCCAGATGAATGAAGATGAATTCCTGATTCGTGTCTCATTTTTGGAGTATATAGCATAATTTAAATGTTTGGTAACAAAGAAGCCAGTTTTTACCACTGCAGCAGCAGAGGAAAGCTTGGAAACAGAACTCAGGTGCAACAGAGATGTTTGCTTTGTACTGGAGCCATTTTGCAAGTAGCTGAAGAAGGAAGTCCTCTCCTAGTGAGGGACCAAATCTAGGATTCCTTCCACTATTGCAGTCAGACAGCCAGTGCCATCAAGATGCTGCCAGGAGACTGTGAGGCTTCTGCCTCTCACAGAGGGCTGCTGTCCTGCTGTTACCCAAGGCCTTTCACGAGATCCTTGGCTGGGGGGATGGAGGGGCCAAGACTTTCACCACCCGGCTGAGGTGAGCTGCAGGTCCTGCATGAATAAATTCCACTGAGTTGCAGCTAAAGTCACACAGGATTTAAATCCAGCCTTTTTTACATTTCCTCAGTGATTGTGCTACAGCTGTACCTGCTCAGCTAATCAGAAACACTGGATTAGTGGCATCTGGAAGGGGGATCACTTTGTGGAAATTCATATTAATACATATATCACAAGTCTGAAAAGTTCATGGCTATTACAACTCTCCTGCTACCAGGGTTCCTCTGGCTCTGGTTTCAGAAAGGCTTTCTTACATTGTTCATCCAGGTTTTAGCTCTTGAAGATTAGAGCTGTCCTTTTTTTTTCAGCTAGACAAAAATATGTTCAACAAATGGCATTGTGCAGCGCTCAGTGCACCGAGCAAGCAGGAGGCCTACAGACATGTTCAGTGAAGCCAGTGCTTTGGTGATTCACCTGGTCTCCTGCCACTGCTGTGCCTGCCAAATAGCTCATCCCTTTGCCTTCTGCTTAGGTCCTTCTACCCTCTGAAAGTTGGTTTTTCTTGGAAGTGCTGGGTTGACTGTTTAGGCAAATAATATAGTTGCAAACGCTCAGATTTCTTGACCTGTGGCTGTTGTGCGCTACTGGGTAGTATTGGCTTGCCATTTCACCATCTCCCAAAATCCTGGATGAAGCCCAAAAGTCTCATGTACTGACACTATTTGCAGCTAATGAAAAGAGCTCAAGTCTGGGAAAACACGATAGGTTGGCGTAGCTTTATTAATGAGTTTTGAATGTCTGAGAAGCCCTGTTAAACAAAAAATTAATCTGAAACCATTTCTTCAAGCAGTCTGTCAATGACATATTACATTTGATTTTTCAGAAACAAAGGAAGTCAACAGTCTAACATGCTGCTTCGGAAAGGAAAATGAACATCAGGAAAAACATAGAGCTGATAATAATTTTAAAAGGAAACTTGCAGTTGTCTCAGAAATAGCAGAAGCCTTACAGACAGAGATTTCCACAGCCAGCAGAAGGAAGCCTCTGGGTCACTCCCCGTGGGGTACCAGTACGGCCAATCTCCCACCAGTGGTGGCCACTGCTGGAGAGGCTGCACTCCTGCACCCCTCTGAAAACTCACCCAGTGGAAAGGAGCGTTGGGGGCTGCCTGCGGACAGAGCTGTGAGGCCTCTGGGCTCTGTCCTGAAAAGACCCTTATCCAGAGGAAGCTGCTGTGACTCAGGCATGTGTAGGGTCTCCATGTCAACACAGAAATAGATTGGGAGAACTGTCTCTGCAGTCAGAAAAATACAGGAGAAAAAGAGCACATTTGGAGGTATTCTTATTTCATCCTTTGTAATTTTCTTCATAATTTTCCCCCCAAACAGCTCCGGTTTTGTGATTTTCTTCATAATTTTTCCCCCAAACAGCTCCAGTTTTTGTAGACATTTAACATGCAGTTGGGAGCAGGAGCCAAACATGCATTGCATCCATTCAGAAGCAGGGCTGTGTCATACAAGGCAAGATATTCTTCAGTCAGGTTTCAAGTCCTTTGGGACTCTGAACTACTTACTCAGAGCCACTCAATGTGTTAAATGTGGCAGAGCTTTATTTATTAGCTGACAGAAGAGACAAAGTTCTCATCATTAGAATGAAGTATATAATCCAAATGCTGAATTAGTAAGTTGTTTGGTGGTTTAAATCATGGTGTTTGTATGGAGGTCACTACAGGCACATCTAAACAGCAAGACCTGAGAGAACATCTACTTTGAGTCCAGATGTCCAGCCCTGTTATGGAGCTGGGACAAAACTTGGCCATCTTTCCTTTCAAATTCTCATTTCCATGGGATAAAAACACTGCACAGAGCTAGAACTCATCCAGCCAGCTCCCTCCAACCAAAGTACTGAAGGCAAACACTTAGCCTGTATGTAGGTCATTGGTTTTTCTCATATTTATTTATATGAATCCTGACCTTCAAGCTCACAGCATGCAGAATCCCCACTGAAGTTCACAGGCTTTTTGGGCTGCTGACATCCTGCAGAATCATATCTTAAAAACCTCTGCCTGGAAGACCTTTGAACTGAGCCTGGCAGCAGTTGTGAGGCTCCATGTGAACACAGGCATGCCACCACACTCTTGGATGTGGAGGTTAAAGAGACATCTGCTATGTGCAGTGACATGGTGACAAAGATGGAGTTCTCCATCTTTATGAGGGAAGGAAAACCAGCAATGCCAGAGGGCCTTGCTGCCATCCACAGGGACCTTGACAGGCTGGAGAAATGGGCTGACAGGAACCTCAGGAAGTTCAACAAGGAGAAGTGCAAAGTTGTGCACAAGCCCAGGCACCAGTAACAGGCTGGGAGCCACCAGGGTGGAAAGCAGCTTTACAGAAAAAGTCCTGGGGGGGCCTGGTGGTCACCAACTTGAACATGACCTAGCAACATGCCATAGCAGCAAAAGAAGGTTAACGGTATCCTGGGCTGCGTTAAGAGGAGTGTTGCCAGTTGTGGAGGGAGATGATCCTGCCCCTCTACTCAGCACTGGTGAGGCCACATAGGGAGTACTGGGTCCCTAGCACAAGAGAGACATGAACATTCTGGAGACAGTCCAGTGAAGGGCAACAAAGGTGATGAAGGCACTGGAGCATCTCTCCTGTGAGGAAAGGCTGAGAGAGCTGAGACTGTTCAGTCTGGAGAAGACTCAGGGGGATCTCATAAATATATAAAAATACCTGAAGCGAGGGTGCAAAGAGGACAGAGCCAGGCTCTTTCCAGTGGTGCCCAATGACAGGACCAGAAGTCATGGACACAAATTGAAACACAGGAGGTTCCCTCTGAACATCAGGAAACACTTTTTTCCCCTGTGAGGGTGACTGAGCACTGGCACAGGTTGCCCAGAGAGGCTGTGGAGTCTCCATCCTTGGAGATACTCAAAAGCCATCTGGACACAGTGCTGGGCAACCAGCTCTGGGTAGCCCTGCTTGAGCAGGGGGGTTGGATCAGATGACCTCCAGAGGTCCCTTCTTACCTCAGTCGTTCTGTAATTATGTGAACTTTCTCTGATCATACTCATAAGACCTAGGATATGTAATACCCTGATTCTTCAGAAGTTTCAGTTTATCCTGAAACCATGATGCACCTTGTAGTAACCGCACTATTTTGAAAATGGTTGTGAGCCTGGTAGCACTGTTTGAACTAGTTATGTGAGAATTTGTTGTTAAGGGTCTATGGTCTCTAAGGCAGGAACTTAACGTATGACACTGTTGCAGTGTTCACCTTTAGAAAATAATTCAGCCTTAGCTGGCCTGTTCGGTGTAATTTAAAATCTTTTATCTGCAGTATCTGTTTCATTAAAGCTCAAAACCTGATAGTTTCAAAGTAACTATTCTGACTTCAGCATTCATTGATCACAGATGGTCTCCTCTCTGTGCCGGTGAAATAGGGTCACTGCACATCTCTATATATTCTTGTTTTTTGGTGAAGGTTAGGAATCTAATCCTCTCTGTCCCCAGAAACAGTTGAAGATTTTTTTCACTCCAGCTGATCAGTGTGGTGTGGCTTCAAGGACAATTTTGGTGCATGACTTCAATAGAAACATGGGTTGACTCACTGGTATGGATAGCAGACCTAGGTTGGATAGCAGATCTAGGTAAGATAGCAGATCTACAGAAAAATGTTCGTATTCTTCAAACACCAGAACAACATGTACCTATTACAATTTTGAGTTGTTGTTTCAAAATCTCCCTTAATTAATATTTCCAGCATCTCTCCTAAACAGGTTTTTTAACTCAGAGATAAGAACTTGAAAGCAGTTTCTCCAGTAATTGTTTCTTTTTGTTGTTATGACATCCTCCTTGCAAATACTGTCTTTCGAGGACATTACTTGCAGGTGAGTTGTATATAACAAATATATCTATTCCAGGTAACAGAACAGCAATCTGCTGTCCAAATGGTTTGCTGAGAGCAGTGTTACCACTGTATCACAGGCTGTGAAGATACCATTTAGCAGCTCTCACTCACATATTTCAGACTTCTGAGACCAGAATTCTGGCCCAGATGCCCAACACTCCAGATGTGATAAATGGCAAAATATAATAATAGCTAGAAATGTGTCTGGTACATATTCCTAAATGGTGTTTTTACTAGTGAAAATGCTAGGATTTGCACATCTTTCAAGAAGAGTCAGTAATTGAAAACAAATAGCCCCACTAAGAGCAGCTGCTGATTTTTTCAACATGTCTTTTCATGTCTTCATTTTCTTAGTCAATGTAGGACAGATGGTTCAAGTATTTAGCTGCAGGTACAACTGCAGCTAGGGTAGGAAGGATATGTTTAATGCAGTGCAATCAACTTTCCAATCTATTTAAAGAGGGTTATCATTGTTTCTTACCAGTCAGCAGGAAAAGGGGAAGAGAGGACACCAGCACTTTCTGAAATAGAGCAGAAAATTGGGGTTGTTCTCTTCCTTCTACCCTGCCCCGCTCCACAGTGCACATATACATGCAGAAGTGCTCATGTTTCTGGAACCTGGTGAGGTATAGATTTAAAGCAAATGAAATAATAGCACAATAATGTAATATCTTGATAGGAAAGAGCTGCCAATATAATTAAGACTTGGTTATAAATCAGGATAATGAAAGTCATCCACCATCTAAACACAGAAAGGGGAAAGTTTTATAAGGAAAACATATTTTCCCTATCTTGCTATAAAACTTAGTTATAAATAATAATGTATTGAATGATTTTCCCATTCACATGTGAAATATGCATAATGAAAACATTGAGATGGGCTCTGGACATATGTATAAGTAGGCTGAGGATGACAGTTGTGAGGCAGATATATACATTTAGTTCTGAGATCAGAGAGAGTATATATGCAACCAATACACTGTAAAGAGACATGACTCCATGGGGCACGTTCAGGATCTTTTTTCTGACTTGCTGGTTTTGCTCATGAATCTAAGTCTGCTCAGCTGTAAATCTGGACATCAAGTCCTAGATAAAACACGTTTCTGTGTCCCTGCTGCACTGTGTTGGCATTTGACCGAGGCCACTTGTAGAGTAATTGTAGAGATGGTTCTGTGGGATGTGACCTTTTTGCTTGGAGTGGGTTGGGTGGCTTGTACAGGAACACAGCATTTGATCTGAAAAAGAAACTCAAACAAAAGAATAGGTTAGAAGCTAGAACTGGAAGAAGGCTTCTCAGATCTTTCTCCTTTCTTTCCTTCTGAAAAAAATGCATATCTGAACTCATGAAATCATGTCAGATTATTTCCATTTTTGAGACCATCAGGTGATAGTCTCATTAAAAAAAAATCAGTAAACTTTCTTCATTTGCATGTTTACAGAGCAGCATTTTGGATTTTTTCTCTTGAGACAGAATTTCATTTAGAGCTCCTGATATTAACTTTTACCTTGTTTTACAATAGGTCAACGAAGGGTTAAACAGTCACATTTACATACGTGGGTGTGTGTCCATGTTTCCTTCATGTTCTCTCCAGCAGATTTGAATCCCATCCTGATTTTGGCCAGTTTTAGTAGCCAGGTAGTGACCTCAGAGGTCATGAAGACAGGCGTTGCCCTGGAAGCCTGAACATGAGAAATCTACACTGAGTACTCTCACGGGGAACTTAAACGTGGAAAGAACTTCTGGGTGGCCAAAGATGAGAAGACGCTTCAGTCAGCACTCATATTTTTGACATTAAAGTTACTCACATGTAAGATCCAAATTCAAAGAGAAACCAGAAAGAAAAAGAAACCGGCACTCTTTTAACTTCAAAACAATCATTTAGGTTTTGGCTTAGGCAAGGGAGCCAGTAAATCAGCTAGCTGCTCACTTTTCCTTCTGCAAAGTACGATATTTCAGTGAGGGACTTTCAGAGCAATTGCCTTGATACAGAGATTGACAGCCAGCCAAGAAGAGAGAAACCACAGCAGAGAAGGCTCTGCAGGCATCATGGAATACCACCTCTGGTGGCTCAGTTTTGGGGCTTACCCCAGGGCTGGCAGGAGTGACCAGAGCAAGACAGAAAGTACTGAAGTATGACTTGTCCAGCTGGGCACTGTTGCTGTCCATTTGTGCCCAAGATTCCCTCCACTTTGCAAGGTTATCAAGGGAAGGGTCTCATCTGACCTAGTTCATCTCTCCCCTTAAAAGTCAGGTGGAACATCTAGATCTTACAGTCAGAAGCAGGTAAGCGTCTCCACAAGATATGTCATCCTATCTTAAACTGAGTGCCTAAAGTAAGCCTAACTGCCTTCCTCAAGTGCATATTTCTTGCCACTGACTGACAAAGAAGTTCACGTAACCAGCTCAGGCTGCAGCCCTAACTTATAGAGGGATTGAATTAGGTGAGTTGGATCCTCTCCAGGTTGTACGACAAGGCCAAGGAGTCACTGCTGTGCGCAAACCCTTTTTGCGGGGATTGCAAAGCCTGCAGAAAGTACTGGCAAAAGTTTGATCAATTCCTGTGCCAGTAGGACCGGGTCCCTGATTACAATCCAGCAGACAGTTAACTGCACTTTAAGTTCCTTCCTCATTAATATTTCCAGAAGTAGGAAGTGTTGCTATAAGGCTATTTTTTAATGTTGATTTAAATTATTCATAGCATTTACAAAGACTCTGTTTTGTCATCACAGTTATTGACCAGTTATGCCTACCACACTACCACTGCCCTTTAAAAGATCACAGAGGTTTTTATTTTTAATGAAAACAAGCTTTAAAAATATCCTTTGAGAACATTTCATTTTCCTTAATGCAGTCAGCTGAAAATACCCAGACTTTCCAAATGCGTTCATTTCTGATTTCCCTCTCCTTCCCTCACTGGGTCGGGTTGAAACTTTAGGCCAGTACTTGTGTTGTGCAGGGAAGCCGGGGCTGTCTTCATCCTGCATGACATGATGAGAGGTATGGCAGCAATGAGATGTCAAATGCCAGTTGAGAGAGAGATGTTTTGCTGGAAACCCTTTCCACGTGGCTCTTGAACATCTGATGCACAATGAAATGCAGGCTACAGTGAGTACAGTGTCAGTACATTGTCCCCATGTTTCCCAGTTTATTCTTTTTACTTGTTTTTTTGTCTCCATAAAGGCCCACACAGAATCACTTTAAGAGTGACTTACAAGTAGATGTATATGTATGCTCCTGCTCTCTGCTTTCCAGGTAATGATCCCGTCTGGAGGCTATAATTAAAAGCACGCACTACCTCCTTACCTCCTTAGGGACTGCAAGAGAGACTCACTGTTGCTTTTTCCATCTGACAAATGAAAAAAATCTCCTTTCTGCCTATCAGCTGCGAGGCAGACCAGGACCTGCTTCAAAGTGACCAGCCTGCCATCCGGCAGAGATACACATGGTGAACCATACAAAAAATACGGAGTTTCTTGTATCGTTGCAAACATAGGGCAAGACCCCGCGGGTGCTCTGAGTCAGTGTAACTCCACCAGTTGCAGTAGCGATTTAGGACAAGGTCTGTGGTGTCCTTGCAGGGATTACAGAGGGATTTTCTTTGCCTGTGCGGGTTCTTCACATCACAGCTTGTACGGGGTCTCTTCAGCCCTCACTAGCATGACTCAGTACTCCTGTGAGACAGATGGTGTCCAGATGGATAAGCTGTCTGCCTCATGTCAGCCAGCCAGAACAGCCAGGGAACTTGTGTAAGGGCACTAACTGGTACCAAGGGAGGTCATTAAGGGATTGCTTTCTAGACGATGAGCTGTGACATCTAGGACTTGCACACAGGAACTGTAGTGTCTGACCTTTAAAATACGGTTTAATTAAGATGGACACTGGGTATATTTGTACCCACAGGTTTAGTTACTGAGACACAACACCACACTCAGCTGTACCACTTCTCACCCTGGGCTGGCAGGTGTGAAACCAGCCCTTGGGCCTCCGCAGCCCTCCCGCATCTGGAGCTAACAGGGTCCTGACTTAGATTTGCCTGCCCTTGCTGAAGTGGGACAGGGCTCTTTCCCACGTGTTGGGTGGTGTGGGGAGGCTCTCGGCTCCCTCTGTGCTGGGGTGGCAGGGGAGGGCCAGCTGCTGCCCCGGGTGGCCCCTAGCCACACTGGGCAGCACGTGCAGGGCTGCCCCTTGTCTGAAGGCGGCATGGAGTCTGGTGGCAGCGTGAGACCGGCTCATTCGATCTGTGCATGGGAAGCATGTCTCGTTTTCCTTTCCACCCACACACCAGCTTACAGAGAGAGCTAAGACCGCCATCGTTTCTGTTCAGGTTATTTTGTCTTGTGACACGGGAGGTAGACAGGACAGCCAGCTGTGATGGCACCGCATGGCTTGTCTGAGCACTTTCTTTTGTAGTTAAAAGCACTCAGTCCTCACAGGACTGGAGTTCAATAAATGTAACGAACCGAAACTGGTTCTAAAGAAGAGCACTTTGGAGCAGAATCTGACCCCATTTGCTTTCTCTGCCTTTTGCCTTTCAGGCAGGTAGTACAACGCAGTTGTAAGGATGACTGCAATGCTGTAGTGATACATTTGAATCAAACAGAGTACATACCATTACTACTACTTGGTTTATAATAAAGTTACTGTGTCAGATTCCTTTTTTTTGTAGCACTACTAGAAGAAAACTGTGTCTGCTTCTGTTGGTATGGTGCTCCTCAGTCTGATTCACTCCTATTAGCCACAATTTCCAAAGCATCAGTGTTTGCTGTAACTGTCCCTGAGCAGAAGTAGAAATCAGAGGACAGATGAATGTTACCAGATAATAAAGTCTTTTTAACACCGTCACTGTCACTTTTAGTTTACTGGACGTTGCAGACTATTGTATTACAGTCTAAACTCCCTTTCTCTGGAACATGGGGTTTTCCTACAGACCATCTCAAGGTGGAGTTCATAGTTGTTCTTGTGATATTTATCCCCCAAATTTCTATTTTCAGTAAGTCAGCTTGGGAAAGAAATAAGAGGCACTCTACCGCTCTTGTGTACTTTCAGCTCTTGTATAGATGTATTGGGTTTGTGTGGCAAGGTTTTGGTAGCGGCGGGGCTACAGAGGTGGCTTCTGTGAGAAGCTGCTAGAAGTTTCCCCTATGTCCCATAGACCCAATGCCAGCTGGCTCCGAGATGGACCCACTGTTGGCCAAGGCTGAGCCCATCAGCAACAGTGGTAGCATCTCTGTGATAATGTATTTAAGATGGGGAAACCCCCTATGCAACAGCAGCTGGAGAGAGGAGTGAGAACATGTGAGAGAAACAACTCTGCAGACACCCAGGTCAGTGAAGAAGGAGGAGGAGGAGATGCTCCAGGCACCAGAGCAGAGATTCCCCTGCAGCCCATGGAGAAGACCCTGGTGAGGCAGGCTGTCCCCCTGCAGCCCAGGGAGGTCCAGGGTGGAGCAGATCTCCACCTGCAGCCCGGGGAGGACCCCACACCAGAGCAGGTGGGTGCCCAAAGGATGCTGAGTCCCTGTGGGAAGCCCACACTGGAGCAGGCTCCTGGCAGGACCTGTGGCCCCGTGGAGAGAGGAGCCCATGCTGGAGCAGGTTTTCTGGCAGGACTTGTGACCCCGTGGGGGACCCATGCTGGAGCAGTGTGCTCCTGAAGGACTGCAGCCCATGGAAGGGACCCACGCTGGAGCAGTTCGTGAAGAGCTGTGGCCTGTGGGAAGGACCCACGCTGGAGAAGTTCATGGAGGACTGTCTGCCGTGGGAGGGACCCCATGCTGGAGCAGGGGAAGAGTGTGAGGTGTCCTGCCCCTGAAGAGGAAGGAGCGGCAGAGACAAGGTGTGATGAACTGACCCCAACCCCCATTCCCTGTCCCCCTGCGCTGCTGGTGGGGAGGAGGTAGAGAAAACCAGGAATGGAGTTGAGCCGAGAAGAAGGGAGGGGTGGGGGTAAGGTGTTTTGAGATTTGGTTTTATTCCTCATTACCCTACTCTGATTTTATTGGTAATAAATTAAATTAATTTTCCCCAAGCCGGGTCTGTTTTGCCTGTGACAGTAATTGGTGAGTGATCTCTCCCTGTCCTTAACTCGACCCACGAGCCTTTCATTATATTTTCTCTCCCCTGTCCAGCTGAGGAGGGGAGTCATAGAGTGGCTTTGGTGGGAACCTGGTGTCCAGCCAGGGTCATCCAACCACAATAGATAAAGTCTTTGACTACATCCATCTACATGTGAAATCTTTCATTGTTTTACAAAACACTGATATAAGACACACAAGGGCTAAAACAGTAAAAATTCACCCGCTGTTGTAATTAAAGTTTGTATAACTTTTTTTTTTTTTGTAAATACAGACTTCAGTTCCCACATCTTCTTTGCTATTCATCTTGGATCAGCTAGGTTAGGACTAGAATTAATCAAGTAGGCACTGCTATTCTCATCAAGAGTTTAAGAAACAATGAACTGATTGGCATTTCATATCATAGCAGGCTTTAACAATCATTAAAAAATAATTAACAGTGATTTGGCTTGTTTGCCTATTTTTTTGTAGAAATGCTATGAAACTGTGCTATTACTGATGCTAATTTTAAAGTAGATTGTTATCCAGCTGCTCTTTAATTGTAATACCTCTAAGGTTGTGATGGGAACAGCTTGATTCAGTTTGGATGAACTGACTGCTGAAATCACAGCTGTACCCTGAGCTGCCTGTTAAAACCTGCCCTCACTGTGCCCAGCTCCCTGCAGTCAGTCTCTTCCCAGAAGCTTTTTCCTTCTGCTTCATGCTCAGAAGTCCCCAGCCCTGTGCGCATACAAGTCTGGGAAGAGGTGGTTGTTCTCAGGTGTTTGTCCAGGCCCTGCCCTGATCTGTCCCCAGGAGGCCAGGGACATCCACAGGGCAGCTCACCCCCTAATAATCTGTTCTGGCTATTTACTGCAGCAGAGAGTGAGGCAGCCCCATACCTAACTGACAGCAGCAAGAGTATCCAGCAAGGTCCCTCACTGCATTAAAGTATTGGCCTATTGGAGGCAGACTCCTGCAGTCCTCAAATATCTCTTTTGGCAATATCCTCCCTCAATTCCCCAGGAGCAGCCAGGGTTATGGATACTGAAACTGATAGATGTCTGATACACATGTTTTTTAATAACTGAATCATAAAATATTCAGAAACCCCTGGGACTGCAGTGCCCGGTCTCTAGTCATGACCTAGCATAGTTCTCTGAGCAGCTGCCTCTCATGGCCTGAGGGCTTAATTTAGAGTCCATTGAGGTGAGCATGAGCTTTCTGTTGGCACTGGTGATGCTGGATCTGGCCCAAAGGCCATCATCTTATTCCTACAGGTGATCCTTAAGGAGTCTGTGCTAGAAGCATTAACTGTGTTACTGCTATACCATGCTGGCCTCCCCAAACCTGAACAAATACCTCCTGAATCCCTTTCCTCCTCATGTAGTATTGGGAGGGAATTTGGGTGTTATTTTTCCTCTGAGGACTAGGACAGATAAGCATAGGTAGAAAGTCCTGCTATAGATCTAGATGACATTTGATGCTGGATCTGGTTTGAGCATCCCTAGGCAGCATCACATCATGCTGGGCAGACCTATCAATTCTGGGGTTGTAGGAGATCTATTAACATGCCACATTTCAGCCTACTTTATCCATTACAGTTAGACAACCCTGTGTTACGTGGTTGATGAAACATGACAGGGCACCACAAAGGGCTGCTACATAACCTGGAATAAACTTTGGGACTAACTCTGCTCAGAGGTCTGAGGAACAACTTTCACTGGTATAGAAGTGGTAGATTTCTATATTAGCAGTGAGTTAAAAATGCAGAACAGCTGCTTTCTCATAGTGGAGGCTCGTGTTATCTGACCACAGAGAAAAGGGCATAACATTGGGCAAATTGCAGAAGTCCCCATGTCCCCCACAAATGCACCTGTGAGCTCCTGGGCCCAGGGTTTGTTGGAGAGAAGCACTCTGGCTGAGTGTCTGCAGGTGTGAAACTGGGATCTGCGTGGGGAAAAGCTAAATGAGCAACTGGCAGAGCAGGGATGGGAAACAGTAAGCAAGGAAGGCGGACACAGGCCTTGCAGGTCATGAGGTGTCAGGGCCTCACCACATAAATCCCATTTCTTAGAGCTTAATCACATACAGAAGAGAGGGCACAGTTAATCAATCAAACCTGATCAGGCAAACCTGTCTTAGAGGTGCAGGTAGTTCAACTCTACCTGCGTAGCTTCTGGCCCATGGACTTTGGATCTACTATAAGGGCATGCAGTTAACACAGAAAATTCCCGATTTGAAACTTGCCAGTTTTATCTGTTAGTGTTGTTTTCAGCTGTGAATTCTTTTCTACTTGGTTGCTCTGTGTCTTTAGAGCAGGTTCAGTGTAACGTAGTCACTGGCTTATGTGTGTCCTTCTTTATTATCACAGCTCAAGTGAATGCCTTCTGGAAGGCATCATCCCTGAGGATACTACTTACTGAATCAGTCTTGCAAGCTCTTGTAACGTACCTGCAGCCAAGCGCAAAGAGGATTCACAGCTACTAAACATTTTCTGGCCACTGAGGGAAGAGCTTATCTCAAATGCTGTTCTTGGAAATGAGAGCAGCTTATAGCATCAGCCCTGTTGCTTTTCTAGCAGCATCTCTCCAGCACTGGGGAAATGCACTGCCCATTAAACAATGTGTGACTAATACCCTTAATGGCTACATTAGAGGGCGCCCCTTTTTAACTGATTTTTTTGGTTCTTGGAGGCAAGGCTGTTGGATTTGACAAGGAAGCAAGAGCCAAGGGCATGGGTCAACTTTCAAAATGGTGTGTAGCAGAACTGCAAAGCAGAGCATGTTAGAGAGGTTACAGAGAGGAGAAAACTGGCTGCAGTTGGATTCATCCAGGTCTTTCTCTGCATTTCTGAATGTTATTGCTGTGTATTAATATTGTTTCTGTGTTTACTCAATATTTCGGCTACTGATAGTCAAACAGCCAGATTTTTAGCTTAATTGATTGACACAGCTCCTATAAACTCAGCCAAGTTTGTACCACCTGACAGTCAAGCGCCAAGGAATATTTTTGAAGTGTAATTTTGATCATTACCCGCAATCAATACAAATGCTATTTTTAATCACTAGGCTTAATGGGGAGATTGTCACTGCTGTGAGGACAGAGTAAATTCTGCTGTGTCTCTCAATCATGTTGTCTTCCCTGGTCCCCTTACCCTGGGCAGCACAGTCAGACTCAGCCCAACTTCTGCTATTCCTGTCCAGTCCCTGGACTCCAGTTTTGCAGGCGAGGAGCAGCCTCAGGCTACCCTGCACTGTGAGTGTAGCTGTGATAGGTGTTCAGGAGCAAAGTCTTACTACGCTGCTGTCTCCTTTGGGAGGTTAAATCGGTGGGCATGTTTTGCTGGATACATTCCAAAGCAGCAGTACCATTCTTTGAATCAAATGAACCAATCTTTGAAGCCAACCGTTCCAGTTCATCCTTTAGGTAACTTACATCCAGTCTTTGTTCCATACCCTCTGTCGCTATTTCAACAATTTCCTGCATCAGGATATTTTACTGCCAATGACACTGACTTTTTTGATTAGTTTAATTTTTGTTCTGAATGAAATGGAAAATTCCATACAGATGTGTTTATATATGCCCTTTATGTAAATTTATAAGGGCTTGCACACGGGGCTTGTAATAAAGTGTTGGTCAGCCTTAGCTGGAAGGGTTTGTTGCTAATGCTGTCAATACGAGTGTGTAATGTACATACTTATAGAACAGGATTCAGCCCCAGCAGTGACCTTGGAGATGCTCAGATGTGGTAGTCTGCCCAGAACTTTGCATATACTGTGCTACATAATAGTAATAGGAGGGGCTGTAACTACATCATCTCTCCAGCCTAATTCTTCATACAAATGATTTTAATTTCAGTGGAACCAAAAGTCCACCCTTGTGATATAATTACCTAGTAAGCAGAACTTAATATTATTTTTGAGGCAATGATTCACCTATACTGTTCCATATCTGGCTCCAGATCTACCATTTTCCTTTTTATTCAAGAAGTCTTACAATGAACACAGTTTCCACTATGCTGATTATCATTTCTCTGAGACTCAAAGCAGATGAGAAAGCCCAGTGGGTGAAGCTCAGGCAAACCCTATATGTTTTCTGATGTTCTATAACAAAATAAAGACATCTGGTTAATGAACTAGTTTAAGAAGAACAATGAAGTATCAAGAATCCTTTCCTAGCACTTATATTAGAGGCTAAGCATTACTCAGACTGCCTGATCTAAGAGGAAGTCTTTGCTTCATTTGCATTCCTATTAACACACACACCAAACTGCCTGAGCAAAAGAGCAGGAAAGGAAGAAGACACAAATGAAGTGAGACTGCAGTCCTATCCCCAAAGGACCAGGAGGATTTTGAGATTTATTTTCATGCCTTTTTTTACTTGTTGTGTTCCTAAGTTAGGAGGAATACAAAATAAAGGACCAAAATCAAGGAACTTGCTGACTAGGGATCTGTCCACTACCATGACTGTGGCTTGCCACAGACCAGAGGTGAAGCCAATATATTAGCTAGAAATTCACAATGCATTTGATTGCTTGACTTGTTTGTAACTCGACATTCAGTTTCACAGCCCAGCCCTTACCCCACTGCTTTAATAGAATAAGTTTGATTTAGTTGGTTCTTAGAAGAACATCTAGCAATAAAGATGTTCTCAAAGTAATGTAACAAACCTGATAGGAGCAGCAAATCTACAGCAAAGCTGGCCTATCCTAAACTTCTTGCCATCTAGCTTGGGGTAGAGAGAGGGACATAGTGAAAACACTCTCTATCAGGCTGCTAGGGTGGCTTGGGGACTGGTGAGGTCAGGTACCCACCGTCGAGAGGGCAGCTTTCCTTGGCAGGCATCAGGCACCGGCTCTTCAGTGAGCAGCAAGCAGTTGGAAGGCAGATAGCACTGAAAGCATCCATTATTGTGACAACCTGCTTCAGAGCAATCGTTAAAAGGTCCCGGGTGAAGATAGCAGGGAGGGAAGCATCCAGAATAGTTTTTTTAATCCTGATAACTGTACAGCTGCAGGCTAAACAGAGTGAATGGTTTTCAATTTTTGCCCCTCCTGTTTCTGTTTTGCCATCAGCTGTATGCTCTGCATGAGGCACACAGCTGCCGTGGTACTTTGCAGGGACAATCTTTGTCGGTGTTGGTTGAATAAGGCTGTATTTCAGGTGCAGATTTTTCGTTTCTTTCTTTTGATCTGGTCTGGCAGTGCATTCTGTAGGAAGAAAACACGAATTGTAAGAATTAATCAGCCTTGATCTGGGATGCGCAGTGAGTGGTGGTGGTGGACAGAGCAAAAAGCTGTCTGTTATTTCTCCCATGTTTTTCAGTTGTTCAGATTTGTTTGAGGGTATGGAGACCATCTGACTCACCCTCACCATCAGCAGCACTACTAAGAAAATGAGTCGAAAGTGGAATCACAATTCTTTTCTAATGACGAAGTGTACCAGAGGCATCCTCTGTCATTTTGAACAGCCTAGGCACATGAAGAATGGGTGACTAATGCCCACAGCACAGGTTTTATTTCATTCGATTATGTCATCTGTAGTTTCAGCACTTTCGCTAGAGGACTTCTTCACTTCTTTATATTTAAAGGGTATTTTTGCCTAAATGAACATTTATTACTTCACAGGTCAGGTCATAGCTAAGGAGGCAAAGCATTAACAAGAAGGGCAAATGGAGACAGTAATTTCTTTTAAATACTGAATCCCTTTTGCTGCTATCTTTGTCAGCGACCTACTAATGACTCATTGCATGGAGTTAGGGTATAGGAAGATGTTAGGCAGGACTCCTGAGATCCCTTTCAGCCTGTTTTCCATGATTTTACACACAGATCAGTTTCTTCTAGGCTGTTTTCAAATGCCCAAGATGTCTTGTTCTGGGCTGTGTGTGGGAAAGGAGACACAGCTGGGGTTGTCTTTTAATTTAATCTTTCTTGCTCTAATTCACTGAAGTATGTTGTTTATGTTTGCATGGATGGGGAAATAACCTTGTTTGTGTTCTGACAGTCACTGTGCTGCTTTTCTGGAGCCTCTTAGTAGAGAGGCACCAGGGTCATCAAATAACTACATTTAAATACATAGTTATTTTACATTTAAAATAATCAACATACATGTAGACAAAGCAGGCACAACAGAGGCAGTCAGCTAGCCTTTACTCTGCCCTGTCATAATACTGTACAGTAACCACAAAATCCTGATGATTGCATGGCTGGATATTTTATAATCAGTTCCTTGACTGTCAGTTTCCCAGCTTATATTGCCTGAGCTTTGGATAATTATAGTAGTCCCTTAATGTGTTTTACCCTTGAATTATTGACAAGTGCTTTCAACCTTAAATCCACTTAAATGTAGAATAGATTTCTGAAGTGATCATTATACTGTCTTGTGTTTCTTTTCTACTACCCTTCAGAGACTATATAATATTTGTATATTTACATTTATATACGAAGGAAGTGTCTGAAAAACGCCTTGGCTATGGACATATAATGAAGTATCTGAATGGGATTGTTACGTGGTCTCCTCCTCCCTTCTTTTTGCTTGTTTGTTATATCACATCTAAAATAATCTTGCTTTTTTCTTCCTTTTTTAATTGAAGTTTCCCTTAAGAAGGAATTTTGCATATATTTAATATGACACACCAGACATGCAATAGCAACAGGTACAAAAATAAACTTGACACTTTTTATTGAGAGAAAGATTTGAAAACAATACAATCATTACATTTTTTCTGGCTGACAAGGGCAGGATGATTCCTCCTGCAGTCTCAGCCTGGTTGGTTTAGTTGATTTTGATAAAAGTTGTGGTCATGCTCAATTTTTCCTAGCCATATATTAATTTCAACATGTTTTCGATCTGATTTAGAGGTACTGGAAATTATTCTAAGCATCTATGTTAGGGGTCTATCTGAGTCATGTCTTGGAGAAGTCATTCTTCTTCTTTGTATTATTGGGAATTTAAGAAGATTTTACTGCTAGATATTTATATGTAAAAAATGAGAATAATCCCAGTATTTTTGGTGCGATGACCTGTACAGCCCTGTCACTGTAAGAAATCACCAAATAAGCACAGTGTGCTTGCTCCAGGCACAGCTACTGCCTGACTCCCCAGGAAAGGACATTTCCCTCCTCTCCTCCACAAGCTTAGAAGATGCACCTTGGCTGACCAAGCAGACCCTTCAAGGTCTACAGCCAGGTGTGCTCCTGGGGCTCACGGTGCCTATAATACAGTTTAGAGCTATAAGTGTTCTGGACTTGCCTTCATTCAGAGGAGGGAAGCAGGGCCAGATGTGGGAGTGAGCTGAGACCCATTTGGACTACTACTTCATCTGCTTCTTTCTTTTCCCTTCCCAAGCAGTGTCAGTATCTGGATTTAGGCCTATGTTCCTTAAAAGGATAAACTCTGCACACTCAGCAACAGGCAAAATGCATTTATAAATGGATTAATCTCTTTGCCAGCTGAGTTTATTTTCAGGTAATCTCAGCCCTTTCCCCTCTCCTGGATTTCAATATACACAGGCCCATGTAAAACTAATGATATAAATCAGGTCAGCTCTGAGATTAGAGGTGTGGGAGTGAGGCAGAGAGAACTTAATCAGTGCCTGCACGCTGCTACGATGCTAATGACATGGTTACAAGGAGCAACTTTAATCCCAAATGTCCTATGTGTTCTGCAAAAAAGTGTCAAGCCAACCTGCCTGGATTTAAGATAAATCCACTGAAACGAAGTGAATCATGGCCTTTGCCTTTTTTTTTTTATAAGTGGCAGATGTGAGTCTAAAAAAAAATCAAAACCTCATTGAAACGCAGGGGTTTAAAAATAGAAGCTAAAACAGTTTCAACATTCTGGCTAGATGGCAGATCATCTGGCTGTGAAAAATAATAAAAATATATTTTAGAAAACAGAAAAAGTTTCATTAGAGCAGTGAAGAATGAAAGCTAGAGAAAACCCGTAATATTTCTGCAGTATGATCAGCATTACACAGGTTCTGGCCTTAATTGCCTGCAATAATTGTAGTTCAGCATATGCAAAACTATGAGCTGGCTAGCTGTGCAGTTCCATGCTGTAATTATTACAAACATGAATAATTAATATTTGGGGAGAGTATTCTTGGTAAAAAGGTCTTTTTTAAATTCTTTCCCAAGGTGCTTTGTTATGTAAGTGCACAAATCCCAGACTGGTACTTCTAATTAAATCAGAGGTTGCTTCTGAGGTGAGCACGTTAGATAACAGAGACAGTAAGCAGAGTGGCCAAGCACACAGATCATTGACCTTATTTTTAACCTCTTCACCAGACTTGGTCTATCTTTCCTCAAATAGATCAGCTACTAATAGGAACAGTACCTCCTACTGCTTTTGGGCCTTGTTAATGTTTTTGTAGGATCAGTTTGGATTAGACTGTCAGCCAGCTTCTATGGGGAGCCCGAACTTTTAACACTGCTGGAGAATTTGGCTTGAAAATGCCAAAGCCACAGCTACAGGACCAGGATTTAATCAAATACGGTAGACAGCGAAGCACAAGTGACAAGCTCCCATTAGGTATTCAAACCTTACTGGATACTAGCAATGTTTGGGTCCAGTTAGCTCCATCTTTCACCAGGTGCTTTTGTACTTTTGCACTTAAATTAGTAGTGTATTTCTGGGTTTTATTCACAGTTCTTTACTGATTTAACATAGTAATGTAGTGCAAAATTGTATTGATAGTTGTTCTCATGCTTATGGAGTTCATGGCTTTGGATAATAATAAGATCTGAGAAACAACCTGATTTTTCACTGAAACAAGTAAATTAAAGAAATGGTTTCTTAATGGGGAAAAAAACTCCTGGACAACCAGGATGGCCCTGGGAAGGAAGACTGTATGACAAGAAAACATTAAAAGAATTCACTCCTTTCATTTAGTGGTAGATTTCAGGATGGGATCCAGAGTGCACACAGCTGCCTGGGTCCTGCCTGCCTCAGACTCTGGCCCTCTACCAAATGGGTACAAAACAACCAGGGAGCACCGGGGGGGACCACTCTGCTGCTGCAAGGTGCGAGCTGTGCTTTTGGGTCAGGACCCTGTTGCTGGTGGGGCAGTGGTTGTGGTGGTCCCAGCTGGGAGGAAGGCAGGGAGCAGGGCCAGGAGGGATCAGGAGCTGCAGGGAGAAGGTGAGTTGGGCATCAGGCCCCTGTACCACAGGGACAGTGAGCTGGAAAGCAAAAGCCATACTGGGAAAGGAGATTGGAAAGGAGAAGGGATTGAGAAGGGCAAGGGAGGAGAGAGCAGATATTTCGAGTTGACTCCATAACCAGGAGGTCATCAGAGGAGGGAGGAACTGTGTAGGTTAGAGGAGTGGTGTGACAAAAATGGTCTTTAGATTGCTGTGTGCTTTTAGTACAGGAATACATAGGTGTAACAGTCAAGACATCCAAAAAAGGACAGCCAGCATCCTCTACCCATTATATAGGAGGAAAGACAAAGTCCAAAGATCTGGAACAGAGCTGCCTACTTCAGTCTGTAAAATAGTCAGAAGTGCAACACTTAATGCAAATGCAGATGCATTGGAAAGTGCTGACTTACAGCTCTTTTTCTTCACACTTGATGAGGATGAAGCACTATTCCTGGGGCCAGACTGCATTGGTTCTGCAGGGCTAAAGGGGGCAACAGGGTGGTGGAGTCTCTTGTGGAGATACACAGCCCATTTACATTACAGAACTGTGAGTCTCCTTCCAAGTCTGAGCAGGAGGGTTTGAGCAAAAACAGGCTGGGGAGCATAGTGACAAGGTGAACAGATCAGCATCCTCTTGTCATTTCAGTAGCAATATCAACAAAACTTCCGGACAAATAATTTATTAATTGAAAATGCATGCATTTGGCACATCGTTCAGCTGAATGTAGAAAAATGATGGTACCTGGAGAAACAACACCAAATTAAGCTAAGCTTGGTTTTAGTTTAAAAAGCAACTGAAATAACCACACCTTTGATTTGAGAAGGTTGACATTTTTGTTAAGTTGTTTTACTAAAGAATGGATTTTTTTTTACATGAAATAAAATATCTCTACTTGAAGTTTCTAGGCTAATTAAACTGATCCTGAAAGAGCAAATCAGGCCTAACACCTCAGACAGGTCTACAGAACCTATTCAAGAAAAGGATCCTTCCAGCTCTGGTAAGGAGCCATGCTTAGGTGAGATAACAAGACCAGTTTATTTATTTTTTTTAAAGAGGTTAAAATACTAATATTTCCTTCTTTGCCATATATTTTATACCAGAAATTGGTTCTTCCACGAGAACATGACCATTTATTTTTGTAATCTTTCAGTTCAGCCCTGGGAGTGAAGAGATCTACGTTTTATCTAAGTCCACGGTAGTGAAATTCTGGGTGAACTAAGAATAAATGACCATCTTTATTACAAAGTCCCTGTTGGCTATAGAAGCATCCAGTAGCCAAATGCTTCCTTATGCCCATAAATTTGTTTGTAAAAGCCTATTTCATAGCTTCCAAAAACCACAAAAAAATCTCAGGAAGGTGTTTCCTGTCTCTTGCCCATCAGTCATGGTCTGCAATTGTCAAAATTAAATTAAACTTCAAATACTCAAAAGCATGTGCCTGAATTGCATATGCACTGCAGAACTAAGGCCATACACCTGAAGACAAAACCCCTGTGCTGCTTAGGCAAAGGCAATTTCACCAGCTGACATATGTCAGCAAGCTGGCAGCTACTGTGAGCGCTTGAGCATGATGATGATGTGATCTTGTATTTATCTTAAGATTGTGCTCAGAAATCCACTTAGCTGAATTTATTTTTTTTTTGTATTTCCACTGAGGTTGTGCACGGTAGGCAGGAGATGCAAAGCCTTGTGCATGAGCACGAGATTTAATGCAGGGCATCATGTGTATATAGATGGAGCTTGAGTCCCGAATCAGCAGATGTGTTAAGCACATCTTAAAGTCCCAGAATATGCTACAATGCTGCATTGAATAAAGACAAAACTCATTGCATGCTTAATGGTAAATACTTTGCTGGAGTGGGACCTTACCCATCAACCTATTCCAGGTGGTGTCTAATTTTGGAAATTGCTGTTTCCTGAAACATCAGTGTCACCTGCTGCACAACGCTTTTTACTTCTGTCTCTGCAATTCCCAATAACTTTGTGTTCTTATCTGCACATCCATGGTGAGATTCAGCACCAGACCACAGACACTTACGTTTAGATACCTGGATGTAGGTAAGGATATAGGAATTAGGTGTCCAAACTTTGTTACACTCAGTGGAAACCTAACGGATGCAGCTGACAGACTGCTCTCTGCTGTGAGCTCTTCAAGTCACCCTTAAACAGCAGTCTACATGAGGAGCTCCAAACTCTACTGAGTTTGCCTATGGGAGGAACCTAATGCCCTTTGGGTGTCCTGCCTGATCTCCTGCTGAAATTTGGAAAGGCACGAGTCTCCTCTGTAACTTGTGCCGCATCTGCCACCCTTGTGCAGTGCTCCCAGGTGTCCTGTGACATCTCTGATGGCACTTGACATCTATACTTGGCAAATGAGTCAAGTATTTTATCTTCAGTGACTAGAGCAGGAACTTCTACACATAGACACCTACATTTAGACACTGAAACGTCCTTCAGGATGGAAAGTATCAACTTTTTTTAAAACTATTCTCACATTATCCATACAAAATCTATTCCAAAATATTTATATTCTTTAATGCTAAAAGCAACAAGAGAGTCTTGCCTGAGTTTTAATGCAGGTGATTAAAAATTTGTACTGCCTTGCCACTAAGTGAATTGGCAGCACAGCACCAACCGTATGGTCTTCTTTTAGGGAAGAGTAAGGGCTCTGTACAGCTAAGAGGTATCTGAAATTTTTCTCTCTTTACAGCACTTTGAAGTTCTCCCTATAAACTCTTGACTGAAACCCTTGACTGCACAGATTTTATTTTGCAGGCAAGATAGGATAAGTGACTGTAGAAAATCTCTTTTCTCCCAGGGCCAGCAACTCTGATCAAAAGAACCCAATGCATGGCCTTTTGCAAAACTAGCAAAAGATATGAGGTTTCAATATTGATGTGCCATGCATATCCAGTGCCTTAAGAAAGAGCAGAAAGAGTTTTTTGCAGCTGAAGAGTTGGGGGCGGGGGGAGAAGTAAAAAAGAAAGTTTCTAAGCACCTTGCCTCAAATGTAAACTTATCTAAGGTAAGTCAGCCTGTGAAACATTCGCACTATTCCCATAGTCTTAACTGGTTGTAACTTTCTGTGCTTTCATTTGGATGTGCTAGGATATGGCAGCCTTTGGTAATTTATGTTATTTTAGACCACTGTAGATAGTGTTTTACAGCCATTAACCTCTCAGCTATTAAAGCTATTAAACTTAAGGAATTTGAAGCATCTAAGTACTGGGAATACTTTCTGACTTGTGCATTTCTCTCATGTCCTGAGGTCCAAGGAAGGATATAACAGAAGTTGTATGTTTATAAGGTCTGTCTGTATTTAAAAAAAAGAAGAAAAAAAAAAGATTAAGAGCTTACTAACGCAATTGCTGTATCAGATGTAATACTTTGTTACATCATGATGCCTCTTTGATGATCTGACACAAGCTCTGCCTGTGTAACGTAGCTTTGCTCCAAAAGCTAGATTCAGGCCAGCCTGTTTGGCTGAACAAGAAGAGGAGAGTACAAAGCAGTGCCATCATGCCAAAGTGAGGCTGGTAGGAACAATTCGGCCTTCTGTGATCTGCACGCTCTCCCTTGCGATGCCAAGACCATGCACTGTGGGAGCTGGATGTCCTTCTGGACACCTACTAGGCGACATCTAACACAGCTGGCAGAGCAATGGGACAGACCTTTTTGGAAGGCTGGATGAGGAAAGGGATGGAGATGGATAGGAGGAATGGAGAATGTAAGCAAGCCTGACACTAATCATCATACTTTTTATAATTTTCTTTAGGATTTCTGACTAAACAAGCATAGGAAAATATACAAGGTGTACAAATTTTGGTTTTTTTCCCCTTAATAACTAAAAACATAAGGACTTTAAAATCCCATATATGAGAAATGTATCAACCAAGCATTAACACTGAGGGGTACAGAGACAGATGTAACATGTCTAGATAATACAAAATAGGTAAGCAAAATCTTAAGTCCTCACCCATTTTAGTTTTGTATAAAATCCTGCTGACACTAAGCAAAACTGTTCAGAGCTACTTCATTGTACAGACATTCTAAGCATTTTCACATTGGAGTAACTAACTATTCACTGTATGTGTATAAATTAAAGAGGACACCCTAGAGGACAATCTTAGAGGACAACCACTAACTTCTCTCTATATTTGTTGAACACGGAGCCTAGTCCATAAACCCAGCATAGACGGCCACATATTAGACAGCTACGGTTAGGTGAGTTGGATCCCATTTGCTGCTTTTAAAATCTCTTGGTCTGATAAGGGGGAAATGAACAAACTTTCCACAACGTGAAACTATAATTTATCAGAGATAAAATGACCATTTTGCTTTATGTACTTATATTTTCTATGTCTTCTACAGCTGCAAAAAGAGTAACTAGCAAATGAGAAAAACACCACAGACTGATCTCATGTGAATGATGACAGCTTCAGCTGGTGAAGGTCTACTAATAGATATGTTTCAAAAGAAAGAGAGAAAGGAAGAAAGAAGGACAAATTTAAATAATGACCTGGCTCAACACTTGATTATATTCTGCTTAAAATTGGGCTGTAAAGGTATCCATTTAATGAGACAATGTACTTCCTTGCTGTGCAGTGTCTGCTCCAATCTTATCTAAAAGAGTGGAGGTACATCTCTGTAACCTCATTTTGGTGACAAAACACGGTGTTTATGCCAGTAATATTGCAAAGATGAGTATACTGAAACTGGCAACTCAACATGAACAGTGCTGAAGGCCTTAATAAGGAAATCTTCTGTCTTCCAGTATCCACAGTTTTAATTCTGTATTTTGAGGTTTTAAAATTCATTAAACTATTCCTTGCCTTATTCATCCGAGTCATTCTTCAATCTCCTTCCAGCATTCTGTTTCTGATTAATAGTTATTATTAAGCAATCATGGGAAAATTACTATTTTGTCCTGGAAAGCTCAGCAGTTCTAATAATGGTTAGGATTTCCACAGCTGAATGTGAACATATAGAATACAATCTGAAGCAATGCTTACCTTTTAAAATCTCTCTCTAAAGAACATTGTGTTTTTTCGCATTTTCATTATGTCTGTGAGCTACTGTGTTTTCTCAATAGTTTATTTTAATAAAGCTGATATTTCCTTATGTGTAGTAAACAATAAAGCTGATCTTTCTACTGCACAAACTATGTTGTAGAAATAATTAAAGCTATAATTGTGCAATGTGCCAAAAAGAAGGGTAAACTGGATAATCCAAACATCTGTTTTTGTTCACAAATGCAATGTAGAGATCCATGAACCCATCCAGAGTAAATACAGACTTCTTTGTATTTAAATTCAAATTAACTACCTACAGAAGAAGATGCCTATTTTTTTATTAGAACGGTTGGGTTTCAAGGTTCTTAACAATGAGGCTCAGTACATATTTCAGGTGAAACCATGGAAACAGCAGGAGCCATTTTACTCAAAATAGAAATACCACAAATGACCTTGACATTTAAAAGCTGATGCTGCACATTGTCATTTAGATTGTGAACGATGGGCATATTATCATGTCCTCTGTTCCAAAATTGTTCTTGGTCTTCTAGGAAGGATTATTTGAAAGCTGGGGACTTCCCTCATCCTCCCTTTTTATGGCTGCAAGGTAGGAAAGTAGGAACTCTGCAGGAAGGCATGACAAATTGTAAATGATGGCAGTGGAGCAGTACTCAGAGGAGTTCATTTGCACCTGAAGACTGTAGTTTGAATTCTGTCTGAAGACCTAACATGCAAAACTTCTCCCGTCAGGTAGCCAAGTGTGAATGGCTTTTTGCTGTCTATGTGCAGAGACACAGATTTTTCCTATCTTACATGTCTGAACAATACTAAACACTACAAAATACTGCTGAATTTAAGGATTTCGTCTTTTCAAGGATTGCTGGAGAGTGTGTTTTCTTAGTCTACAACCCCAACATAAAAATCTAACTTCTATAAACAGTTGAAAATTGCGAAGTATTTTGGCTTTTTGCTGTCAACCCATCCCTCTGGGAGCCATATTTCTCTTCCTGTTTGAATGATATGCTTGTTGCTGAAACGTAACTGCTGACCCAAGGCCGGCGCGGGGTCAGGGGTGTCAAACTTCTCAGCACAGGGCCCCGCTTAACAGGGTTGTATTGGAAAACACATCTTCCGAGCGGAGCTGTCTGCCACCGCTTGTCCCTCTCGTAGGACCTGCTGCCAGGGACAGGCACCTCAAGTGGTGGTTATCCCATGTGCTCTGGCATCAGCACCCTGTGCCCTGGCCCTCACCAGTGGGCAAGAGTGATGCAACACCGTGTTCGAGTGGGTTTGATGATTCGAGACCGTTGGATTAAGTTCTTTGCTGGCACTAACTTCTTTAGAGGCACTAACTGGAGGTCATATTTGGGAGGACAGCACTGGCACTCCCAGTTCTCCAGCCTGTTCTCCTTTGAGAAGACTGGAATATATGTTTTCTCCGCAGATATTCAGGATCCCGCAGATCAAAGACACTCCTAAAGAGATTTCAGATGCATGTATGTCCTTTGTTTCTCAGAAGACAATAAATGGGTTGAAGGTGGCAATAACCTGGAGAATAATTGACTGGCAGTGGAAATTTTACCATTGACTTTTGTGGTGCCAGGATTTTACCTTTTGACTTTGGACAGCATTTCATCTCTTGGGTGTAGCTAACACTTAAAAAACTCCCTTGTTGAATTCCCCACTGCTCCCATCTACCAATTCACAGAACACAAACCAACACATCAGTGGGAATTTCTGCTTATGTGATGAGCAGCAGAAGAGGTAGCACTGGGCACCATATAAGGAGAGAGCTGAAATGCCTACTGCAGCTTGGATTGCCTTCTCCGGTGGTTTTATATGGCTCCACCGAATTCATACCCTTTCTTTCAGTCTTCAGTTCAACTGTTTTCCTTTATTTATTACTAGTGTGAGTGTAGTCTGTGTGTGCGTGTGCCTGTGTGCATGTAAGTAATAGTAGTTTTTACTGGTCTTCTCTTTCACTTTGTTGAGTGTCCTGGCTTCGGCTGGGATGGAGTTAATTCTCTTCCTAGTAGCTGGTATAGTGCTGTGTTTTGGATTTAGGATGAGAATAATGTTGATAACACACTGATGTTTTCAGTTGTTGCTAGGCAGTGTTTACACTAAGTCAAGGACTCTTCAGCTTCTGATATTGCCCTGCCAGCAAGGAGGCTGGGGGTGGAGGGGGAGCACAAGAAGTTGGGAGGAGACACAGTCAGGACAGCTAATCCAAACTGGCCAAAGGGGTATTCCAGACCATATGACGTCATGCTCAGTGTATAAACTAGGGGGAAAACTGGCTGGGGGCCACTGCTCAGGAACTGGCTGGGCATCGGTTGGTGGGTGGTGAGTAATTGCATTGTGCATCACTTGTTTTGTATATTCTAATTCTAATTATTATTATTATTTTCCCTTCCCTTTCTATCCTATTAAACTGTCTTTATCTCAGCCCATGAATTTTACTTTCTTTTCCTATTCTCTTCCCCATCCCACTGCAGTGGGGAGTGAGCGAGCAGCTGTGTGGTGTTTAGCTGCCTGCTGGGTTAAACCACAACACTGAGTAATAGTTGTACTTCTAAACAGGATTTTTAATACTTAAAGAAGCCTGCTAACACTGCCCTTGAAGCTTTACTTACTTTGTCTTGTCCTCATGCTGGGAGCAACTCTTCCTTTAGGTGACAGATAGGAAGCCCATTTTCTGACATTTCAGATCCAGCAGCATCATGGCACGCAAGGCAAAATAATAGCTGGAGGGACAACAATGACAGACTAAAAACATCTGAGTGAAAATCTGCTTTATGAGCATCATTCTAGGCAGGATTTCCTTTCAAAGCTACTTAGGATTAATTTTACATAGCCATTTTATATGTAAAATAATTTAATTCCATTCACCACAGGTAATGTTGCATGTTGCAAGTGAATGCATCACAGCATTTCTTGTACAAACACAAGCTCTGTCCCTGTGGACCAGAAGGGTTTCGGAAGAATAGTAAAGAAAATAAGAAATTCAAGGTTTGCCCCTGCTGCCAGTCAGAGCAGCAGTCTCAGCAATGCTGTATATGACTTCAAGCCTACCATGAGAGCCTTGAGGTCACACTCCACAGCGTGCCCTTGAGCATTACACAACACCCAAGTCTTAATGGTCCCACAGACATCTAATAATAAGTTAACAATTAACACAAAACATTTTTTTAAATAAGAAAAGATTACCATCTGGGTGAAATGAGGGCTACAGTGCCTGGCTTTGGCTCATGCTCTGGGGCACACTTAGGTCAATGGCTTTCACGTACTGTTCCACCTCTAACTTTTTTGCAAGTTGTACTATTGATAACAAATCTAACAGACAAAATAACATTTAGAACAGAATAGAATAGAAGAGAACAGAATAGTTTAGTTGGAAGGGACCTACAAGGATCATCTAGTCCAACTGCCTGACCACTTCAGGGCTGACCAAAAGTTAAAGCATATTATTAAGGGCATAGTCCAAATGCCTCTTAAACACTGACAGGCTTGGGGCATCAAGCACCTCTCTAGAGACCCTGTTCCAGTGTTTGACCACCCTCTTGGTAAAGAAATGCTTTCTTACTTATTATCCAAGTCAGGACCTGGTTTCCAGGTAAGGTGAGTAGAGGAAGGGAGCAGATAGAGCCTCCTCCCTCCCCGCTCAGTTCCTCTTGCAATTCCACTTCTGGCAATGCCTTGCTCTGCCCTATCCAGTATGTCTAATGAAAATCCCCCATCTTCCTCCTGTGATTTAAACTGCTAACTAAAGCTAAAATGAGAATAGACCTTCCCCAAATGTCATGACAATAAGTATCTCACAAGTATCTGTGACCCTAAGCTGAAGAGCGGCACAGGCTGGTGACTTAGCTGATACAGAATATTATTATTTAAAGAAGCACTGCAACAGTCACCTTCCTCTTCTTGACAGCAGCAAGATAGCTAGATCACATCTGGAGGCAGCAGTAGAGCCTGCAGCAGGAGATTGAGGGCAGGAAAATCACTGGAGAAAAAATGGTGCTGGCTTGCTTCTCCCCCTTTGAGAAGGCATCCTCCCAGCCTGATGTATTTCCACCTGCCTCTGGTGACACTCTGGAAACACTAGAAACAGCAACCCCGCTGTGTGCAGGACCCACCAGCTCAATGCTCACTGCATCTCTGCTCTGCTGCCTCTCGCTTCAGCTCCACTGCAGCAAGTTTCCCCAGTCCCTGCCCAACCGATGAATATTGGATTAAATTCAGTGTTCATCTTTGGTGGCAGCTGGACAGCTGAGCTCAGTCCTATGGGTAGAAGAAACCCAATGGTATTTTCCTGAACCCAGGGGAATTGCTTTGTCCTATAACTCAGATGAGAATTGGGGCCACGGAGGGCTCAGGGCAACAGTAGGGCAGTCTTTAACGTGGAGTGGGAGGCTGCAATAGTTGAAATTTACCATTGGATTTTGTATATAAGCCCCCATGACTGCCATGCCTGAAAGCTTTCTTGGGTCAGCAGCTGCAGAGGCTACTGCTTGCTGACATAAGCCTTCAGAGTGCCCACATTAAAAACATGTTTGCAAGGATAAAAGATGAATAATGTTTCAGCATATGGTTCCTCTTAGAGCATTTCCTTTGGTTCTTTTTTCAGCCTTATAATAATAAATACATAACTTCAGGATAATTTTGCATGCATTCCTCTAAGAGATCTGCAAGTTTTATTTGTATAGGGACCCTAAGGCTGTAAAATATGCCCTGCTGGGCAAATTATTCTTCCTAAAAACCAACAAAACCCTGCTCTCATATCTGGCCTAAATCTGTTTTGAACAGTGGTGCATATTTACAAGCTGCTTTCCTGGCTACCTTTTTGTATCTCTGCTTTTTACACTGTATTGCTTCAGACCAGGTAATTGTAAATAGCTCACTACATTCTTTTCTGGTTTTCATATCCTAGGTAGAAGATTTGGTTTAAGTGCTGGAGATGTACAGTAGCCCCAGGGCTTTGAAATGGCTTTACCACTCCAGGGGGTAGGGAGTAGAAGTCTTATGGACTTACCTCAGAGTGTAATTCTCCTCATTTCAGCATTTCAGACCCTTTTCAGGTCTCCTGCAACAGAAGGAAGCTAGCTTCTGTACTGGCAATTGAAGAACATTTTAATATTCTCAGATTTACTGAACTGATTATGTTAAATCACATTTTAGATAGCAGTGTGTTTCATTAGAGTCTCTTCTCATGACTCCTTCTTGTGTTACTCCTATTTTTTGCTACCTTTATATTCATCAATGTTCAATTACTTTATTGCTACTCAGTAATTAAATTTGCTCATGATACTATTTAAAGGTATTGGTTCTGAATGACATGCACTTTCCCTGGACAAATGCTCTTTCCCTTTGTGTGAAGGCACAAGTGCTGATTCCAGGTGGCACATTGCTGGCTCCCATCTGAGGTGACTGGCTAGGGTGACACGTTGGAGCACGAATTCAGACACTGGCATAGTCCAGAAAGATGCATTTAAGGTGTCTACCTCTACACACACAGTAGATTTACTTAGAAGCTGGCAAGGAAATTGATTTTTTTCTTGCTCTCTGTTTAATGGTGCATTATAGATTTTGTGGTTTTTTTGGTGTTTTGTACTGAACCCCCTACATTTTGCAGTTAGTGATGTTTGTGGTCAGGCCACACTGTGGCCCACAGTAGACTAAAAGCCTATCATGTCATGGCAACTGGGATCGGGGGTTGATGACCCAGGAGTTCCCAGACATTTTTATGATCCTGCGTACTGACTTTCAGAGAGGATATTTTCACTTGGTGGCATTCTTCCATGTTTCTTCTATTGTGGCGCTGATATTTTGTGATTTTGCCAGTGCATTTCCTCTGAGAGAAACTAATGATCATGTCGGGGGGGGGGGGGGGGGGATCAATGAGCAAATGTTCTATTTTAATACAGAATTTTGAATTTGGGTATGGGTAAAGAATTCAAACAGATTCAAACTGTTACTTCAAAGTGTTTTGACTTTGTCACTTAACATTTAAAACTAGCACACTTAAAGGCATAAAAGTGTAGAGAGAAGAATAATGTTTAAGGATGGTTAAGGTCATAATGCATATATTAACCAAATATAAATGCATTAGCTTATACATGAATACTGAATTCTTGCCAAAAGGCCGCTGAAAGGTGACATTGAAATAAAGCAGCACATGCTGAGAAACGAGATCTCTGTGAATGACAGTGAGAGGGAAATCTGGTTTAGTCTTTGTTAATGGCTTTGGCCCTGGGTTCAAATGATGCTTCCATAGTTTCAGATGAATGCTTGCACCATTTTAAAAGCAGGTTGTAGTAGAGGAACCGGGACTTGCAGGGAAAAAAATGTGAACACAAAGAATGAAATGGCATAACGAGGCACAGTACAGCTCCCTTCTTCCTCTCCCATGTAGACTATATGAGTATCTCATGTCTCCTTAATGCCTGATACTGCTGTGGCAGTAGGAAAAAAAAGGCTTAAAACCAGAGGTATAGATCTTAGGAAACAATTATAGGCACTAAATGTGCCTTTGCATTCAAGGCATAGACCATATCTCATTATACTGCTGCTAGGCTACCACAGCCCTGTATACATTCCTAACCAAGTATCCTGGTGTTTAATAAACTGGTATACCTTACCTGTAAATAACTTGGAAAAAAGATATCTTTGATGATTGGCTGCTAGATTATCTGCCTTTAGATATTGCTTGCTCAGGGCTAGAGTGCAGCACTTACTGCACTGCGCTGCAGCATGCGCTGTGGCTCAAAGCTGCCCAGAGCCTCAGCACCCTGCGGCGCTTGAGTGAGGGGCTCCAGCCTGGCTCCAGAGTGGAGGAAAAGGCCTGCTCCTCTCCGCAGTGCAGGGATGGAGGAAGCCCTCACGGTTCTCCTCAGACCGGAGAGACTGCCCGTACAGCGGTCCTGTGCTGACTCGGACAGCTTCCTGCATCCTCCTCCCTCCCTCTGCCCCACTAGACAAATTCCTAGCACGGCCTGACATGTTGCAGGGTTGGGAATTAGAGCCCCTGCCTCCTAGTTTGTCACTGAGCATTTATCAATATGATCTCCAGAGGTTAATGGTATGTAGAAAATGTGCTTTAGTTTCTCCTTGTTTCTTCTATGCTTTCTCTTCTAGCTTCTTTTTTTTTTTTTTAAATTTTACTTTGTCTCCTTACATCTAAAACCAACTGAGACTTTTTACACTCAAATCTGTTTTTTCAAAACAGGAGTTCTTCTGTGTGTAATTGCATAGGAGAGAGACATAAATAATCAAGAGTCAGTCCCACTTTTAAGATGCTCGACTAGCTTTTTCAGACAAATGCACTTAAACATTGGGCTTTTGCTTGAGAAAGAAGTTCTAATTTTGAACACACCTGTTAAAATTATCCCAACTAGATTCACTGCAACTTACCTCCTGAGACTTGGCATCTTCTAAAACAAAACAGTAAGCCTTACAGAATCATTACTATGACTCATATAGATGGCATGGGCTTTATCCTGCTACTAGGCACTTAAAGGGGAGTCTGTGTTTATAGTCATGGTGCCAGATTTAGCCCTGAGATGAGCAAGGCATGTCAGAGCCTTTCCTGCGCTACCCTTTGCAGGTAGCCTTATCACCTGCTGCTTCCAACTGGGCCCCCTGCACTGACAGAAGCCCAACTCACCACCTTTCTGTGCCCAGTAAACACTGGATGGCCAACTGAACCCATCCCTCCCATCACCCTGGCCCTGCTGTGGGTGGTAGGGGTGCTCCCTGGGTGGGAGAGCATGGCACAGCGCAAACGATAAAGTAGAAGAATGACCTCAGTGAGAAAGTGTAGCCCTTTCTTCTCTGATATGTACAGTTTCAACGTTGACAGCTGTCACCCCTAAGCTTAACTATTATTTCTGAGACTGTCTTTCTCTTTTCTTCCATTCTCCTATTGCTTTGCACTTCCCTCCCATTCAGGGTTTCTTGATTTCATTCATGAAACTGTAGCTAGCTCTTCTCTGGAGACGGACAAACGTTAAGGTGGATTTATCTGAACTGTGTCTGAGTGCGGTTAAGCTCATTTCTTGTACTAAAGGAGGTCTTTAGTTTGGGATCTTCTGTTACAAGCGCTCTCTCTGACATCTCAAATAAAAATAATGAGCTGCTCCCTCCCAGCAGTGAGCTGCCCTCGGGAGTTCATTAGGACACTAGCTTGGTGAGAGTCCCTGAGGAACGAAGTTACTTGTCCTTTCGCTTTATGCTTCCCCATGCTCACGCTCCAGGAGGACCTAAAGCCCATTAGCCTCCTAATGCACATCCTGTTTTGCTTATTGCTTTATTAATATTGGGCTGAGAATGAAAAGCAGATGTTGCCCAAAAATGGCAGCAGTGTTAGGGAACAGGGGAAGAAAGACAAGCGTGTTGATTTATTGCATTTGTGGCATAGTGTCGAGAGGAAAACCTGGCTGGAAATGTGAAAAAATGAAGGAAAAGCAGAGCCATCAACTCATAGCTCAACTGCAGCTGAGTTCTTCCCTGTCTTTAAGGCCTGGAATAGACAAGGCTGAGGCACCTTGTTGGGCATCTGCAGCTCCCTGGACTAGCAAGTACATGTAAAGCCCCAAATCCATCACAACTGAAGTGTGACCTTAAAAAGATGGCACCTTTGTAGCTCTGTTACCTTCTCCTCAGAAACTGATACAGCTTGTGAGACTAAGCCTGCCGGAGGTAAGGTACAGCTCTTCCCCTCTGCTGACGGGTACCATCTCTCTGCCAAGAGGTCGCATCCCTCAAAGAACAGCAGCCGAGCACGCTGGGCGAGCGCTCACCACCGCGGTGGGGGCAGCCCATGATGGAAGGAGGTTGTCAGCTGGGAACTTGGGTAGGCACTCTTAAGACGAAGCGCCTGTCTCCCACTAGTCCTGACTTGATGTCTTCCACTAACACAGATAAATCAAAAAGCAAGGTGTCAGCCCATGTCCTTAACCTAGCAGAATGGGAACCGTGTTCTTTCGCAGTTGTGGCCATAAACAGACTGTTCTGCAACATCAATTGATTGCTTTGTGCTTGAGGGAGACTGTGTATTTTAAGTTCACTACAGTAAAACCTTAAAAGCAGAAAGTTTGCATAATAAGTCTTATACATTTATATTTTATTGTGAACTTAGATACTGTCATTGCACCTTCTGTAATTAACCCGTCAAGTGAAGAGAGTAATATTGATTTCCCGTTCATCACTTGGCACCGGGTGCTTATACCCAGGCTACAAATATTCTCGTTGCTCAGCTAACCTGTTATTTAAGTATTCAGAGCCAAAAGTAAGCAGGGAAGTCAGGCATTTTGTTAGCTGTAGTCAGCTGTAGTAACTTCCTAAACCAAACATCTTCACCTAGTCCTAAGGACAATTTTATCCCTGGATAGGTGTCATGGTTTAACCCCAGCCAGCAACTAAACACCGTGCAGCTGCTCACTCACTTCCCCCCCCTCACCCAGTGGGATGGGAGGGAAATCGGGAAAAAAAAAAGTAAAACTCATGGGTTGAGATAACAACAGTTTAATAGGACAGAAAGGAAGAAAATAATAATGATAACAATAATAAAATGACAATAATAAAAGAATTGGAATATACAAAACAAGTGATGCACAATGCAATTGCTCATCGCTTGCTGACCGATGCCCAGTTAGTTCCCGAGCAGCGATTCCTCCCCACCCCCAGCCAGCTTTCCTCCCAGTTTATATGCTGGGCATGACATCATATGGTATGGAATATTCCTTTGGCCAGTTTGGATCAGCTGTCCTGGCTGTGTCCCCTCCCAACTTTTTGTGCCCCTCCAGCCTTCTTGCTGGCTGGGCATGAGAAGCTGAAAAATCCTTGACTTGCTATAAACACTGCCTAGCAACAACTGAAAACATCAGTGTGTTATCAACATTCTTCTCATACTAAATCCAAAATATAAGACTGTACCAGCTACTAGGAAGAAAATTATCCCAGTCGAAACCAGGACAATAGGTTTGCCACTCTAGAAAGAATTGAAATTGTACCTGTTTGCAGGCCGTATGGTTTGTAACTGCTGTGAGGGCTGGGAATGCTGCACCCTTGTATTTTCCCATGGGACTGGAGAATACTTTTGTGATATCTACTGTTATTTCTGTGATCTCATGAAAATTATTGTTGGTTTTATACAATAATGGCTAGGAATCCTGGTCATAGAACAAGATCCCAAAGCTGATGTATAAATACATGACCTGTAAAACTTACAGACTGCAGTTATTGGTTCATCATCAGATACTAGTTCAAGTGCAACGGAGCTACCGAAGTTTAATGCCTACCGGCTGAATTATACATGTGTTCTCAGGGATGGCTCAGTGAGACAACTGAGTTAATTTAAGAGCTCGTCCTTGTTGAAATGGGCTATCCTCTCTTCCTCTTTCCCCATGGACCTCCCCTGTTTTTTCGCAAGCAAGTTCTTGTGCTCCCATCCTTGGTGAAGTGATCCAGCTCATCAAACCAGCAAAAAATGTTTCTTTCTCTTGGATTGGTTTCCTGCCGCCTCAGCAAGCTGAATCAGCTTAGGGCTGAGCCGAGTGCCAGAGCCGGCACGAAGGAAGCTGTGGCCCTGAGGGGCTGACAGTGGAAGAGGAACACCTAGGGAAAAAAAGCCTAGGGAAAAAAAGCCTAGGGAAAAAAATGTATTGTCCTGGCTGTGTTGAGTTTAAGCTGTTTGAGTGCAACGCAAGCACAAAGAGGTACCAAGCACAAGCGTGATAAAAATTGAAAATGCTGTCCTATGAAACTACCTTATTGATCAAGATTCTAAGTAAGTAAAGAAATGCGGTGAGTCATTCAGTCTTAAACACTTTCTTTTTTAAAGGAAGGGAAACAAATCAAAGGTAAATCCTCTATCCTGCCAGAAAAGCACTAGCTATTCAGAAATGTGTAGGATATTATAGTTCTTTGGTGTATTCCTTGGCATCATTCTATGGTAAAACTTAGGGCAAAGGGAGGAATACCTCGTCAGTTCACTCCCTATCAAGCCACAACAAATGTAATCATTTCCAGGACTATCTAGACTTATTTTAGTACTAGGGCTTTAAAAACGGCGACTTGAGAGAACAAACCAGTGTGATTCATGACACTACACAAACTGAGAAAAAGGGATTAAGAGGAAAGCGTGAGAAGTAAACTCCAAACTACTTTTCCCAGGTTTTGTGCGCATTTCCCGCTTTCGGAGATGGTTTACTGTGTAGACAAGACCCTGGACAAAATGGATCATCAGGTGGCCTGGCTTTCTATTCCCCCCCCCCCCCAAAACCCCCAAACCAAAACCCAACAAACCCCTTTGCTCTTTCTTCTCCCTTTTCAGCAGACGCTGCATTCGAGGTCTCGTCTTCCGAGTATTTCATGACCTTTTACACAAGGCGATGCAACACCACGAAGCATCCGAAACGCCGCCTGGGGCTGACAAGCGTGCCCGCCCGTCGCTCCGCTGACTTTCTCGGCGACGGCCGGGAAGCTGCAGCACCCGGCGGCTCCGGAGGAGAGCAAAGGCACCGGCCAGCCCCTGGCAAAGCCTGCCCCGCCGCGGGGCTCCCTCTCCCGCGGGGGCTCCGTAAACTCTCCCCAGGGGACGTAACTCGGTTCATCGCGGGCTGCCGCTCAGCCCTGCCGCCGCAGGTCGCCGGCGGCCCGGGACCCGCTCCCGGCTCGGGGAGGGTCGGAGGGGACGCGGCTGCCAGGCGGCATCGCCCGGCCCGCAGGCGGCGGCGGGCGGCGGCGGGCGCGCCTGCGCTCGGCCGCGCCGCCCGGGGAGGCGGAGGCGGCCGAGGGCGACCGGGCGTTGGGTGACAGGCGGGGCGGGGGCGCAGGGCCCGGCTGGCTCCCCGGCTCGGCCGCCCCCCGCGCCGCAGGCACGGTGAGTAGTCCCCCCCCCCGCCCTGTCTTTCTTCTCCGCGGCGGCCGGGAGGAGGGCGGTCGGTGCGCCCCGCCGGCTCCCCCGCCCTGCCCGCTGCCCACCCTCCGGGGGCGGGGGGAGAGCCGCCGCTGGGCCGCCGTTGCCCGGGCTGCCGCTACTTCCCCCCGCCCCTCCGCGCCGCCGCACCGAGCAGGCGGCGGCGGCGGCGGGGAGACAAAAGCGGACAAAGGAGGCAAAACGCGTGTTTCGCTGCCGGGGTAGGCAGGGCTGGGCTGGGCACCACTCGTTGCTCGGCGGTCCCGCGTCTCCGCGGGCACGGGGGGCGCCCGGGCGAGCAGGGGCGGCGCGGTCGGCGCCGGGGTGCCGGCTCCCGGGGTGCCCGACGCCGCTGCCCCGGCATCGGCTTTGTTCCCCTCTCCGCCGCCCGCTGCCGCTCCCCGGGCCGCCGAGTTGTAGCGGAGTATTTATTTCAGCGTGTTTATTTTTAGGCTGGAAAATAAAAGGCTTGGCACGGCGACCTTTGGCTGTCGCATCCGGCGCCGAATAAAAGGGTCGCGCTCCGGCCGAGGCCCGCGGACGTGTGTATGTCCGCCCCTGCTCTTACGTAAATCCACGTGCTGTCCCCAAGGTCGCGGCCCCCGGGGCGCTCCCGCGACCCCCCGCACCCCCCCACCCGGCTCCCGTGGGGGCGGCGGGCGCTTCCCCGAGCTCAAGGCAGACCCCGGGGTCGGGCGGGCAGAGGCCGGGGCGGCGGGGAGGGGAAGGGGTGGGGGGGGGTGGGGGGCGCTGGGGCTCGGCGCCGCTGACCTCCCGTGTTTGCTCTCCGACCCGCAGATCGGCAGCACCCCCCTCCCGGAGCTCTGTCACCGGCGTCGGCGGCGCGGAGCGAGGAGGATGCGGGCGGCGGAGCGGCGGCGGCGGCGGGCGGCGCTCCCCCGCGGCGGGCGGGCTGGCCGCGGGGCCCCGGCGGGCGGCTGCTGAGCGCGGCGCCGCGGGCATGCGGCGGCGGGGAGCAGGAGCCGCCGGCAGCGGGGGCGCCCCGGCGGGCGGGCGGCCCCTCGAGCGAGACGGAGGGAGGATGGAGCCACAAAGGACTCTGGCTGACACGTGCGGCGGGGCGGCCGGCGGCCGCGGCTAGGGCCACCCCCCTCCCCTCCCTCCTCCCCTCCCCGCTATGCTGCGCTCCCGCCGGGCCCCTCAGCGCGCTCGACGCACGGCGGCGATGGAGCCGGCCGGGCTCCTCTGAGGCCGCGGCCGGACCCAGCATGGCCTCGGCGGGGACCCCGGCGCCGCGGCGCCCCGGGGCGGAGCGGCCGGCGGCGGCGGGCCGGGCGGAGGCGCCGCGGTGCCGCAGCCTGCCGGCGCTCGGCGGGGCGGCGCCGCGGGGCCGCGGGGCCGCGCTCGGCTCCCCCCTGGCGGCCGGGGGGGGCGGCGGCGGCGGCGGCGGGGGCGCCCCGCCGAGCCCCGCCGCGGGAGCGGCTCCCGAGGACGACCGGGGCGGGGGCGCCGCCGCCGGCGGGGCTGGCCGGTCCCCCGCCGCCGCCGCCGCCGGCAGCGGGAGCTTGCCCCGGAGGACGGAGCGCGGCCAGGCGGCGGCGGCGCCCGGCCGAGGGGTGTCCCCGGGCCCCCCGCCGCCGCCGCCGCCGCCGCCGCTGCTGCTGGCGGGCCCCCCGGGCAGAGCGTGCCTGCGGGCCGTGCTGGCCGACTCGCGCTTCTTCTTGGTGTGCATGTGCTTCCTGACCTTCATCCAGTCCCTCATGGTCTCCGGGTACCTGAGCAGCGTCATCACCACCATCGAGCGGAGATACAGCCTCAAGAGCTCCGAGTCGGGGCTGCTGGTCAGCTGCTTCGACATCGGGAGCCTGGTGGTGGTGGTCTTCATCAGCTACTTCGGGGGGCGCGGACGGAGGCCGCTCTGGCTGGCTGTAGGGGGGTTTTTCATCGCCCTAGGGGCTGCGCTCTTCTCCTTACCTCATTTCATCTCGCCGCCGTACCAGATCCAGGAATTGAACTCCTCCGTCAGTAACGAGGGCTTGTGCGTGACTGGCAATGGCACCGCCAAAGAGCAGTGGGACTCGCCGGCCTGTGTCAAGGACTCCGGCGGAAACGACCACTCTCTGTACGTAGCTTTATTCATTTGTGCCCAAATCCTCATTGGCATGGGCTCGACACCCATCTATACCTTGGGACCAACCTACCTAGATGACAATGTCAAGAAAGAAAACGCCTCGCTTTACCTAGGTAAGGCATCAAAGTACCAGGGTGCTTTGAAGGCTGAACCCCAGATCTCTCTGAGGGACCAGTTACAGGTACTTCTGCCCTGTTCCTTCCGAAAAACGTTTGTGCTAAGCTTTCCTTCTGAAGTGAACTTTTGAAGTAAAATTGCCGCGCTTTACTACTTTAAAATGTTTTGTGGAGCGGTGAACAGCAGTAACTGGAGAAGCTGAGGTAGCGTGCCTAAAAGTGGCTGTACTCGCACCCTCCTGCACGGGGAACGGGACGGCACAGAAGGTCGGCTTCTCTAACGCTTTTCGGCACTTGGCCTTAGCCGGTGACTTTTTCAGAAAGCAACGTTTAAGTTGCCCTGCCCCTTCGAGTTTCTTTTTACTGATACAGAAGCAAGGTATTTCTAAATTTTGGTCAGCATGCCTTTAGCCTAGAGTCTCTATCTATAATATTAATGTTTTATAAGCACTTTGAGAGGTTTTGGCATGCTTTGTTTTACTTTTCCAGCATTCATTTAACTAGCAATGAATTTTGGCTGGCATTGATAAAGAATCTGGCAACTCAGATAAAAAACGGTTGATGAAACAGCAAGTAAAACCTTCAGGGTTAAGAGCTCGGTTGCAGGAGCTCAAGGGATGCAACAAAATGAGAGTCCCATCTGGCAGTTTCAGCAGGTACAGACAGGTCTTCCTGGTAGTCGTTCTTATGATGGGAGGAAGGGGTTTCTCAGGTAACTAACTAGTTACTAAACTTTTTTGGAGTTTGAACACGGTACTGAACACCATACATTTTTGATAGTTTATGTAATGCATAAGAGGATTGACTGTCCTCTGACTTTGCACTAGTATCTTACATGATTCTGTAAGAAATGAACCTTACGTACTCCTTAAAATTCTTTTCAAATAAGGAGAGGCACTTACGGGGCTGAAAGAGCTGCCAAGAGGTTTTGGATGCTCAGCGTTACCATTTGCAGTTCAATTTACTTCAGCTTTACGATAGCCGTGGAGATAATCATTCCATGTAAAATAGCCATGCATGAAAGGGATGCACTCGGGGGTGTGTGTATGTGTGTGTGTGTAATTAGTTTATCAAGCAAAAGTAGTGATACGGATCAGTATTTTTATTCCTTTTGACTATTCTTCAGCAATTTGACTGTTCCCTGAACCATTTTAAAGCCATGTATGGTCTATGTGCGGTGTCTTGAGAAAGCCTGAGGCACTGTTGGTTTTCGGAAGGAGGGACAGGTATTATCTCTGTTTTTTCTATTGTTCTCACAGCATTGCTAATCTGCTGGGTGAGATATTTGACAAAGTGTTTTTCCTCTCTTCCTCCTCTCTGAGAAATGTTAAGTGGTGTGGAAATTTAGATTAACCTAGAATCAACTTTATTGGCAGTATGAAAAAGCAAAGCATCTTGTTGCTGAGGTTAGTAATTGTAGTTCGGAGCGGCAGAGAGGGGAGCTGAAACTTTCGCAAATAGATGATTTCATACAGTCCTCAAAAACATGGGAAAAAATGAAATGGAAAGTATGTAGGTGAGGAATGAAGGGTAAAAGAGATGAACGATGTGAGAGGAGGAAGAAGTCTTCGCCAAAAGGGGAAGCAAGGTCAGTGGTCGGAAATCCTCACTGTGCAGGAGAAACGATGCCTACCGCTGAAACGCTTCGAGCACAGGAAATTGTAATAAAGTGACTCAGGTAACTTCTAATTGCATCAAAGATCAGCCTTAAAGTTAACAAAGGTATAAGACACCAGCAGCTGTTGGAAGACTCTGTGTGACCCCGTACATGCCAGGTGCTGAAGGCAGCTTTGATCTATACCGGGGGGTACCCTTGTAGAGTTGAAGTTCATATGTAGTGATTTGGAAGAGTAAAGATGAGGTACCCAGCTACAGTGTACATGAAAAATTTATGCCTGCAATCTGATTGTGTCCACAGGGAGAAGAATTAAAATGAACACAAAGCATGTTTAAACATCGAGTAAAATGTACCTTTCAGTCTTTAAGTTTCTTGGGACTGAAAGGAAAGTTGCTTGCCAGTGGAAATCTTGGTATTATCTTTTTTAAACAGTGTGAAATTCTGAGGAAACTTTTAACTTGTTCAGGTTTGAATATTTACTTCGCTTTAGACTTAGGCCAATGACTTTTTGACAGGCAGGATTAAAAGCTGAGTTCCGTGGAAGAAAAGAAAAAGAGCATTGTTTGGTACGTTGATGTGAGCAAACATGTTCTTTTGGAGCTTCTCAGTGGTTTGGAATGTTTCATGTCCTTGAGAAGGAGAGGGATTTGTGGGCAGCGGGCAGCCCAGCTGGGCATGGGGATGGAATAGAAGTGGCCAGGGCATGGCTCTGCAGGCCAGCCACCAGACATCTTGCCTTATGCAATGCCTGTTTCTCAAGGCAGTATGACTTTATTACTGGGGCAAGCTATGCAAATGATGTCAAAATGTAAAATGTATGTATGCATGTAGGCATGAGCTAAGAAAAAGTCTTGGAGCGGGCCATGGGAGTTGAAGTTTTCAAAAGAGGAGAAAGCCTGGTGAAACAGATCCCAGTCACACAGATACATGAGGACAGTTAATTTAAAAAAAAAAGTATTAACACAAAGTGGAAGGTCACCACTAACGTGTTTGTTCGTAATCATGCTGGTATTGCATTCTATGTTTTTCTTCCAAAGAAAGGTAACATAATATAAAAGTGTTCAGATGAGAAACATTTGTTTACAAGCATGCACATGATAAAGTTCCCACCGAGCTGCAGAACTGAGGAGCTCTTCAACCCCGCGAGTGTGCCCACTAATATTAGGTCAGTAAAGCCCCCCCCCCGAGTATCACTAATCCTGATTCTGCAAAAACTCACCTTATGTGGCTGTGGAAGCTATTTTATTTATTTTCCAAGTTAATCCAGCTCAGGGCTCGAGTGGCAATAGCATATCCTCTTAAGTGTAGGCATGCAAGCTCAATGTGGACAGCTGTTTTAACATTCCTGGCTGGAAGTCCTGCTCTCAAAAAACATATTTGATGCTTATACATAGTCTCTTGGCTGCCTACACTTAAGTCCATCTGTCAAGGTGGCGTGGTGCCAGTTTACAAGGTGGTATGTCATTTTTAGTAGGACAAAGGTGCCAAGCAGGGATGTGTATTTGGGCTGCCTGCATAGCAATGTGCGAGCTCACTCTTCTGCGGGATGTTTCTTCCTTGTGAAGGCAGTGCCACCTCCAGGTCCTCCTGCCCCTTGAACCTGGTGGTACTTTGATGCCCTGATGCTAACTGTTAGAAAATGTATGATGTCAGGCTTGGAAACAAGTTGTGATTGTAACAGGACCCTAGGAAATATAAGAACTGGCTCCCTTAATCACAGATAATCCAAAATGGAAGTTACACAATTTCTGTAAAAACTGGGCAATCACTAAGTTGTCTTTGTCCTCTCCAAAAGTCTTTCCCTTCTGTGCTCAGCTGTACCATAGCATGGCTGTCATCAGCTGTCCGATGTGTGCAGGTTCTGCTTTTAATTAATTAATTAATTAAATTGCAATTTGTCTTGAAGTCAAACTGGACTTCACGAGTCTTGTTTTGTACTCTTGATGGTGTTTCTGCTACTTGTCAAGTTCTAGCGCTTAAAACACTGTTTTTTTCTGAACACTGTGGGCTCTTTGTAGGGATTCAATAGTTTGTTTTGAATGTGAGTTTACCTTGTGATTGTATCATGAATTTTAATAGTAGTTCCTTAAAATTAACTGTGGCTCTTGGAAAGGGAAGTTTTATTAGTGGCATTACAGTGCCTGAATAATTTTAAAATATCTTGCTTCTTTTGCAAGTGAGTATTGTAATAAAAAAGGAATTTACTTTGAAAATTCATGCATAGAGAGGCAATATTAGGTTTTACAGAAATATTGCATTAAAGAAAATATTTTAGCATTCAGGAATGGCTTTCACCAGTACCCTCGAAAATGACTAGTGGGTGAATTAGTCATTGTGCTAAGGATGTTTTATTTCAGTTTCCCGAATGCTATAGGCTGGTTAGGATATGATATGAGAAAAGGATCTAAGTCAGTTTAATTTCATGCAGACTCTCCATAGTTTTGGGAACAAACCATAATTACAAAATGCAAGGATAAAGCTTTTATGAGATACGAGGTAAAAATTGGATAAACCTGTGTAAATGGGGTTGGTACAGATAATGGCTTGACAGCCAGGGGAGTAAAATCCTTTCCTAACATGGAAAAAGAATAAATATTTAAACTAGTTTCAAAAATATTTTGGACTCTGGCTTTGTTTTCATGAGGATCATTTGTGGGTTGCTGTTTCTAGCATTAGGTAAACCATTTCACTGTGACTATATTCTGCTTGGGAATCCCCTTCTTACCAGTGTTGTACAGCTGGATGCTCTGGGTACCCCTCATGTCTTTTACAGTCTTCCCCAAAGCTTCTATACGTGTATGTATGTCAATTGTATTTATTGTATTTCTGGTCAAATCTACCCCTATATCCACGTCCCACCTGGAAGGAGGGGGCAGGAGGAGTAGCTTCATGTACGCCATCAGAAACCCACCACCTCTGCCTGCTGGGTCCCGGGGCAGAGTCCAGCTGCGGAACAAGCTGGGCCTCCATAACATGCCGTTGCCTGGATGTTGGCACGGGAAGCACCGGATTTTTGTGCTGCTTCGATCGATTCGTTTTGGTCTGGCCGCTTCTGGGGTTATGCATGCCACTTGGGGACAGGAGCTGGAGCCTGCCGAGGGCATCAGGTCCTCTGTATGGATGCTGCAAGATCACTGAGGTTTTCCAAGGCAGGATCAACTTTCTAGCTGAACAGGAGGGACCATCTGGAAGCCGTGAAACGGCTGACCAGCATTTCATTTTAGTGTCATCATTCAGCCTATGACCACTTGTGGTTTACATTGAAAGCGCTTCCTGCTACCCGATACCCGAAAAGGCTAGTTTGCTACAGGGTTTTCTCAGCATTGGTCCCTGTAGTTGGTAAACCCTGCAGACATAGTACCTTGCCTGTGAGGAAGCAGGACTTCATGAATCAAAGATTGAAGCAAAAGGGCATGTTCCCCAGCATTTTTTATTGCTTGCTGTATTTCCCTTGTAGAAGAGCAGTGTGCTGAGCTTATTCCTCAAATACAGGATTTTAGTTTGTCTGAGTGAAAGCTACATCTTGGTTTATGCATAGGCTAACACTAAAACTTGGCCCGTCGGCAGTCTTTTTTGTACAAACACGTGCTTGCTTTGTTTGCACACTCAGCCGCGCAGAGCTAGCTGCAGGCTGAGCGTACTGTGCTCTCTGCTGGGTGTAGAGAGCATCTTGGGGTGCAGGTGAAGTGACTGTGGGTCTGTTTGTCCATATGGATTATATTGTTTTCCCCACACGGATGATTTAGCACTCAGGGGGTTCAGTGTTGTGCTTCTCTGGCATTTCTGTAACATCTTTTTTGTTAAAACGCTGACCAGGCAGCAGGCATGGTTCCTAGTAATTATTTGAAGTAGTACTGTGCAGTTTTATTGCCCTTTCTTATAGCTGAGGAAAGAGAAAGATAAATTTTTTTCTTTGCCACTTTAGTCTCCTTCTCCATAGCTGGACCGATATGGGTTTTTTTTTCATAGGGTAATCCTAGATATCATTTTCTTAGGCATTTAGAGAAGGTGGAGTTCTGTGTCTATGTAAGCAGTGTGTGTGTACAATGAGTTCAGTGAAAGGTGGGGACAGCCTTTCCTCTGAAGTTTTCTGCCTGCAGGATTTAATGTCATGAGTGATATACCTTCACTTGCCCTGCCAGTGTCATGCCCCTTAGGGATGGTTTCTGCATCTCTCCCCTTGTGTCCTTGCCATGAGCTATGTCGTTGTTCACAAGCAGCTGTATTGACAAAGCATCGCTTGAAGTAACTGACAAAATGTGCTTTGCCCTTCTTGGGAGCAAGCAGAGACTTATGCACATACTCCCCTGATTCTCTCTTTCCTTTTATATTAAAGGATTAAAACTGGGTTGGATCCAGGGGCATAGAACTCACTGAAGTCCCAGGCCCAGTTGTTTTCCTTGCTTAGCATTTGTCAAAATGTTTGGCATTTTGTTTCTGAGGCCAACAGTGCCCTTTTCAATGCTCAAGCTTGGGAATGGTGTTTTCTTGGAGAGCAGCTCCTTTCTTCTCTGGTAAGCTCTGCGGCAGGGCTGGTTTGGGCAGACAAGTGTCTGAACCTGCTGTGGTCCCTGGAGAAGCTTGGAACCTTAGATGTGAAAGTGGCCTTTAAGTAACAGCTTGTTTGTACCTTCTCCCAGGAACTGAAGGCTTGGGATCTAGTGTCTGATTACCCCGGGGCTGGAAACTTTAGCTGTCTGCTGGATACCCTGACTGTTTTGTAAAGGGTCACCGTAACTACTCCTGTTGCAAGTGGATTAGAGATGCTTTGTGTTTCATGCATTTTCCCTTAACTTTCATTCAGTGGCTGCCTCACCTGGGAGGACTTAATCGCTGTGAAAGTGCTTATGCAGTCAAAGGAGAGGAGACTGGATTTCTCTCTACCATCATTCAAAGACACAGAGGTTTCTGTCTTGGCTGTGCAGGGAACACGGGCAATTATATAAATGAGGCTCGACCTGCCGTTTCATCCTGAAGGCCAGCATCTAAGAATTCTGATTTTTAAAGTAGGTGAATGGATTTCATCCATGGATTTTAAAACAGCAGAAAAGTAACTCAATCATATTAGACTCTTTAGTCTCGTGCTCTCTTTTTGGTCCTATTTTAAGTCTTTTTCACCCTGAGCGCACTTTTAAAACCCTTGTTTCTCTGGAAGCATGAACTCAGTTTTCCTTTTTTTTTGTTGTTTTTACATGCCTTTCCCATTTCTTTTGAAAACAGTTGAGAAGTTACCATCCAAAAACGGCACATACTTCAACTGATCCCTTCTGGCAGTTGTTGCCTCTGTTGACTGTAGGGGTCAAAGTAAGTGTTAGCTCTGTCTCGCGCTGCTGATGGATGGGATGGTGCCACATGGACTGAGGGCAGGGCGAACCGATCACCTGCCTTCCTGTGAATCATTGCCAGAGCCATTAAAATTTCAGCTCCAAGTCCAAGGGTGCCTCTGCAGCCCCCCTCAACAGCTATGTGGGGTGCTGGGAGTCGTTAGGGCTATAATCCAAAGGCACTGAAGGGCACAGTCAGAAGAGGGGAATGTTTTCCTCTGGGGAACCTCTAGAAGTGATGGCTCTGCACAAGGAGCAAACAACTCTGTTGGTCTTCTGAGTCCTGGTGTCCATGCTCTTATTCGAGCACCGTGGTGCTTTTAGCAGGGCTCAGTTGGACTATTTGGTCACATGGGCTGGAGCTAGCAAGGTTATGACAGCAGACAACTCTGCAGTGTGCATGCTAGCTAATTTCACTTGAGTCAGCTGGATCTGTACCCCAACTCCTTCCAAGTGCCCAGAAAAAAATAGGACATTTCCCATGATGGGAAAGAATAAGTCAACATCCGTCAGCACAAAGAAGTATGGGCTGTGTCCTGCTTTGCTGCTGAACAGTTGGGAGTTTGGGCATCTGTTGTGCTGTCACAAGGCCAGAAATTTAGACACACTGAATGGCGTTAATGGGAGAGGTAATGAAGCCGGGTCTTCCCTCTTCCCTTCTCTTCTGCCACAGAGAATTTGTTCTTACCTGAGGAATTAGGAAGTGTGAACGCAGAAACTTGAGTGCTATTTTATGCTGCCATTAGATCCGATAGTCTAATCTGAAAGCAGTAATTCTCATGTAGGTAAACAGCTTACTTGGCAGCAAAGGCAAATTACACCAGTGAAGAACATCGTACTCTGGTATGAATTACATTTTATGGTGAGTTTGGAGGAGCTGCAGTCAGAAAAAAACATGTATGTTTTTACTTGCAATTTGAACAAGTGGATATGAAAATTACTCAAAGAAAATAAACCTCAACCGTATCAGGTGAAGTATGTGCAAAGCAGTACTGCATGTCTGCTAATTGTATGGTCCTGTGGTGTTCCTCTTTTGATTCTCTTCTCTATTTTCAATGCAGGTTTCTTTTCAGCAGCTTGCTTTCTTTTCGTTAGCTTGCTGGGATATTTTTTGGGTGCTCCCATTTATTTCCTTGCATGTATTGATGTTAACACTTTGTTTGCATTGCACAATATACAGCAGGACCTCTATCTGATGGTTACCCTCTGTGCCTTTTATCTTTAGTGCTTACAGCATTAGAATGAAAGCCTCAGGAGTGTCTCAGCATTGATTTTCTTAAAAATCCAGTGCTGCTGTGAAACCAGCTACCAGCTCTTCAGTTGTTTGAATTTAGTAAGCTTTTGTAAATTAGCAACTACTTTACATATTTATCTGTCTGTTTTCTATCAGCCTCTTCTAAATGGTAAAAAGTAGATCCTGGATGGATTCTCCCGTGGTCATATCCTTTCCCTTTTGGATTAATTAAGCTGTCCTCTAGAGTCAGAATATTTCACATAATCCATATATAGGCTGAGTGTATCTTCTGATATCTTCTGACTTGCTGTTTCATACTCAAGCTGTAGTTTACTCCAGTGTTTGTCACAGATTTGTTCACAGCAGTTGACTTCAGGTGTCATGTGGGCACTCAAGGGTGCCGTGTGCTCCTTAAGTCAAGTGCTCTCAATCACACTTTGGTTCCTGCTTCTCTTTTTTTTTTTTCAGTCCCTGGTTAGATTAAAATCTGAATACCTGAGCTCCCCAGAAGTAATTTTAAGTAATGTGTTTTTCTAGATAAACCAAAGTAGATAGGGAAATAGTTGTGAACATGCTGTGGTGGCTGCTAACCTGTAATTACTCAAACAGAATGTGTCAAGCAAGCCTCATTTGCGTCTAAAAATATCTAAAGGAAATACTCTGTAAGATACTATCTGATGTTGCTGCGTGTTAAGCTTTCCCTGGACTTAAAGAGAAATTGCTGTATTCAGCTGAGCTGTTGACTCGGTAGGTAGGTTTTGCTATGTGTAAGACAACTGAAAACACTGCCTTTTCCATCAAAGGTCCCAAAGGAATCAGCTCCTAGGCTCAGAGGTCAAAACCGTGTAAAATTCATGAGCAGAATACCCTGAGGTTGCTGGTTAGGTGGGATTTTTCAGCTGAAGAAAAACGGGGAAAGGTGAAGGAGAAGGGGAAGTTTTGTGCCAGTGGTGTGGGATGGGCAGTGCCTGTTTGGTGCAGTCTGAGGTGGCGGGGGCAGAGCCAGAAGGGGCTCTGGGCCCGGGGGCGCCTGCTGGGTCCACTTCCAGGTGGAGTCCATGGGAAGGGCTGAAGATGCTGGTGTAACTGTCTGTGGAGTCCAGGAAAGCCCCTGGCAAGGCCAGGGCATTTTGGAGATGGAGGGAACAGAGAAGCTTTGCTTCTGCCCATGCTTTTCTTCCCCTTTGCCCTGCATTTCCCACTTTGGCCCAACATGGCTCTCCACGCCATTCATCGATCTCTGCCATTTCAGTAACTGTAGTTTGAAAAAAATAACAACAAAACAGTTTGCCACTTCACGATTTTTAATCTGAATTTATGTTTCCATTTTTTACTTCATCCCAGTGAGTGAAAAAGAGGTTTGATAGTGTGTAACCCTCTGGAGTACAAATAGCTTCAGTAATAACCCTCCCATTTCAAAAAGTAAAAAATTCACGGAAGACCACTACATAATATTAGAGTCTGTAATTGCTGTAAACATGATGGGCGATTTGTATCAACTTGATTTAATACAGCTGTCTAGTGACAGAAATAGTGAGGGTATCCCTAGGGAAACTTTATAGTCGTGGGGGAATATAGATAAAACATGAGCTTTTGAGTCTGCAATATGGTAGTGCTGATGCACACAAATTCAGGCATTTATCTGCTAAGTTATATAATTGCCCTAAAATAGGAATTTCAGAAAACTATGTTTCTTCTGCTAATAGCATGCCTGAGGGAAGGAACTGGGATTTTGGGGTTGTCTGAAACAAGGTGGGTGTTAGTTTGTTACCACACCTGCATTGTGTTATTGGAGGAATATTAGTCCTGTTACACAAGGAGAGTAAAAAGGCTCTGAACTCAGCGCTACATCACAGTAATGCCATACTGTAAATAATTTTTCAAAAGCATAGCTCAGGACTGAATTAATGCTTGAAGGAAGAGCTGTACTGTAAATTATAGTTCCTAAGTAGCAATAGCACTCTTCTGATATGTGGAAGCTCTGTATATTCATTGACCTCAGTGACTGAATATTTTAATGGGATGGTGATTATAATGGCAAAGATGTAGCTGGCCAGTATGAATTGCTTTGGCAATTTTCAGAAGCAAAGTAGGCAATGGTATCCATGTTTACTCCCATGGCTTCTCCAGAAGCTCTGGGAGAAGGAAGATGAGCATTTCTAAAAGAGTGCCCTGTGCATTTAGGAGTACTTCTGCGACTGAGCCTATGCAAAAGTACAAAAAAAAGATTGTTCCTCATTAGCTTTTGCTTCTTGCCTTACTTGATATTAGCAATTGATTTTTGCTTGGATGTGGACATTTATTGTGCTTATTGAGTTTACAGGTAATTGCATTAGCTTTGGACACTCAGAAGCAAGTAGGACAGAGCAAGTAGGGAGGCATTTTGCCTTGAAAGGCAAAATAAAGAGTGGGTAAGGCTACTGCACCCACGCCTTTGTAATAATTAAAAGATCAGCCTTCTATGAGAAATGACGTAAAACTGGTTGACTGGTATTTGCCAGGCCAGATAATGGGAAAGGAATTGAAAAAAGCTTTGAAATCTGGTGAATCAGAAGCCTTGGGTACATATGTGCCTTCTCAGCCTACAATAAGGGCAAGAGATTCAATTTACCAGAGAAAAATAGAGGAATATATGAACTAATACAATTTTAAGAGTTCCTACACTGATGTCGTTAGAGCAGCTATTACTCCTTTGGGTAAGTAGTAATATTTTAAGTATTCGGATAAGGTAAAAGTGAGCTGTTCATGATCAGATACATCTATAATTAACTTCCCTTCGTCCTTATTCCCCTCTTCATCATCCCCTGCATCCCCGCACTCCAAATTTAAAGCCTACAAAAAGAAGAGCTTACCATGGGTCTGATGCAGTGCAATGCTTTCAAGAAAACCCCAGGTTTTAATTCTCAGAGCTGTACTGTGTATTTATACCTATCTTGTATTTATACCCTAAAGAAGGGATTTATTATATGTCACAGTTTCAGGGTATGTGAGAAATAACATCTCATTGTTTGCCCAAGCTGGCATACTGAAATCTTTTACTAACTGTTGGGTCAAGGTTGACAACTTTCCTGTAGGAGAAGATGTAACTGGCCCAGACAGTGAGAGGACTACTGAATGGTAGTGGTAGAAGAGTTTGATAGCCATGAGGTTTATATTAGCAGATAGGCATCCTACACTATGTGCCATCTGCTTTTTGTTTGAATTGTGCCTGACAGGAAAAAAATGGTGTAGTATATTAGGAATGTAGTGAATTTCCCTTGTCTAGTTTAATAAGATGCTCCGATCAGTTATTTTGTTGTCTGAGCATTAGGATTTCTCCAAAGTACAACTGCTGGGCCAGGCAACTATTCTAGTGCTGGATTAATCCCAGTTTGCATGGCCTGTCCGGAAATAATAGAAGAATTAGTAGCATAGCATTAGAAGAGATGGTAGCGTAACCCTTGTGACTGTCTCAGAGAGTCCCTGGATGCTCTTAGGACTGCTGTCTGCTGCTTTTCTACTGAATCAGGATATGGAGTGCAAGGAGCAGCGTGGTTATTTTTGTATGCAGAAGACTGAAAAATAATACAACAATTCTGCCCTTAATTTAGGCTGCATTGCACTCCTGTTAAATTGAAAACGAAAGACTTGCTGATTTTTTTGCTTTTTTACCCTCATTTTCTTGAGTAACAAAACAGTGTGGAGCTCAGGGAACTGACAGCTGGTGGTTTTCTGATGTGGGAGATTTGACTTGAAGAATATATGTGTGGGTGTGATGATACGAGGCAGCCTCTGTACAACCCCTTAGTGATGTGCTGTATACTGTTGTTATACATAGTGCCAAAATAGACAGTAATCCTCTTACGTGGGATTGTGAAGCAAGTAATAATAGGGCACAAGTCAGTGTCATCGGTTCAGAGCTGTTTTTTTGATAAACATATTTGTCATTTGTATCTCCTGGACTCTTTAGTACTTCTTAATCTTTATATTAACTAAGTCCTTCTCTCCAGCTGGAAATGTTAATGTTTCACAATTTTAATGTCAGCTGCAATCAAGACCTTTCTATTAATCTTTCTAATTGCTGCAGTTGCTTTAGAAAGGCCAAGGAGATTTTGAGTTTTATAATTCAGCTCATTTCCTAATATGAAAAATTCAGATGAAGAAAAACTAAGATCACTTAGTCTGCATAAAACATTTCAACTGTCTTACGAGGCACCCTGAAAAGATCTGAAGCAATCAGAGTTACTGTCTGCAGGCTGTTCATCCCGTTTAGAAAACATGAAGTTGGCTGCTATGCAGCAGGGCAGGCACCATAAGCGTGTGCTGGAGGAGAGAAGCAATTAGCTCTAGAGCAAGCGCAGTCAGAGCAGAAAGGAAGGTCTGGAGGCGTTTAATTAATACTAATGCTTTTGTGCTTATGGAGGCCAGAGTCATGATGGGTTACTGCTGCCTTGGTCTTGTGGTTCTCAAGTCATGCATCTAATGAACATTAGATTCAGAAAAGCTTTCCAGAAAAGTTAATAAATCACAACTGACTATGGCACACTCTTATTCCTCCTGAAGATAAAGAGGTACACCTGATATTGAATGGGAGCGGGATGAGATCTCTAAAGCTTTTTCATCTTTAGACAGATAACAAGTCCTCTTGGGATTTTTGTACCAAATTTATTCAAGTAATCTGAAATAATGAAAATGCATGTCTTCTATTAAACATTTCTTAAGTCACTAAACCAATTAGGGAAAAAAACCCCCAGGGTTTCTTTTCCATTGTGAAACCAGTTGGGGAACAGGTATCATTTTTATTAATCTGAGTTTGATGGCAAAAGTACTTTTGATGGAAAAATGTTTAGCCATCAGTATATAGTTATTTGCATAGCTTTTCATCTTGAGATGCATTTTTGCTCTTTAATTCTCAATTCTTATTATTCATTTTAACTTCATTCTTGGGTGGAAAATACAAGTAATGTCCCATTTCGTTTGAAGACCACTCTCTCTGTGTAACTCCTCTTGATCCTGTTTTCATCCAGTACACGGTTCAAGACATATTTAGACTCCAGTAGGCTGGAGAGTATGAATTTTTCCGTTTGCTCCCACTGAGAATATCAGCTCTGTGACTTCAGGCTTACCTGTTGACGTTTTGTAAAATGTTTCCCTGATGGGTTTCAGCAGTGTGCGTTAATACAAGGATGATATCTATGATGATTTACTCTTTGTGCAGGAGCACTAGTATAATACAGTTTGAGGTATACTTGTAATCACAGACAATTTGGATAGCTGTAAGGGGCCGACCACAGACTTTTTTGTTTAGAGATTGACTGTGTTTAGGTAACCCTATGTCACCTCTTCTACTGATGGTTGTCTGTACAAACAGTTTTATTGTTCCATTTTGGGAGCAAGCTTCTGTATCACATTGCATTTAATACTTTGTATTGTGCTGATTGCCTGTTACCACATGTAATCAGATTTTGCAGGTATTGTGTGACTGAAGTATTCTTACTGCACATTACTGTATGGTCCAAGAGTTACCTATCAAGGTAATTAGTCCATACTTTCTCCAAGGAATATATCAAAAGTACTGGATTAGAGTCACAATGTTTATTGATTATTTATGTCACAAGAAAAAAGCTGAACAAAAGCATTTGGATTTTCCTATTTTGATGGATTTTTAAGTGTATAGCACTTTATTTCCTTAGTCTTCTGGGACTCTCCAGCTGAATGTTGTTAGTAGCGTGGTCATAGCTTACAGGTCTGGTAAATGAGTATAAGGCGTTGAATTCTGAATTGCAGGCTTCTGGATACTCTTAATGGCATCGATATGCTGTTAATATAATGCAAAAAAAAAAGGGTTAGTGTTAACTCGAATTGGATCTGGAGGCCGTTTTCGCTGATGGCTGTCCCTTAGTTTTTGTCAGCCAGCAGCTGTGTTTTCACGTTGGCGTGGCGTGCGGCCTGGAGGGAGGTCTTCCACCGCACCGCTCCTTTCCCTTCGCTGTGGGCGAGTGCTGCTGCCACTTCCCTGGCTCTGGTTTCGAGGATTTTGTGACTACGGCGTGGATCAGACCTCCTGGCTGCTCTGACAGAAACTCCCTCACCACCACTGGCAGGGCCAGGTTCATCCCGCATCAGCTCCCTCCCGGAGCTTGCCCACGGCTGGGGGATAGCCGTGGCACCCGGGGAGCGGGTGGGAGTGGGACAGCCGGGCCACTGGGGAGCGGGTGGCTCTCAGGATCACCCAGGGAGTGGGTGGGAGTGGGACAGCCGGGACACTGGGGAGCGGGTGGCTCTCAGGATCAGCCGGGGCAGCAGCTCGCAGGCACACGGGTGAAACCACGCGTGGCGGCTGAAACACAGGCTGGCTGCCTGCGGTGGTTTCTCTGGCAGCCTGAAAAGAGGCAGCGGCAACAAACATCTGAAGTTTTTACAACTGCCTGAAAAGCTTCACTCCTTTAGTCATAGGCTTACTTGAAATGAGAATAGCTCGTGTATTTTCAGTGTTTTGGAAGAGAGGATTTTTCTTTAACATCATAGTTGGAATGATGACTTCCTCATTGCACATCTTTCAGCGGAATATTTTCTCTGCAGGGTTTTCCCTCTATTACTGCAAATGTTTGAAGCTCCCACACTGTAGGTCACAGTACATTATCCATTGATATGCTTCTTGCATACTTGTAAATACAAATTTTCAAGGTAATGTAATTAATAGCAATACATTATTCATTAATGTGGTGCTTGTGTAGAATAGCAGCCAAATACAAAACCTATTTAGTTTTATGCAATATTGGATGTTGAAAATAAATGATAAAATGATAAATGAAAAAAAAACATGATAGAGATTTATCACATGCCCCCCCCCTCCCCCCGTAATAGACATGCTCCCTTTCCTTCCTTTGCAGTAGGAGATTTTCTTCCAGCATCTTGCACAGACAAGCAGACATCTCCCAAGCATGCTGCCAAACTTACTTTGTTCTCCCTTACCTGAAACATTTCATTTTCGTTTCTGAAAACCAGGAGAAATTCAGTTCATGCTGAAGTGTCCATACTGTAATCTGCTTTCAGATACTGCGATGATGAACCTGATCTAAGAAAAAAAAAGAAATAGTGTAGAATAACCTTTGAGATTAAGGGCTGTCCTTTCACTGAGTAGCACATAGGGAAATAGATGTTACAGCCTAATGAGGTAAGAAAAGAAATTTGATTCTGAATATATTATTCTTACAGTGGAAGGTCAAAGAATTTTCATTTAAAAATCAATAAAATAGGAAGGTAGAGAAGATACAGTAATATATTATATTTTTTAGAAATGGCAATAGTGGAAGTAGGTGATCCTGCAGAAATGTAAGCTGGTAAAGTTGTGTGAAGGCACAAGGCAGGACAACGCCACACACCAGTGCCAAAGAGAACCTCTGTCGAAGCCCCCCAGTTGGGAGGGGCTTTTTTTCAAGCCTGACTTTTCTCTTTCCTCTTATAAACAAAGTTGATGGGTCTCTGCAGAGATCAGTATCTCCAGCATAACAGGGCTAGCTGTGAAAATTTATGCATGTGCTTTTGGCTTGGTTTTATTGTATTGTATTTATTTATTCATTTAAATTGCAGGAGGGGGAATAGCTTCCATTCTTTAAGATTAAAACTTGATTTTTTTAGCCTTCCTTTACATTTTTCCTAGCCGTAGATATCTGAAGTTGTATTAATTGAGTGATGACAGCCTCAGCCTGAGGCACAGGAGAACTGTTGTATGGGTGATGAGCAGGAGGACCTCCGGGAAGGCTGTGCAGTGATGCCATCCTAGTGGAGGACTTTGGAGAGGAAGTTAAACAGACCAGTCAATAGTAATAACTATGATATTTTAGAATTGTTGCAAATGTTTGTTTCCTAAAACAAAATCTCTACAGAAATAAAAGCCTTATATTTTTCTTTTGTTTTGAGTGGAATAAAGTATCAACAGTAAAGATGGCACATAAAATTTATGGCTCTGGTGAACTTACTGAATAACTAGGTGGTAAATAGTTGTTCCCCAAATCAGTGCTCCGATTTTACGCCTGTGAGTCTTCAGGATATTCCTGAAACTGGGCAATAAGGAGAGAAAGCTGTTTGCTAATTTTGTTTCTTCCTGTGATAATCTGAAGACATTTCATTGACTTCTGTGGATTTTTTTTTCTGTATCACATCATGTCAATGTGAAGGAGAACATAGTGTGATCTAAACTTTTATTTTTTGTTTTCTTTTTTTGGCCTATGCAAATAGTTTGTTTTTACTTCATCTCCTGAGCCAGTTCTTCTATGATTGAAACATTACATATTTTCTGTGGTTATAGGGAAACTAAAAACTAAAAAAAACCCCCCAAAACCCAAAACCTCTGTTAAATACAAGACTTTCTTTCTGGACACTTAGAAAGGTACAACTAAAATGAAAGGATGGATTCATAAAAACAGCTAGGGAAGGCCGTGTCCATCAGCTGCGTGGTAAATATTCCAAAGGTGAGAGCCTGGTGTGGTACCTCTGAATTATTCCTTCTCTGGAAAAGGAGACCCATGCTGTTAGAGTTTTCTACACATTGTTTCACACGTGTGAAACTGAGAAGTAACATTTTAGTTTGGTTATTCAGCTATATTTGCTAAGAACAAATGTCTGATTCTGCTGCCATATCTCTGCTGGTGGTGGTGTCACTGCAGTGTTTTGATCTTTTAGTTGCTAAGTTTTTCCCAACAGTTTTAGTGTTTGAAATGCATAATGCTGTGTTACTATCATTTGTCTGTTTTGAAAGAAACATTTGCCTGAGTGGTTTATTATATGAGTTAGCAGATGGTGATTCAACTGCGCTTGATCCAGCAAGAGTCTTGGTTCTGTCAGTATGTCTCCAGCTCAGAAAATCTCCACAAAGCACTTACAAAGCAGTGAGCAAAGTAGTAGTAGCTGTGCTGTTTGGGAAAACAAATGGAGCAGCCGTGATCTGTTTGACAAGGGTTTATGCAGTTTTGGGGCTTAGAATCGGCTTCTAGACAAGGGTGTGTCACTCCAGTATAACACAGAGTGACCTCAGTGATGCAATGGGTGAGCTTGATTGAGGAAGTTACGGCAAGAGGTATCTCAAAGTTGAATTTACTGCGCTTTGTTTGATTCCTGTATTCTGTGTATGAGTGTTGCCATTGTATACTTTATAAAACAGCTGAAGAACTTTACCTGTATAAGAGGTTATGGTAGATGAAGGTCTGCATTTCTCAGAAGTTCTGCAAAGACCTTTTTTAACTTTGTTTTGTCTGAGCCATTTGTGGTCTGAGTGTAGTGTCAGCACTGCTGGCAGAAGTAGACTTGTCATCGTTGGATGTTTTTTAAAATTTGTTATAGACGTGCAATTTAGATTAGGGATAGGAATGTGTCAAATCTAATTATTGGTGTAATGATACAAAAATATGGAACTAAGCATGTTATATTAAATTGTAAGTAATTTACATAACATTTTTAGTTCAAGGGAATGTGATAACCAGAGATATTTTTGTTCTTAAAGCAAATGTTTTATTGTAGATTGTATTTTTATTTATGGAGTTTATTAGCAGCAAGTATGATTTAAACAGTGATTGAAAATTCAAGAGTTTTATTGCTGGTGTTCTTGCATTTGATCATTTCAACTTTCACATTATAACTTTAGTTGTTTTATAAGAGATTAAGGCTTACACCGCATCTTTAAGTATATGTGTTCAATAAATATCTGTGAGGGCTGTATTGAAACTTAATCTATACTGTCATAAATTAATCTCATGACAATATAGTTTTTTGAAATTATCAGTATAATGGATTACAATTGCAGTTAGGTATAACATGCAATATAGAAATGTTTTGTATGCTTTATATTTGCTCTTTGAAGGAGTACCAGATGTTTACATTTTTTGGTGATTAGCATTTTTACTCTTTTTCTCTGCCTATGAGCTGCGTTGCTTCCACTTGATTTGTTGGCAAATTTATCAATATGAATCTGAAATGTAGTTAAGGGTCCAGCAGTGTGTGAAGACATCTCTCTTCTGTCATATGTTGTAAAAAACTCCCATAGAGTAGAAAGATGCCAGATCAATTTTCATTAGACTTGGAAAAGCTCTGACAGCAGCAGAGACCACTGGTAGGACTTGCAATCATGGTTATTCCAAGCAACGACAGTATCATTCTTTGAGGACCTCCCTGTCAATCTCTTTCTCTCTCTCTGTCAGAGTAATTTAGTAACTGAAGGTAAGATTTCCCAAGGACCCTAAGGAAGTCAAGGGATCCAACTTTAAATGAATTTCAGTGGGATTTAGGGCTCAAATTTAATTTTCTTTGCAAACAGAAGCCTGAAGTTTCAACAAGTAACTTGCTTGTGGTCAACAGATTGAAACCTGTGATCGTTTGCAGATTTTGTACATAAGTGTAATCTTCCAATTGAATCTTACTAATATAAATAACCAAAACCATGTTCCCTATGAGAAGGGATGCAAATGGACAAAAATACTAGAAAAAAAAAGGTCACTGAATTGCTTGAGTAAGCAAAATCTAAGTCATGAAGTATATTTTATTTTCATTGGTACTTCATAACTTATTTCCTAAGCCTGGCCTGGCTGAGCAGTTTCTATGAGTCCAGGCATCAGTACCAGCTCCTGTTTTTCTGGTGCGTTCTTGCTCTTTGGTGCTCTCAGGGTCGGCCTGGCAGAGAGGGATGCCCCAGGGTGCCTCAGGACAGCCTGGAGGTTCCCTGGCTGCCGCAGCCAGTACTGAGGCCACCCATTCTGGGGCTACTTCTGCTAAACGTGCAACTGATACACTGGTGAAATATGTAAAGGGCATGGGGCCAGCTCTGGTCCTTCCCTTACCTGGGCAAGGACTTTGGATCTTTCTCAAGGCAGCATGGCCAGGAAGGAAAGGTGAAGAGGTTTCTTGTCTTTTGGCATCCTTCTTTGCAAAGGATGATGACTGTTTCTGCAAGATCTACTGTGTTAGAGATGAAAAGAGAATTTGTGGAATAATTTAATGCTTTATTGGGCCAGAAAGGACTGTTAACGTTCATTTACTCTGACATCTGTGTTGAATCAGATTTCATTACAGCGTTACCCCTGTGCAAAGCTCTATTTATATAAAACTGTTTAGCTTAAAATGAACCACTCACATTTACAGAGAGTCTGCCACATCCCTAGGAATATAGTATAGTTAGTTATCCTGTTGAAAAAGTTACTGCTATGAAAGCGTGCTTAAAGTTGGCTGAAAGTCACTTGTACGTAGCCACTAGCCCCCACATTTTCATGTCTGTCTGCTAAATGTGAAAGCATCCTTTACTATTGGAGAATAACAATATGCGTAATAATCTGCTAATCTAAGTAGCTGAGGAACAAAGCTGTCATGTCTAATTCTACTCACAGAAGAGAGAAAGAAACAGAATGAACAGTCTTTAAAACAATTGCAGACCGAATAAAAGGATATTGGCCAATTTTCCCCCAAAGATGTCAGCAGAATAATTAAATTACCTAATTAGTGAAAGTACCTATAGCTGATTTTAAATTTTTCAGTTTTTGTGAATCAGCTATGTATGGTGTTTTGAAATACCTTGGAAGGATCCCTGTAGTATAAATAAATTTCTCTTGGAAATGCTAATACTGCAAGTTAGTAGTACTTCTATATTTTATTAACATAGTAACATATCTTACTGTGACTGGGAATGAGCTGCAAATGGAGCCCTAAATCACAGTGACAATTTATATCTTAAAAAGGAAGACAAATGTAATTAGAATATTACCATTAAGGAGAACCTTTTGTAAGAGTAATTACTTTTTCAATGCTGCACTTGGTGTTTAAACTATGCCATTTAGTAGCACTGATAAAGATGTTCAGATGGTTTCACTCTGGCAAATTATGATTCAATTAAATCTTGATTTTTGGAATATATTGATTTAATATTTTTTTAAATGTAGAAAAACAGTTTTCTTTTTTATAAGGTTGAAATATTTACCTTACTTTACATTAGTTTGACCTTTATGTAGGAATACAGGTTAGCATTTAAAAAAGTAAAGTAATTTTTACTTGCCATATCGACAAAACCAAACCAAACCCTGTAAAACACATTACTTAATAATGTCAAATCACAATATTTTCATAATTTTTATTTGATTATTAACTTTGCATGTCAATATCTACTTTTCCCGGTAAGATGTACATTCATTTCTTTCAGGACCCTAACTAAAATGGTCTAAGCAGTCATATGTATTTATAGAATCAGTTTGTTGTTAACAATGGTGTCTGTGGTGGTTTTCTGTCCAAAGCAAAAATATGAATGAATTTCCTTTTGGTTTCTTACAAAACGGTATTCCTCTCTTTTCTCCATGACTCTCTGAGATCTTCATTTCTTTTTCTCTAACTTTCTTGTATATCTCTGATAGTTCACATCCCTTGATCTGTTTGGTTTAGCAGGGCCTTTTCAGGGATCAACAGCAGCAGCTCTGTGCTTCTCTGTCCTGTTTCATGGGACTGTGTCAAGCGTGCCAGGGTTGTTTGGGAACAACTTGTTTCTCCAAGGTCCACCCATTAGCTTCTTAACTATGGGGAAGGAAGGAGGTGCTGGGGCATTTCTTGATGGCATTTCTCCATAGGCTGGGATGTCTACACTAAGGTCAAGGTAACTTTCCCTAACTCAGGGTTATTTCTTCTTTAATTCAAAGTATTAAATCCCAGGAGTCTTTTAGTTCAGTGAATCCAAGTTAGGGCCCAGAAGTTCACAGTGGTCCTGGTATTTGGTGTTGGCACAGGGATATACAGAAGTTTCTTCTGCTTTGCTGAACTAAGGCCATGGGGTCTGTGGTCAGGCTTGTCATGGCCTGGGTTCCCCTGTTATTTAGATAATATCAATCCAAGACCTGGCTATCTAGACCTGGCTATTGAAGATCTGGCTAAGCACCATTTCCTGCTAGGTGGTTTTACTTCTCCTGCCCTAATTCTATTAGAAGTTGTGATTAAAGCCATTAAGAACATTTTGCTGCTGCATCAAAACCAAAAGCTGCTTTGTTGTGGGCAGTGGTGGAGAAGACAAGGCAAGGCTGTCGTTTTCATCGTCCATCTGTTGTTGATAAGGAGACTGTGCTTGAATGTTGAAGAAGCTCATTTTGGTGCTGCAGCAAAAAACTGCTGTCTCCAAGTAGAACATGAAGCTGAATGAACTCTCATGTCTATCTTATGATCCCTCTGTGGAGACACAGGGAAGGAGAGACCCCTACCCAGAACCCAAAGCTCAAGTTTTTTTTTCCAGAAACAAACATTTCAACATAATTCCAATTTTGTGAAAATGCCCAAACAATTTTTGTTCCTATGAGAATAAACAGCAAATTTTGAAACTTCAGAGGTTTTCATAAAATGGTGGTGTTGTCCCATAGCCAAAATAAATAGCCTCCACTATTTATAACTGTTACACATGGATGGAAATGTTTTTCAGACTCTTTGACCTTTAATAATATTTTCAATATGGTTTCAAATATGGCTGTATGGTTCTGCATTTCACTTTACCAATGGTTATTTAATATTTTTTCTTATTGAGGCTATTGCAGCTTTCAGCCTTTTGAATGTAGAAAAATAACTTCTTTAGCAACACAATAAATGTTAATAAGACTAACAGGGTCATCTGCAAATTACTGGAATAATGTGCTTTTGCTTACAGGCAGATTTTCAGTCAGATGTGAGTAATGAACTGTAATTCCTGTTGTTTCCGTTGAAAGATGAAAATGTAAGTGCAATTTACAAAGAAAACAAGAAGAAATGCTATTTGGCTTGCCCTTCTTTACAATCTATTAATGAGAGGTAGTCAAGGGAAAAACGATCACCAACATTTTCAATAATTAACCTGTGCCTCCTAGGCAGAAACCAATTTTTGAAAGGAAATTAATTCTGAAAGAACTTGATTGAAATAATTTCCCGCTTTACTTCTTTGTTCTGTTGTCTTGCTGGTGGGACAAAGGAAAAGTGAATATATGTAGAAATTCTTTGACCTAACCTTCCCTTTCAGTAGAGGCTTGGACTATCTCAGTTTCTTCCTCACAGTTTGTTTCCTGGGCACAAAGGGTCTGGTTTTGGGTAATGATGAAATATGCAAAATGTGTGTCAAACCTGACTCTGAACATCAGGTGTTTATGTCTGCCGTTACCTGGTTTGTGCACAATAACTAGTAAAGCCCAGATTCATAGACATTAGATATTTAATGTACATAGATTTTGCTAAGGAATAGGTACTTATTGCTGGTTCTTCCCATGGTGCATAGTGGCATACTCTAAAATCTCATCCTGTGCCTGATAAATCTCACCAGGTTCTTCCCTGCTTTTCCTCCTGGAGCGGGTGCATTCTTCCGGCTGAAAGAAACAAGAGGACCTGAACAATACATTCCTGTCTGCTTACGCTGTTAGACTGCCTGAACATGATATAAAACTAAGATAGATACCAGTATTCTCAAATACTCTTCTGGGCTAGGTTCTGCTGGTCTTGTAGCTATGGACCCGAACTTTCTCACTGCATTTTTAAAATCACAGAGTTTAAAAATATTTCAGTCTCTTTCTTACGTTTGATTATTAGTGATCTGCCTGTTGAGGTCTGCTCGCAGGCCAAATTTTAGGTTTCACTGTTTGATATTTTTTAATTATGATAACCTAAAGAAAAGGAGATGAGATGCAGATGAATGCCCCAGACTTACTCCAGTTTAGTTGGAAGTAATACTAAAGAAATGAAAATTAGTTTTAAGATGTTGAGATCAACAGTCTGTAAGAGCACGTGCCTGGGGATAGTCCCTAACGAAAATTAAATGTGTGCGTGTAGCCTCAACTGCCAAACCATTAAAAAAAACAAAGCCAAGCAATTAAAAGGCAGAGATGAGAGATTCCCAATTGACATGACTTAATGGAAAGAATGACTGTGAGTCAAAAGGCTGCTCCAGTATCTCTTAAAGACAGCCAACAGCTTCAGTGTCCTCTTACTAGGAGCATCACTGAGTAATAGGACAGAAATGCCAAGTCCTGCTTGCCTCGTGAGAGTAGCCCCACTGACTTAAAGGATGCTACTACTGTGAGTGATGGATTCACTACTGTGGATTTAGCTTTCAGTGTTTGAATGAATGAGAAATAAGACAATGAAATTCTCTAACAAGTTATTTCTTGGATTTTGGACGTTAAGGCTTTAAAATAATTTGGAATAGTAGTTTGCTTAGGATTTAGGTTAGTGATTATATACAGTAGATAATTTTCTGTATGGAAATGAACATTACATTTATGACGTTTCATTGAAGGTAACTTTGGGATGCTGACAGATAATTCAGAAAGGACTGAGGAGTCACTCAGTAGGTATTTACATGAAAGGTCAACGTCTCTGCCTAGTACCATTATTTAAGGGTATTTGCAGAAGAAAACATCTTTAAGAAACATGCTTTTTTGAAAAGTTAGAGTCTGGAAACTCACAGACCTTCCTGCGATATGTTGTCTTATGTATATGGTGCAATGTCTTGACAGAGACTTGAAAAACTTGAAGGTGAGGTGTGGAGCTTTTTTGAGAACTGATTTCCAGAAAATAACAGCCAAGAGCAAAGTTTTGCCTTTCAGTACATCTTTGGACAGTCTCACTGCATTCAGCACAAGTAGTTTGTGCATCTGTCTGAGAGCTAAATTTAGTAACGGGGCATTTCCAAATCAAAATTCCCTACATGTGGAAAAACACCTCGGAGGTTTAGGAGAGACAGTTTGATTGTTCTCTTATTTATGCATTTAAGTAGTTGTTGACACTTCTGTTTTAAAAAACCCTATCTCTTTAGGGGACCAATGCCTCTTAGTCCATGGAAAGAATGTTAGAGCATCTTTGTTTTCAGTTTAGATTCTGATCATGCAAGTATAGACAAGCTTATCTTTGGTCACATGATGATTCACATCAGTGGGGACTTTCCATATGCTTCAAGTCAGAGATAGTTGTATGTGTTTTTGGAATACTGTCACCAGAAGGTTCTTGCCTTCAAATTGGTTTAAGTACAGATAAAGCTGATAAAGCCTGATTTGCTTAATTATCCGATCTAAGAATTTCCTCATGTGTGGTGTCTAAAGTCAGTTAACCACACTGATATGGAAACTGCACTCAGAAATTGCAGCTGTTTTCACTAAACTCTTACAGCAGATGTCTTTTTTTCGTATTTACTTACTAATCACAAGTCATGCTTGGTAATATCATCAGCAAATGTTTATTTATAGGTGAATACAAAGAGAGAAAAGACAGATTTTGAAGGAAAAGAAGAAGTAATATTTGTGTTTCCAAATGAAACAGCTGTCTCTAAAGAATGGGACAGTGTCCAGTTGCCCCTTGGGTTTCTACTTCTACAGTTCTCAGGTTTAGAAATAAAGAAATAAAGACTCCCTTTTAAGCACTGGAGTAGTTTTTCTTGGGGCAATCTTTTCTTAAGCCGAGTGTCTCCGAGGCTGAAATAACATGGCACAAATGCAAGCCTTTCCTCTCTGATATTTTCAGTGTTTTCAGATTTTGGCTTGGATGCGCACACCTGTCGATAGTGTAACCTAAGGACGAGTGCTGAATCTGTGAAATCTTGATTTAAGATGAATTGCTTTGTAGGCACTGTTACTCCACAGCACAGCAAGTGACTTGGAGCAGCATTGCAGTGACAGTGTATGTGAGAGGTACACTTTGGGATAGGCAGCCTGTTTTAGCTTGTTTTGTTTGGGCTTTTTTTCCTGTTTTTTTGTGATGTTAGAATTGGTTCCTGTGAAAATGATTGTAATATTTTAGAATAAGACCACAAAAGGAGAATATAAAGCATAAAGCAGCTTAGCTGTTTAAGAGAGGGAATGATACCTGTTTTGATACGAATGATATTTTAGTAATAAATCTGTAAGAGAAAAGTAAAGATGTAATACTTTTCATCTGGCATTGACAACTCACTGGACATATTTGTATTTAACGTAACTTTCTGCATTTTTTAATGGAGTAGTAAGCTGGACCATTCATTTTAGTTTGCATGGTAGTCATGTAAAATTATGTTTTGGCTATGCTTCTCTAAAAATTTGTCTCCTATATTTGTAGAATCTTCCTTTGAAAATAGTGACAAATATATTCTATACAAAGATCAAGGGAGGCTATTGGAGTAGTTTTGTTGCTCTGTTTATTGTTTTGAGTGGAGCACTGGATCTGAGAGACTTTTAAAGTAATGGTAACGCTAATACATTTTGAAAGGAAATTATTTAAAGATTTGATCTGTATATTGTTATCTGAACTGCAATAATGCTCAAAGCATTGTCTTTTCCTGAGCAAATAACCACATTAAAGCAAAAATCCTAAAGCATGTATAGATAGGCTTGGTTGTGTGTTCATAAAGAAAAGAAGGAAGTGAACTGATTTCCTGACTTAAAAGCTTTGAGAAGTCTGCCTGGCTTCTTCTCACAACTCCTCTCAGTTTTGTGTCCTCAGGCTCAAAAGAGTGGTTTAACCTTATGGTTTTTTGGGTAGCCTCTGGGTGAATTTAGAGAGGGTGAGGTAAATACACCTTTATGAATGGGTGCAGTGTTTCTTTGGAAGCTGCTTTATGCTTCCTTGTCCCTTGCTACCCCATCATGGTGCTGGGGCATGAGAGGAATATAGGGGAGAACTGAGATATGTTCCCCATTGAAACCTCCACCTGTCAGCTTTGTTCTGTGCAGAAATTAAAACCTGCTCAGTACCATAGAGAAATATCCCGCTGCTTATTCTCCAGTGATGGCATAGCTCAGCCTTCCAGGGAAGTGTGCCGCCAGTAGGACTAGAGCATGGTGATGCTTCTTTTGCTTGCAAAATCCCAGGTGTAACCCCATGATTATGTATTTTTTTTTTCTGTAGCCCCCTACATTTCCTGACACACAGAGACATAGTTAGGATTATATAAAGTTCATCTTCCCATTTCTGTTAAAGCTCACTCCTCAGGTCATAGACAGGTAGCCTATAAACATGGGACTTTTCTTGCAAATTCACATGAATGTTGTGTTTTGTTTTGTTTTGTTTTTATTCTCCCTTGAGCTATTCTTTCAGGATGAGTGTTGTTCAGCAGGTAGGACACTGAGTTATTGCTTTGATTAATTAAATTATACTCTGGAGTTCCTACTCTACTCCATGACTATGGGGGATTAATTTTATCTTTTGTATCTCTGTTTCCCTATCAATACCCTCATGCTAATGACAGTTAAGTTTTTGGAGTAAAAATATGAAATCTACAGATACAAAAGGATTGTACTTCTATGTCACTAAAAAGTATCCTGCAAAGTCTACCAAAAATGCCATAGTATTCTGACAAGAAAGAACATGCATATATATATATATATATATATGTACACCTCCAGAATGCTTTTGCAGGATTTTGCAAATTCTAAACTTTCATTGAAAATAGAATAAAGGTCAAATTTTGCTTGCCTTACACATGTATGAAATGAACAGTTGTACTACGGTGACATGCTGCCAAGATTTGAACAATGGGGTCTTTCAGAAGTGTTCCTTCTCATCCAGCGATAAACTCTGTGTGGTGACATGTGTGTGCACACAGAGGAGATGAGACTGAGCAATATATGCCTTTGTTTTTACTTTTTAAACCGAAGTGGATTTTTTAGAACCCAGAAGCTAGACAGCCTGGTGTAGCCCACTAATGTTGTGTACTTTCTGATCATCTAGGCACAATATGATGCTTTTGACTTTAATTGGTACTAGCACTACTAATATAAAAAGACACAGTTGGAGGGTTAACATTGTATGCATTTGAGGATGCCATAGGGACATATGTTACATATTTCCATATGCAAAATGTATGGAAGTTGTCATTTGGTGTGATTAGAGGAGTGATTCAGAGTATTTTTATGACCTCTGTCTCAGTATATTTTTATATTGCGGGTAGGTTACAAAAAAATAAAATCTTTGGTAACAAAGTTATTTCATGCATGTGATGTGAACACAGGGATTTTTGGACCCGTAGAGGATTCAGTCTGTCTTATTGTAGTCATACAATCTTTGCTGCAATAGGCTCTGTGTAAAGCCTTCTTAGGTTGAAGAAGAATCTCTTTATGAATAGAAGCAATAGACAATATTATCAAATGTTATCAAAATGGCAGCATTCATTGTAATGTGTCCCAGCATGAACTTTTCAGTGGAGGAGAATGACATTGCTTAATCTTATTTTGCTTTGGTAGGTAAATTCCATGTGTAACTCAATTACTGTTGCTTTGATTCCCTTTCTCTCTCCCATCCAACATCTTTGCTGTGGTGGACGTTTGTGGCTAAGCTTGGCTAACCATAGCCAGCTGCAGTTTTGAAACTAGACAGCCTTGCTAGTATGGTGTTGTGCCTGAGGTAATATGCAATGCTGAGGGCATACTCTGTGAGGCAGAGAAGCTCCTCAGGTACAGAACTTCAAAGGAATTAAAATAATCATAGCTGGTTATCATGGGGGCAAATGGGCACTTAACAAACTGTGTCTGAACCAGGATATTTTTACTTACTTACAGTCTATGTCAGAGGTAGAACTATGATCTGAAAGACCAGGTTTGGGAGGGCTGGGAAGGGCTATCCCTTGTCACTGAAAAGAAGGTGCACCCAGAGGAAGAGTATGCTTGCTAATGCAAACTCCTCCTCACAGCACTGAGTTCTTCAGAGGAAAGGGAAACTTTAAAAAATCTGCAAGGTCTTTGGCCTTTGAAATTGTCTTGTTTAAACACCATGCCATTTAAGTAGACTAACCTGTGCTTTGGTTTGAAGACTTAAGATCCTACATCACAGCTGCAGCAAGCTACAACAGGCTTCTGGGGAAAAACTTGCAAGGTCCAGTCTGAGCTGCTTGTGTTGAATGTCATGAGTAGTTCTCAGATGGCTCTAATTCAGCTAGGAGAGGGTGACCTGCAGATGCTTTTTCCTGGAGAGACCCACGTTTCCAGAGGAGTGTACTCCGTGACTTGCCAGCATTGAACATGCATGGCTAATGCAGTAATTCTGAGAGGTACAAGTTTTCATGTCAATGAAAACCAATCAGAAGACAATCAGATGAATGTTGTAGCCCATATGTCTATATTAACAGTAGTTTCCTCATTTTATCTTTTGAAGATGATTTACTGTTTGGAGTAGAGCTATAACTTGTAGAATGTACATCATCTGTATTTTACCACAGGAAAGGAGATATTACTGCTATTTTATAGCGTAGTTTTTTATGACTTAAGAAATTTGAAGGCAGCTTGGAAATCTAAGCACCAGTCAAGGTAATGGCTGGGAGGTTAAAAGACAAATCCTGGATTTCCTTAAGTGCAGTTTAAAAAATCATCTGGATACCATGTGGCCTGCCTCTGCATCACAGTAGTCCAGCATGTCTCCTGATAGAAATGTTTGTTAATTCTGTTGTTGAAATTTCTCAGTTGTTGAATCAGTGCAACTCCCTAAATCAAGATCCCAGATCATGGTTCTAAGAGGGAGGACCAAAAAGAGCTAGCTGAAATGCCAGGTAGGAGGCTGAAAGGAAGGTGCTCCTACATCATCTACCTGTTTCAGAACCTTTTTCATCCAGAAGCTGGAGACCTTCTAGTGACCTGAGTGGAAAAAATTGTGGACCAGTTCTCCACAGAATTTTTTATTTGTGAAGTGGGTTCAGTTTTGATGATGTCCTGATTGAATCTGTTTCCAGTTAAGTTTCCTTTCCATATCATCCAGTAATTTTGGTGGCCTGTTTGGGAATCAGGAACGTCTTTATTCCTGGACATTGGGGTGCATAGCTGTGAAGGCCGTGACCAGAATTTCAATGGTCCAGGACCCTGGAGCAGCCTGCCAGGGTGATGCTTGGAGGTAGCTCTCCCTTCACTTCCACAGCAAGGTTTGGAGGTTTGTGGCAGATTTTTTTCAAGCACTAAATTTTGAAATATCAAAATCTTTTACTTGCCATGTTCTATCTTTAGTCCTATTTAGAAGTCCAGATCAGTTTATTGCACTTGGTGTTCGGTTTCTGATAGTGGCCATTACTAGGTGCTGAGGAAGATTCTGCAAAGTCTCTTAAAATGGCAATCGTGGAACTCATGTGCTGACTGGTTTCCTCCTGCCCTGGACCAGGCACGTGGGGGCTCTCTGTTTTCTGAAAGATCCAGAAAGTTGCATGTTGCCTGTAAGTTATATTAAAAAAAAAAATCTCAAAGCCTGAACAGCATACAGTCGTTTTAAAATACTTCTGAAGTGATTGACAGCATTCCCTCCTCTAACGGAGCAGCAGCGTACACTGTTATTTTTATCTTTACTGTACAGTATTTCTGCTGATGAAGAAAAACCTTTGAGGTTACCAGGTGTACAAAATACATGATCTGGGTAGTGCTTCTAAGCCTAAGCAGTGGCTGCATTTTGCCTGTTTCAGTGGTGGAATTGAAGCTGAATAAATACAGCATAAGTATTTTTTCTGAATACTGAAATGAATGGATTAGGTCACTTTTTTACTCCTTTTGTGTTTCCTGTGTAAACTTTCTAGAGACCTGAGTTTGCTGTAGTTGTGTGAATCAATTTTCCAAGCAAACATTTGTGGGACAAAATTTATTATAGTGGATGGAGTTTGGGTTTTTTTCCCTCCTCATGATGTGGATTTTTGCAAATAACAGTTACTGTGGGGTTTATCTAACCACTTAACTGCTAAGGAGTGGTGTAACAATGTCTAATGGAGCATTTTAGGCATACAGAGAATTGTTTACAATCAATCCAGAAGGGAACATGGCTGGAATAAATTTAAATAGTGAACACAGTTCCGGAAACCATTATGCGAAAAGGACTTCAGCAAAATCTAATTATTTGAAATTGCAGATTCATAAAAACTGAAAATGTTTTAAGAAAGAGAAAAATGATAAATCTGTTTAATCAATTTGTAGTCTGGAAGCATTTTTTACTATAGGCAGTTTAATTTTTGTGGTAGCTTCTGTGATTTTTTTTTTTCCCCTGGAATAGAGCTCTCAGATAGCAGTCCCTTTTTAGTCCTGAGAATGTTCTCTTTCTTCTTTCTCTTCTTTCAAAACATGAGATGAAATGTACAAGTTATTTTGGTTTAATCAGGCAGATTTAGTGATTTCTTTTTGCCTGTGTTGTCCATGAGATATAGTTTACTATAACTGGTAACACAGAAACCCAAGCTCTAACAACTCAGTTATGCTTCCTCAGCTGCTGCAGTCTAGGACGCAGCTGGGTCCCCTGACTGAGGATGGGACCAGAAAGGATGGAGCCTGCATACCACCAGGGAGAGAGACTGGTCCACAGAAACCATGTGGAGATAGAGGTTTTGCCGTGAAGACGATGTTTTCAGAGAATTAGATAAGAAATGGTTTTTTCATGTGCTAGATAGTGGGTCTGCAGCAGCTGAGCAAGTGGTGTTCTGCTGGAGCTTGGGTTTCGGTCGTACCAGACATGTGAGTGGATAGCAGAGACCTTACAACCCCTCTTGCCTTTTGTCGCAGCCAGACAGTATGGGAAGCAGGGCAGAAGCATCTTAGAAGCGATGAGTACTGCACGATGCATTAAGGAAGGAAAGAGATGGAGTAGGGGAATAAGAGAAAAATCTTTGGAAGATAGCTATGGTCTTGATGGTGGGGTTAACTTCATACGGATCTTGTAAAAGGTGTCTGAATTTAAGGTTGTGATAAGTGACCTTGGCTTAGTTCAAAAATTGATTTGGGATTTGCAGAAGTAGAAAAGGAAAGGAGTGGAATTGCCAAGATTTAAGGGCAAGACAAATGACAGCTTTAAATTATCCACCTTTCAAAACCTGGAAATGAGACCAGAGGGAGCTGTGGTGTTTTCTCACACATACCCTGGTATGGATGGCTGAAGGACCAGGATTGGAGACTGCACTCTGAAGAGCATCTTGTAGAAGACACAGCAGATAAGAGCCTTGTATTGGTATCTCCTACTCTGTTATTCCAAATGATAAGGATTTTGCTGTCCTCTAACGTTCAGTGATGATGTTGTAAAATGTGTGTCTTTGGTTGCACATGAGAAACTTATTTTCATTTTAATAACTTTTTAAATGGGGAAATTTCTTTTAAAATAGCATTAAAATTTTAAATTTAAAGATCAAATGTTTTGAACAAGGCAGGAGTCTCACAGGAAATACAGTATATATGGTCTGCTGGTATCAGTATGTAAACCAGGGGCAAGTCCATGGCTACACAGAAAAAGCATAATTCTGTCAATCTCTAGAATAGGCATATTTGATTTCTTAACTTTGATGTTTCTTTTAAATCTGGTATTAGTCTGATGGTAACTAAGCTGGAATGTTGTACTTTGTTCTTTGGTGTCTTAACACAATTTTTATCCTCTGCTTTTCTGTTTGCTTACCATTAATTATATTTTTTCTATTTATGTATTAAATTTTGTTTTGATTCAAAGGAAATGTTATCAAATATGAAAAATATTGTCAAAGTCAAGTATGGTTTCCATCCAAAATACCAGAGTACTTCCATCCATGATTTGACTGAAAATATACAGAACACAGCAATTTTCTTACCAATATGTTACTTATGCAGAAGTTGCTGCCTTTGAAGGTTGCAAAAAAGGGCTCTAAAGGTTCTGGGGTATGAAACTTCCTGCTTTAAGAGGCATCTTTTACTTTTGGATTTTATGTGTAAATAACTAACGAAACGTTATTTTGTTGATGTACAACTCTGACCTTTTATTTCCTCAGCCATCATGTATGTAATGGGAGCACTTGGTCCTGCAGCTGGATACTTACTAGGAGGACTTCTTATTGGTTTCTATGTTGATCCTAGGACAACTGTTTATATTGACCAGAGTGATCCCCGATTCATTGGAAACTGGTAAGCGTCAACCATTTTTCAAAACTACTCTCTAAGTTGCTGGTGAGGAATTGAGACAGGTTGGGCAATCATATCCCTTGAGGGCTAGTTGAAGGTTGTAGCAGGAGGCCAAGGAAGAGGAGGTTTCTGTCGATTACTACACACTAGCCTGTGACAGAGAGGGAACACTTCTGCAGAAGTGCATGGGCACATTGCATGGAAAACCTTCTGCTTTTGGCTGCTCCATGACTGGCTCTGACCACTGTGGGCACTGACTGAGAGTCCTCAGCACAGGGGTGGCAGGACAGAATATCCATGTTGCAGGAGACCGTCAAGGATCACTGTTGCCCAGGGCCAAGCCCTTCCTGCTGGAAGGTGGATTAATCCTTTCTTTGGTCTTCCAAAGCAGGCAGCAAGAAAGGCTGAGCTCTGCTGCCCAGATGAGAAATGGTAGACTTCATTTACGCTGGTCTAGGAGAAGGAGATTGAATGGGGTCAGAACATGGCCTTCCCAGTCTTGTTTCTCAGGGTGATGGCTCATGTTTAGGCAGCAGATGATGCAAACCATCACAGTACTCTCTAGTAAATAGTAGGCTTCCAGCAGCGCTGAGATGTAATGGCCATAATCATTAGCTGATGTCTTTGGGCAGCCTTTGGTATGTGGCCTCCTTGGAAAATACCTCTTTGAGGAAGCAGGTCTTGAGGAGTCTTCAACTGGCTTTTCTCAGATAATTCATAAATCTGCCTTGAAATTTTTGTGCAAGCGCAGAAAAGACTTAAGTTCATATCCCAGGAGGAGACCTCTACTTCGTAAATGTAGGGTGCAGTGTCAGTTCTCATGCACTGGATTAGTGTTTGTCACTCTGCCATTGCAGTCAGATCGTATCCATTTCTATTTATCCTGCAGTGATCTCTCCTGGCAGTTTGATGTGAAAAATTCTCTCTTTGGAATGTTCTTAAACCTTTGGAGATTTATCACTGCTTTATTTGTCTTAGTCCAAGAGCATTGCTGCACAGGACTGTCTAGCCAAATTTTCAGTGGGAGAAAGGCAAACCTGAGTGCTCAGTTAACCTGTGACCTTGGGGTTAATGACTCTGTGCTCTCTTGTATATACTGACTTATCTCACAGAAGTGAATGTGCGGCAGTGTCAAAAATGTGCTTTAAGTATTCTTGAATAAAAGATTTGAAATGAAAGCCAAGTATTATACATTCTTTATAAAACTCTTACGTTTCATGTGTTTTTAAGGACATGTCAGAACTGGTAATCAGCACCTGATCAGTACTTCTCAACAGAAATCATGAGCAGGCCCATAAATATATTTGTTAATTGAAATCAGTGGGGCTATATGAGTGAGGGGTAAGCTTTTGATTTTATCTGTAATGCAGCCACTGATACAACTGCCTTATGATGTAGGCATACCTGTGTGAGTTTTAACTTAAAACAGCCTGGGTGAGGCTAAAATAACCAAAGCAGCACAGACACATCAGTTTGCCACTTCTTGGGCCATTTGCACCAGGGTCTGTGCCGCAGCAGATGGATGGCTGCTACTGCATGTTTAAAGCTAGCTTGGATATACATGCAATGTTGTCATAGCCAAATGTATGAGAGAGATCAGGCAAAAAAATGCCTGTCCTTGCTCGTGAATTACAAGTTTAACTACCCTCCCTCAAAAGAGTGAGTGGCATGGATGGATGCCCAGTGCTAGGGATGGATCCCTGACGTCCTATGGGAATGCTGTAATCCCTGAGCTCCATGGCAAAAGTGGTGAGAAGTCACCTCTTACAGCCATTTCTGTGGGCAGGCTTTGAGAACATCTATTGTACTGGACCTTGCAAGCAAAATGAGGAAAAGAGCCTAGTTGGGCATTCAGAGGATTTTATGTCAAATTGCTAAATGCATTTAATATATCTCCAGTATTTAATGTCACCTGAACAAAGTATCTTGGTGGTTTCAGTTTTGCACAGGGATGCCAGCAGAAGTGATGCATATATGACTGAGGGCAGGAAATCAGCTGTTGTAGGATCTCAGCAGGAAAGTTGTATTCCAGCCAGCATAGAAAAGGAAAAGTCATTCAAAGTTTCCTTTTTCTGTCATGTTGATTAAATCTGTAGAAATTGGCTTTCCCTGAAGGGTGTTCCAGGTCTTTCATTTTTGGCGCTCTCAGTTTTTTCTCTCTTTAATTTCTGAAGAGAAAAATACCCTGTTATCTGTTCTCTAGTAATTTGTTTCACAATCTGTGGTGGCCTCTCATAAAAGTTTGATGGTGCTCGTACCATCTGCGTCTCATTCTCTTTTCTCTGTCTGTTCTTTATCTACCCATTAAAATGAAGACTCTCACATTGTGAGGATTGGTCCTTTGTCCCTTGCTACTCACTGACTGCCCAGTTGCAGAGAGCTCTGAAAGTATAGCCTTACATTCCAATGAAATCTGTTTTCTGGGACCGTGACATTTTCTCCTTGCAGGGAAGTGCTGCGTAGCCAAGTTTATTTTTATTTATGTAATCTAACAATTTGAAATATGAGAGTAGTCTAGCACTTACTTCAGCTGACATGCTTTTTAAAAGTAGGGTGCAGTTGAGATAAGTTAATGGGCAGTCATATTTGAGATTTCTCAGCCTTGTCTCCTTTGAAGTAAATTAGTGTCATTGATTCCCATCTTTCCTTTATTATAGCTGTAAGGTTTCTAACTTAACGCAGGGATCCTGTGAAAAAATTCCATTATTAAAGGAGGTAATGATTACAGACAAAAGAGTGAGTACAGCAGCTATGATATATGACAACAAAAATTGCAGTAAAGCCTATTTTTTACTTAAGCTGTTCCTTTCTAAGACAGATATTGTATATATGCAGGACAGGTAACTTGGTTTCTCTCTTGTGATACCTGAGAAACAAAGTAAGCGGTTATTTCTCAGGGTTATTTCTGATCTCATTCTTCCTTGAGTTTCACAGAACTGGGTTTGCACTCCTGGATTTTGCACACCTGGGCTTTCTGTAGGTGCTCTGGGCTAAACTACAGGCCAGCTGTCTATGCCAGCCCATCAAATGTTTAAAACTGCTTTTTAGTCAAATGTTGTAACTGTAGGGATGTGTTAGAAATCATCCATCATGTTGTTGTCTTCGAGAACTGTTAATGTGCTATGTAGGGATCTCATTAGTTGTAGAATAGCCCTTGGCAGTCTGTCAGGTGCTTTGAATCAAATTTTCTTTTGCTGACACTTTTCTGAGTGTTTGCCTAGTTCTGATTCTGTTTAATGCTTGGATCTTCCCATATAGTCTTTCATCGGCATTCGACACAGGAAGTTTAAAGGAATTCCTCCAGCAGTGTCTGGTCCTTCCTTAGCTTTAATTGCTTTTATTTGAGTTCCTAGGGCTTGTGCAGATGCCTTTGAGGTATTCTCTTGCATATTTTCTTTGACTTTAGAAGACAGAAAATAAGGGCTTTTTAATTAATACAGATCCTGTTCTGACCTTTCATTTCCCATTGTAGGTGTCCTTATTATTTTTGATATTGTCTTTTTTCTGTTTTCCAGTTCTTTAATATTTCTGCAGGAACATGTGAAGTGTAGACAGTGCAGATAATTGCATCCAGTGCTGCATTTGTGACATCTCCAGCACTTGGTATGCTGCCATAATGGTCCTTTTGAATTTGAATTTCATCTTGTGCTTCAGCACAGGCCCTGTCTCCTTTGCTGTTTCCCACTGAGTGGATCGTTTCAGATTTCTGTGTATTTTTGCCACAGATTGTTTCTTTGATCAGTACCTTTTCACCCTCTGCTTTTGAGATCCTGAAAGGGATGTTACTACATTTTTATACAGTCTACTGATTTATTCCCTGCCTGATAGTGCTGACTAATCCTCCTAAAAGTCTGGTTTCTAATCCATGCATGTTATCAGCTGAAATGCATGAATAGAGGATTTTCTGTTTACATAATACCAAAACTAGCCAAAACTTGCAGTTACTTAGATTTGCCTCACGAAAGCTTCCTCCACAATCTTTCTAACAAAAATGGTGTTACACATGGCTGTTTGTTTGGTGTTTGCCTTTGCATAACCATTTACCACACAAACCATTACACATGCATATGAATTTGTCTTCATTTAAAAATTTGCAATATGTTTGCATTACAAATATGAGGCCAGATGTTTTGTTTCTTCTGTAAATAGTCCTGTCTACTCAATACTTCTAAATGTTTAAAGTTTGAACAAATATATAATTAGTAGTTTCCTGTTGTAGGTTCCTTTTCTAAGTGTAAAGGATGTACAAAAAATGTAAAAATTATTCTGTAAACTGTGATTTGAAAGCAAAGAACTTCAGTCTTTTATCATTATGGTTTGGTATCACAGTAACATGATTAAAACTTCCAAACGCTAGTGTAGATTAGTGTGGTGGGTTGACTTTGGCTGCCTGCCAGGTGCCCACCAAAGCTGCTCTATCACTCCGCCTCCTCAGCCGGACAGGGGGAGAAAATATGATGAAAAGCTTGTGGGTCAAGATAAGGACAGGGAGAACACTCACGAATTACCATCATGGGCAAAACAGACTTGACTTAGGGAAATTAATTTAATTTATTGACAATTAATAACAGAGTAGGATAGTAAGAATTAAAAACAAAACTACAAACACTTTCTGCCCACCTTTCCCTTCTTCCAAGGCTCAGCTGCACTCAATGACTATTCTAACTCCTCCGCCCTGAGAGGTGCAGGGGGACAGGCAATGGGGATTGCGGTCAGTCCATAACACTTCGTCTCTGCCGATCCTTCCTCCTCACACTCTTCCCCTGCTTCAGTGTGGGATCCCTCCCATGCGAGACAGTCTTTCACAAACTGCTCCAACGTGGGTCCCCCGCGGGGTCACAAGTCCTGCCAGAAAACCTGCTCCAGCACAGGCTTCCCACGGAGTCACAGCCTCCTTTGGGCACCCACCTGCTCCGACGTGGGGTCCTCCCCGGGCTGCAGGTGGAGATCTGCTCCACCGTGGACCTCCCTGGGCTGCGGGGGGACAGCCTGCCTCACCGTGGTCTTCCCCACGGGCTGCAGGGGAATCTCTGCTCTGGCACCTGGAGCACCTCCTCCCCCTCCTTCTCCCACCTTGGTGTCTGCAGGGCTGGTTCTGTCGCATTTTGTCACTCCCCTCACACAGCTGCTCTGCAACGTTTTTTACCCTTTCCTAAATAAGTTACCACAGAGATGTCACCAGCGTTGCTGATGGGCTAAGCTTTGGGCAGTGGTGGATCTGTTTTTGGAGCTGGCTGGAGCTGGCTCTGTCCCATGTGGGGGCAGCTCATGGTGTGTTCTCACAGAAGCACCCCTGCAGCCCCCACCCTGCTACCGAAACCTTGCCACATAAACCCAATACAATTAGATCAGTACATAGTGAGAATTGCACTTTCAGTACATGGGAGGAACTCTGTGGGTGAATTCTGAGGTTGTCCTTTATGGAAGCATCTATGTGAGTTTATCCGTGTTTCCCTGTAGTCTTTGATTGCAAGATGGACTTAGAGGAGAAATTATTTTATCCGATACTCTACTATCAGCCTTCTGACTGCAGAAGGTTAACTCTAGAGTATTTTCCAGTAAGGCCCTTTTGCCCCTCTGTGTTGCTGTGGTAAAGTTCATTAAGCTTCTTGGCCTGAGGGAGGATAACTGTATGCCTGCAGTCTAAAGGGCGCTTTCCTGGCATCCCATACATTGCCTCTTCTGTGGGTATGTCCCAAGTCATTCTGTGTGAGCCAAGCGGTCATTGCAGCGTTGTTTATATCCAGTTCTTATAAGACAGAGGAAGTTCTTTGTGAAGGGATATTTCAGGTTGTGGTCACAGAACAGAGCTGCAATGTTTTAGGCATAAACCCTGGCATGAACTGCAACACATCAGTTGTTTACAATCAGGTTTTGGAAGCTCTTCATTGGGAAGAGAGAGAATTAGACAGTCAGGGCAGGGAGAGGTAGAGACTGGAAAGCAGAACAGATTTAGCCCTGATGTATCCATCTGGACATTTTATCTTCTCATGCCTTGGATAACTTTTTTCATGTTCTCCAGAGGAACACTGTATTGCTTTACTGGGATTAGGCGAGAAAGGCAAAGTAAAAGCGAGTATCTACTTCTCAGCACTTAGTACTGAGTAATTACCAAAAGTGAAAATTTACAGGAACTCAAAGCTGACACTATTTCATAGTATTTGGTGGTTCTGGATAAATACCTTTATCAGTAGACAAGCCAACAGAAACATCTTCTAGTTAAGGGTTTTAGTGCAGTGAAGGCTCTCCCCCATTTCAATCCTTTACTCTTAATGTTGATGTTCCATATTTTGCAAATATGTCTTTCCAGCCAGCACAGCCTGTAATAATAATTTTGGGGTTTTTATTTCATGTAATGCATTGGCTTTCATTTCTGTTCCTGTCTTCTGGCATTAGGTGGAGTGGATTTCTCCTTTGTGCCATTGCAATGCTCCTTGTGATATTTCCCATGTTTACCTTTCCGAAAAAGCTTCCTCCTCGACATAAAAAAAAGAAAAAGAAAAAGAAGATGAACTCTGATGATGTTTCAAGTGATGATGAGGTGATGAAAGAGAAAACAAATAGTAAAATACAAGCAGACAGTGCAGTTCCTGCCTCTATGGGATTTGGAAAGAATGTTAAAGGTGAAGTTTGTTTTTAATTTTTAAATGCTTTAAATCTTGTATACAAGATCATCTAGGATTGTATGAGTGTAATTGAAGGCAGAGTTCTGACATCCTGTATTCAATACTACATTTTGCTATTGAGATAATAATAGATGGTCATCCTGTAAAATTACAAAACACAGTGATGAGTGTAAGACATCCATTTACTCAAATTATTGAAGTGTTTAATGTGCACCTGTAACAAGCAGGTAGCCAATTTCTTATAGTTATAGGACCTCTATTACCAGACGTATTTGTCACCTTACAGTTTGTAACTGTCATACTTGCTGTAAGCTGTCCTTCTTAGAATGAAGTGCTCTTCTGAAATACAAGTGAAACAAGTAAAAAGAATTCTAGTATGTGAGTTCAATTACATTCATGCATTCGGGTAAGTTAATTGAGAAAGATTATTTGTTTCATATGCCTTTCCTGACTATTTTGTACTGCAAGCTATTTATTTCCAGAAGGCTAGGACGAATGAAACCTGTGTTAATTTTGAAACACAAAGAGATCAAAAGATTGACAAGTAATAGAGATTTTTATTTTATTCAAGAAGTAAACCATTAATGTGAAATCTAACAGTAAGTAGTAATCATTGGTAAAATGCCATGGGAAGAAGGGCAGTGTTGTTAAAAATTAATTAATGTGAAGCATATACATTTGGAGTTGACAATATAGCTTTAACAGTGTCATAATATTGAATCGTATAGGACAAGAATGAATGTGCCTTAATGCCATTGTGTTGTCAATGCTGTCGTGTCCTCCTTGGATTCCATGATACGAATTCTGGTTGTGCCATTTTGTGGTAGCCTGAGGAATGCAGTGGGGCTAGGAGAAACCATGGAATGTCATTTGTACCATTAGATGTAATTTGAACTCAAAACTTCGTTTGTTTGTTGACATGAACATTAGTGGTACTTTTTCATTGAGTATCAGTCCAAGTTATAATGAATGGCAGATTTTTTAATGACATGTTTATGATCACTCTTTATATTGAGTACGCAAGGCTTAGCAAAACCAGTGTGCTGGTTTTAGACTAAAACCAGTGTAATTCTAAGTAATGTTTGCCCACATGCATATTGATTTGCTCTACATTGCATTTGCATCTGTACTCTCAGGGTATCTAAGGTTACTGTTAATTTCTATGGAAGTAAAGAAAAAACAGGAGAGCAGAATTTGCTTGTGGTGATTTTATTAGCTTCAAAACAGCATCTTAATGAAGGCACAGAGCAAGCAAGGTAAACCTGCAATATCAGATCTTTCAGAACCATGTTCTCCCTTTGTTTGCAAAGTAGCTAAAAAAAGTGTTGGAGAAGCAAGAAAAGCATGTTGTCTACTTCCTTCTTCGAAGACTCTCTATTTCCCATATTTATGAGTCCCCATACATAATGTTTTCTTCTAAATCCATAAAGCTAGTTGTGGATTTTTTTAGCCTTCAAACCTACTGATTAGGTACCTACCTACCTCTGATTAGCAAAAGTAGTTCAGGGCTACTCCTGTCAAGGTTTTCTTACTAACTTAGGGAGGTGGGAAAGGGGAGTTCAGTCTTTGCTGGGCTCTTTCCTAATCACTGCAGGCAATGTCACAGCAGAGGGACTGCTTCAACCTGTAGGTGTGCCTGGAAGAGATAGAGGTATTCAGACAAACTCTGTGTCTGGATGAGTTTGCTGATGTTGGTTCTCTGTTTCTGTACATAATTTTACCTTCCAGGTCATGTAATGTCACTACATGCACAGATACACAGAAAACAAGTATTCTCCTAGGAGAATGTTTCCTAGTACTTTTTTTCACAGAAATGAAAACTTCTGTATATCTCATTTTAGTATGTGTTTCTTTGACTTGTATTTGCCTAAATGTGTACCATACCTTCTACGAAATCCTATATTAAAGTATTAATGGAGCTACAGAAGTAGAGCTTTTCATATACAAAGCTTCATTTTCTCTGGAGAAGAAACTTCACCACGTGGAACAATGAGAAGCAGCATTGTATTCCACATGTCAGAAAGATACCAAGCGAGTCAAGATAACATAGAGAAAAGTATTTTGCTATAAGCTGATAATAGCTTTCCCATTAGGTGTCATTTACCCTAGCAAAGAGGGCCTGCAGCAGGAATGCGCCATCATTTAATTATTTTTCAAGTTTAAGTGGGCTTTATGGAATGAGATCATGCCTCAAGCTTCTCAGTTGAGGTAATTTTGTTTATGATGGGAAGGAAAAAAGGATTGCATGTGTGTAAGTCATTTAGCATTGCTTCTTCTGAGATGCAATGTACATTTTATACTTCTCATTGAATTTCAGGGCTTCATCTTTTTATAGCATGATGGGCAGAAACTCTGCTTAGGCAGTAGCTGGAAGACTGATGATTTTAGTAGGTCACGTCTTCTGTTCTGTACTAATAAATATCAGTGATGTTGTAGTCTGCCATGACAGAGGTCAGTGCCGTTAAGTCTGTAAAATCTGTGCAGCTTAGGTAAGGAAAGTCTCAGGAAAGAAACTGTTTGTTTTGATCTTCTGATATGATGTTGTCTTACCTGGGAAGCTGGCGGAATGGTTCTTGTCCTGCTGTAACTTGTCCTAATTTTTAGTTCTCTAAATGAATGAAAAGGAATCAAAAAGGCATGATGGGAGGGGGCTGGGGTCCTTTTTCCTGCAATGGCTGCTAGTATAGGCTGAAGAAATAAACCCAAACTGGCTCCATCTGCAAGTAACCTCCAACTTCAGTGACCTGAGCTTTATTTTGGCCCACAGTAGAGGTGAGATCAGATAAAAATACAGATACATCTTTGGTTTTTCTCATGTTTTGAGATGCAAGGGCTTGGAATTCAGCCTTTTCTTATTTATGTTGCCAGTAAAAAACATGAGGAGAGTGCTTCTGAGGCAGGTATCAAAAGAATTAAATAAAACATTAAATAGGTCACAGGAGGAAGAAAATTGGATGTAGTTTATTGGGAGAAATAGAGGTAGTGTAGACAACATGAGCTAGAGGAGATTTATAATGAGGAAGCCACAGTTCAATCCCATGCAAGCAGATAAATCATGAGCCTGAGCAGGAAAAAACACTGTTTTCATTTATTACATGGATACCCTTAGGGGTTTGTAGCATGGAAATTGTATCTGCAGTCCCTTTTACTTATCGCTATAATGAAACTTACTGTGCAATTGAATAAAGGAGTAGTGTAAAGCAAGCAAATGTGTATATTACCTAAAATGTACTGATCTAATCCGAGGGGTGTTAATTAATTACACGTATTTTGTAGTCTTTGGGTTTTTTTTTAACATTTTGAGTTTTGTCCCTGTGTACAGCCCTTTCATAAATGTGGAATATTCCTGTCTGCCTTTTCATGTCTACCAGCTGTTGTATGCCCTTCCTAGTCAGTCATAGCCAGGGACAGAGAGAGGATAATGATGCTTGTCAGGGCATCAGCAAAGGTAAAAGAAACTCCTGAGGGCCTTGTGGCTGTAGGGTAAGCCCACTGCAGTGCTTCCCCAAGGATCCGGACTGGAGTTTCTGCAGTACCCGAAGATTAGTTGGCAGGGATCAGAAGAGGAGGAGGAGGAGACTGTGGTCTGTGTGTGGGGGTGCTTAGTGAGCGCTATAAATGTCAGAGAGTTCAGCAGACTGTGGGCTGGAGATCCTGCTGTGCCACTGACCTTGAGCGAGTCGCTCCCCCCTTGTCCTTTCTTAGGCCATCTTGAAGAGCTCGAAATAGAAAAGGTTGGCATGGCCCCGTGCAGTGATGAGCAGTGATAGCTGGAGCCTTGAGGAGCTGCTCTAAATCAAATTAATAAAAGTAATAATCGGATCAAACTTGCTCTGAACCTTTCTACTCTTGATGGGATATTAGGGGCTGTTCAATGATCTGGCCACCACCCAGGTACTGACGGCATGTCCTGAAAATGCTTGAGGAACTGAGTTGAATGAGGTTGTTTAAATGGTATGTGAGTAGATAATGAAGTGAAATACATGGCATAATATTATTCTAAAATTTAATGATTAGCTCCATGCAGGATATATTTGAAGTAGTCGTATGTGTCTGAAAATGCTCATTTCCATTCTGATAAACAATCCAGAAATTCTCTCTCAAATCTTGGCTCTGCTTTGTACTGTGCAAGAGCAGAAGCTGCCCCTGAAACCTCGGTGTGGAGGCAGCCTCCTTCAAAGCTGCAGACTTGGGTAGTGTTGTCCAGGCTTGGCGCACCAGCAGAAAGGAGGTCCTTTAGCTAATATCTGCATCACCCTTACAAGGGGCTTCGCTGATGGACCAGAAGAGGACGGTGCTGTAGACTGGCATGGTTTATTCCCCATTTATATTCATTGAATCGCCTTGGGCTAGGTGTACAGGAACAGGGGTAAAAGAAAATATATTAAATGGTGAAAAAGGTTGTGAAGTCAGAATTATTTGAATTTTTATTGAAATTCTGTTTATTGTGCTTTAATAGTTTTGCTTCTAGCAGTATTTATGAATATTTGTATTGCTTGCAGATTTTTCTTATGCTTTTTTCTTACCATGAATCAAACAGTGGTCCAGCACATGAGTGAAAGAAAATGAATACTGACTACAGAAAAAAATATAGCCAAAGACCATGAAGGGAAGAAAATTGCTAGTAGACTAGCAAACCAGTCCAGCAAGGCAGGTTTCACTTTACTTTTAGTTACATTTTAGATTATTTAAAAAAAAAAAAAAAAAAGAAAGAAGGTAAGGTTGTTTAAGATTTGAATTACTGCACAGAAGTGTAAACATGTTTGCAGCCGTACTAAAAGATCATTTCAGTTTTCGGAGTGTCATCGATGGACATTTATTTGTTCAAATGACAGAATGAGGGAAACTGCAAGTTCTCATAGGTTTGTTTCTGATGCACACTTGGAAACACAAGAGATGTTTTTTGAAGACCTAAAACTTGGAACCTGACAGGTTTAATAATGGCCTTGAAATCAAAGCCTAGGCCTGTGGCTAGACACACAAGAATAATATGACGTTGAAAGGATTTAAATGCATGATTAATTATCTAGTACAAAGGATCCATAAAGTTTTTATCAGTCTTGCTTTTCACTAGAATTAGTGTGGTTGAAAGAGATGAGAAGTAGTGCCTTTTTATTATAGGTTTTTAAATACAGAAGTGTAATACAGATTCTGTCACACAGGATTTGAGTATAATCATAGGAGGAAATAAGGCAAAACCTAATTCTGACTATGTATTTTTATTTGCAAATTTCTTACTGTATAGCAGCTTTTCCTTGTCTGCCAGACAGTTGCTCCTTATAAATCACAGAGAGCTTCAACCCTCAACTGCTCCAGGTGGTATGTATTAGTGCAGCATGCAGGAATAATCTCTGTTTTATTTCATGACAAAAATTACAGTAATCAGCAGAGCTGTTCCCTGAAGAATGCTTCACAGGGGTGTAAGAGAACTTGTGCTTATTCCAAGACTCTGAATTTTATCTATTTATCAGTAGCAATCCAATTTCAAAATACTAATTAGTTTTGAAATTAATGACCTTTAGACTGAGTGCTCAGATCAGATGCAAAGAGTATTCAACAGAAAGTACAGCTCTATATCCAAAAACCAGAGCAAAATGCTCTGCAGTTCTTGACCTAATTCGTTCTTCAGTATCTTTAGGTTGAAAATTCTAAACCAGACATTTTCCTAAAGCTCAGTTTTACCAGGAAGAGCTAAACTTTACCAGGTATTATGATATTTGGACCAGGCCCTTTAAAATAATGTATTTAGCAAAGATCTTGGACTCAGCCCTTGGCCAAGGACTTCTAGTTCATTTCTACAAAGAGCACTTAGTTCATCATCCTAATAAAATGATATTTCTCTCTGTGATGTCCAGTCTTCTGAAAGTTACTATCTTATTACTTTCTTCCACATGTTTTCAGCACAGGTGAGCAGCTGCCACCAAATAGCTCAGTTCCCAGCAGGACCAATCCTGGCACCCCCTCTTTCTGTTTCCCGACTCCTTTCCCACAGTGGCAGCAGCACGGTCATAAACGCTTCCTCCTGTTGCAGGGGGAGAAGCATTCAATCCTGCACCTTGTCCCTGGGGAAATCCTGCTACAGCTGCCCTGCTGCAGCCCTGTGGCAGCCGTTTTCTTAAACTGCATCGTCCAGGCCCATGAGAGGCTTTGCAAAAGCTGGGTTAGAGCATCCTGGCTCTTGCCCTTTGGTTTCTTTTTGCATCTAAGCTCCCATCAGCTAACCCAATCCAAGCCAACCCAAAACCAGACACAACGCCAAAGCTGATGAGGTTTGAAGGCTGACATCTGATGGTATTGTAGATCTTTCTTTTTTTTCCTCTCCTTCATTTCCTTTTGAACAATGAGATAAATTTTGATCAGCTGTATTTTAAACATGCAGCATATTTGCCATTAAATACTGATACTATTTTACCTTTGTACTTGCTACTGTAATGTAGTTCTGAAGGTGTACAGTTGCATTGCAGTTTCCATATATTCATGTTGATACTATATTGTCTCCTACTCCTGTTACCTTGTTTTCTTGTGTTCTTTTATTGCAAACAGTGCCACATTTTTTTAAAAAAAGCTGTAGGTGGTAAAAAACATTAAGATTCAAATACATGAGTGCTTCTTAATATGATTTATTCATTACTTATTTCCACCAACTTTTGTATTTAACATTTAATGTGTTTCTTCATAGAGGCAGCAAGAAAGCATTTGACTACATTAAAATTATAAATCCTGTACTCATAATGAATTCAGTATAAATTTTGACGACTGGCATAAGCTAAGACTGGATGCAGTCAGACAACAGGTGCTAATTTGCAGCCTGACAGGTTTTGACATGACAAGAGTCTAAATTCTATTTGCTCTTATACAGATAACCTCCTGGAGTCAGCGGAGAAAATGCGACAGATTTTTGACTTGACAACTTTTACCATCAATAAAATTCTTACTCAACACGTTGTATTTCTAATGGGTGCTCTTGTCATTGAATTCACTGGGCTTTGATTGAAGCAGTGTTCAATTTCTGTACAAAGTGAAAAGCAAATGAAAAAACCCAAACCATCGTAGGTTACATATAAAATTTGAACAGAAAATCTGATCTTGATAGAAGCCCCAAAGAAAAAAAAAAAGTTTAAAATCATGCCGTCTATTCTGAAAAAATAAGTCTTGAATAGAGTTACCATCATCTTGTGAGGATAATTTGACGTCACTATGGGACTGAATTAGAAGTATTTAAGTGTTTGTTTTAACTACAGTGCTGAATTTCCAGGGGTTTTGGTATTTGATTTGAGGATAATTGCAACATCTGTGAATACTTTTTCAATTTAAGTTAATGATGTGCTCTCATTTTTAATTGATTGTGTTATCCCTTCTGAGAATATTAAATGAGTTGTATGTAAGGTATGTTGAGATTCATTGATATCATTGGCAACATTTTTTCAGTATACTTTGTCTGCATTTATTGTAAGTGCTTTTAAATCATGTAGAAAAATGTTTAATTAAAAATGTTTTGATTCCCTTTTCAAATTATAGTATTATTATCCCAGCTTTCCAAGCATGGTCCTTGAAGCAGAGAATTACAGGGGGAGTATGTGATCTGTTTTCCTCCTGTGGAGTGCAAAACTAAGTACTGTCAGTTCAGCAGTGTGATATGTGTTATCTCATAGAAAATCTCAAAATAAAATATCAGAAGAATTCCAAAATTGCTACATCTTATTGCTGTTTTTCTTTCCTTTGTAGTGTTACTATGTAGACCCTGTTTCTTCAGACAGTTTTGTTAAAACAGACCTCAGTTGTGTTTGTGAAAAGAGGGACTGCAGCCCTGGGGCAATGCAGTGAGATAGGGTAAGAGCAGACAGTGAAGACTGCAATCCCAAATACGCACTCTCCCTTCTGCCTAGCAAATGTAGCCAGATGCTAGCAAGCCATTATTGCCAGTCCATCTCAAAGAAAATCAATTTGTTTTGTTTCAGTTTGCTTTTGTTTCTCGCTCATTATTTATAACATTCGTTTGTCATTTTTGTCATTTTATAGAGCTTCCAAGAGCAGCTGTCAGGATCTTAAGCAACATGACATTCCTTTTTGTGAGTTTGTCATACACAGCTGAGAGTGCCATTGTCACAGCTTTTATTACCTTCATTCCCAAGTTCATCGAGTCACAGTTTGGCATCCCAGCTTCTAATGCCAGCATCTACACTGGTAAGGCATTGCCACATAGTGTAACCTTGCAAGGGTTGGTGTTCTTTGACTAATGAAATGAATCAATGTAGGAATGAACCAAAACCATGCTTGTTGCAACAGGTGATTGGATCCAGCTTTGTGCATTTGGTTAGATATCCAGGCCATTTTTTGATGTTTGCTATATGTGTTTAGTAAAATGTGAACCCATTTATATTGTTAAAGGGCTGGGGTTTTTTACATAAGCCTAGACAGACATTTTCTAATAAGTTAATGGTCTTCAAGGGGGAAAAAAGCAACAAAAACAAGCTAGAAAACCCATAGGCATTACTGCAATTTGTGTGCTTTTAAAGATCTTTTAAAGCTGTTCTTACTTTCTGTGAATTTTACTTCCTCTTTGCGTTTTAAAATATCTTAATCTTTCTTTTTTCCCCAGTGACGAGTTGTTTATCTGTCCCATCCTTCAGTTACCTCTCCCCTCCAGGCTGCTGGTTTTCTCCTTATTTATTTATTAACACTGAGTGCACAACAATCTAGTCTAGTCAGGAGAGCACCCCAAATCCTCTCCCACCTGTCATGTCAGGTCTGAGACCCCTCTTTTGCAGATGTGGCACTTCCCCTGCTGCTCCAGCAATGTACAGCCAAGTCCAGCTTCTAACGGAGCTACAAACCACAAAATTTTAAGCTTCATACTGCTCTGCAGGAGGGAGAGATGGGAACTTCCCTAGGGAAAGGGACCAAGATGTTGTGCAGAATTGAGGCCCATGTCATGCAGATCATCTCCCTTCTCTCCTCGCTGCATTAAAGACACTTGTCTTTACAAGCATCTTTTTTACCTCTTCATACTGCTTCCCATATAGAATAACTGCTAATTGCTAAGCAGGTTAGTTCTTTGCTCCCCCATACTTCCAGATATTGCACCTGAGAAGGAGGGATGGAGTGGAGAGTGAGTTGGGAGAACAGGGGTGAAGTATGGGATGAAGCTGCCCAGGGGCATCAGTCAAAGAAAAGACAAAAAGTAGCAGAAGAGAGAAGATATGGACACCTCACATGGGAATCACTTGTTACCTGTAGTGGCTGGAAGAAACGCGAGGAGTCTTTCTAGAGTGCGGAAGGGAAACGTCAGAGAAGCACCGTGTGGTGACTTCTGTTTGAGAGCTTGCTGGGATAAGATTTTCTTCAGGGCATGAAATCCCTGTGTTCTGTGTGTAAGGAGGAAACATTGATTGATGGGACCGTGATTCTATCTGAAGCTTAGGGTAGCCACACACGCATAGGGGTTTTACTGTAATGAGTCTTGATGGGATTGCGGCTCCATAACTTGTTTCGTTCTCAGGATAAACCAGAAACATTCTTGCCAGACAAAATATTCAATAGCCAGTACATTAAAAGAGATAAAAATGATGTGACCCTGTCCAGGGTGTGAAGCTATTAACATCTGTTGTTTTCCCTGTTATAAATTACTTGATAAAGACTATTATAATGAACCAGAAGAAGAAGATGAAATAGCTCAGGCTGGATGTGCAACACAGAGAAGTGAGCACTGCTTCCACAACCCCAGCTCCTAAACTTAGCATTAAAGTCAACAGTTGTTATTAATTTTATAAATTCTTTTTGTAGGAAAGATGGGAAAAGGAAACTTGGAGATTCTGTAATAGATTGCTACTGGCTATTCTAGTAAAAGACATGTCTAATTTACAAACTTCTGGTTAGCAAAAGGAGGACTTACATGTTATTTATATTGCTACATCTATACTTCATATGTATGTTGCCAGCTGAGTACATGCGCTTGCTGAATCTCTTCATGTGACTGATGTAAAGTTTTTATTGATCATTTTCTGTCTCAATTCATAAGTAGCAATTCTTTAATTAAGTCTCAATTTCTTTCTGTTTTTAAACAAACCTGGCATTAATCACCAGAAAAAATGCTATGTGCCAAACTTCATGTCTTGAACTTGTGCAGGTTGTGCTGCAGTGTTGTTTTGCTTGGAGTTTTGTTTTCTGTGTGTAGAGCAGGTGGCATTTAGCCTCCAGGCTTTCTTAAGTCCAAAAAAAAAAAAAAAAAAAAAAAGAACATTAAGAACATTGACTTTAGGTTACAGGTAGATCTTACACAAATCAAGGTTAAAATTTCAGGTGCTTTGCTAGCAGATTTACTTGTGAAAAACAGAGGTACAATTCAAATAATTTGTAATTGGAAGAACTGAACGGTATATGTTATAAAGCACTAGTCTGATCACTTCTGATAAAATGGTTATGAGTGCATTGGATCTACCTTTAGTTTTAGAAAAGGTATGATATGTATCCCATACAGAATTGCTTTGAAAATCTTGGCGGTATTCCGTTTGCAAGTGTAGCCCGCTTAGCAGATATTGCAGTTTTCTCTTCCCTGACTATTAGTAGTTGTTAAGATCATCTTTTTCTGCTGTGGAAAGCCTCAAGTGCTGCAGCATCCTGACAACAGCGAAAAGGACAAAGCTTGAAAATTGCTGACTGAAAGCCAATACTGCCTCGGAGCACTGCACCCAGGAGTGTATTTAGCACACACGCAATTCCTGTAAGCCAAACTGTCATTATAAAATGAAGGAGAGTGCAGTGCAACAGTTTAGTATCAGATCTTAAGCTTTATTCCTCTAAATGCCTTTGAAAAAGAAGAATGCATGTCCTGATTAGATGTACATGCTTTACTTTGCCCTGGAAGCTTGTCTGGAAGAGCGCTGTAGTAGCTGCGTTTCTTTGACTGTACATCACTTCTGTTTCCACATCCCCTGCGGAAAGAGAGGGGCATAAGGATGAAGAGTTTGAGATGAAGAGTACTTAGGGTAAAAGAACCTGTCAGGCTTCCTGACATGTAGGAGCGAGTGAGTGCTTCTCTCTGCTGCCTTCACCACAAACAATGAAGCCTGCTTCTGCCTTTCCAGTTTCTCCTGGAGAGAGAGTTTTTCCATCCCCAGTGCCACTTTGCATGGAGGAGTTGGTCTTTATACTTCTTCTGTGTAGGCTTTCCTTTACCTTTCCATTCTCCTGAATGAAAGTGAGCCTTGGCAGGCAATTTGCTCATGTTCTTCTCATTTTTAACGTTCTGATCTTCATGGTGTAGCAGAGGATGGATGAAAACAGCAGCACAGTATAGCTTACTAATGGAAGAACCACTAACCTAATGCCTTGCAAAATATTTACATGCTCAGTTTTGACAAGGTACTAGACATAGACACACAGAGACTCAGTTCTAGTGAAAAGCTTTTCCAATATCCGTGGCCTCAAGAGAATAAGAAAGAAAACATAAAAAAGAGGTTAAGAACTCAAAGCTAACTGTAAGGTGGAAGGAAGAAGAATAAACTACTGAGGTTAATTTATTGTTAGTAAGCCCTAATTTCGGGCTAGATCCTTAGTTCATATAACTGATGTAGCCACATAGTTGGTCCATGGAATTTGGTTCACCTAACAGGGGTGTTTTAGAAGGCATTACAAGTGATCCCAGTCTGCCTTCAGCGTGGATGTGGGCTTCTCTGACACAGATTTCATAGAGCAGGGCGTGCCTGGCAGACTCAGATGGTTGAGTTACCATTTTCACCCAGAGAGAACATTTTCAGTCCAAGTGAAAGGATTTGCATTATTTCTTTTCCTCGTTCATATTCAGTCATTGAAAGTGAGAGATATAACAGCTCAAGAGAGATAACAGCTTTGAACTTTGTGAAAATCATCTAACTCTCCTAGAAGGACTTATGCATTTAATTTCTGCTCTTATAAGAAAGACTGGTTTTGATTCTTTGAAGGGTTATTGTTAAGAATCTTTCTCATGAAATGACTTTTTATTTTATAATGCCATTGGTGATGGCAGTATAATTAAGGTGGCAACTATTTTTACCTTTTACTTTTACTTTCATGATCTCAATATTTTGATAAATACAATGTCCCCTTCACCTTTAGACGAATTAGCAGAGAATGAGAATGCTTTGCAATGTTATTAGAGATATTTGCAAGTGATAGTCTTACTGGCTTATTTAAAAAGAAGACCAACATCTTTAAGAATTTGCATTATAAAGTTTAGCTCCTCCATAGATGCAGCTGCCAAAAGTTGTGCAAATTCCATATTTATGTGGAATGCATCTTTACTATCAAAGCCCTAATTTAAAGACCTTCTCACATGTCAGTGAGAAGCAAAAGCTAAGGGAAGCAAAGAAGTGCAAGACACTCGCTGACTTAACACCACCTCAGGCCCTGACAAGTGAGGACAGCCCAGTGGTGTGTTGCTGAACTGCCGCCTTATAACTGCAGCAGTGGAGCAACAGAAATTTCATAGGCACGTCTTTTGTGTCTTAAACTTACCCTAATACTAATTGTAGTATCTTAATTTTTTAATCGTATTTGATCAGTTTACAGTCCACGTGGCTGTGCTGAGACAAATCGGGGTGCTGATGTAGGAAAGTGCTATTCAGCTTGAATAAAGTATCCAGAACACAGAATATGCAGCAAGGCTCACGCGTGCACTCCCCAGTGGGCAGGTTTCTGGGGTCCTGCCTGAAGTTAGCGCTTGTGCTTCACTGGCATTAATCATGAGAGTAGGAAGAGGAGGATTCGTGTCCAAATCTGGATTTGTTCAAATTTTCAGTAGTTAAACTGGAGCAATATGTAGCCCTTCTCCTTGTTCTAAAATAAATACAAAGCAATGTTTCTGCTTGTAAGTACAATAGTTCTCTTATAGTGCTTTGGCTGCTGGTAATATCATAAGGAGGCTTTTATTAATTCTTTGACAACACTCCAGAGGTTTGAAAAGTCTGACTCAGTTTGCTAGCAGAGATTCAGACAATGGAGATCTTAGTGCAGCATTTGCAGTCATCTAATTAGGGAATGAAACCGATATTTATGTTTTATACAATTTCTATGGGTCCTTATTTAATTTCTTGCTTGAATTTCTTCCCGGCAGGTGTGATTATTGTCCCAAGTGCTGGTGTTGGTATTGTCCTAGGCGGCTACATTATAAAAAAACTGAAACTCGGTGCGAGAGAGTCTGCAAAGTTGGCTATGATCTGCAGTGGTGTATCTCTGCTGTGCTTTTCAACTCTTTTCATTGTTGGATGTGAAAGCATTAATCTAGGGGGAATAAATATACCTTACACAACTGGGTAAGTATCTTGGAATCATCTGTGGCAAAACCAGCTTGTTCCAATAAGCCTGATAAAGAAATGTAAAAAATGCTGATGGCTGATGCACTGAAGAAGCCACATGTTCAAATGAGAATTTGGTGAGTATTATGATATAAACACACGCTGTTACTATGTGGCCCTTTGGTTTTACATCTAGTTTATAATGAAGCTTATGTAATAACTCACCTTTTCAAGGGATGAAAAAATGCATTGGAATGGACTACAGTGATTTTTACTGGAAAATAAGAATAGTATCCTCTGTAGATTGTTCAGAGTTTAGTTGGTGTTTCAAAATGTTTTCTTTTCTCCACATGAAAATTGTGAAAATACTAAAGGGATTAGAAAGATTATTTCTGAATAGATTTGTTGATTATCACCATAATAGTGTCTTAGGTCTACAGTCCCTATTTGAGAGGAATCACGTGGGCATGTGCTATCAACATTAGTGGTATGCACTGCTTCTGAACCCCTTACCAGTTGTATGTATGCCCTCCAGCACTTGCTTGATCACCAAGACAGCAACTAGATCATAACCCTTAAAGATATATTGAGAATGAAGAGGGCTGTCATGAAAAAGAAGGTCTGGATGTAGGAAGGTATTGGAAGTGAGGTATTTAGGCTGTGACATTAAGAAATGCATGGAAGGACATTTTTAAAAAATGAGGGATATTTGGAAGAAAGACAGGGTGGTAAAAGTTGTGAGAAGGTGTTTCAGGGGAAGGTAATTCCTCAGAAGCCTGATGATGAGCTTTTATTTTCTTTCTTATTTTGTACATTAGCTTTTCCCCAAAATTGCCTCCTTCATGTAGCTTAAACACAAGAACAGAGTGATCATTTGAGGAGCGTGAGCTTATCTGAATCAATATTCTTCCCTTTGCTTTCATCTGAGACAACATATGCCTTTTATTTATGGCCAGGTGCTAGGTATCAGATCCCTTTGAATATCTTGCTTTTAAGGCTCAGCTCTGGACTCTTTAACATTTTGAGGTTTGGAAGAGAGTGTAGAGGGTGTGTGGAGGAGGAAAAGAGATAATCACTGGGGAAGAAAAGAACTGCAGTGGGGCAATGAGCAAACCAAGTGAAAAACAAAGAAGAAAAATGGGAAACAAGGAAGGAAGAAAATAGGCACTGTTCACACAAAGAATATTTTGCATTGTGTGTTGCTGGGTGTTACTACGTTGCTGTCAAACTCTAATCCTGGAGCAAGGAAAACCAGCAACTGGAAGTCATGAGCTGATGGAAAGCTGTTTTACGCCTTTGTATTCTTAATACCTAGAGTTAAAGCTTGGTGCTGAGAAGCTGACTGTAGAGGGGAATAGCATGTTGATATACTCTTGTCTGAGCATAGTGGGCTGAAGAAGGAGAGAATGGGGATGGGAAGGGGGTGGAATGCTTCGATTGTCCACCTTCTGTTGATATTTGTGACAGCCTGTGGGTGTAGATGAAGAAATGAAAACCATTAGGAATTAAAACATAGATTTTAGATAGCAATTAATTGAACTGTGTGGCAAGTCATAATGTCCCTGCCTGGCTAATGAGAAGGCTGTAGTTTTCTCTTTGTGAAAAAGTGCTATTTAACTGAAATCTATTTCTAAATTGAAGACAAGGCAAACTATTGCTATGTAACACATACCCTTCACACTGGAATTGTAAGAGTCTCTATGTTTTATTTTTGCAGTAAGTAATAACATTTGCAGTAAATACATAGCATGAATTGAAATAGGCATCTATTCACAGCTGTTCTGAAAGTCTGCAGTAGCATTACTTCTTTACCACCTTCATCTAATTGTTCTTATTGAGAAAAGAGGTAAGAGATGGTAATGGCAAAATTCTTGAAAGTGTTGAGGTATATCAGCTCTTTGAAATCAGTATAAAAATCTATATGCTTAGACTGTAATGTCGTCAGAAATTGAGAATTGCCAGCATGTTACAAGGCATGGTTCAGGAGTTTGCAGCCCCAGACCTGTATGATTTTTTTAATGCAGAGATCAAATCCAAGTTTACTATCAAAATGATAATAAAGAAGCAGCACTACACATAAATTCATCTGGAATATCTAACATGATAAACATTCTTTTAATCCTCATGGTCAATCATTTGATAGCTTCAAATCATTTACTTGGTAGACAGTTCTTTAACTCAGACATCAAAGAATGTTATTGTTCATGGAACAAAAAAGCATGCTTTCATTTTGAGGTTTAATAAAACACATACTTCATTCTGTAGTTCCAATGCAGTGCAGTGTATGGACATCAAAGCTGGTTCAACAGGCTATATTGGATAGGAGAAGCAGTACAGCTACTCGATTCAGAGTAAATGTCTTGCATGATGCTTTACCTTAATATGGCTATGCCGGGTCTGATGTCTGAGCTACCTGTGCTGGCAGCAGCCCAGAGATCTCAGCTGCATTGGGCAGTGTAGACATACCCTGCAGGAGAATCTTCTCTGGACAAACATGTTCAGTTCTACTGTTCTTTTCTTTTACATTTAAAAAGCAGGGTTTTTTCTTTGATAAACTGAGCCATAAACCAGTACAGAAGAGAAGGATAAGCTGCGTTTTAGTTAACATAGAAGTATGTGCATACCAGTACTCAGCAAAGTAGGCACTGATGTTTCATAATTCAGTATGTCTCATAACTCAGCATTTTTTTAACTGTACCAGCTGCGAGGAATTGGATGTGACCTGGAGGCATGCACAGATTAGAATACATTTGCAAGGGTTTTCTCTTGGTTTATGTTGGGCGCAAGTGGTTTTGCCATTGTTGGTTTGTCATCAGCAGTACTGTCAAGGGCACCTCTGTACTGTATATCTCAGCATTTTAGAACCTGTTGTTCCATGCCCCAGCCTTGTCTCTGAAGGTATATTTGATTTTTGAACACAGCGTATAGAGCCTTATGTCAAACCACGATACGGCACCCCTTTTCTTGCACCATAGCCAGTGTCCAAATGGGAAGTCCTGAATCAGTGAATTGTCTCCTTGTCCAGACAGCTTTTGAGTTTCTCCAAGGATGGAGACTCCACAGCCTCTTTGGGCAGCCTGTGCCAGTGCTTGGTCACCCTCACGGAAAGAGTGTTTCCTGATGTTCAGAGGGAACCTCCTGTGTTTCAGTTTGTGCCCATTGCCTCTGGTCCTGGCGCTGGGCACCACTGGAAAGAGCCGGGCTCTGTCCTGTTTGCACCCACCCTTCAGGTATTTATATATCTCCCTGAGCCTTCTCTTCTGCAGGCTGAACAGTCCCACTCTCTCAGCCTTTCCTCATAGGAGAGATGCTCCAGTCCCTTCAGCAACTTAGTGGCCCTTTGCTGGATTTTCTCCAGTGTGTCCATATCTGTCTTTTACTGGGGAGCCCAGAACTGGACCCGGCACTGCAGATGTGGCCTCACCAGTACTGAATAAAAGGGAAATAGCAGAGATCAGCTGCTTTGGTTGTTTGTAGACCTGTCTCTTCCATGTTTTGTGGTATAAGGCAACTAAAAGAGCCTCCATGGGGAGCTTACTCATAGTGACAGATTCCTGGATTAGTTCAGTTCCATCTCTCACATTTCTGGTATGTAATGAATCAAAACAAACCCTTTTTGATTACTTTCTGTTGTTTTGGTGCAATTAAGGTTTAGCTAAAGCAAGCAATTGACTTACTGAGGCACTTCACATAAAAAAAATTAAAATTCTATTCTTCTTGTACCACCAGTTTGGGTTTCTGTTATTCTTGTATCTCTTCCAGTCCAATCAGCCATTTGGATCCCTGAACTTGAAAGCAGTGACTAATTGGATCAGAACAATAACAACAAAGAAGGAATCCAGCTAACACAGTGACAGGGTCCCTTGTTTGACAGCTACACAAAAATTGCATCATTGCCGCTTTTCCAGCTGCTTGCCAACAAGGAGACTGCAGATCTTTGCCATCCAGAATGTCCTTCAATACCAAACCAAAAATATTGCAATCAAATTAAGATGATCCTTTTTATCATATAGCCCAACATTAAAATTATAGAAAATATGTGGTAGGGGCTTATCTCCTTTCCTTTGTGTTTTCTTCCTCCTGTAGGTTACTACAGTGATCTAAATAAATATGAATAGAACCATGTGCAAACCAATTCTTTGTTTACATATTACCAAAATACAGTCAGGCACTGCTTTTTTTTTTAAAAATGCATTTCATTTATATTGTAGCCTCATGGGAAGAAAGTCCACCTTTTTTTTTCCCGACGTGTGCACTGACTGCCAGCACAATGAGGTGTCAGTCCAACCCTGGGTATCTGAAATAACACGTCACAGCTCTAAAAACTCCAGGCAATAAATCTTGCCTTACACTTTCCCTTTTCTTACTTTACTCCTATACCACAAGCCCTCCACAGAGTAATAGTCAGAGAGGAGAACAGGTTTTAGAAAAAAAAAGAAAAAATGTTAGGAACTAGAGTGCCTTTTATTGTTAGTTGCATCTAATAAATGTCTCCTTTTATTAGCTTTACCAGCATCGTGTCATGGAGACATAGAACAGTCTGCTTGAGAAGTGAACAAATGCAATTTGTCAGATGGAATTCTGGGTTTTGTCCCAGCACACATTTAGCAAACTTGCAGTTGAATCTTATTAATGAAAGGAGCGGTGTCATTGTTTGTAATTGAAAGAATAGTTCAGGAAATGCTGTTGTTTGGGTATGGTTTCTGTTAGAGTGCTGGTGCATGACAGGTGCCTTGGCAGCTCAGGTGCAGTGGCACTGCAAGTTGACAGCATCTGCACCCACTGAAACAAGTGGGGCAGCTGTTTCTTGGACATCTCATGTGTCTACAGCAGTGGGTGCATTGAAACTAAGCTGTGTTTCCCACTCGCCAGCTCACAAGCAGGACTTACTAGCTTCAGTGCAACTTCATAAGAGCCTGCTCTTTCTGACCAATCCAGGTAAATCTGCGATGTGCTGTGCAGTAGTTCAGGAATCAGTGCTCTGTTTTCCTCTGTGGAGAGTAGGTAGCCTCCCTGTGTCAGAAGGCAGGATTAGTAGAGTACTTTGGTTCAGCTTGCTGCTGGAAAAATACATACCTTCAAGAAAAAATTTTCCCCTCCTGGGAGAAGTGTTTATAGAAATCTGTTATATGCTATATGGTAGATCACATGTGATGAAAATGGGATTACATAGATCTGTGTCAGTAGAGTTTTTATGTCCCCAGCATCTGAATTCCTTCATCCTTCATTAGCTTCTCATCATTGAAAGAGGAGTGAATGAGTAAGCAGTGAAGGTAGTAAAGATGAAGGCAGGAACCTCTTACAACTGTCTGATAATGAGCTTTTGGAAACAGTTAATAGATGATTTTGTGTGTAACATGTTCTTGAAACGATGAAAAAAACCCAACCTCTTTGCATGCAAGGCATTTGCTGTAAACAGCAAAAATAATCCTCCCAAATAAACCTTACAGTGATTTGCTGAGGTACAAAAAGTGATGAAAGCTGGAGAAACACAGCTTGCAGTAGCTTGTTACCAATTTGAGCATATTTGCCTTGCGTATCTGTAAACTTAAGGCTTCTTCTGGGGCAAACAAAAAAATGCCCCTGAGATTAAATTATCACAGTGGTCTCACTTCACTTTCCAATTTCATTCTTCTCATTTCTTGCATGCATGATTTCATTCACCTTTATTTTTCAGCTGATTTCCTAACCTCAGTGTCATGGTAATGTTCAGCAAAGCAGCTGAAGCAAGTTAGCTACGTAAGCGGGGCTCTCCTGCCTGTGGCACAACACGACCCATCTGCTGCTGAGGAGGGTTTTAGGTGATGGAGGGATAAGAGGTCAGAAGAACACATTTCACAGCGTGGGAGAAGTTGGAGAGGGGAACCTGAGCTGTGCCTTTCCCGGCAGCCTGGGCTGTCCCTGGACCTGTCCCATGTGCAGGGTGGCAGAGCCCTGCTGGCAGCTGGGCCATGGGCATGAGGGTCTCCCAGGCAGGTTGGGGAGTCCCTGCTTAACCAAAGTATTCAGACATCTGGGACATCCAGCTCAGCAGGCTGCCAAGGAGCTTGTGAAACTCCAAAAATGCTGCCTCTCCTGTTGGTGTGAAAAACTTCTGTCACTGTGCTGCTGAAATCAGTATGTTCCTGAGGAATGTTCTGATGATTTGGTGTTTTCCATTGGAGAAAACGTTCTGTTGAGAGAATACTGGAAAAGTCTGCCTGTTGCTATATGATGTGTTGCTGCATACTGCTTTCTGGAATCCAGCGTGATATAAGACAAGTTTCAGCTGATAGCTGAGAAGGCGACAAAACCAATATCAGTCCTGGGTATTTAATTTCCTGCTCAAGCTGCAACTTGTTTCTAAAACTGTTTGTTTATGGCGCAAGAAAGAAAACACTCAGAAAGGCTTTGGTTAACATCCAACTAGACCATAAAGTGTAAAGTAGCTCCAAGAGCTAAATTTGTGAACCTGATTTGTGTGATCAGTAGACAGTCAATAAATATTTAAGAGCTACTTAGTAACATTTTATCGACTGCAAAAGTACCCAGCTGGGAAGACAAGCATATTCAGCAAAAGCAAATAGTGGTGTATAAATACATTAAAAATGAGTCAAGTGGAAGCCACTAAGCAGCAGTTGTACTGCTTAGTGTCGCTAATGACAGGAGGTGAGGTGACAGGGGTGACAGTCGCTGTGTGTAGAGTGGCTCCCAGGCCGAGTGTATTGGTTTTGTTTGGCAAGGTTTTGGTAGCGGGGGGGGGGTTACAGGGGTGGCTTCTGTAAGAAACTGCTGGAAGCTTCCCCTGTGTTCAAGAGAGAGCGAGCCCATATTAGCCGGCTCTGAGACGGACCCGCCGCCGGCCAAGGCCGAGCCAATCAGTGATAGTGGTAACGCCTCTGTGATAACATTTTTAAGAAGGAAAAAGTTGGGACGGAGAGAAAACTGCCGCCGGAGTGAGGAGTGAGAACATGTAAGAGAAACAAGCCTGCGGACACCAAGGTCAGTGAAGAAGGAGGGGGAGGAGATGCTCCAGGCGCCGGAGCGAAGATTCCCCTGCAGCCCGTGGTGAAGACCCTGGTGAGGCAGGCTGTCCCCCTGCAGTCCAGGGAGGTCCACGGTGGAGCAGATCTCCACCTGTAGCCCGTGGAGGACCCCACGCCGGAGCAGGTGGGTTCCCGAAGGAGGCTGTGACCCCGTGGGAACCCCGCGCTGGAGCAGGTTCCTGGCAGGACCTGCGGATCTGTGGAGAGAGGAGCCCACGGAGCAGGCTTTCTGGCAGGACTTGTGACCCCGTGGGGGACCCGCGCTGGAGCAGTGTGCTCCTGAAGGACTGCACACCGTGGAATGGACCCATGCTGGAGCAGTTCGTGAAGAACTGCAGCCCGTGGGAATGGCCCACGTTGGAGGAGTTCGTGGAGGACTGTCTCCCGTGGGTGGGACCCCACGCTGGAGCAGGGAAAGAGTGTGATCAGCCCTCGTCCTGAGGAGGTGAAGCGGCAGAAAATAACGTGTGATGACCATAAACCCCATCCCTGTCCCCCTGTGCCGCTGGGGGGGCTTGGTGGTGAAATCCGGGAGGGTAGTTGTGCCCGGGAAGAACGGAGGGGTGGTGGGAAGGTGTTCTGAGATTTCGTTTTACTTCTCATTACCTTGCTCTGGTTGATTTGTAATAAATTGAGTATGTTTTGCAAATTGAGTCTGTTTTGCCCGTGACGGTAATAGTGAATGATCTCTCCTGTCCTTATCTCGACCCGCGAGCCTTTTGTTATATTTTCTCTCCCCTATCCAGCTGAGGATGGGGGAGTGATAGAATGGCTTTGGTGGGCACCTGGTGTTCAGCCAGGGTCAACCCATCACACCGAGTCTCTGATCTAGTCGGGTGTAGAAGATGGGACAAGAAGAGCATCCCTTATGGTCCATGGGGTAGCTAGGATGCAGTAAATCTGATGCTAGCTGTTTACCTTTACAGTGGTCCTGCCCACCCATTACAGATGTGAAGACAAGCAAACAGCAGCCCTTGTGGGGCTCTGCAGCCATGACAGTCTGTATGTGTACACGATCTTGAGGATGCAGCCACAAATCCAATCCAGATTCTTGTTCAGCTGCTGCCTGGCTGAGGAGGTGCTAAAATTCCCTGGGTATCTACTGATCTGCTTAGAGCACAGATACTTGAGTTAGTTTTAAACAGCAGTGGCCATTGAGCAATACTGAGAGCAGGGCAAACAAGGCAATACAGTTAATAAAATATTGTGCTGCAGTGCCCGGTGTGGAGAGGTTGTGCTTACCAACACAATTCCCAGGGCAAGATTTTCGCTGACCATGCACGTGCAAATACTCTGCAAAGCCCCAGCAGAGCTCAGTACTTAGATCTGTCTGATTTTGCAGATTCTGAAGGGGTCATACTGGCATTTGTTCTCAGAAATTCAGGTCTTCTGGACTGGACTGGAGATGGACCACAGGCAGAAATAGGATGGTGCCTGCAGCTCCGCTTACCACTCAGGTGTGAGAAGGCAAAGGGCACAGTCTTCTCCTGGAGTTGGGGATTTTCATACATATGTTCTAGTCTCTGGAAAAGGCCTTTAAATTTTGCTCCTGCAACTCTCTTTATCCCATTCAGCCTTGCATAGATTGCTTCATTATTCTTTGGAACTGGGTTTTCGTATCTAATCGGCAGATTACTGGATAAACGATGCAATGAAGGACGCTTTTCACTTCCATTTGTGAAAAAACTGTCAGCTGGTTTAAAAGTATCAGACAGGAAGAGGAAGGATGGACAGCCTTGTGTCCTGGAGCTAGGCAGATCCAACCTCTCGGGAGAGGATCCAGAGGCTGTGCACCTCTGTGGATTGAGGCCAGAGCAACTGTAGCCATGAACTGCAGCATTTTGCAGTCTGTGAAACGCTGGTGAAAGGTAGCACATGGAGTATTCAAAGTGATCTTCAAAACTAAGCTAATGACACACCAAAGGGTTCTGGTACCACTGTAATAAAACTCACAAGAAAAAAAACTTATCCCAAACTGTGTTCTTGAAGCACCACCTTTCTTCACTGTTCAGCTACCATGCGCTGTAGCTATGAAGAGTCACAAAACCATGCAGATGAAAGACTGCATGGCCCTGTCTTCTGAGCTAAACTGGATCTCTGCCATTGTAACCACTCTGGAGAAGGTAGAGGAGAGCATTGACTGAAGAAGGACTTCGGGACATGTCCGAAATAGGTGAATTGTTTCCAAAACCCAGAGACTAATATAGTCACCTGTTCTCAAGGACTACTGAACTGAAATAAGCTGTTGTTTGTATTTTGGCCAGAATTCTCCAAATGACCAAGCATAGACTCTTGTGTGGTTTCAGGGAGCCAGGTAGGTGCAGGTGCTTAAGCTTCTGTGACTTAAAGATGGGAAGGAAGCATGTGAAATATGTCCAAATCAATAAGGGATGTATATCTTGTTTCCCACTGATGACCACTTTATTAGCATTGGCTACTAAGTTTAACAGTTATTGTGGAGGAGATAAGAACTGCCTGATAGTGGGTTTTTGCTAGGAAGTCAGGAAACTGGTTGCTACAAGAGTTGCTCACCTTCTGTGTGGTAACCTCTTATCCAGCTATTTAGTCAGAGAGAATCTTACCCTGAACTCCTGATGTCCCCAAGAGCACCATAACCACTGCACAAAGGGATGGTGGGTACAAGGAAAGAGAAAGGAGAAAAAAAGAGGAATGTATAGAGATGCAGAAGAAAAAAGAGTAAGCAAGAGAGGAACCTTCTGAAATGAGTTTTCCATTGGAAGAAACGGCTTCAGTCCTGGTCCCTGCTCCAGGATTTCCTTGTAGATACGGCCATAGAGAGTTACTGATGAGGAGACATGGGCAGGATTGAGATCATATTGAGCTTCAGCAGGAAGGATGGAAAGAGATGCCATTCTGAAGCTTGCTGATAAGAATACCATCCAGGAGATGAAGGTTTGAACCCCATCAGGTTGAGGAGGACCTGGAACCCCAGTGTGCCTACCTCAGGCAACTGCAGAGCTGATGAAGAGGAGGAAGCTTCCTCCTCCACTTCAGAAGAGATGTTACAAATACATGAAGTGTGGTGTGTCTGGAGAAGGCTATCGGCACCAAGGGGCAGCTTTTTGCTCCGTGTGTAGGAACTCACTGAGCTGTCTGTAGAGGGCACCGGTATTCCTGTACAGTGTCAGGGTGTGGAGTGTGTCCCCCCCCCACTTCTAGGAGCTTGGTCACCTGAGTTAAGGAATTCAGCTGGCTGAGTCCAGGGTCAGCTCTGTCACTGCTAAGAGCTGTTGTGAAGAAAGCTGGAGGTGAGGGCCTGCCCCTCCTTTCTCTTGGACTTGCTGTGTGATCATTGGACTGAGTCTGGCTGTGATCATTGTCTCTACATCCAGTTCTGATCTGGTCTTGCCGTCACTCTCGGCTCCCATCTCACCTTCCCTGGCCAGAGTGCCAGTCAGAAAGGCATTGGAGGGAGGTCAGGCCCTCACTTCCATGTTCTGAATTTTTTGAGATCTTCAGGAGTGACAGCTGTCTTGATTCCTTACAGAACCTGCCTTTCTGACTTTGGCATCTGGAAGGACTAAAAACTTTCAGGTTTAGGTATTGCAAATTACAGCCCATAAAATAAGTGGTTTGAAACTGGCCCTCTTCTGAAAAACTTTTGCATTGCAATACTGAATATTGCAGTCCCTAACATTTGGGTGCTTTGAGACACAAGATAGCACTTACAAGCCTGGAGTGCAGCTATGACAGAAAGTAACATAATAAAATGGGAGTTTTCCTGAGTAACAGGAGAAGCTTCAGGTGAAAATGTTGATATCAGCTGCTTTTCAGTTTTCAGTAGCTTGGAATCACCTTATGCAGTGAAGAGGGAGCGTGGGTGCAGAATTTGGGAACTGTGATTTCTTCAGACAGAAAGGTATTTAGGAAATAAGACCTAGGGTCTCTAGCCTCAGCCAACCCTAATCACTTGGAAGTAGATTGGTATGAATAATGTCATTCAGGTAACTTTTCCATTGCCTTAATGCATTCATGTTGCTGGCAGTGTTTTAAACCGAGATGAAATTCCAAGTGAGATGCAGAAAATTGAAACAGCAATAAACCACACTGCAGACTCTTGCTTTTGCACTTATTAATTTAGCAACCTGAAACAAGACAGAGAGCATGGCAAGTGTAGTAAAAATAGGTGTAAATATAATATGGGTCATTTAAAAGTTCATGCTTGTTATAATTTGGCTGCTTAATGGCAGCAGAAAATAACCTACATTTCAAAGTGTGTCTAAACAGAACAGTTATTTTCTTTTTGGTACCTGAGCTAGCATGTTCTGTAATAGTATGGATAAAAGGTAATACTTTAAGCCTATACCTTCAGGTACCTTCTAGCATAATGCCTTCAGGTAACACTAGATGTGATTAGATTAGTTAATGTTAGATGTGGCTTATTTAATTGCAACTACAAGATTTCACTAGAGCTTGCAAATATTTTCATGCTGGCCGTAGGAACCCCTTAAGTTTATTTTTTCAGGAACCTTCATGTGTTCAGAATTTACAAGCAAAGTAGTAGAAGTGGGGGCTGTCAGACAAAGCTAGCAGGAGCCAGATTCAAAACAAACAACAGCTCGTGTAACAGGCTGTGGACTGTCAAAAAATCCTTGCTGTTAGATATTGTAGATGCAAAAAATGTAATCTCAATGGGAAAAGTATAGGGGAAAAAAAGGGGGGTTATTAACTAAAAAACCACATCAGACTTAGAAAATATTTTGGGCTGAAACACGTTAGAGGCTGAGAGAATACTTTTCTTGGGGAAGTTACTTGCCCTGTTCTTGCTCTTCCCTAGTCATGTTCTTACAGCTACTGTTAGAGACAGAATACTGGTGAAGAGGCAACCATGGTCTCAACAGCCATTTTCATTTAAAGGCTCTCACAGAAAATGTACACATGCGAAAATAAATTTTCAATTAGTCTTCAGCCAACCAAGGAAAAAAAGCAATGCTACAAAACTCATCTGAGCAATCCCAGTAACTGAAAGGGCCAAAGATAGTATAGTAGCTCTTTATAAACTAATCTGAGGTTTCCAAGAAAATATGCCCATTAAAAGTAAATGGCATTTCAGACCAGTTATTTGTCAGAAAAATATGCTATGATCATCAACTATTTCCTCATTAATGAGGAGCCTCTAGGTAATAGAGTTTGACACCTTACATCCTCTGATATTAGCTCTATGTACACTGGGTCAAGTTATGCCAGTCTGTTTTTAATTTGGGAGCAAACGGGTATCCATTTTCTCTTTCTTTAACTCTTTCATTTTAACTCTCTCTGTTTCTCTATAATCAGAATTTGTATATACAGTTTTTTTACCATTCTTTTCTTTCAGTGAGGTTGCCTTTGTGCCTGCTAACCCTTTTCCTCCTTTGTTTTGTACTCAAGCCCTTACCCTGTCCAGGAATGTTAAAAGTCCAGTGTCACCTTCGGCTTTCCTTCAGCACAGGGAGTAGCTGTATGTCTTCTCCAGGGTTTGTGCCCAAAGCTGGGCATTTTTAAGTGATCTGGGAGTTGTTTTGGGCAGGGCTGAAGTGATATGGTACATAAGACAGGAGCTGGTTAATTTGGTGACTGTGTGACTTAGTCAACCTGAGTCAAAGCCTGTGATGATGACAGCTGGCGGTCAGTTGTAACCAGAGTTGGTTACTGGTAGCAAAAAGCACCATTTGATCAGTGGGGGTTTTTTTTCCCCATCATCTTCTGAAGAAGAGTCTGTGGTCTTACAGATATGGACGCTGCTATTACTAAGGCCTTTGTCACTTCTGGATTGAGCTGCAATGGTACAACTGATAGGGTAAAGTAGAGACACAGTGGGATTATGTTTATAAAATCTTGATTCCAGCCATGAATTGCACACTGGCACTCAGTGGTTCATACTGGCTGCCCCTAGGCAGCTCAGGGTATCAGGTATTGGTTCTGTCTTAGGAGTTCGTCTTGCTTTGGGACTCCCAGCACCCAGGGCAGTGCCATTTGGGGGGACCAAAACTGCTTCCGAATGACATGCTCTCTCCAGACAGGGCCCAGACGTGCCATGCGGAGGCGTTTGCTGGAGGAGAGGGTGCATCGGGAGAGACCTGTAGCTGTTGCAGCGCAGTGCTTCATTCGAGCCTTGTTACATGAACCACTGAGCTCAATGAGTGCCATGAGCTGCTGCCTTGGCTGGGGTCCCTTCGTGCATTCATCCCGTGGTGAAGACGTGCCCAGGCTGGCATGGCGCTGGCCAGTGAAGAGTTGATGCAGTTCCCTGCTGTGGCGGTTGAGATCTGTTCAACCACCTGTTCGGAGCAGCAGTGGTAGATAGTGAAGAGCCTGCTTTTTGGTGCGTGCGTGTCCTTCAGCTTTGAAATTCCCTTTAGTTCCTTCTGAGCATACCGCCAAACCCTTCTAGGGAGGACCTAGAAAGTTGAGCTTTGGCAAGATTTTGCGGAATGGTCTGGGGAAGCGGAGTAGTGGTTCTTCTACAGACAAAGCACAGCACTCCTCCAGATCTAGAGAGCTTCCTGTAGGTTTCACATATACATATAAATAATACAAGCATTAAGTTTTCTGAACAGTTGTTGGTATGTGGGAGGAGATGCCTGTTAGTTCACATAATGCTTACATCTTGTCACTGAGCCCTTCACTAGTAATCAAAAACAAATTGCTGCAGCTTAGCATAGACATATAAAATAGTCGTGTCTTAACTCTTAAAGGAAAAAAAAAACAGGGGAAAAATACAACTACTACCTAGGCAAATAAGATAGAAGTTTCAAACTTTGGTATTATTTTTGTATTGTGTTTTTAGTTGATGGCAGAGATGCCTTGGGCGTTCTTCTATATTGTTTAAATCATGTACATAACCTAGAGGTAATGCCATCTTTCTCCGATAATCAGTTCTGAGTTCCAGTGTTAATAAGTAGGATGTTTTCACCCTCTGAACAGCAGGATATCTGTGCTTGCTCTACTAGCATGTTCTTTTTCCTTTCTTCAGTCCCACTCTTGCCATGGCCCACAGGAATCTGACTGGGAGCTGCAATGTTAACTGTGGATGTAAGATTCATGAGTATGAGCCCGTCTGTGGATCAGATGGAATAACGTATTTTAATCCTTGCCTAGCTGGCTGCATCAATGGTGGAAACCATAGCACAGGGGTAAGTGCTTCACCCACCCACCCACATATAACCTGCAAGTCACCCCTTGGGACTGATGCAGATCGAAGACTGCTCTGTTTCTAGTGCAAGCATCCCCCCTTTTCTTTTTTTGGAAATGCATTGCCTGTTACAGCCCAGTCTTCCAGTTATGCTGGACTGGGGAAGGGCATCCTGCTGGTAAAATCCCACTATGGAAATTTGGCAGTTTCTAGGACTGGGCACAAGAAAACAGTTGAAAAGTAGAATTGGACCTAAATATCAACAGAGCATTATGGTCGTGCTCATTCCGTACAAAACCCAAAATTCTTCTGTTGCAAAACTGTCCTTTAAAAAAGGATGATTAAGAAAGATGGGAAGTAATGTAAACATTGATTTTCTCAGGACTTGATTGTGCTTTCCAGAAAGCTTATTTATAATGTACCAGTGCAGTCTTGAGCCAGCCTGTGAAGCACAAGGGTGTTAGGTCCAGTGCTGTTCTTTCTCAGGTTGACTGGGAAATGATCTGAAAATGCAGGTTCATACACAGATGGCATTGAAAACAGATTAGTTTCCCTTATAGGTTTTTTTTTAAAGTATCTTGCTGGTTTATATTAGAAAATTGCTTTGGCCCAATTGGAAAATCCTGTGATGTGAGCCTGTGGGTAACTTTCAGCATCTATATAAATCTTATTTGTGCTTTGCTGGATTGAGACATAGGTTTGATCTTTGCTACATTTCACCTGATATCAAACTGGCACTATTAATTCATTTAGTAGGGAGGTTATTTGGGAGTATGTGCTTTTCACTACAGATTTTGAAACGTACTATCTCCTCTTATGATTTAAGAAAAGATCCTTCATGGCCTGAAGTTTTAACTTGGTAGCTAATGATGAATAGAATAGGGCTGACATTGGTAGGAAAATGCATTTCTTCATTAAATAATGCTTTGTGTAGGGTACTATTAAAAACAACAAATGTAAGCTTGTGCCACTGTGTAACACACAAAATGTTGCTAACCTGTAACATTGGGATTTAAGTTTATAACATACACTGTTTTCAAAATTAACCATTTAAAAATTGGAAGTAGGAGAAAAGGATGCCAGTGTACAGTATATACCTGTTTTATATATATATTCCTATACTCCAGCATTTCTGTTGTGTCATGTCTGTCTCTTGGTACACAGACTTGGTTTCTCTGGTGTTGAACCAAGACTGTGTAGTAAAGAGGACTATTTTCTGTATGATGCCTGTTTCGCATTTGCATAAGGAGATTAAGGTAAGGGACTGTAGGAAGAAAGCAGATACTAATGTGATATTAGAGAGTGGAGTGCTGTCTTGGGAAACTGGATTCTGTCACTACTTTCATTCCTAAGTGATGTTGGGCAAGTCACTTGAACAAAACTTCTTCCCGTTGGTTGTTAATCTTGTATTCTTCATATTCTGGATGATGGACATGAGCAATAACCAGAAGTGCCAGTTATAGAAGCACTGAGTGCCTAAATCTGTATCTGAAGGCATGAAAAGTTAGGTATAGAATATATTAAGTTGTATATAATGGAAAATGTTCGGAAAAAAAGGATCCTGAGTGTCTCAGATTAGTCACCCACATCTGTGAAACTTTTGATCTGTTTCAGTTACTTAGCTACAAAATTGAGATAACGACATCAGTGCCTCATCTCATAACTGTTTTGAAGATGAATTACTCCTTTTAGAAAGAGTTAAGCCATAACAGTGAGTGTGATAGAAAAATCCATAAGAAATATGAGTCACTCTGCCTTTGTAGTGGAATGTATGTTTAGTGTGAGATAAAAAATAGCTGAAGCCACATTTTGAAAATGGGAGGTAAAATACTGGATAAATTGATACATTATTAAGATGTTCAGCTAAAAACCATAGGAAAAAACCGTGAGACTACATCATAGCATGAACACATACAAAGGTATACATTAAAGTTGACAAGCAACCATAATTTGGACATTTCCTGATGTCCAAGTGCTTAAATTCGCAACCTTAGATGGTCTTGCAATGTAGCTTCAGTGCATTGTGGTCCTAGGTTTTACGAACGCACACATTGAAACCAAAAACTCCTTCCTGTAACATCACATGGGTCCTGACCCGTTTCTTCTCTAGCACTGGAGCATTCTGATCTGCTGCACACCCCTTTGCCATTAGATTTCTTGAAAAAAGTAGTAGAATAAATGTGACAGGAAGCGATTTCTGATCTAGCTCGTTCTCACCTTGCACAAATCACGGTGCCCTTTGCGTGTGAAATGCCACTTCTTCATTCAGTCTCTTCATCCTAATTTCAGCCTCTTTGTCCATTCAGGGATCCCTCATGTCCTCCAGTCTCACTGTTTAAGTCTATGCTTTCCCCTTATTCTCTGGTTTTGTTCCTGTCCACATCCCATCCACATCCACACCCACATCCAGCTGGAAGGTCCTGGGCTCCAAGCGTGAAGTGCAGCTTGTTGCTCTTTGGCCAAATCTGGGTAGATTTCCATTGAGATGGCAGAAGACACCTCCTGAATATGCAAGTCAACAGCCTGCCAAATTCCAGAATATGGCATTGTCCGTGCTGCTTAAAGAGTGTTTCCTCACAGTTTTTTGTAATGCAATAGAATTAAACTTTTTCTCCAGCCTCCCTGTCAGAAGTGATTGAATTGTTTCAGCAGAATTTTCCAAAAATATTCCGGAACGTTTTTTAAACTCAGCCTAAATAAAGCAATGGAAAGGCATAATCTCATCATGGAGAGTCCTGGCCAGCTTTAAAAATGCTTGGTAGTAACCTGGCTTGATACTTGAGGTAGTGATGCTAGAGGCAGAAGTTTCCTGATTGAGAAGTACTATGGGACTGTGGTACCATGTGTCTGCGCAATGTCTTTCTTGTATGGGTTTTTCATGTGGAAATGTTCTTTTTCTTTCTCCCCAGGTAAGAAATTACACAGAATGTGCCTGTGTCCAGAGTCGCCAGGTGATCACTCCGCCCACAGTGGGCCAGCGCAGTCAGCTCCGTCTGGTTATTGTCAAAACCTACCTGAATGAGAATGGCTATGCTGTTTCTGGGAAGTGTGATCGAACCTGCAACACGCTTATCCCGTTCCTGATATTTCTCTTCATTGTTACCCTTATAACAGCGTGTGCCCAGCCGTCAGCAATCATAGTAACACTGAGGTGAGAACTCACTTATGGTTTTTAAATTATTTTTACTGTGCCTGCTGTCACCAGTGCCTGTGTCAGAAGAGGCTGGGGCAATGCAGCCAAACTTCTTCAAGCTTATGTATCCTTAAAAAATGAATAGAATAGGGCTGACATGGATAGGGTGGAACTTGCTTGTATTTAGAATGTGTAACATGATAATACACTTTAGGAAACATGAAGTGCCCAGCTATTTCCAGGCGCTATAAAGAGAGAACAAGTAAAAACGTCATGTAAGAAAATGATTACTCCTGAAGAAATTTTCAGCCTTCTTAGAGCAATGGTTTGGATTTTCAAATGCAAATGAAAAAAAGTTAGTATTTAAAATGATCCTTTTCTCTTCTTAAAATTGTTCATTCCTGCCACATGCCTGTGTTTGACTCTTCACTTTTTTTCTTCACAAGAATTTTGAACTTGTACTGTAGCAGTATTGTTGTCACCATGGTCATTTAAGGATAGAGAACAACACAGTCTTTGTAGGGAAAGGTAGTGTCATCTATTTGTCCATTTGGAAAAAAGTGTTCAGGGTTTTGGATTGGCTTTTCCCATCTCTGCCATCTGGTCTGATAAACATTATCGCTCTCTGTAACATCTCCATCCATTTAAAACACAGCTTTTGTAAGTGAACTTCAGCCTGATTTTTAAAGAAAAGTGAGCTGAAGAAACAGAATATGGTCATCTGCTAAAATAAATTTCTATTTCTATAATACATGTTGCTGTTATCAGAAGAGGAGGAGGAAAAATTAGAGGAAAATGAGGTAATTATTTACTAGGATTTACAAAGCACACCCATAGGTATTTGTTCTACTGGTAACAGAAGGACAAAGAGAATGGTTTAAAGATGTCAGTTTGGTTTGGAATCTGAAGCTGAAGAGCTCTCAGAGTTCAAGAATTGAGTTCCTGTTGGATGGAGATGGGCTGGAAGATAGAAAAAATAGAAATAAAAGAGAAATAGAATAGAAATAGAATAGAATAGTTCAGTTGGAAAGGACCTACAATGATCATCTAGTCCAACTGCCTGACCACTTCAGGGCTGACAAAAATGAAAGTCTGTTATTAAGGCATTGTCCAAACACTGACAGGCTTGGGGCATTGACCACCTCTCTAGGAAGCCTGTTTCAGTGTTCGAGATGCTCTTCAGAAGCACATCCAAAATGATCCAGATGCAAATGGGCATTCAGTCCCTGGGACCAGGTTAAAGCTGATTTGAAGTAAATCCCTACAAAACCTGAAATGCTTGCGGTGGTAGATGTCAGGTCCTCAGCATGAGCTGTTTAGCTGTATAAACTCGCTTCTCTTGAGCTGCATTAACTGCTAACATAGAGACACCTTTTGACCTGGTTTTGTGTAAAATCTCTTTCCAAATTGAGCTTTTTTAAACCAGTCTCAGGACTTTTCTTTCTGTGAGAAGGGTACTCCCAACCAAGTCGGATTTTCTCCTAGTAGTGTTGTCTTTACATCTTCACTCTGATATTCTGAGACTGCTGATGTTCTGCTGCTGCCCACAATTAGACCCCTTGTCGTGGTTTAACCCCAGCCAGCAACTAAGCACCACACAGCCGCTCACTCACTCCCCCCCATCCAGTGGGATGGGGGAGAAAATCAGGAAAAGAAGTAAAACTCGTGGGTTGAGATAAGAATGGTTTAACAGAACAGGAAAGAAGCAGCTACTAACGATAACGATAACGATAACGCTAATGCTAATAAAATGACAACAGTAGTAATAAAAGGATTGGAATGTACAAATGATGCGCAGGGCAATTGCTCACCACCCGCCGACCAACACCCCGCCAGTCCCCAAGTGGCGATTCCCCGCCCCCACTTCCCAGTTCCTATAATGGATGGGACGTCCCATGGTATGGAATACACCGTTGGCCAGTTTGGGTCAGCTGCCCTGGCTGTGTCCCTTTCCAACTTCTTGTGCCCCTCCAGCCTTCTTGCTGGCTGGGCATGAGAAGCTGAAAAATCCTTGACTTTAGTCTAAACACTACTTAGCAACAACTGAAAACATCAGTGTGTTATCAACATTCTTCGCATACTGGACTCAAAACATAGCACTGTACCAGCTACTAGGAAGACAGTTAACTCTATCCCAGCTGAAACCAGGACACCCCTATAAAAATAATAATGGTAAATCTTTGTAATAGGTCATGTAATATCAGAGACTGATATTTTTCCTAAAGTATCTCCAAAGTGATTATACGATGCAGAGATCTGTTAAATTCAGAAGCCGAGTCTAGCTTACAGCAACTTAATTCTCCATTAATTCCAATTTATCTGAAAAAGATGAAGAAAATAAAGCATTATATGAAATAATAGGAAACTGTCATGAGAAGCCATAAACATTTTGGATGGACTCTCTAAATTTCCTTAATGGGTTTGGATGGAATTCTTCAGGGCTTACACAGGCAAAGAAAGGTTAAAAGGCATGATTGAGATTTTGATTAAGCAGGGATGGGAGAAGCTGGCTGTATTTTTTCCTAGCAATAAGAGTTAACAATATTAGAAGCTAAATGGAAGAAATTTAGAGAAAGACTTCTTATAGCTCAGAAAAAAGCCAGCAGGTAGAGCCAGGACATAGCACAATTCTTATCTGTTACAACTTCAGCATTTTCTTTTTGCCTGCTAGGTCTGTGGAAGATGGAGAGCGGCCCTTTGCACTAGGAATGCAGTTTGTTTTATTACGAACTCTTGGTAAGTCTTACAGTTACTCAGCATTTCCATAAAGGCTCACCATGTTTGGCTTAAATGTACCATAAAAGTACTAAATCTGCAACTAATTACCTGACTAATTGTATTTGGAACCTAAAATTAATAGCTTCTGAAAACATTGTAGCTGACAATGTATTTAAATTCTTTTTTTTACTGACTTTCTAGAACATTTTTGTCCCAGAAAGACATTTTTACAGTTTCAAATTTTATTTAAAAAAATAATAGTTACTAAATATTATTTTATAAGGATTTTTTTCTTTTTTTAGAAAGATTTTTATTGCTTTCAGCCATAACAATAGCTTTTTGCATTTTTAAAATAAGAAGCAATTGTTACTTAATGTCTAATTTCAAATGTTTCAATGCAAAAAGGGTGCATGTTAAGTCTTTATTCCACAAAGTAGTTTCTTTCAAGCTTTTGAACTTCTAAAATCCTGCCTATAAAGAAGACTCCAGGTGTTCAGCTACTACAAAACTTATGACTAGAGGAAGCAAGGACTATTTTCTAAGAGAACAAGAGAAGAAGCCTGTATAGCTGCATCTGGAAGTTGTCTTTGTGGTAGGACATTTCTGACTTGTCTTAAAGTTGTCATATTTCTGGAGGAAGCAGGAGCATTCAATGGGCTGCCTGCATTTTTAGCAGCTTTAGAAGTTAAAGTCTGTTTCTGAGGAAGATCTATTCAAAAGAAAATGTACAATTTTAGTGGTCTCACCACTTCCATCCATTTTCACTAAGAGAAACATTTTGCTGTCTTTGGGACTTTTTCTCCTGAATCTAAAGCAGTAACCCCTGCCCTTTCCCAGCTCATGGCCAATGGATGTTCAGCAAGCGACACTCTGGAGATAATGCTGTATTTTGTTCCTCTCCTGTATTTTATTTCCTGAGAGCAACATTGGATTTTCTTTTGGGGAACACGTAGTTCAAGAAGAGCTGTCTGGGGATGGCAGATTGAAGCAGTACCTGTCGTGAGGTGCTGCTACATTGTCTTCTTTGCTTGAATTCTTTCCTCTTTGTGGTATGTTTCATGTGCGGGCTAAGTAGCGTTGGTGGGAAGATTGGCGGACCAGTTTTCCATGTTTTATGTTTCATGTGAGAACAGCAGTGTAGAAATCTCAAAAATTCTTGACTTACACTGTTTGGCTAAGGCATATAGTCTCTTTAGACATTTTCCACTATATGCTAACACATATTATTTCTGTTGCTGTTTTTATTTCAGCTTACATTCCCACTCCAATTTATTTTGGGGCTGTTATCGACACCACGTGCATGCTTTGGCAACAGGATTGCGGCGTACAAGGATCTTGTTGGGAATACGATGTCACCTCATTTCGTTTTGTCTACTTTGGGTTGGCAGCTGCTCTCAAGTTTGTTGGATTCTTTTTTATTTTTCTGGCCTGGTATTCCATTAAGTGTAAAGAAGAGCAACTGCAGAGACAGAGATGGAGGGCTTCGCCGGTGAACACTGTGAGTGAGATGGTTGGCCAAGCTGGACCCCAACAAAACTATGCACGGACTAGATCCTGCCCTACCTTCAGTTCCCGAGGAGACATCAGTGTGGCACAAGGAATGAACTGCGTAGCACAGACATACCCCGGCCCTTTTTCAGAAGCAATAAATTCCTCAAATGAAAATGCATTGGAAGAAGTCACTGCTGAGATATAGACCCCTGGCTTGGTAATGTAATACTTAGTTTTGTTGGTTGACTTAATTACGGCGCCTTGTAAAACACCTGTGCCTTCTATTTTTAATCTAAATGTAACACGTGATAAAACCAACAAAGCTTAATGTAAACAACCATAGTATGTTCCTGAGGGCTGGATACCTCAAACCAACCCAAGTTCTTATTTCTACCCTCCCGACAATGGAGTTTTAAAAATTGTATTTGTAATTATTTCAGATGTGTCCATTAAATGTCCATGCTCTGATCTAATATCATGTAAGGGTGAGGTATTATGATCAGCAGAAGTCAGTGGAAGAGTGACAAAACCTTACATTGTTGATGTCTAGAAGTCACAAAAATGCTTAAATGTATTGTCAACTTCATATCCGCAAATCATATTTTTAAGAGATGAGTAATTACTGTGAGTTCTGCTACAAAGCACAACTGAACTTTTTTAAACTATGCAACTTATTTGGATAATTTTATGTGCAGCAAATTAAGTTTAACATTTGCTTTAAAAGACATTACTGCAACTGAATTTGAAAGGGGCTATTTTCAGACATAAGCATTAAATTAAAAAAGAACATAAGGTTTCAAGTACTGTTAGTAACATGTTAAGCCATACAAAAGTTATGCATCAGGTAGTGCTTGCAAATGTTGAGTCGTTAATATCTTTATCCTGTCAAAATACGCATTAATTTTCATTTGATGGGATGTAGTCATTTTTCACAAAGTACACAGGCTAGGAAAGTATAATGCTTGGAGTAAAAAAACTTCAGTATTAATCTATAATAACATTAAGATGTGGGAATCGTACACACGTACCAGAGCGGATATGTGCATATTTCTGTAATGTTGTTTAGGTGGTCATTATTAGCACCAAATCCAATCTTTTCCTGAAGAAGAAAAAATATCCAGTTACAGCTTGACAGGAAGAGCTTGGCTGTCCTTCAGAAACGTGTGCCCGTCTAGTTCAGCTTCGGTGGAAAAGTCTCGAGGGAGAACCAATTGCCTCGTTTTCTGCCCGAGTGGCCGCCTGGGACGCGGCGGGCCCCTCGCAGCCAGCGACGGTGCGGGGTTCGGGCTGGCAGGAGTGAGCAGAGAGACCCTTCAAGTAGGCTGCAAGCAGCCTGCCCACCGCCGTGCCCGCTACGAGGCTTTCCCCTCCGCTCCCGGCACCGCCGGGGGTGCTGTGCTCCCTGCCACCAAGGACAGCGGGCTCAGACCCCGAGTCCCTGTTGTCTCTGCCCCACTTCTGCCTCTCCCGCTGCCCGGGGCTGGGCAGGCTGGTGAGACAGGCCTGGAGGTCCTAGTTGTATAGTTTGTCCCACGCGTGGCCGCTTTTCCTTTTCTCAGCTTCGTTGAAAGCTTCTGTGAAGGCAAAGGGTGCGTCGTCTCTCCTTTGCCCTTCCAGGGGAAGATCTAAGAAAAGAAATTGTCTGCAAGCCTGGACCCACAGGACATGATGTGGCCTTTGCTTATTCCAAATTACTGTAGTGTGTTTTCTCCCCAGGAGATGCTGAAACTTTGTAATCAAATGTACGTGGCATTTAATTTCTTGCTCTGGAGGCTCTGTAGTGCCATGCTTACGATGTACTAATAATGTCTCAAAGGGCAGAGAACTGATTTCAGGTGGACACCAGGAAGTCAAAGCTGTATTTTGCCCTGCAGGGAAAGTCTTAGGAGTTTAGGAAATTAAAAGAACTCTTTAAGAGGTCTCAGTGATAGTCAGGTTTGGATTTTGCCATGTAGAGGGCTTGTGTGAAAAGAAATAAGAAAGAGCAGAACTTCTACATATTTTTGAATAGAGTTATTCCTGGTTTAATTTTTAATTTATAATATGTAAGTTGATCAAACATTATGTGGAACCAAGTCCTTGAAATTAAAGACAGTACTCTCCTTGGCATCCATTAGGTTGTCCTGGGAAGAGGAGATTTCCCTCTTCTCCTTTGCCAGCTGCCTTTCCTTGTCCCCTGGCTCTTCTCAACTGGCGCGTGGGACAACCCATGGGGCTGGTTCCCCTGCTTGAAATGGTGGCTGCTTATTTCAGAATGTCTCAGTCCATTTATGTGACTTGTTACGATTCCCACTCTCTCTGTCTGCAAACTCATATGCTTCTACCCCAAACTGCAATGTAGGGGAGTATCATTTTAATCACCTCCTGTTACTCTGTACATATTAATAGCTTTTTGGGGTCAAGCCTGAGAACTACTCTTTTCCCTTGTGCAGCCACCAGGTACAATACATCCTCAGTCAGCATATGCTACCTGCGATGTTCACTTCTACGCTTCTCATCCCAAGGAATAAATTTCCTCGGCTCAAAGGTACTGAGTATATATTTTTTTTGTCATAGGAGATCAGAACAGGTGCAAAAAAGCCTCCTTTTGCTCCAGTCTCCAATGCTTCTTGCACCAAGAAATTCCTGCCATGGCAAAAATCGAGGCAAAGCAGTAGGACAAAGTGTAATTGCAGCCCATCACCCATCCATTTTAATCACCCACCCATTTTAATCAGCACAGGGTGAGGTAAAGAGTGACAATCTTTTCAAATACCTCAGAAACAGAGCATTTAGGGAATCATAAAAGGCTGGAGATGAATCATCTATCCTCATCTATTCCGTTTCATGCCTTGTGTGTGCTTCTGTTCCATGTGAATAACAAGGGAGAGCAGATTAGGTTTGTAGGATTGTCAGGAGCTGACACTGATGGCAGAGAATGAGAGTGATAGAAGTGACACATCTGCAACTGCTGCTGCTTCTGAGCTATCGATTTCAAGGGAATTCAGAGCTTGTTGGGATGGAGACCGCCTGCTTTTTAGGAAATCCTGACACACGTCTAAAAACATTCATCTTCTGAAACGTTTGAGAAACTGGAATGTAAAGGGAAAGATGTTCACTTTGGAAATACTGAAAAAGCCTTGTTTACATACTTTCAATAGCCTCTTAATTTTCCTTTTAGAATTATATGCAAAACATAACATAAAAAATCGTTAGTATTTTTTGATAAAGATAATTTTGACAATATGAATATATTTCTACAAAATCATTTCATTAAATCAACATCCTCTGAAAGAAAGAAAACCCAAACTCTGGCCAGTTTTTGATTGATTCCTGAAGGAGGCTTTATTGTGAGTAAGCTGTAACAGTCTAAACTAAGCCAATAAAGGCATGCAGGGGAAACACATTACCTTCCTAGAGAAGTCAGTTCCAACATTGTCAACACTGACCGAAATATGGACTGAGACCTGCTGAACAAAGGCTATTCTCTGAGGTTGTCATTGCTGAAGTAATCAGAATCACCAGAGAAATGGCGTACACCCCTAGCAGTAGTCATGATCAACATGTGGTGCTACACCAGCTCACAAGAAGAAAGAAGGACCTTTATCTATCAACTAGTGAAGGTGGCCATGCTGTCTTCCTGCTGTGAAATCCTCTGACCACAGAATATAAAATTCCATTAACTTGTAATTTCTGCCACCTTTCTTTTCTACTCCCAAACATTGAAGTTTGGTTAGCAGCAAGCACAAGAAAAAGTAAAGCAGAGGTCCTGCTTACCCACAGGCTACTCTCGCCAGCAAACCCAAGCCATCTACCTGCAGGTAACCAGTCAAGAATAACACGGAGCAATGACACTTCACAACTAACCACAAGTCCAGAAAGTGCCATCATGCCATCGCAAGGACAGACTAATTTCCTCTTACACCACTAATTCCTGATTTAGAGTGAGAAACATGAGAGGAGATGTAGCCCCAATATATGGACTTGACTGAACAGGTGATTGTCCCTGCTTAGCCTCCGATTCATCCTTTTTTCCTCAAAAAGGGGAAAACTTCAGAAAGGGTGTAGCCATGGCCTCGGGTGCTTATGAGTGCAGCACCCTCAGGAGATGGTTCGCAGAGCTTTCAGGGGCTGTGGTCTCAGCTGGAAGAGCTGGAGAGTGGGACTCTATATTTCTAATTCTAGGCAAAAGCTCTAAGGTTTTGGTCCCCCTTTTTCCCCATGAGCATACTGGATCTAATATGGTATAATTTGGAACTGGTGGCATTTTATATCCTTTCAGTACAGTGTGAGCAGCTGCAAGAAACAGTGTTGAATATTATGGTGCAGTTTATATTTAATTGGAAACTTTGCGTTCTTTGACCAGCCGTTGTATCTTTAAAAGGCAATGTAGTAACATGCAGTTCCTCTGAACTTGCTGTTTTGTAAGTGAAGTAGGGGCACAAATCTCCTCCTAGGTATTAGAAATGTAAGTTTGAAAGCCCCTAAATTAGTTACAAACACTTGAGTGTAGTGTTTTCAGAAATATCTTTTCTTTTTTTTAAAATATAGCTTATTAATTTGTAGCATTAACCATTCATTATGTCTCTGATCCAGTAGAGCACTTAAATATGTTTGTAGGTTTATGTACTTAAGTAATGCACTTAAAAATAATGCATGTATGTAAGTATTGGACTGAGTCCCATCCACATTCAAAAAGGAGTTCCTTTACCCAAAGAGTAATTTTCATGCTGAGTTTTCTCCCCCTCCCTTGGATTCAGTGATCGTTGTAACCAGAATAGCACAAAGTAGCACTCGAGTACTCCCCTGTCTCATTCATGTGTGGCTACTTATGTATCTGGCAATGGAGGAAAGCTTTCATTTTCAAAGAGAATTCAAATTCAAAGTATTTTGTGGATATGCTCAAAGATACATTCTAGCTCTTCCTGCCATTTGCCTATTTTATGAAATTCTGGCTGAAAATGTGTACATTACGTGGGGAGATAGATTAAATAAGGGCATCTTTCTGACTTCAAAGCCGATGAATTTGCTCAAGTAATGCTTTAGGTTGGGCCTGTGCCCTTCAACAGAATTTGGACCTAGAGGTTCAGGTGATACATTTTCAGTATCCCGCACAAATGGAGCAGAGCGCTGCCTGCTCTGTGTAACTCCAGACAGCATGGCTGGGAGAGGGCTCAGCACCTTCTGTACTGTTCTTGCGGGTTTTCCCCCCAAATGCCTGAATTATTGCTGCCTTACTACACTTTCTGTGTGTAATACCACAGCTCTTTGTCGTGTTATATTGACATAAAACTGATAATAAATAGGTCCAAAGTGTCTTACTGCTATTTTGGAGCCAGATTCTCAGCCTCATTAGTCTGATGACGCTGAAGAGCTGGACATTAACAAGCAAGCTTTAGCAAGCGTGTGTGAGCTAAGTGATATCAAGTGCTTGTTTAGCTTTTATATTGGTCACTGGTTACTACTACTGTTTTCAGAGATCTAAGACAAAATAGTTCCTAAACAAGTTTATCTTTCTGTGCTTTCTCAATAATGTGTCTTTTACAACGGCATAGGAGATGCCATGCTGCATGCCATAGTGTCTGGGTTCCCCCAGCTGAAGCCATCCAGCTGTGGTTGCTTTCCAGGGGCTTAAAACACCTGGTAACACAGATTTACCTTGACTACAATCTGAATTGGCATTGCTTTGGACAGAGTATTTGCCCCTTGGAAATTAAACCTGTGTCAAAACATTTCAGGTTCTTCGTGTACTGGACTTGATTTTATAGACATTTTTATCCTTTAGAGTGCTTAGAAGATGGACAGTCAACATCATGGTGGTAGATTCATTCTTTCGTATAGAATTAGGGCTTTCTTTTTTTTCTTATAACATCTTGTTTTACAAATAACAATTCAAAAAGGTTACATGTAAACATTGTCGCAGAGTAGAGATAGGGACCCTTCAGTGTAGGGAGTAGGTATGGCCAGGGTTCACATGATTCATCTTCTTTACACTGAGTGTCACTAATCCATATTATGTGGCCAAAGGTTTGAAAGCCTACCTGATCCTCAGGAAGGAAATTTTCCCTATCCTTTCCACAGAATATATTACATAAATTAAGGAGCACAGCTAACACTATCCGTATCCCATAGCCATATCCATTACATTAACTACAGTTAATAACTGTGGATTTTAGCAACCCCTGCTCCAGTCCTTCAGATAAGCTATTTACTTTTGATTTAATACAGCCTTTTAAACACAGACGTAGCTCTGCAAGTTCAAAGTAGCTCCAAACTTTTCTTGTTTTCAAGTGTTATGAAATAGCTGCTTGTTTATTCAGGTTCCATTCTACTCTTCTAATTATTACATTATCCATTGTGTGTACTGTATTTTCTTATTTTTTCTGTCTCAAACCAGTTGTCACAATGTTATCCTTTAACAACATTTTGTTTATGATATAGAATAGGTGAAAAGCTGTGGAATTCATGAAGGGCTACAAAAAGCATCCAAAACATTGTTCACCTTGAGGAAGGGTGAGACAGCTTGATAATCTTTGGACAAATGACTGAACAACACTGTGGTGCTAATAGGTACTGAAGTATTTTTTGGTGTATTCACTATGACTTAAATGGCATATTCAAGACATGTCAATGATGCAACTGCATGTGGTTTTGTTCTTAAAGTCTGGACTGCTCCAGCAAAGACAGTGTTTGCAATTCCTGCTGGGCCAATTCGTACCTAGCTCTTCTGTGGGGAAGTCATTTCAGGAGGCAGTATAGGATTTGGCCCAGTGCTAACAGATGAAGTAAAAGCTACACAGACCACAGAAATCTCATATAGGATGTATTCATCCTGCTGTAGCATGTTACTTTATTTAGTGGCTTTGCTTAAGCAGAGGCTGAGAATAAATTCACAGTAATGACAAGAAATACTGGGCTAAATTCTGGGACCCCTTAACCAAGCAACGTTAGTTTGAATTAAGTTGAGGATTCAGATCTGAAATAGTAATGTTCTTCCATGGAATACCAGAAAGAGAGAGGTAGAATAAGAGCCAATTCTACCTCTAGCAATGGAAAAAGGCCAAATCTGGTCAACTTTAAAGTGAGCTATGATTTAAAACAGAGGGGTTTGGTTTTAAAATCTTGAAGACAAAATTTATCCCTTTCATTTTGAATTCTCAAAGGTAGTTATTTTGTGTTATTGTGCCTGGGCTGCTCATGCAGAGGAGGCATTTCTATCCTAAATAGCACTAAGAGGTACGCCTCCCACTGACAGGTCAGAAATTTTACCTCTGTAACAGACTCCATATTTGAAGTCATGGAGGGAAATTTCAAAACAAAAAAAGTGTACAAAATCATCCAGAACTGAGTTTTGGTAGGGGGGGGGAAAAAAACCAAAACAAAAAAGAATTTGGAGTCAGTGGGATCCATAGTTGAATGAAGGCTTTCCTCAAAGAAGACCTGCTCTTTTCCCCAGTTGAGCAAATGGGAGTTTTGCCCTTGGCTGCAGTACATACCTCTACCAAATGATTTAAGCAGAACAGTAACAGTCTGGGTAGTATTTTAGGAGCATGGAGTGGGCACACTGCCTGTAACTGTTTAGTTTTTAAAAAACTCATTATTAAGCAACTGTTTAGAATATTAAGGAAATTTGTAGAGTATGTCTGACTGTATGAGCGTGTGGGTGCTGTGCAGTGGTAAAAAAGAGACTAATTGGTTTATGCAGTTTGTTTTGCATACTTTAGGCTCCTGTATGGGGTTTTTAAATTGGTATTTATTTCTCAGCAGAGCTTAGAATAATTTTAAAGCTGTGTAACACATCATTTAATGAAATCTATTGTCAGCATCTGTTGTAAACATGTGTTTACAAAACAAACTCGAATACTTGATATTTGGAAATAAAAAATAGTGTATCAAGTGTGCTTTATTTCTAACAAAAAAAACAGATAGAGACAAAAAAGATATGTGGGTTGCTGTGCAGTCATTCTGGATCAGGTGATGAATTATTTGGTCTTCTAGTGCACAGTCAAAGCCAAATCTTTATACTGAATTCAGTGACCACCGAATCACAGCTAAGTATTGATCATGCAGAAATAAACTTTAAAATTCCACCATTTCCTCTAGCACTAATTTGATTGATATTAGTTATATGCTAAGAAATACAAATGTGTTTGAAATAGATATTGACAGTTGTAAAATACACATCAGATACAAGTCTATCTGCATCTACGCTGCTCAATGAAAGAGGGCCAGGGCACGAACGCAAGGACTGGACTCCTGGTGTCCACGCTGCTTCGTGCTTAGTTCACTCCTTGGCTCTGATTTGGACCACACCAGTGAACTGCCTCCATGTGGTTGGTGAGGAATGGCTATGCCACAGAGACCTCCCACATGTCAGAAGTGGCTGAGCCAGGTTTGGTTCCCCCTGTTCCTGCAGCCACCCAACACTGCAGGCTGTGTGCGTCAGGGACCCCCGTGTCCTCATGCAACAGCAGAGGGGCTGCAGAACACACACCGCAGTACCGTGCCGTAAGAGCTCTAGTGGTTGCAGCACAGGCCTTGTATTACCACAGAGGCTTAAAAATAAGAACAAATGGAAATTATATTTTGGGTCCACAGGAACATCAGCACAGAGCCAAGGGGAGACCCAGGGCTAAGTGCTAGATAGCGTGGATGGGACCAGCCTGGTCTACCAGTGTGGATGTGACTTTGTTCATGCAATTTGGTTTTGGAGCTAGGTTTTCTACTCTCTGGACTCACTTTAATTTAAAGGTATAGGTGTATCCATGGATGGAAATTCTGTCGCAAGGCAGCCTCATCTTTCAAGATCAAAAGAACAGCAGGTTGAAGTTGAATACATTTTTCTAGATGTGTCATTATTGAGCCTTTATACTCGAAGCGTTTTGACCTGTAGTGCATGTTTCATGACTGGATGAGCTGTGGCTTGTTTCTTTGAAGCTGCCACAGGGCAGCTGAATTTGCATTGATTCAGGACATGGCTCGTCTTTCTGAGGTGTCTAAGTGCATTTGGTTTCAGACCACAGTCGGAAACTGCGGTGGTGTGCACAGCACCTACCAGATTCAAGCCCTCAGCCGGCAGCGTGGATTCAGCCAATGTGCGCAACCAGGGAGGAGCTACTGTTTCACGGACGCCAGAGCAATCTGTGGGTTCCACATCCTCTCTGACTTCCGAGTTTAAAGTAAGACTTATCTGTTTTCCTTTCCAACACGTATGAATAACCTCACAAAAAAGCATCTTGCAGATCCCCCTGAATGTCCCTAGTGTCCAAGACTAGAATTGTTAAACCAAGGAATGTGCTGTGGATGAAATTATCATCAGTAGATTTCTAGCACATCAAGGGTAACATTGCTAGTTGAAAACTGAATAAATCAGCTACCTTGGCAGGGGTTGGCAGCACAGCGGGGTGGTGCAGGGGCTGAGGAGAGGCAGTTGTGTGGCTCTGCACTGACATCTGCTGCCGGAGTGGGAGTAAAATTACCCCAGGCAGCTCCCAGGTGGCTCAGGCTGTCATTGCATCCCTTCAGGTGCGACATATGTTTTTTAAATGACTCTCCAGCTTGTACCCCACTTAGTGCTCATTGGTTTGCACTGAAAAATGGTGTCACAGCACACAAACTGGATTGCTTTTTGCTGAAACGAAGGGAGGAGGTTTCATTACAGCATTGCACCTAGTGGGCACCAGCCACACATGGGTGCTCAGGCCTCGAGATGGGTCCTGAGTGCATCCTCCCTTAACAGGGCTGCTGCAGCTCTTGGCTTTTCAGCCCCAACTGTTTCACCACACAGATCCTCTTGTACTGTGCTTCAGTGACTGCCAGTGTAGACAGCTGCAGGCATCTAAAGGGATTTTGGTGGGGAGAGTGGCGGCGGTGTCTCTGCCCAGACCTGCACTCTGAAAAACCCTGCACTGAGCTGTCACATAAACCTGAACTCCAGAATGATGCTATGATCCAAATGTTGCCCAAGAGCCTTAGGTTTTGGGTTTTTTTTCCCTATTTGTGTGCATTAACACTTCAGGACCAAAAGGATTTACCTACTCATAACAGCAACTAACTCATGTCTGAAAGTCTGGAAACGAAGCATTACCCATTTTTGCTTTTCTTGGAGGCTTTAAGTTGGTAAGAGGTCTCACACAGTCCAAAGGTGTAAGGGCAGTACTGGCTGCCACCTTTGAAATCCCAGAGGAAGCGTTTCAAATAACGTTGACACCTCCCAAAGATGTGCAAGCCTTAAAGGTCTTCCTGTCCGGCTCCAAGCCTTTTTCAGAAAGCAGATAACTATGTACTGCCTTTCAAAAAAGATACACCTGGCACTGAGTTGCAGATCAGAAAAAGCCAGGAAGGTCGTCCTTTTCGCCCTCTCCTTGCCTGCTGTGAGGAGCACTTGCCCATGAAGTCAGATTTAGGCATTCATTTTCGTCCTGAGCCTGCAACTGCCTGATTGCCTGTAAGAGCTTCCTGACAGTCACAGCACGTGCTGCTCATGGACTCAATGGCTTCAGCTATGGGACAAGAAGTACTGCACAGAAAGAAATGCCAAATGTATTGGGATAGCAACACACTGCTTAGGACACCTGCTTAGGGATATGACAGTCTTCGGCCTCTTTCTTTTGGTCTGGTTTTATATTTGATGCATGTTTCCAGAGAGCAAGGATCAGAGCTCATTGCTTTCTGTATCTCTTAGCTACAGAATGAGTCTCTCATTTTTTTTTTCCCTCCACACTTGTATAAAAGAGCTATAAAAAAGGCTCCCACCTAGTTTAGAAGATAGGGCACTATCTAAGCTTCTGATAGTTTAGAAGACAGAGCACTGTCCTGGAAGAAGGAAGGTTGACCACTTTCAAGCTGAGGAAGACGCAATCTCTTCCATTTCCTGAATACTTTAAAATCTCAAGTAAGAAAGAAGGACGAGTGGGGTGAATGGACGGACCACACTATTGCACCATTCCCTTCTCTGTCTCTACCCACGTGTTAAGAGAGAAGAAAGTATCTTGCTTGTTTCTTTCAAAGAAATGCACTTTCAAGCTATGGAGGGCATGTGGTCGGTACTGGATAATTCCCTCCACAAAGATATGAGAGGTAGTTGTATGGGACCTTGCTTCAAGTTACCTTTGTCCTTAAGGTTCTCCCAAACTTGCTGGCTCAGGCTGATCGGCACCCTGTTTTGAAATACATCTGGTGTTTGCCAGTGTGCTTTCCAGGGGTGGACATCTCTTAGGGGTCTATCTAGCACTGCGATGACTGATTTTTGGACGCTTAGGTTAACCGTTGATCCCCTTTCCTGATTCCCACAAACACCACGTGTAGCTTCATGGCCTGCAGAAGCATCGGTGCCCAAGGACTGTGTAGAAGAAAGAAGAGCTCAAGAAGCATAGCTTCAGAGGCTGGTTTTAGCTATGAAGCTAATCTTATTCACCAGCCACCAAATGAACATAGAGTGCAAGTAAGAGAGAGTTTACCTTGAAATCTAAATTCCCTTTTGTGATGACTGTTGTGCAAGGAGATAACTCCTCCTGACTAGAGACCTGTGGTCCCCTCTCGTTAAGCCCTCTGTGTCCCGTCTGCTGCGCTTTGCTGTCGTAGGGTGAGCTCTGCAGGGAGGAGGGAAAGCGGCAAAGCAGGGGATGGCACCGTGTACCATTGCTTTACTTCTGGGAACCGCTGGTTGTGCAGCTTGCTGCGTTGACTTCAAGGAAGAAAGGATAGGATGAATTGGGGATTAAAAAAAAAAAAAAAAAAAATTCACAGCATGTCTTAAACAAAAAATATATATTATTCACATCTCCAGGAATAATTTATAACTAACAGAATGTAGTGTGTTATTTCATTACCCATTGCTTTAAAAGTGGATGGATTCTCAAAACTGAAACTGTTAACATATTTTTAAAATAAATCTTAATTAGGAGGAAAACTGGATCATCTGGACGTCTCTGAAGCAGGTAAAGTAAAACACTTTTTATTTCAAGAAATATTGCTTCTAGACTTTCCTGAAGCCAGAATTGTACTATAAAAGTATCACAGAAATATTATACAAGATTTAAAAACACAGTCTGTATCCTAGTAACTTAAAACCTATGTACAAATAGCATCATTCATGACCATAAATATGTTTTTCTATCAATCAGCCCATGACACATACATCAGATAAAGAGCTAGTAATTTTAACATATTTACAGAGTCCATCAAAAAGACTGCTTCTTAAAATTATTAAAATCCTACTAAAAGAATCTCCTTTTTAAAAAGTTTCAACTTAAAATACAATGAAATGAATGTAAGTTTAGCCTGCAGTGCTTGCAATAGCCAAAAAATACTCACTACACTAAATAACATGTAACAGATAGGAAACACACCTGTGAATTGGACACTATGGAATTACATCTGTTTGAGGTAATTCTCTTTTGTTGTTGTTGTTGTGCTAATTATTTAGAAATTTATAAAAAAGCAAGGGAGGATATTAAGTTTTGAGTAATACAGATTTTCAAAGTAATTTTTGTATTATACTTTATAAAATTTAATGTTTGGTAAAGTTCAAGAACAAATTTAGAATACAACAACAGAAATTATCTAAACTACTATTTTTTACCTCATGTGCCTTTTGTATCTAAAATAATGTAAATCTAACATGATTTTATCATTCCCTTTAATGCCTGTTCAAAACAAAAAGAATTTAAGTCTCAAAATTATAATAATGCTTTCAAGATATTGTGCAGGATAATAAAAATCAGATGTGGTGACAAATGCATATATGTATTGATGTAAACCTTTCTACCAGTATCAGCAAAAAAAAAAAAAAAAAAAAAAGTCAAAAAACCTCATGGGTTTTTAATACTGACAATATCAACATATAGGGAAACAATCCAATTTAAACAAATCCTCCTACAATTAACAATCATTAGCCATACCTTTCTGAGAGTAATTAAAGTAACAAAAACATGCAATATTTTTGCTAAAATAATATTCAAAGAGTCTGTTTCCACAATCCATGCTGTTTACCTCTTTCCTGTCAATCTATTTATTGGTTTCACAATTATATGAAACAATGAGCAAACTAAGAACATGTAAGGTGTTAGATTCATAAATGGTATGGCATACAGATTTTAAAAGTGCATTTTACTTAAAAGTGTGACATTAGGAATTTCCAGTGGTTAAAATAATTTATGAAAAAGACATTATGCAGACAGATTGGGTGGACTGAAACATTCATTCATGGTGGGATCATCTGGAAATAGAGGACGTAACTTGAACATCCTCTTCAAAGAAATAATTTTTAGCTGTCGGAGAATGTGCTGCTGCATTTGAAAGTTAACACTGTTTATTTTCATTAAAAACTGGAAATCTTTCTTCCCAGTGGGGACGATTACTGTGAAAGTATGTGCGTGTGAATAAAAAAAATGCACACAGACAAATACTGAACTGGGCTCAATTTAGCTGCAGAATGTATCTACAATACACGTGGAATGTCAGTTGTCAAGATTACCTTTATTAGTTCGCTAATAAGAAAAAGGAGAACTTATTTAATGGTTTACAACTTGATCTAATCCAAGGAGAGTGGAGCTGAGGCACTGCCTTCTACATTTAGGATCTGTGAAGTTTCCCCTGCAAGACTCTGTTCCGTTTTTTTCAAGAAAGTTCCTGTTTTCTGGGTACTGATAGATGGATCCCTGATGGATACGTTTACAGCCTGGTGAACGAGGGGTTCATTGGACCTCATGGGAAGATATAGTTGATCTTCAAATACATCTTCCACAGTGTCACTGTCCTGATGAGTGTCTTTTTGAGGAATGCTGATGGGTTGTAGCATGAAGCTATGCCGTGACTCCAACTCTATCAAACCGTTTCCACTGAAATCCATATCAAAACGGTCCGATTCTTTATCCTCCATCCATTTTTCAGCTTGGTGATTATTTCTCCAGTGTGCATCATTCAAACTACTTTTCTCAGGAATATCATTGTTTAATTCAAGTTTCCTCTCCTGACTTAAATTCACTGTGCTCAAAGCGAGGGCTGCAAAGTCTGTTGGCACGATAAGCTGCAACTCTTCTGCAGGCAGGCCGCTCGATTCTTCAGCAGAAGTCATTTCCACCAAGGTAAACGGCGTGGATGATTCGTCCCCGTCCCCGTTGCTTCGAGCAGTGTTAGCCTTGTCTGTTTTATTTTGCTGGTAGTAACTGTTCAGCAGTGCAAACATTCTATCTACATCCTTCAAGTAATTAGTCCAGTCAGCCAGACTAAGTCTATAGTTGTATCTGTATTCATATACACTTTCATTCACACTGTACAAGTCTTCCAGTCCTTGCCAGTCGATGTCGCCAGTGAAATTGGGCAGGTTAGCCTTCCCATCCGTCCCATAACTGTCCTCTGTTGAAAGAAAGAATAAAGCCTAATGGTGAACACCAGCTTAAAAGAGCAACCAAAGCTTCCACATGTATTTCTACTCCAATTTGCTTGAAAGCACCACTATTCATAACGTAGGTAGCTCAAAATGTAAGATGCTCCACATCTTCGGTCATCATATCAATGATTCTGGACTCAGGTGTGTTCACAGCTCCTGCTGAACACACAGCAAGAAGCTCCCTGTCGTCTGCCACATCCTTGGACTGAGTAAAAAAAGAGCAAAATCTGGTCTAACAGGGCTTTGTGGTGACGGTCAGAGATAAATCTTTCCTCTGATATTTCAAGGCATTAAAGTTGCTTCAATATATGAATAATCCATTTGCCTTTCCTGAACACTCACCAAAATATGGAATAAAAAAACAATGGTTAAGTATAAGGGATGGGACTAACTCTGAAAGCCATTAGTGACCTGAACTTCCACAATGCCCACAGGGATTTGTTGTCTGGGTAGATCAAGACATATGGTCTACAAACCAACAAACCACATTTTATTTAGTAAATGGTCGTCAAAATTAGTATTTTATTTACTTTGTAAACATTCTTTTTAATTTACAGGAAGCAATTAGGAGACATAAAAGCTGTAAAAACTTGGTGTGAATTAATCTATAGGACTGCACCACTCTGTAAAATAGTGTTAAAATATACATAGATATAGAACCTCCTAAAGAGTTTGCTTTTTTTTTTTAATTAAAAAAAAAGCTTTCAAAGAAAGTGTCTAACAGCTTTATCAAATAATAGGTTTGAATAAAAGGCATACATATGAGTCTAAGTAGCAATGGAGCTGCATTTTATATTGATCATAGCCAGAAAAAGCAAAGACATGAGGAAACCCATTTCTAAAAGATTTTTAAAATTCACTACAGTGACTATAGCGACCCAGATTATCAAATGTAGTGTGAAATTTTGTATTGACAAGTAACACTGAACACCACTATGTCATTTAATTCACTGTGCAGACTGTGTTCACTCCAAAGATTTTATCAACTAAGTGGACTACAAGGAAAAACTAATCAGGTGATGCAAAAGCCTGTCAGGGAAAGTGACAAATTTGTCCTTACAAATGATGTTGTAGGCAACATTTGGTAATTAGTTCACTGAGATGACTTACTCTCTTTCTGAAAATTGCAGAGGCAGGTAAGCTAATAGCAATTACCTTGGAAGTTCAAGTGGCTATAGTCCAACAGTGTGAACTGAGAACAAATATTTATCTATATTGAACCCTTCATCCCTAGAGTAGGTTCTTGGCATCTCCATTAATATGTTTGCATTTTAACTTGGCCTTTCTCATTGTTCGAGTAAAACAGAACATATAACGTCTATCTATCACAGCTTATATTCTTTGCTTCTTTACTAGCTTGCGATTTCGCAGTGGAAAGAGTTTCTCCACTATTTAGTCCATCACATGGAAAGTCAGAAAAATACCATTATGATCAGAAAAAACCTTGAGATTTTTCTTGGGTCCTTATTCTGCACAAAAGGAGACCGCTTTCCTTACTTGGAAACACCTGCATCTTTAATCTTAATTGCTATTTCTTCAATTAATACAACAGCTGCAAATATTTTATAATGTAAATTTTTTTTTTTTTTTTAAAAAGTTATAGAAATTTTTTTTTTTTGCAAACACTTGGCAAACTCCCTATTACAGGAGGCGACACAAGCCTTTTGGATCCAATAGGACAGCTATGACAGAGTGTCTTCCTTCTTTCTTTTCCTGAAGTAGACAAGAGAAATGAGATCATGGCACGGCCACATGAAAGCCATCTTCGTAAGACAAATTATGGAAAATTTGTTTCCTAAAACAAAAAATAATTAAATACTGCAGAGGTTTCAAGAAAGAAGTCTTACTATTCCAGTGCTTAGAGGCATAAAGGGCCCTAGAAAACATCATAGGAAGGGATGTATTTTTGAGGAATTTAGTCACCAAACCCTCTAAGATACTAACCACACTGCAAATGCGACAATATTTGAATTTCGCACTGTTATTATTTGTATTGATGGTTTCATATTTTTTTTCTTTGCCAAATCAGAGCCTGTGTAAGAAAACAAACTGCTGCAGGAACAGTCAGTGGCCAAAGTGGTTCGGTATGCGATGGCACGAACTGAAACAGGAATGCTGCTGTTTGATCAGTCACAGGTTTGGGGATGGACCAGGGCAGTGCGGGGCAAAGCGGGAGGCAGAAAGGTGCCTTTGGGTCCAGAGGACCAGGCAGTGGGACAGAGGGTTGAGCTGAGCTAGCAGGGTGGGCAGCGGAGGAGTCTGGGGACAAGCAAAGAGGAGCAGGGTTTCTCATCCGCTTCAGCAGCCGGGCAAAGAGGCTGGTGCTGCAGAGAAGTAAGGTCAGCAAGCAGTTTGCTGTATTCCTACAAAATAGCTCAAGGGCTGAGTCAGAGCTACATGGACCTTCATGCTGGGTCTATCTTGTCCCCTCTAAAGGTGGCACTGTGTCTGCAGTCTCAGAGGAGTTTCACAGCTGAGAAGGCACTGTGAATTGTTGAATGATCTTCACATCAAGCAGAAAAACGTAACTTCTTTGAACACATGAGAGAGAGGTAACTTGTATTCATACATGCTAAACAAAGAGGAAAGCAAAGTATTAAGGTCCTAGAGCTGGCTGTGTGTTGGTTGACTGAGTGAGTCACCTCACAGCTTAATTCCACAACTTACCAGTAAGCACAAAAAGTCTACCACTGAAATCAAAGCATACAGTGGGAAGGAGAGAGGCAAGAAAAGGTTTTCCCCTGTAAGAAATCTCATTATAAATAGGTGTGAAATGGGAAAGTGCAGATGAGTTGCATTTGAGTAACAGCATGGCAGTGGTTTCCTTGATCAATACTTTGGAGTCTCTCAGCTATGTCATAGACCCAAAAGGGGAAAAATTGTTGCTAACTGTTCACAGTAAAACATCTTCCAATTTTTAAAAATCAAGCATTAGCTAAGCTTCAATCTCCAGTTATCATACCCTGGAGTGCCATGATGCCATCCGTTGCTGCGCTGCCTCAAAACTTATAAGGCATCTGGATATATCTCCACTGAGACTGAAGACAAGTAGGTACAATCATCTTGGTGGCTTTGAAACACCTCAGACAAGCAGGAGAGGAGAGAGGAGTGTGCAAGTCCCACATCCAGTCATCAACCATGTCTGCAGAGTTGTTCTGTCCCTCAGAGGACATGAGTTCTTCCCTGTTGAAGCTCTCTCCCTATGTGTTAAGCAAACAGCACTATACTGGCTGTTTCCATACAGGCCTGTTGTCTCAGTGTTGTAACACCTGTAATGCTGTACTAACTCAGGACATTTTGAACTGGAAACAGGTCTGAGTGGATGAACTACATGATCTGAAGGAAGCTTAAGGGGTAGTTCAGATGACTTAGGAGCATAGGGCTTTCCCTTCCTTATTCCGCTGGTTTCTCTGCAGGCATCAAGATTAAAGGATCCTCTAAGAGATCATTTTAATGATTTCTGATAAATGGTTTGTGTTCATTTAAATTTTTTTTTTCTTTTAGAAAAGAAAACCAATTTGCACCAAGATGGGGATTGAACCAAAATATTGAGCCCAGGCACCTGTGCATATTGAGAAACTGGGTGTCTGGAATGTAATGGCATAAAGCAAAATCACCTGTGTTATACTATACCTGCTATTTATCCCAGTAGCATAATGCTTATTGACTCGGTATCAGAAGTTAAAATGTTTTAATTACTAAAGAGAGTAGCAAGATATAATTTAAAGATTAATCCTGTGTGCTCTACTATTTCATGCAATCCTACAATTCAAAAATGCCATTTCTGTTAGATATGTAGTTAAAATAAGGAATGCTTACAAGGACGTCTTCTAATGAAAGATTTAAAAGCATAATTACAGGGATTACTTTCTATCATTGTAGTAACCAGTTCCCACCAAGCTGTAATGAGCAATGCAAACAACTGGGACATAACCAAACAAAAGCTTATCATTTTCCTAGATCCCAAAACTACTCAAGTGAGAAAATACATAATTGGCTGCAAGGAAAAATTAGCTGCTTAAATTGGAGATCTACAAAACATTGAAACACATTATCTTAATTGTTCCCTCGCTGCCGGGAGCTAGCGAAAAGGTTCTTTTCAGAAGGCCCTGTGAAAAAAAGTTTTATGTAGACTTGTATACTCCTTGGACCCAGTTTACATCTCAGGTAAACAATGTATATCAGGAGCTAATCCACCAAAGCGCATGGAGAAGAAAATGTATAAAATTGATATACCATGAGAAGATACCAAGTCTAAATATGACACTTGACAGACTTTAATCTGTTTTTTACCCTGAGTACAAGTATTGCTCAATGAACAGCAAGTGCAGTACTGTTAAGACCTGAGTTTTTTCAGTATCTTCAGGCATTTGCTTTATGTTTGACTGGTTCCTCCACCAGGAGAAACTGGGCTTTGCATGACAAAAATGTAGGTATGATAAGTATACTTGCAAACATCAGTCTTTCATGTATTCCTCAGCTTCATGCATTAGGTATAAAAAACCTCACCTGGTGCCCTTCCTCAGTTCAAACATTACAATTTTTTAAAGAAATTTCATTTCATGCATGTGTGATCTGCTCTGAAAGCATCTGTTCCCAACCCAAAGGAGTCTCATCTTTCTGCCATACTTATATTGACCTGCCTCCTGCTAGCTTCTGAGCACATGCTGCTCACATTGAGCACTGCTTTTGCCTAAAGCAGCATCTGCCAACATTTCTTAAAGCCAATGAGAAGATTTTACTTTACTTGCATAGGTTCGATGAGGCTGTTTGGATACCTATATCTCAGAAAGCTTTTTAAGCACATTCGGTTTACGTTTAAAAAGCAGCTGTACAGACTTCCTAAATAAAACCAGAAAAAAACCCCAACCCATTAAAAATCAACCCAACAACAGGAAAACAACTCAAAAGAAGTGATTCTTTTTGTGCCATTTTCCCGGTGTAAACATCTAAGAAATACAGGCATGGAATATGAGCTGTATGAAGTCTTGCTATGACAATGAGCTACGTTAAATGCAGAATGGTAGATCTAAAAAACAATAGCCAAGTTCAGTGTAAAGTAGTTAGAAAATGCATGCATCAAAAGCTATGCTGTGTGCAATATGGCAGGATACAGACATTAGTTGAAATGGACTGGAGTCATGCAATTATTTGGAAAGAAGCTGCTGAGGAGAATAAAAAAGTGTGGATACCTGTGTGGATCATAGCTTCCTCCATCTTTATTTCCTGATATAGGAAAATACAAGAGTAACTTTTGTTAGTGTTTAGAACTTGTAAAACCATTCACAATGTAGTTTTCCATGCACAGCATCTAATCCCTAAAAAGAAATGTACCGTGTTAAATAAAGACAGAGCTGCAGTCCAACAAAGATTTCCTGGAAGTTTTATATAAAGGAACTGAAAAACCACAGTTTTTCAAAAATAATAAAACCCCCAAACAATTAGATATTGTAAAAAAGAGAAACATTTGTAGCTGAAGAAAGAGATAAAAAGATGCAACACCACAAATTATGTAGAAGGGAATATTCCTGTAAAAAAAAAATCACAATAGTCAATCAACCAAATTTAAGTGCAATGAATTTCAGAGTTATGAAGTATGAATACCAGCTATTTTTTCTACTTAGAGACTGTTGTAAAGAAATACTGCTTTCCTCAAAAATCAAGGGCACTACTGCTGATTAGAAGTCTGCAATGTTAAGTCTCAGTTGTGTTGTAGAGTCTGAGGTTGTTCATATAGACAGACAGCTATTGGAATAAACACAGGATTTAATACCTCACCTGCTACTGGGAGGCAAAAACTAACTGAACAAACCCTGCAACAGAGAAAAAAGTTGTGACTATGAAAGATCTGCATACATTTGTTATTGCTTCGCACAAATAACATGATAACCTTTCTGCAAAATTTCTGCCAAAAGTTATTGTTTACCATCAATATCTGTCTAGAATAACCTGTGCAAACTTGCAAAGAAGCTTCCTGGTCATGTGGTTATGCAAGATGGTGTATATGGATCATTCCAAACTATTCAGAGCAAGACTTAGGAGAGTGATGCTTCATGGATACAATTAGTACTTAAGCAGATGAAAAAACCCCAAATAAAATGGAAATAAACACTTCTGTTTTTCTTGTACCTGTTTCAAGTCCCTTCGGCCTCGGATTGCACTGCTTATAACCTTGACAACTTCGCAGTTCCATTAGCTGTATGTGTAATTGATTCAAAATGCCTCTTTCCACTGTGTGTACTGTATTTGTCAGCTGAGAATAAGAGGAATGGAGGCAAAAAATACTTGTTAGCAGAAATAAAACAAATGAGGAGTCTGGTGTACAACATTTTGTAACAGGGAAGGGGGTTTACCTGGTAGGGATCGGTGTTCATATCAAAATATTCCAAGAATCCAGTCGCAAACTCACAAAAGAGGAAATTGTGGGTGTCATTAACTGTTCGCAAACACCAGTAAGTGTTGTTATTCGAGCTTGTGCAAGCACAGAAAGAGCCCACTGTATTTAAAGAAACAAGTTATTAGTCTTCAGTGGAAAATAATGTGTTTCTTCTACTAGTGAAACTTCTATAGATCTTCATGTACTTAAATTCTAGATCAATTTTTTTAAAAAATCTATTTGAATAATGTTAGATTCTCACCTAAAACAGAATAAAGGTTGCTAACGTAATTTTCACAGACACTTAAAGAAAGCAGAAGATAGTGAATCTTATAGTTAATGAGGCATATTCTGTTCCGAGTTATATATGGTTTATTGGGATGGAGCAGAATTCAGACTTTACAAAACAACAGCACAAATCCTGATCCTTAAAGTTTGTATACAACAAGGTTCACTGGAATTGTTTACTATATGTAAGGGTACCATTTCCCCCAACAGTGAGTAACCTTAACCTAGTAGACCCTCTGAGATACAAGTACAAGAGAAAATTATGAAGTGTAAGCACTACAGAGGAAGCTCAAATTGCTGGTTGATATCATAACTGAAATGGAAATGACATGGCAGTCAAGAAAGCGCAAGGCAGTGTATGGGAATGAGGCAAGTGAGAGAGATTAGGCAAAGAAGAAATGGGTTTGCAAGTAGGGAGCTTGCCTGGCACCTTGAATGCAGGAAAGATGGAAGAAGCAAGGTGGGAAGGAAGGCCAGCGGGTAATCCTATGCCTCATTAAAAGCCCCCCTCTCTTACTGGCTTGAGATTTCCTAAGGTAGCCACTTAACTATCATTTTGAAATGCAATCCTTCATTTTGTTTATTTGATACACAAGTAAGACGGAAATTGAATCATTCAGTCAGGCTTTTGTAGGACAATCTCAAGCAGTGTAACTGGATTACACCTTGTTTTCCCTTTGCAACCTGGGGAAACCTAGAGCAGGTTTCCACTCCAGATTGAAGACACCTGGCACAGTGATGGGAGCAGCCATAGAGGAGACGTGGCTATATCTTGTCTATAATCTTGTTCTTCCAGCAGAAAAGGCTGTGGGAAAGGTATCTCTAAATTTTCAAACTGCTAGCAAATTTTTGCTGTAGAAGAATGTCTCTAATTCCAATAATAAAATATTAATAATGTCTTAGATTTTTATTTAGATTTATTTAGATTTGTTATTAGTATTATGACTAGCTTTAACAGTATCAATGTTTTGAACAAACTTCATAAAAATAGTAATGGTATTATAATACATTAGCTCTTCTTTAAGTTATGGACTGTGTCAAAGGGAATTTTTTTACCCCACAAGTGTTAATGGAGCATTTCCAGAATGCACAGCAATATGAGAACACTTTTCATAACTGATTGTTATTCCACAGTTAAAAAGTGATAAGCCAATTTCATTGTTGTCATTAAAACAAAAATCATGCATATGACTATTTTAGGAACATCTTAAAATGTAAAAAGTGTATTAGCAGAAGTCCTAGTGCAATCGGAACAGATTATCACTAGGAGACATCGTCCTCTGAATGAAAAATTGCTCTTAGCAAATTTTCTGCTTGGAGTCAAATATGTTGTAACTTAATCATCATTTGATCTTGAAGTTTTTGAAAGTAAAGTTTTTAATCACTTTTCCTCCACCACCAAAGATGAGAAAGGTGTTGTTCTGTTAACGCTGAATACCGAGAAATGTTGAAGCATGCCTCAATAGGATGGTTATCTATATACCCTGAAGTTCAAAGGAACTGAAAATATTTTCTAGCTATAATATTTTGATCTTATACACCAAGTGAGCATTCCACAGTTGTGATTTTTAAATTCTTTTAAAATACAGAAAATGGAATAATGGGAAGAATTCATGAGGGAAAGTATCTGTATTTTCTTCACAATAAGGTACGTTGTTTATGATACACTTTGAAATCAAAGTGATAAAATTAAAGTAGACCTTTTATGTGCTGAAGTTTAGGACAACATTAAAGGTAAGTCCCAGAAAGGATTTGTGACAATTGGAAGAATAAGGTTGTTATTAATAACAAGAAACTCAATTAAAATTCTTATGAAATATTTGGTCAACTTGATCGCCAAGACATGACACAAATGTCAGTGGCTGGTTACGGAATTCTGTGTTTTAGAGGCCAATTCGCCTTTTCATCTCTGTAGTGTTTAGCATTGAGCCTCTTGTGATAATTTCGTATAAATAAGTAATGCAACAATTACAAGCATACTCATGTGACATTCTTCCTTTGTACTTCAGAATAACAGCAGCAGCAGCATTACTAAGTGCCAGTTCTTCAAAATAATGCTCTGATTGCATGACGTGCAAACTCTGGAACACAGCAGAATAACCCAGATCACATCTGCGTGTGGACATAAGACTTACAGTTCCAGAATGGAGCTGTTTGCCAATGGTTGTTGTCGTGGGTAAAACACGTCAGTCCAGGAAGGCTACACTCATCTCCTTTCTTCTGGCGCTTTTTCCCCTTCCTTTCTTTCTTCCTTCTCCGGTTCTCTTTGAACAGCTGCAGTTTGCCATCCACTTCCTGGGCTGCTTCTCTGTTAAGAAAGAAAGTTGGGCATGGCTGACAGACAACAGTCTCTACTTGGTTAACAACAGCACTAGCAGTTTTTACATCTTTCTGGCTTTTTTAAAGATGAGAGGATGAGAATATGCCCTTCTTCGAGCTCAGTTTCCACCCCAGCTCTTATGACAAGGTGTTCTCTTAGTAAGCATGAGAAATGATGTACTGTTGCATTTAGTTTTAACTGGATCTTTTCAACGATCGTGAGGTCAATCAGCTTCTGAAATCACTAATTTAATCCATTTTCTATCAATAGGTTTAAAAAATTTTATCCATAAACTTTCACAAGTCTGTCCAAAACTACTGAAGGTTTCTTGTGAGAGCTTGCTCTATGTGACCTTTTCTTTCCCTCACCTCCTCCCCTCCCCTCGCCACAAAAAAAACCCCAATCCCCCAAATTTATATTTCTCCAGTCACCTAAAAGCCAGCTGAGAAAGTGAGAGGATAATAACAATCTTACTTGAAGGGATGAAGATGGCTCTTGAGTTTCTCTTGGGCTTTTACGCCTTTCTCTTTGTTGTAATAGCTACAGGAAAAATTATCAGGAATTATCAAGTCATGAAACTTTTTCAACACAAAACCACACCAGAAACATACCATCTTTGACATTTTCTTAAGGAACTACACAGACTGAGTTACAACTTTCACTTCATTTAAAGAAGTTATATCTGTGTAAGTGATCCTATGCTAGATTACAGCAGAACTCCAGCTGGGTTCAAATACATTAGTAGAATACAAACATATTTAATCTTAAAATTTTAACAGTTATCTTCTTTTGATTCACAGTAGCTTCTGCTCTTAAAAGGGATCTAGCTAAAATGAGTACCTACAGTGGTTATAAATATCAGTAAAGCTTATGTTCTTTCTCAAAAAACTTGGAAAATGTGTAAGTCTTAGCAATTGGTATAGCTTTCAGTATTGAATGTCATCTCTCTTACCTCTGTTTACTACAATCACATTCATCTGGTTTTCTTCTTTTTAGGTGTCCTCTAACTTCCCTCAAATTCTTAATCTTGTCTTGGAGAGCTTCAATCTGCAGAGAATATTTCCGAGTCAGAATTATTCTTTGAAAAGGTAGCAGTGCAAAGACTTTGTTCAGATTTTAAAATACCTCTTACCTCCTTATCAATGTAAGCCTTGTGGTCCTTCCAGGCTCTGGCAGACTGGTACAGCTCCCTCTCACAGTGAATAGTGTCATTTGGAAGAATAAAACATCTGTAGACATGAGTTTAACAAATAGGATAAAGAAGGTCAGTGGTTTCCCAATTGCCTACCCGTTTCTTCTCTTTCATCTAACATTCCTAATAAATTCTTTGTTATACTCTATTAAGAAAGAAATAAACTCTACAAGGTCTTCTCATGTTGACTTACTAATATTAATAATTGCTTCAATCTCTTTTCTCTGCAAAGTAAAATTAAAAACTCCTCATCTGTGACAGATGATCTGGGCCTGCTAAGCAAATATGCAATGATAATGCCATCTTGGAGATCCTTAATCCAATTAGAAATGAAATTGAAACTGAAATAAAAATCTGTTCAGCATTTAAAGCCTTTTGTTAACCAAATGTGCCATTTCTTATTTAACCACCAGCTGCTGAGAAATATATTCCTCTTGCCACGTGAATGTACCTCATCTTCCAGGTATGCAAAACAGTCAAGAACAGAACATACAGTCAGTGGGCTAAAGATCAATAAGAATCAAAGTTAGAGCAAAATTTTCAAATAAGTGGTTAAAAAAAAAGCCAACAGACCACTCAAAAAGTGGTGCAATGACAAAAACATTCATACCAGTGTATGAAAAAAACAGCTCTACCAAGAGAAAAAATACACATGGAAAGCCAAGGAGGTGGACTGAGATAGAAAATCCAGCAGACTACAGGCTGGACTTTCAAAACCTCCATGCTGACAAACAGAAATTCCTTAATTATGGAAATATTCCAATTTTATAGGCACAACCTTTCTTGGGTCCTGCTGCATCAGAACCCTTCTTTTAATTTTTGAGAAGAATAGCTGAAAGGAAGATTTAGATGCTTATCTCTTCTCATGTTATCCCATTATGGTTTTTTCTTCACTTAAAGAATTCTGAAAGCAATACTGTATTCAGTAAAAGTCAAAACACTTTGTGGAGAAATAATAACTTTTCCAGAAAGCTGTTTAAGGCTTTATTAATGCCATGGTTGGAAATTATCAATGTAAAAAAAAAGGATAATTTTTACTTATTCAAAATTAACTTTTATGTTTTCCTTGATGTTAAAAAAAAAAGAGAAGAATAAAATAAAAGAGAGAAATGCTATTTAAATTTTAAACACCTGAAAAGGATAAAATAGAAGATTTTTGTTGCCTGCACCTGCCTGTCTTTTCAGATCAATCATATTAGCTTTTTTAAACCAAAAAATATTTGAGATTTTTGCCTTTTCATTCAGATTTAGCATGGGGCTAAACATTGAAATCTAAGCATCTTCTAGGACGGAAAAATGATTGCGGGTCTTTTCAGGGATGAACAGGTCTAATGTATTTTAGCTAATGCTAGGGGCTGCAAGCAACTAAGCGTTAAGAAAGGTGATGTAACTGACCTAATCTGTCCTCATTTAGCGTGGGATTTCAGTCATCTCAAATATAGGCCTCTACACTAAGCTGGTCGCCTAGACTTTATAAAGAACAGCAGGTGTATCAGCTTCACAGGGTGACTAATCCATCATCAGATACGTGTTTCAGTAGGGTGGATGAATCTCCCTCTGGAGGTGCCTACTCCTCAGAAAACCTAAACTAGATGCCTCCCTTTAAAATACACATAGTAAAGTTAAAAGATTCCATCTACTAATAAATACAACTCACGTTTATCTAAAATCTACAACGTTAGTTTTGAGTTCTTAAATATTGTAACTATAAAATCATAAAAAAACAGAGAGAGAGAGAATACAGTTAGAAAATGAAGTTGATTTCATTTTAAGAAGAAAACCCAACAACAACAACAACAAAAACCAGAAAAAGCAATCATACTTGTGTGTCACTCTGACCGAGTTGGGTTGACCTATAGCATCAGTGCCGTCAGCAATCATTGTGTCAGCAGGAGCACCATCGGTTTCCTCTGCTTCTTCCTCATTTTCAGCATTGTGACGCTTGGTGATACTTTTGGTCTTTAACACCTGCAGTTCTTCCTCTTCCAGATTTATGTCATAAATTTCACCTTCAAATTCCACAGACAAGGACCGGGTTTGGCGAGTGTGAACAAATCGGGGTTTGTACCCTGAATCAGAAGAAAGAAACATTCCCAGTTGCATATACATATCTATATGACCCTGTATGACCTGTGGCATGAACAAAAAACATATTCCAAAGAGCAAGAAAGCTGCTCAGTAAAAACAGCCTATTTTTTCCTCTGGCTTTACAGAAACTTATTTAATGATTTTTTTGATACGTTGCAGCCCACAATTTCATGAGTAGCATGAAATTTCAATTGCTTCAAGATTTGCATTTCATGCTAGTCTGACCTAATACCACAGTTAGCATTTATATCTCCAAATAAAATCAGTATCTCAGAAATCAGATATTTAGAGACACTCAAAAAATCAGAAACCACAGGATTAGAAACCACTTTAGAAAATTAAACCATTCAGTACTGTGAAACAAGGTCACCACCTGCAAATTGGCATGTGACATTTGACTTAAGCTTTAGAATAAAAATGACTTTTTAAAAGGATAATACATTTTCCTTTTTAAAGGTAGGCAGTAGAAAGGCAAGAATCCATCATATATCGGTGTGTATGTATCTATATGTATCTATGTATCTATATACTTAGACACACACATCATTTGTACTTATGTGTACAAGTCACAGACCACCAAAAAACTCACTGCATTGTAGAGCTACAGTGAGATTTATTGTGCCACTTTTACCCCTGGAAAGCTCTGATCTTAGTAGGGTTACAGCTCTTTTAGTTACTGTGTGTATGAGTCAGATTAACTTAGACAATTAACCCTTTCAGGTTTTTTAAATGTTATGTACAAGAATACGTGTGTTTGGGCTCAGCCTGGAAGACCTTACACTTTTTACTTCTTTTGTTAAATGCACTTGTCCCCAGTCAAGCTGATGAAACCAACAGTCAATACCACACCAAAGCATGTTTTGTCTAGCAAAACCACACACACAGAGCCCTAGAAATACATAACTCAGCTTGTATAAATCAGTTTCAGGGCATTTCCATTTGTCACACCTGTGCTGAACGCACCTTTGTCACATAGCAGTTAATAACAATTCATGCAGCAGAATAAACCGGGAGCTTTAAGAAAGTACTGCCTTTGTCAGGTAGCGTAATTTCTACTGCAGTTTTTATGTTACCATCTGTGAGACTCACACTGAACCTTTCCTGCAAGAATCTTTTAGAAGTGCAGAGAGTGAGCCTCATTCCACTCTTCATTCAAACCGCTCTGTCCTAAACCATTTCAGCGGTTGCTTGCTGTCAGGTGAAAAAAGGCTTCCCAGTCAAGTCAATGAAGACATTCATCTTCCTGAAGAGAAAGCCCCTAGTTTCAAAGCACCTTTCTGATTTATAACCATATTACTCTTTAATAATATAATGCAGAAAGATTCATAGGCTCAGATGGGACAACTTCTGGCATTTTAACAGCCTCTGATGATACTACTTATTAATCAAGTGACTGAAAGAGTGGAATATAGAAGCATCTAATCCAAATGTCATCTAAAAACTGAGGCCTGAATTAGTCATTCCCTTAGCAATGTCTCATCATCATGAGTCTTTCCCTGCTCTAGTCAGAGGAGTGCTAAGGCAGATTTGGAGGAGGGAAGAGGTGTAAGAATGTTGTAAAGGAGAAAAGCATAACAGACTTTTCCTAATGCTTCCTTCAGATACGTCCATCCTTTCCCCACTTTCTCTCCCCAGGTCACTTCCCCCAGCTGCAAACCCCATTCAGCCCTTGCTGGTGCCCCAGCAACACCTTCTCTTTCCAAGGCACAGGGCAGGTATCGCCCCTTGAAAATATCACTTGGGCGAACATTCGCTGGTCTGAGAATCCCCCTTGCAGTCTGTGACATGCAGAGCTTTCAGCAGAGGTCTGCCTGTACACACTGTGAAGTTCCTTAGAACATACTAAACAAATGGAAGAAATTATATCAAGGCAGCATTTAGTCTGAACGATGAGACAACTCAAGACAGACAATATTGTGATTGAATGTACAAAGAATACCAGGGATTCTTGTTCACGTCCAGGGTGGGGGAGGCTTTAAATCAGGAAGTATTTGGAATTATACTGACATTGTTTTCTTATTTCATAGACATCTGTGCAGCATCTTCAGATTTTTGCATTTCTCATACGACTTCACTATCTTCCTGTTGTAAGGACCCACCTTTCTTTCATTCCTCAGTCTAGCATTCTAGCTAGAGAGCAGGAGAGTAGGGCCTGCTCTTGAACAAAGTCTGAAATCCGGGTCCGCTGGTATTGCTGTAGCTACAGAACTTCACTTTCACAGCTGAGCAGATAGAAGAGAACACTTGTTCCGTTTAAAAGAATGGCTCCTTTAGACCGCTTTCTTTTGTAGAAATCGTTAGCAGAAAGGAATCCAAGTACTGCTCTCCCCAAACCCTCTGGTACCTGCCCTTCAGCCCACGCTCCACTAGAGGACACTGCAATCTCACTCCTGTCCGTGCGGGGATCCCGCCACGGACTCGCCGGGAAGTTGCAGCCGAGCGGTATTTCAGCCCGAGAGCAGTCACAGCAAGCACTGCAGTGCCTCATGGAAAAAACGTCTCTGGGATATCACCGAACAGCCCGGCAATTCGGTGTCCACGATGCAAGAAAACACTCGCACTGGCCGTCTTGGCAAACAGCGGCACGGATCGATCCGCAGGTGCCACCGGGCTGTCACGGCTGAGCAGCGCGATAGGCGGCACCAGAGCATCGCCGCCACCACCACCACCACCAAAACCAGAACCAGAATCGCCACCACCAGAACCAGAACCAGAACCACCACCACCAAAACCAGAACCGCCCCCCCCACCGCCCCTCCCCTCCCCAGAATCACACCCCCCCCCCCCCCCGACCCCCAGCCTAAAGACTATTCCTCACCGTGATCCAAAGGAAAAATGTTGTTGTTGTTATTATTATTGTTATTACAGAGGCAATTACGTAGAGCCTGAAGCCAATTACGCACGTATTCATTAGGCACCGAGGTGAAAGCAAGAGTATATTGATAAGCCAACACTCTGCTAGCCGTTTCCCCCTGCTCTTTGCCTCAGAGTCCAAGAGATCAGGTAACACTTACTTTGCGCATTAGGGTTTCTCAGGAACTGCCTTTGATTTTTTCTTTGGGGCCTGCTGTTTCGGTAATCAGTGTCTCCGCAGTTGCAGTCTTTGTCTTTACCGCTGTATCCCCGGGAGTGTATGCTGCGGGTCCTTTTTCTGATGGCAAGTATGTCGCTAGATACCTTACACTTGTGAATTCGAAGTTTGCCGGAAGCATCCTCTGTGCACTGCCATTTCTGTGAGAGAGAGAGACGAAGATTTCCCAGCAGGCTTCCAAACCCCCGCTACTTTCAGGTGGATTGCAAAACAAGACAGGCAAATTTCTTTAAAAATTGAGTGGTCCCTTAAATAACAAACCTTGAAGAGAAATAGTTTAGGGATTAAATTCACTCACATTCTTCTCAACATCTCTCTCATGCTAGGCAAACATAAGCTTGAATGAAAGCACTGCAAATCTGCATAAAAAAATACAACCCAGCCAAAAAAGATATATAAATCAAGAGTATCTAGACTAAACACATCCCTGAAAGGGGCAAGTAAAAAGTCTTAATTTACTGAGCCAGAGAGTACAGCTGTCAGGGCTGTTTTCACCAACGCTTTTTTTTTCTTTGAAAAAATAAACTTTTTTTCTTTGTTCTGTGACTTGGAATTTCTAATATGATTCAGGGGAAAATAAAAAATCCCCACAGATGAAGAAGAACTGGTCCAAGGGTTCCTTGGAAAGAGAAGGACAAATCGTGGATGTGACTTATAGAAGAACACATAAACCACTAACAATACGTGATTTATTTCCTTACCGGTGGCCAGAGTTAGGACCTGCACCCTAAGACATGTCCCTGCAAACCATGCCGCTCCAATCTGCAAACATTGCTGGGTCTTTATATTTTACATGAGAAGGGAGAAGCCTGAAAGTGCAATACCCCCAGCCAGCCTGCCTACACCCAGCAGGGGCAAGTGAGGGGAAGAACCTTAGGAACAGTAACCAAATAAACAAACAAAGAAATATGAAAATACAAAATTGAGTTTTGTATCAGACTTGGGAGAAAAAGGTGCAGTCTGGAAGGAGTACCTGCAAAAGGCATTGTCTGCATGCTGAACATCAGAGCAAGTGTGGGAGAATGAGAGGGAACAGAGTTTTTTCCAGCTTGTCTGCACAGTATCTGTCTGACTTGATTATCAACATCACTGAACTACATGGAAGATTCCAGGTGGATTTTTCAGTGGATCCCACTGTCTTCACATTTCAAATTAAAAAGCAACTGGGATTTTAATTTCCTTTCCACACTGAACTGTCTTAAAAAAGCTAAATGGTTTTTTTTTTTAAAACCATGGGTAGGTGCTGACAGATCAGAGTTCCTTTGCCCATGCCCAAAGCTTGCCATATATGGCACTCATAACACCCTACACAAGCTAAGAAGCCTGTGAAGGTTTGAGGTCAGTTGTAGTCTGAATAACAATAGGGAGAACTAGAAATAGCTATGTTTACTTATAATTTTAATACAACTATAAACAACTATTACCCAGTGAGTTTTGTTCAATTGTGCATCTTAAGCCACAATGACCAGAGTTTGCATACAAAGCAATTAAGTTTGGCTGGGTAGCGTAGAGAACAAAACTCAATAATGCTGTTGATAACTGGAACCTTTTAGTTGCAGTTTCCGCTAAGTTCCCCTATAATGTGTCCTTTTTTGGTTCCCGTGACTGAATAGCGTAGCTTTCTCTTGCCTCATTAATAATAGCAAGACAGCTAGATGCTGGTTCTACTGGAGTCCCAAACTTAATTTTTGAAATGGACGGTAGTATCAGAGCATACACATTTCAGTAACTCTCTTCCATTAACTAATGGCTGCTCTGGACTGTTTGGGGGTTTTGTCAAGCTGACTGAAGAATGAAGAACTAAGCCTCAGGTAGATTTGCTGACCTGATAACCTGAGGAGTGAGCTGATGTGGCTCTGAACCGCAGCACCGTGAAAGCACTCTGGCCTCACGTGTGGGCTGAGCTAAAGATGGATCCCGTGCTAGAGAACTTGCCTGTGGATTGGCATGACTCTGATCCCAGACAGTAAACCACGTGTAAAAGGCCACGGACTTGCACAAGTCTGATGGTTGCCTGAGAAATTACACTCCTGCCCAGACTTTCAGCGTAAACATACACCTACAAGTGACAAGGTGACTTTCTACCAGTAAAGGCGTCCAAGAGCTACAACTCTTTGCAGGATTTTATTCTGCCATAGCATGTGCACTCTTCTGATCGCAGCAAGAGAAGATTGTTACAGGATAAGAACTGACTGCACCACTGTATTTCCTGTGTTTATTGGGTACACGTTACATTTATAAACATATGGCACTAGTTTTTAATGAGTCTCAAAAGCACCATTTTCATGTAAAATAAGTATTCTCTTTGTCTAACATTAATTATAGCAAGAGGTTCCAGGAGTGGCTTCAATAGCCATTTAGATAATTTTTAAAAGTATTATGACTAACATTGAAACAAGACTCTCTGTGTCTAGTACTAGCCAATAATAGTTCTCTATTTAAAACAGGGATTAAATGTGATTCAGTTCCTTTTTTTTTTTTCCTCTTTAAATTTGACTTTTAAAGGTGTCATTAAAAAGATGCTTCAGAGTTCTAAGATGGAATTTTTACACTAACTTTCCTGAATCCCTGCCCATGCCAGCATAATTGGGCACTGAGCATGCATTATGTAGTAAGTCATATTGGTCCTTCTGCTCATCTTTAGATCTATAAAATGCATTAATGCACATAAAAGAAGATTCTGACTGATGCACTGCCCCTTCCCCTCCCCTGTTTTCTAACTCCCTTCCTGCTGTGAATACCAAACCATTCTTTGAAGTCCAGGACTATTAGGTTTGGTTTCTGGGCCCCCATTTCTCCATCAATTAAAAAAACCCATTGGCACATACACAAACTAAATATGTCTTCATTAAATTTTAATTTGTATAAGTTTTCTTATTTTCCCCATGTTTATCTTCCTTCTCATGACGATGTTTCACAAGACACCTAAGCTGATCTAACAATTCACTGTTGCCATAGGAATACAGGATAGTCCTTGCTTCTGGCTGCATGCTGACTTCAGGACTCCTGTGCTGATTTATTGCCTCCTCAGTAGGAGAAAAGAGGACTAACTCAGAATTAAAAACCCAAAAACTAATAGTAGAGAAAAAGCAGGACCCTGCCATTTGGCTGCAACAAGCTTTTATATCGTTTCAGTCATGTTGTGAAACTTAACCTGTGTCAGCCTTTTTCCCTGTCATTGACTCATCTTTTCCTTCTTGCATCTCATTTCATCACCTACCCGCCAGCAGCTATTTCCCTCTCACCTCAGCTCCACACCTCCAGTTTTCCTTCTGCCTCAGTTTAACTTCAGAAGGCAAACATGGAAGAGGATCCTTAATAAGCCCACACCAACGGAGTCCTGAAACACCCCACCTGAAAGCTGGTGGGGCCATCCTGCTGTGAGGGGCGTTGCTGGTTTACAGCCACCCAGAACCAAGCAGGGTCTGTTCTGCACATGTGCTGGGGGCCCTGGCTGGCTCCGCGTGTGCTGGCTGCCAGCTCTTCCCAGAGCCCTCCCTGCCCTTGGCAGCAAATTGCAGAGGCAGCTTGGGAGAGGTAAAGGTGTAAAAGGACTGAGCATCCTATGAGGAGCAGCTAAGGAGTTTGGGTTTGTCTAGTTTGAGAAAAAGAGGCTGAGGGGCAACCTCATTGCTCTCTACAGCTTCCAAAAGAGGTGCAGATCTCTTCTCCCTGGTATCCAGTGATAGGATGCATGGGAATGGTTGAGAGCTGCACAAGGGAAGGTTCAGACTTGACATTAGGAAGCATTTCTTCACTGAGACAGTAGTCAAACAGTGGAACAGGCTTCCTAAGGAGGTGGGCAATGCCCCAAGCCTGTCAGTGTTTAAGAGGCATTTGGACGATACCTTTAATAACATGCTTTAAATTTTGGTCAGCCCTGAAGTGGTCAGGCAGTTGGACTCTATGATCATTGTAGGTCCTTTCCAAGTGAACTACTCCTATTCTATTCTATTCTATGCTGTCCTGTCCTGTCCTGTCCTGTCCTATCATTCAGAAGCTCAAGCTGCTTTAACCTCTGCCAAACCTGAAGTTTAAGCACCTAAGTACACATGCCTGCTCCTCAGTGGGGAGGCAAGCACTGGACTGCAACAGGACTGCAGCAGGAGCTTTTCCTCAGATGATGTCATTAGCATGATGCATTTTCTTCTGGGGGTAGAAGTTTGCCCTTATAAAGTCATTTCAAAGGCAAAGGGGAGCAAATGGGCTGGTTAAAAGGGTATTGTTTGTACTTGGTGGCTTTGCTTTGTGTTGCTACTGGCACGGCTCCAGTTGTGACTTAGAGCTACATGAGCAAGACAACAGCAAATGACTTCATAACTACCTTGGGTCTCAGTTTCCTGGTATTAATCAGTTTGTTCCACAGCCTTAAAATTAAGTAAGTCTATTTCATTACTGAATATAATTAAGGCATAAAAATATACATTAAGAATGAATCACTGTGATGTGCTGCACTGTAAATATCTACTTAAACAGGATTTCAAATAAACTTTGTTTAGTTAATAGACTGTGGCAGCTTTGAGAGAGTTGATGCCCCCTTATATAGAGGGGAAATTAATTCAACAATTCATGAAAAGTGTCTTAACAGTAAGCAAGCTAAGGGTTTCTATGAAATGTAATTACCCAGTATTTGCCATAGACACTTCAGTGTTACATATCTTGTCACAAAGCTATGAAAACCTGAAGAACATGCAACCGGAATATAACACAGCGACAATATTTTTACAGGTGCTTCTTCATTTTGGTAATGTATGACTGACTTTAAGTATTATTGCTCAGCCTAGGGAATGTTAAGGTAAGGCATGAAAAGGAAGACTTCATGAATTTAAACATGTCCTCAAGAACTCATTTCCCTTTTTTCCTGTTTTGAAAGGTATGATCTAAATTTGAAAACAGTTCAGATGAAAATACCATCATGGGCTGTGTATGTGTGTACCATTTTCCTCTATTAGCAGTAGACAGATCTGCGTGAGTGTCAGGGGACCTGATGTGATAATATTGGTAAGGGAGTCTGGTTTAGGGCTGTGCTACCACAATAAGAACTGAGTCCTGTTTGTGCTTTCTCCATGCCATTCAAAGAGGCCATGTCGCACAGCATATTGAAAAGTGCCCTGTAATTAGTTGGCTATGGTAAATAGTACAGAGCAGGAACAGTTTATTTCTGCTGAACTGGACCTGAATACTTAGAAATGTTTAAGGGCTAAGGCCATCTCCTCTACACATTTCCGCAGAGCAGTCATGAACCCCGGTCCTGACTGAGGCTCCTAAATGCTCCTGGAAATATTAATCTGTGTTGTTACATCTCGGCAGTATTTGAACACTGCACGCAAGTGCAGCTGTTTAACAGGGATGGTGTGCCAGGTTTGCTTAGGGAATTTGGAATTGCTACATTTTTGTGGAACAAAAATCTCCTCCTTCATTTTAGAACTGGGTTGACACTGCCCGTAAGGACAGATCCCAATTTTTGCACCACTCCCTCATAACTGGACCACCTTCTATTGAATTATGCACAGCTCCAGAGTCTACTGACATTAATATATTCAAAGATGGTTATTTATATACAGCCTTACCCCCTGACAAAATGTTCCTGAAAAGTGCACTGGTCAGTGGTTCAACAGATAGGGAAGCAATTTGTCCTATAAGAACTGATGTAATATAGGGGGAAATGTATGACAGACTTTAGAAATACATTCAGCTAAATGCACAGGTTCACAACTGGAGGAAAAAAAGAACGAAGAAATTAATCACTGTCTAACAGAAATAACTATATGAAAATTGCCAATTTTGAGCTGCTTCACAGCATTTAAGAAATGGAAGAAAGAGAAAACAGACTAGGAAGTTTACAGACTACACAATTTTGCATTCTTGATGTACAGACAAGATTGATTTTCAGTGTCACAGTTATAGCAGTTCTCTAGTTTATAAAAAATGCATAGACTGCATTGCCAGCTCTAGAAGAGTAGGCACTTAGGTCAAGACATCAAATATTTCACCTGCATAGCATTCTCTACCAAACCTATTAGTTTGTCTGTAGTTACAGCTCAACATCAACAGACTTCTGTTATTATCCAATAAATGTCCACTCTCAGGTGCAAACAAATAGGAGCCAATGGAAAGGATAAATTTAGTCTTTCAGTTATAAATAGCAATACCAATAACAATCTGTTACTATTGGGTCATATACATTTAATCTGCAGAGGACTTAGTTTATACTATATTTCACTGGATACTTTAAAATGGAAACTCTGCAAAAAGAGAACCTCAAAGGACTACTACAGAAAGTGCTAAAAATGATTCTTGCATAATCTGTGTTTTCCGTTTAAACATTTTTGGCACATAAAATTGCTTTTTAAGGTGCCATTCTACCAAAAAGTCTTTCTGTTAGAGAACACTGACAAGATGGTGGTAAAAATGCTGAACAGAGTTGTGCATTGAAAGAGGTGAAACCATGATCTTTCCAGACTGGAATATCTCTGGATTTTATCTGGAATAGAGCTGGTACTTCAGATTAAGAATTGCTTAAATTTGAAGAATTGTCAAATCTGGAAAGAGCTGCCCTCTGTTTAATAGGAAACTTAAATATTTAGGCTGAAATGTGAAATATTTAGGCTGAAATATGAAATACCATGCTTTGAAGGATTATTTTTAGATATAAAGTAATTTACCTTCATAGTTGGTTTTAACTCAGACTGGTATTTTAACAAGGGATATCATAATTTCTGGCAATTCCTATGAATTCTTGAGCAACTAAGTTGCAGGCATGTTTCTGTCAACTATGAGGGATGACTCTGCAGGGTCTAAAGTGAGCAATAGCTGCAAGAGCACTGAAAGTGTTCACGAAAGCACTGAAGTATGTATTTAGTTTTAAGCACATGACTGGTCCCAAACACATATGCTTCCAGTTAAGCCTGTGTATAGATGCTCTGCTGAATTATGACTAAGAAAAGGTAGTATCAATGAGCAGATGGCAAAGAAGAGCCAGCTTTGAAGTGATGTTCTGGTAAAACAGGTTGATCACCAGTGCCTTTCGACTCCTGCAACCATCAGGAGGTTGTTCTGAAACCGGGAGGATCCATGAGTGATGTTTATATGCCGTATCATAATTTTAGTTGTGTTTTAGTGGGTGCTCGGGGGCTGGCTGTCGGGGGCTGGCCAGCCATCTGACACTTCTGGCCAGCTCTTACCGGCTTATGTGTTTTTATTCATACTCCGCAGCTGGTCATAAAGCTGACCTTTACAAATGTATGGTCTGTGATATTTACTTTATGAGAACATAGATACTTGAGCCAAACCAGACTACACCTAATAAGCCCCATTCTAATTTCCTTTACAATATTATCTGTAAGCTGATTGATGGCAAGTATTCTTTTAGCATTACAAATAGACATGCTTTCAGCTGAATGCTGATACGATAATGTGATAAGTATGAATATGAACAATAAAATTAAATTCTTACGCTAGATTTTTAAACGGCAAAGGATACGTGAGAACTAAGAGGTATGTACAGACTACAGAACATGCTCTTTGGATCAGAGCCAGAAGAATCTTGCACATTTACCGCAGAGCTGATGCTTGGATTCTGCAACATGTCTCCAGTGGCTACCTGTAAAGCCTTAAATCACTGTAAAAATACACTGAGACCTAATCTAACTAAAATCTCACTGTACAGTCTTCAGGTGTATTCTCAAAACAGAATATTATTTCTTTAGGGCTGTTTGGGGATACGCTTCCTCAGGAGGAAACACAATATTCTGCATCTCTAACGCTGAGGTGCATGAAAAAAGAGCACAAGGAAGGTTAGCAGCTACAGCATTATACCTGTCTAGCTCGGTTTGAGTTCATGGGTATGCATGTCATACAAACACGGGCAGCACGACGCAGTTTTCCATTCTGCCCACCATCAGCCTCATTCGAGCTGGCAGCAGACCACAGATCTTTACAAGTTTCAGATCTTTGTTGTTCACAAACTGGCAGGTAGTGCCGAGCAGATGGTAGGAGAGGTATGCCCATAAAATAAACAGACCTGTGTCTGGGTTTGGTTGCTGAGTCATCCAACCTAAGAGCTGAAATTTTAAACACAAAGCTTCACAGTCCTCATTTTGGGAGGGTGGCTTTTTTTCCCCCCCCTGTTGGGAAAATTGTAAAATAAGGTTGTGGTTTGTGTAATATTTGTAAGAGGATAAAAATGCATGCTTGGCTATGGATTTGATACTGATTATAAATAATGGATTGAACAGTACACTGGAGACACCCAGCCTATCAGTCACAAGACCTCGAAACTGCTATCTGGGAAACAGTGTTAAGTCCCAGAAGTCAAAATTATGCCTCAGGAAAGCTCCTATGACTCAGACTGGTGGAGAGAAAAAGAATAAATACTTATGAATTAACTCAACTCATTAATTACACTTTTAGGTAAGGGTAGAAAGAAAGAAAAAGTATAAATGAAAACACAGTTAACATGCTTTCATTTGATATTTGCTAAGTATCCAGAAGAATTTCATGGGTGAGAAGATGGAGCGAGTTCAACAAAAATAACCTGCCAGAGGATTTAAGAGCAGCTTGCGTCTAAACCTCCTGAACTAACATATATTCTCATCTCAGGTTATTTCAGTGGAAATCTGAGAGGAGATTTGTGTCATGATAAGGTTGTATTAATCCAGAGTAACTTTTGTTCACATGCTATTATTTCTGCTCTATTGGAAAATTAACAAAGTTTTTGTTAAAAGTTTAGTTAAGAGTTCACACCAATTGTTTCCCATTTCAAAACAACAGCAGGGGTAGCAATATTGCAGATTAATAGCTATTTCTATACTGTGTACCTTATTACAGTAAAGCTGGGAGGGGAAATATGTATCAATGAATTATAAAAAACCCCCTGCAAACCATTTAAGTGCTAAAACCCATCAATAGTCACTACTAAACCAACCAGGCTCCATCAGGTGACGTCAGTAGGTTACACCACATTAACTGGTGACAAGTCTGGCATATAAACTATGAAGGAAACCTCCCGTTCCCATCATAATTTCTTGAGTACTCTCTGCGATGTGAAAGAGGACTGCAAAGGAAACGTCTACCCTGGCTCAAGCTCCAAAACTGAGCAGAGAACCCACCCCACTGCTGCTGCCTTTGCAGGGGGAGTGAACCTGGCCTGGGTGTGATGGGACCGGCAGTGCTGAGGGTGAGCTGGGTCAGGGCAGGAGATGAAATCTAGTCTGCATCCAAATACGATATGGGCAGATGACCCACAACTCACTTGCAAGATGGGCAAAATTAACTGCACTTCCCAAGTTACAAAGCTGAGGAGGAAGAAGAAAACAAGAAATCCTCAAGCCCAGGTATTAAGCAAGCAAAAAACTAAGAGCATGTGCAATTGCTGGAAGGAACATCTGGAGGTCATTTAGTCCAGCCTCCTCCTCAAAGTAGGAACAACATTATTACGTTTTGAAAGCATCCCTGGATGGACCTTCCACAGCCTCTTTGGGCTCCAGTGCTTAATCACTCTTACGGTAATGTTTTTCTCCACACACCTAGTCAGACTTTCCCTTGCTGCAACTTGTCCGTTGCTGATAGCTGTTTCGCTGCACACCTCCGAGAAGTGCCTGGGTCTGTCTTCTCTCTAATTAGCCATTAGTTAGTTGCAGGAAGCAATTAGATTCCCCCTTTGCCTTCTGTTCTCCTGGCTAAACAAACCTCTGCCTCTCCTCAGTACTTCCTCACCGTCTCTGGGGTCCTCCGCTGGACTTGCTCCAGCTTACCAAAGTCCCTCTGCTAATGGGGGTCCCAACCCGAATGCAGCACTCCAGCTGCAGCCCACGAGCACCAAGGAGAGGCGAGTGCTCACTTCCCATGACCTGTTGTTAGCTGTGCTCTTGCTAATGCAGCTCAGCAGGCGCGGTCCTCTCCTCCGCAAGGGCTCACTGCTGGCCCAACTTAATGACCGGCTGCACATAACTCAAAAGTGAACATATCCGCGCAGTTGTGCACATCTCACTTCTGGTATGTTCTCAAGGTGAGTGAACTTTTGGAAACTGTCCTCCCATAACGGGGATTAAGAAAAAATACCAAGGGGATAATAAAATAAAAAATAAAAAATAAAAGCGATGCAATCTGTCAATGGTGCTAAAAATTTAAATGAAAAAAATCATGGTGAAAGTAGTTTAACTCAATTTTGCATAAGCATTTTATCACTAGGTTTTTCTTAATGAAACAAAACTTTTTTGGTTTTGGTAACCCAAAGCCTTGCTGATTTGCAGCTAAATGTAATCTATAACCTAGATTTCCCATCTCTTTTTGGCAAACAGCCATTTAGAACTTTAAAAATTATGGAATAATTATAGCAATTACACAGAGGTTTAAAATTTTCTCTTTTTCCCCCATTTTTTAAGTTTACCTACTTTTGGATAGACACTGGACATATAGAAAAAAATTGAAATTTTGAAACTTTTAATTAAAAAAAGTGTCTTCACTAGGCCAGGTTCTTTTTTTTTTCTTTTTTAATTTTTTTTTTTTTTATTTAGAGGTTACGTATTAAATAGAAAGTAAGCTGAAGCAATTATTTTCCTGAGTAACACATCCTTGGAGATTTTGGAACTAGCAGCTCTCAGGATCACACCCCATTTTAATACAGGAAACCCAAATTTTCTTCTTTTTCAACCTCCAGTTGTGTTCTCCATTTCAGATGAACTAGGCACTGACTAAACTAAATTAAAATGAAGAACAAGCTCTAAATGCACTGGACAGTACATTAGTGTATGAATTCCCCCCAAAATATTCTGAGTTCCAGACATTTAGCAGCAACTTCCCACAGAGCAGTAATTTAATTATTTAAAAATCTGTCAGCAATCACTCATTCTGTGAAGGCAATTTTCATTTAAGTGACGTTAACTGCAACTGATTAGAGTAAACGTAGGAAGTATTATAAACCATCATAATTAAAAAGAAGATTTTTTTCCCCTATATGTGCACCTGTGTAATTGAAATTAAAGATACTCATCTCAAAAGATAAGACAACGTTAACACCCACATAACAATATTTCCTCTTTCTATTTTCCAAGAGGTGTAAAATGACGAGGGGAAATCTGCTGGAGGAACCTCATTTTAAACTATGATGCCTTATATTGCACATTGGAAACCATCTGGGCTAAAGTAAAATTATTTGGCCTATTAACTTTAATTTTCTTTACGAACTTTTCTACATGGAAAAAATCCTGCGGACACTTATTTCACACTGCAATGCCTAACTGAAGTTCATACTATTCCAATGTGGCTCTTTAAGTTCACACCCTTGCTATTCCATGTTGACTTCCCTGTGAGCACCGCATGTAGTCCGTCCCTAAGAGACAAACTGCCCTTGCTTCTCACGGCTGGCGCGGGATCGAACGGGGCAGGAGAAGTGGGTCCCTGCACGACAGGCTGAATGAACCCAGAGGATGCGTTACCACCCCTCACGATGCTCTGTCTGATGGGGGGCTTCTGTAGGCACGTTTAACTTCGGCATCCCTGCAGGAAGCCTCCAGGATGTTCGAAGTATCAGGGACGACTTTGGTCTCTTTCTTTAAGAAAATAATTTATGTACACCAATGGCTAGGTCTGAAAAGTGGTCTTAAAAAGGTCAGTTCAGCCCTGTCCTTTGTTCAGCCGTGAGGGTTGGCTGCTGGGCTCTGTGGAGCCAACATATGTTCTGCATTTAAAGGACCGTGATATGAGTTTGTAGGTGGGAGAGCCTCTATCAAACACCAAAGCTCTTGTTAGCTCCTTGCTGGCTCAAGGCTTTCTCCCTCCACCCTTTGATCAAATGGGATTCACCAGTATGGGATGGAAAGACAAGTTTACCATAGTGGTCTGGGAACAGGGCTGTGAGCCGTGTTTCCTACGGCTTCAGGTGTGATATCTGGTCAGGACACTTAACCTTTTCTATTCACATGTGGAAAAGTAAAGTTATCCCAAACCTGGATTTTGGCATAAGAGGTAATAAATATAAGAAATAATTGCAAAGAAAATATTTTGGTATTTTAAAACTAAACATTTTAGCGTCTAACAGTCTAAATGACTCCATTGATCTCCTTTAGTTTTTATAAAAATGTTCAGTTTTTCAAATTTAATCTCTGTTTACAATGGCAGTGTTTGAACTCCTGAAAACTTTGCCCTTGGGTGAGACTGTGATATTGTGTATATCCCTTCAAAAGTGGCCGTGTTTAAGGAGCATGTGTGAGGTGAGAGCTGTGGCAGAGGACCTGACCAAGGATGTGCCAGCCAAAACATACTCCAGTCCAATCTGGGATTAACCAAGATTTACTATAACACTACGCTCTAATGAACGAGAAGGGGAAAGGTAGGGACGGAGCATTTCCGTAAGTGAGCGAGCTCTCCCCAGTGCCCTCCAGTTTGCTGTGCAGAGCTCTACCTGCCCTGGGCGAAGCACCATGGGTGGCTGCAGATGGAAGCGGAGCACAGTGAAGGCTTTATGCCCCCGTTCAAAACAGTTTACCGATATTTCAGAGCCAGGCCTACGGCTGGCTGCGGTGGTCTGAGCAAACATCTGAGGGAAAGGCGCAAGCGCCTGCCTGGGAGAAATCGCCTCACACTCCTCCGGGGAGGTGTGTGTGGATGGGGACGGAGGGGCAGGACGGCAGGGAGGGTGTGAGCCGCTGTCTGGGGCCCCCAGCATCTGACTGGCTGGAGGTGGTGTTGGGGGGAAGGCATTCAGCTCCCTTCCACATCTCCCCGGTAAATATGTTACTGTAGGTATAGCATTAATTCAGAACGGATTGAAAAGAATTTGAAGTCAGACTCACTTTTTCTTAATTTAGCTCCCTCCCTGTATACGCACTACAGAGCTGCAGGTGTAAGCGTACTAGTCAGGGGTGCAGTAACTTCTGGTTTTATGAGCAGGCAATTAGACCTTTCTATGAGTCAGGCATTATACTGAAATCATTAAGGCTAAGAGAAGAAAAAGTAACGCTTGGGTATGGATATCACTGAATCCTTACAGTGACCTTAAAGAGCAAGTATTTCTGAGCAAGGGAACCCTTCTATTAAAGGTGTTTCAATAAATAATAAAGCTTGATGATTACCAAGTGTGTTGTCCAGTTGTTCATCCCAGCAAATGAAATCATGGAGGACTAACCAGGTTGCTTCAGTAATTCTGAATTAGCCCACTGAGTGCAAGCTTTCACTGTCCAAAAAGACCTCTCCCTTATTCATAATTATCATTCAATTATCTTGCATATTTAGCAATACACTGAATTAAAGAAAAAGTAGTCATCTAATGTTACATTTAAGCACGAGAATTTTACCATGAGCCCCGTACTGAGACAGCAAACTAAGGACCAGCCCTCCAACACCTTAAACTGGACCGTTGCTTAGAGCAATTTGCTTCTGATTTTCTTTGCTCTGGAGATATTCAGAATAATGGTTTATTCTAAATGTCATATTCTTCAAATTCTTTTGACCCACAGTGAAAAATAGGTATTTCCCTGTAGCACATAGAAGACTGCAGTTGTTTGTGGCTTACCTGTCCTGGTTGTTCACAGGCTGTCTGGTACCTTGCTTGTTGGCATAATTCTTTTACTCTCTCATATTTTGGTAGTTGATTAGACTGCTGAGTGTTTTTGTTTGGTTCATCTTTCTTGCGTAGAAATTTGCTTAAAAAAATAAAATTGAATATTTCAGACACATTCTTCTAAAATCTGGAGATGAGGAATTCAACTAGAAAAGCAAAGCTACTTGAAGACTTAATGTCTTCTCAGGGAAAAAAAATTCCCACGTCTCTGTTACTGACCTTCAATGTAGGTCATGTAGTGAATAAAAGACTCAGGTGATTTGCTGGAAATTACCCAAAGAGAAATAAGGGCTGCTGAAACATGTCTAACGGATACAGTTCAGCACCACTCATACATAAGTGTATGTTCTTTCACAAAGCAAAACACACTGAAGCATACTCGCCTGGCTGAAAAGCCCAGCTGAAGACACTACAGGACTTCCATACTCGTTCAGCTATACCTTATATATTACAGTGTGACTTATATGCACTGTTTTGCACTACATCACACAGGATTTCCATAATCTGTAAAGCCATAAAGTGCCACAAGGAAATTGCTGTAAAATTTTTACCTAGAGAAAATTTTCACAGCAGTAATTGGCAAGGTGAGAGGGTGTAAAGAAGTATCAGCGAAAAGAAGAGCAGTTGTAGTCATAAATCTCATTTACACATAAGCCTTTTCTTTGTTCTTAGAACAAAAATGAAGAATGCTTCCAATACGTGATGGAAAATACAAAATCAGTTGATAAGAGGATTCTGCATAGCTGGATTTGAAGCAGAGATTTGGTAAGAAAATGAGTCAGATGATGACAGAAGTGTGCACAAGTACAATGTTAGAGAAAGAGGAGGTACAGGCTAGGAGAGTCACCAGAAAAGCCTACTTTCAAATTTCTTCAGAGGTAAGGGTTTGGGGGCACAGCAGCTTGCAAAGCCAGTGGTGGGAAACCAGGCAACAAGTCAGGCCTGTAAGTTTGCTTGCAAAATTTACTACTTCGCTAACTATAAAAAGGAAGAGGAGGGAGCAGAAAGGAAAGCATGTACAAGCCAGCAGACAGGCTCTCCCCAAACTCTCTCACCCCTAATAATTACCCTCTTTCCACAAGAAATGTGTCACGCCAAATTTTGGTCTTCTTGTTTGTTCGAAACCTGAAAGCAAAATAATAATATTAACTGCTGGCACCTATGTGTAACACTGCTAGTGTTAACAATTTTTTTTTCAAAAAACACCTCTCCACTTATATATACCTGCAATTTTATAGATGTGCTATTTAAGAGACTCTTCAAATGTGAAAGCTGTGGTCCTTGGCATGACACAGCTCATTTTCACAGAATCTCTTTTTCCATTCAGTTGTTGATTTACTCAGGTGTTTGCTTCTGAACTGGCTAAAAAAAAAATGCTGGGACCCACCTGTTTCCTGGTCTCTCCAAGTCCAGAAGCTTTAGGACAGATTTGCCATCCATATCTGGAGGGGTGTCAAGTCCTGCTATATCCAGAATTGTTGGAGCGAGATCAATATTCAGAACTATCTGAGGCACCCTGCAAATAAACAGAAAAGGTCATGGTTGTCATGTGTTCGATATGTAACTCTTCACATTTTCTTGGTAATAGAATGGTAATTAATGTTTATCAGGGCTTTGAAGATGTAAAGCTCTACAGAAGTGCTAAGTTTCTAAACTCCCCTTTGAAGTCTACAACTCAGAACGACAGGCCAGTACTGCAGACTGTCATCACAAAGAAAAAGCTAAGCACAATAAAACAAGGAGGCGCAGTAGCCATACTACTCTTACCTCCTTGACAATGAGGGCATGACGCCATCCATTCTGCTAAACCAGAAGGTGAGCAGTAAAGGTGAGCACCTGTTTTTCAAAAGCAAAGTCCAAAGCCTAACTGTACAGGACTATGCATTATACAATTGTCTCATCTCCATTACAACTTATTAATAATATGCAAAATGAAAGAAGCGCCTTTTTATAAGACTCATTGCTGTGCAATAATAGGGCATCCTTTATGAAATGAAACTAGACAGAGGGATAATTACATGCTCTTAGAAACATTTTACATTAGGTTCAACAGCTGTGCTAGAGACATAAGAGAACGTACACTGATCCTGGCTCTACACTTGGACCACGAATAAAGAAAGGAACTCGAATATCAAAGTCATATGGCATTGACTTCCCCTTGACCAGTCCAAACTGCCCGATATGGTAACCATGGTCAGCAGTGTAAATAATGTAGGTATTCTCCAGTTCTCCCATCTCTGCAAGCATTTGGTATAACTGCAACACAGCATAGGAAAAACTCTGAATTAAACGTAGCAAAACATGTTTTGTGCATAATCATGTATAAATACCATTTTACTCCCTTAAGTTCACAGAACCAAACATGACATCAGTGAGGTTGTTGAAACACATTCTGGGAATGGACATTTTTACATCTCGTCTTTATTGTGCTGCTAAAAAATTCAACTTACAAGTTAAATTTCATATTTGACAGAGGGGAAAATTAAACAGGTCCAGAAAATTAAAGAGCAAAATATGGTACTAGTAATGTAGTTACATTAATATGTCCAAAAGTCATTGTATACTCAAACACAGCTTGGGAAAAAAGCCTGCTACAGCTTTATAGCAAATGGTACTCAGATTTGATTTACTGTGTTAGTCTACAACTTTCTCATTCCTTACAGTTGTGGGCTTGGGAAAAGGCTGTAAATTTTTATTAAAGTTTAAAGAAATCTCTCTGGGGGAAGATCTTTGGTCATGGTGCTTGATTTTTTAACAAAAAGTCATGCAAAGTACACCTAATAGTTCATGTATCACGTTACCTATAATTAGCTGTACACTGCATTGCCTAACTTCTGCAAACACTAGCAGAGTGACACCTGAGTTGCTGTGATTTGCCAATTCCCAGATTTCAGCTGAAGGATGAACTGTGAAGGGAGTGCATGAAATGAATAGAAGTTGTCATGTGCGCACCTGTGTCTATCCATGTGTACATGCAGGTGATGCATCTTCTGTTAATACTGGGCTTTATATTAGGCCCAGTGACTTTTCCCTTTAAAAAAAATCATCAGCTTATTCAAGCAGCAATTAAAAGAAGCAAGTGAGGAGCTTGGCACTGTTGCAGAGAACCAGAATTCATTTCTACTGGGGATATGTGGAGTAACTCTTTGTAGGCCAAGAGTTTTCCCCAGGCTGTGGTTGGTGAAGGTGAAGAAAGTATTAATTTAATTTTGTTACCAACTAATAAGATTGTATTCACAGTAGTTTCTTGAACTCACTCTTTCCATAGAGTCGTCAACTGACATCAGGGTCTGAAGTCTTTTGCGCTGCAAGACGTTTGTAAACTCCATGTGGATGGGCAGCATGGGCCCCGTGTACTGCATGATCCAGTGCTTATCCATGTTTGGTGCATAGTTATAGCTGGGAGTGCTGGGAGGAAAAGAAAGGATTTGAAAAGTTGTGCAGCATCACAGGCACACCTTGGAGGAAGGTGGGGACTCCTCTAACACAGGAATAGCCAACAAACAGTTAAATCACATATTCCATGTGGTGGCTGGTATTTCTAATGTCAAATATCAACAAACGTCACTTCAGTGGCTTCCAAGCTTCATTGGTTCATATATCACTTCTTAAACATTTTTAACCTCTTGCTTTCTGAGCTTTCTTTCAGGCTTAAAGACCACTACCAGATCCATGTTAATATTTGGGATATGCTGAAACATATTTCTGAAAAGAATCTAGTTGTTAAAAATGCTTATCTGAATGATGCATCCCATAAAGATAAGTAGAAAAATGAAGAAAGTCAGAGACTAAAGATGAGCACTTCCCCTTCGTATTAATGTAAATTGCCCTGATGCTTCCAGTAGGGAAATTACCTTTATATTATCACAAGTTAAAGGAAACTCACAAGAAAGGTATTTTCCTGTGGGATAAAGGAATTTAGTAGTCAATACTAAGGTAAGAACAGTAACACTAGTGTTACCAGAGCCCACGTTTTAATTGGAGACCATTTTTGAGAATTTGGGTAGAATTTGAGAGGTACGTATGTCTCTAGTACATACAGCTAGTTTTGACTAACCCACTCAACCATTAGCCTCAAGGGAAAACAGAAGTGAGACAATGGTATCACAGGATTTGTGAACCTTTGATTGAGATTAAGAAGTATGGAAAGGTTAGCTCCCTGCTAAGTGAAGACAAACATAAACTAGAATTCCTTTTCTGCTGGAAATTCTTTTATTTCAGGTTGAAAAGTCAAAATTTTTGTCATTTCCCATGGTTGAAGTCTGATTTTTAAAAGAAATGTTTATACTATCACAAAATTAATGAAATTGAGCCCAGAAGCACAACCATCCAGGTTGTTGGCTGGCCAGCAGCCAACAAGATGGACCGATGGAGCCCTAGACCTGGAAGAAGCAAGTCTTAGGAGTTTTGGTCAGCTATCAGGTATTAGGCACATTGGCAGAAAAGAAGGATACTTCCAGTGCAAACTTCCCTCGGTTTCTTTGGAAGTTTGTCAGACGACATGTTTTCCCGGGAAAGAGCCGAGTTTCGATGAATCAGCATTTTCCAGCAAACCCCTGCTTTTTTTCAGCAGACTCCTGAGTGCCCCTGCCATGGCGGGATGAGGTGGCTGTGAGCCACGCTCAGCCGGCAGCACCATGACAGCCTGCCGCTGTGCCAGGAAGGAAAGCCAGCTGCTAAAGCAGGCTCAGGTCTCATGTTCCCAGGCCATTGTCAGAAGCCTCCTCCACATAATGGATAGTCTTTAAAAGCAGCACTCAAGGGTTTAGCAGGGTGGTTAAGCCCTTTCACAGACACTTTCCAAATGCATTTTGAATTTTCTGGGTGAGAAATGCAGCAGGCAGAGAGTGAGCAGAATTTTCCTCCCAGACAATTCAAGTAACAGGACCTTCTGTGAAATATCCAATGCCGGTGGCTGATGGAGAAATGTGAAATGGGGATCCAAAGTGGAAGGGAAAGAGTACTAGGGAAGAGACAGAAAGGAATCCAAAACCCCCACAACTTGTCTGTGTTCCCTGCAAACTCTTCTTTGTTGTACCTTGCAGAAATCCACCGGAATGGCACTGCTTGCCAGGCACAAGACCTGACGTTGCCCTCAGATCTGTCTACCTTTTTGGGGGGTAAAAAAATCCCAAAACAAATGCAATAGATTTGAGTTCTGGGGAGAATATTGCTGATTTCTGAAAACCTTTCCAAGTAGACAGACCTCTTCCCTGTCAGTGATGACTGTTTATCACAACATTTTTTTCTTAAGCAGTTGGAGATATCAACTAAATGTTCAGCTGTTATAAGCCCTTGAAAGTCATCATGGCACAGTCTGTCACTGTTTCTATTCTTCCCTTTTTGGGAACGGCTTTGCTCTGTATTGACAAGTACTGCTGTAAAGTAACACTAACATCTACATTTCCTTGATTACTCTTAGCACTGGGAATATAAGGTTGAAGATATGTACCGTGTTTTCTATTGCCTCTTCTCAGTGATGGACGCTATCTTTTCTTGAGCACGTTTGTTCATCCATGATCAGCAGACAGTGCCAGGTACGCCATTATTTTCAGGTTGTCCATGGCCTCTAAGTCTGGCAAGGAGCTACTGCTCACAGGCCTGTTGGTCTTTGCTGGGCTTCCCCTGAACTGCTCAGATGCTACCCAGAGTGCAGTAAGGAGCAGTTTCTGATTTCAAGGTCATTCTTGCCAGTTGATCAGCAAATAGTAAAGCACTTAAACTTCTGAATGTGTGCCCAGAGGCTGACTGAGAGTTCATTTTACATGTTACAAAAATAGATAGCATGAAAAAGTGCTCCCCTTCATGTAGGTCTGTTCTAAAATGACCAGCAATATACTACACGAATATTAAAATCTGTAGAGGGGGTAAGGATTGAGAGAGCAAATTATTACTCTACTAAAAAGGTATAGTATTTGTCATTCTTGTAGGGTATGCTACCTTGGGCAAATCTAGAATGCTCAGTTGCTCGCTTACATTTGCCCAACACATACTATGCAGAACTTACTACACAGAGACTTCTTGGCACTCCATGACAGGTCTGTTCTGGCACTGGGCAGGACACTGGAAGATGTCAGGTTCATAAAGTTTCAGATTGATACCCACAGTTTAACTAACAAAAAAATCCCAAATACTTAAGAATAACAAATGCTGAACACAGTCAGGCACTTGCCCGTAAACACATTTCCAGAATGAGAACAATAATTCACCCTGAGATTTCATAATCTTTCACCTATGTGAATGAATTTACAGAGAAATCATCCCACTTTTTATGCACATTTGCAAAAGCCAAAAGAGTAAATTAGTATTAGCTTTCCCTAGACTTAAGATTACATTCTCCTCAGGAAAGGAATGACTTGTGGTTTGGGTTCTGTTAGTGCTTAATACCTCTGTATCAGTGTGCATTGTTTTGTTCATGCACCATCATGGAAATTGTATTTACTGTCTATTTAACCACCTGTTAAACTGCAACAGGAGAACCCACAGTGGTGGTGATAAAGCATAAAGGAGTGAATATCTATAAGCACTAGTGCACTTTTCTCTTTGAAGAAAGATTTACCATGAAATCTATCATTTATTTATCTGTAAGCATCAGTTCAAATAGATACTTAAAGTTACATTGAGAGGAAAGGAATATATTAGCATTCAGCTTTGTGGCCTGAATCCAAAGGGCCTCAGTAACCTTCACTTACATGAACAATCAGCATTTCATATCACACATTTTAATTACTCTTACTGACAACCTATTTACTATATTTGTATATTTAAATTTGAACTTCAAAATAGAGACTGTAACTTATTTGGCTTCTAAGGTACTACAATAACTTTAAGTTAGACAAGAAATAAAAAAACCCCAACAACCCAAAACATGCTTGTACTTGAGGACCTATTGAAATGGAGTCCTCAAATAGCAAGTCATTCAGAAATGAATTACACTGCCTTCTACTAGTAACTGAATGGCTTTTGGTGTGATATTCAATGAAACAAATGGAATACAGCCCTTCTGCAAATCATTATTACAAAAAGATATTTTACAGGTTAAGAAAAGAATGGGAGATTCAGCTTGGCTAATGCTGTTTACACAGTTGTGGTATCTGTGTGGAAAAGAAATAGAGCAGAGTACAGCATGTTTTAAGAGCTCCCAGAATTCAGTGCAACCCTAAATTAACGTTTGTTTTCTAAAAATTTGATATCTAAAAATATATACATGTCCGTTACAGATGGGTTAATGTGGAAAGAAACAAGGATGTTTACAAACATTTGTTCATTTGCTCATACTAAAAATCTGCATTTGCCTTTATTTACAATCTCCTAATTCCCTCCTGTTTCTATTCAACAAAAGAAAATTATGTTCACAAAAATACTGCCTAAAAATGTTGGTTTTGAATAATTCCATAGAGTTCTTGGGGGTTTTTATCCCAAAAGTCTTTGGCTAATCTTCTGTTTAGATTGGGAGTCCTCCAGTTACTGAAAATAATACAGCACTTATATGCCCCAGGAACATTTTCGCTTCATAAAAATAAAAGTCAACATTTTAAAATAATACCTATGGTAAAACTCATTGTGAAAAATGAATAGTTTCTGTACAAAATTAACACCTATATTTTTCTTTGAAATATGATTAGCAAACATTGCATAAGTGGTCATGTTTCTTCAGAAAAAGTGTAAATAAACAAAGGAAGCAAATCCTTTGTTTCCAGGGAAAGTAGACTTCCAGGTTTAGACACTGTTCTTGGAAAGCAGGAAGCCTAGGTTCTGCCCAAAATTAAAAGTCAAAAAACTATGACCAGTAGCGTGGTCAATATTAATGTGAAGTTGAATTTCGCCATTCTGGGTCACTTTCACTGCCTTTTAAAAGAGGAATCTCTTAAACCCAGGGATATTTATATATCTGGGGATGTGAGTTATGAAAGTTTCGCTCCTAAAGTATAACATAACTGCTGTATTTTGGAACAAAGAAGAAAATAAAGATGTTACCGTTAAAAATAACACCTTTTTATTTTAGGAAAAAATCTTTGTTGCTGCTGCAGAAGTTAATTGGGTAACTAAAATCTTACCTCATTTCTATATCACACTATTTCTTCTAGTCCTGTTTAAAGTCACACTTGCAATGACGTGCGTGATGATTTTGATCATTTATCTCTAAGTCAGGAGTCCAAGCAGGCCTCGAGCCAGCAGCGACAAGACACACTGACATGTCAAGATTTATTACTGATGCAAATGTATGAGCCCACTCTAATGGGTAAGTGTCCACATTACAAGAAATACCATTGTAACCAGCAGATGTTTGAGATTCAGCCTCAGTGACGAGAAGGCACCCTGAATGCAGCCATCTCACACCCCAAATTCACAGTTAAGACTGCATCAGGAGCTGCAACAGCATTGTTTTTCATGCTTCACTACTGCAAGCACGCAGCTACTGCCAGACCTGGTCATTCAGCACCTTTCATACTATCTTTAAATGGAAATTTAAAGGTCTGCCTTTCATATCATCTACCTTTTCTCACATTACTTTGGGAAACTTTCCGATCTCTTCCCAGATAACATTTCTAGCTGCTCCTCCTAAGATATTTAGCCTGGCAATAGGATTGCTTCCAGGTAAGCATAAAATCTGGTTGTCAGTCCTCCTGCCAGCCCAAGGGTGTTTAGCTCAGCACAGCCAGCAGTGTTTTGCAAAAAATTTCCATTTTTCTACGTTCTTCAGTAAATCTGCCTCCTGCAGATTTTTGTTTCTAATGTTTGTTTACTTCACAGCTTATAAACAGCTTAGGTCCAATTCACAGTTCCCCTAAGACTGGTTCATACTGGAAGGTAAAGGGAAGTTAAAGTGCCAGAGGCCCTGAGCATAACTGAAAATTCAGGCTTTCATTAGAGCATCCTTTGAGTCAAAGCTTTCCTGCTCAGCTGTCTGAAGGAACAAGATTCCCCTGTAACAGCTGCCAAGGACACCGAGAGAGCCATCTCTTGTGTCATAACTTCATAATTAACAGTAACAATTCCAAAGGTCTAGCAACCTCTCTCCCCAATAGATGATGTTCATTGCCACAGCAAAGTTCTATATATTGCTTTCATCTAGTATATCTTCTCCAGTCCCATTTTCTTCCACAGAAATAACTTCTGGGCATAGCTAGAGTACATGCATTAGTATGATTTATTTTCAGAAAATATATCACTCGTTATGGTGATAGCAGCCAGCATAAACTTTCAGAAATATTTTTAGGTGTCAGAAATAGAACATATTTTAAGGAGAGGAGAGGTGGGAGAGTGGGAGGAAGAATGGACACTTAAAAACAATAGAGAGTGTCTGCTGCTTCCAGTATGATATAGCCTGTGTTTCATGTTAAACTGGAGCTAATAAGAATTAATGGGGATCACTCAAAATAATGATTAAACAGTTGTCCTTGTAAGATGTTTCACGCCACTCCAGTAGGCTGTTTGTGCTGAGGAGGCCAGGACTGTAAGGTAATGGTGGTATGTAATTCTTCCTTTTTGGCTTTGATGGGTTTTTAATGAATCTTATGGACTTTGTTGTTGCATTCATTTGATTTTCTTCCGGCCATGTTGTTAAGTGGGAAAATGAGACCCACACCCACGTTTGAGGGCAGAAGTCTCCCTGAACTGGAGTATTTCCTGTCATAGCTGCTCCCCCCTTCAGATGTGTAAGTGGAAAACTTCCAAACAAACTTTCGGTTTATGGTTTTTTAAATTTATAAAGGCAGTATTTCAATCAAATGACAGGCACTTTACCAGTAAAGAAACGTCATGTAATTTAAGGGTCTGCTTCAGCTGCTGTCCTTTTAAGCAAAACTTCCCCTCACATGTGGTTGACAGGCTATCTTAATCCTTGGTTTGTAGGTATAACCTTCCATCTCAGTTTGTAAAGCCAGCAAGCAGCTTTTGACCTGATTTCCCTTCTTTGTTGGAGGTAGGCGTTACAGTAACATGATATAGCAACTACATTTTTAAAAACAAAATCCAAGGTCAGATGGCTGTCACCCAAGGTCAGAAAGAAAGAGATTCAAATGGTGCTTGACCACCAAGGAAGAAAACCTAAGGGTTAAACGTTCAAATTACACAAACCTTGGCAGGAGGGATTTTATTGTTCTTATATTGTTTTCACAGGGAGCACCAAATATTTCTGTGAGAACTGAACTTCTTATGTCTTTTAGACCACATTGCTAATATTTTTGCTAGAGAAATCAGTTATTTGGAGGCTTCAGTCACCCAAATTGGCTGTTTATCTTCAATTTGTCTCATTTCTTAGTCTGCAGATTGAACTCTAACACATGTAGTCAGTCAGTGCAATAAGAAACACAAAACAACCCAGCAAGGATCTCTTGAGGTCACTAGAGAAAAAACTCTTTGCAAGAAGGTTGCCAAGAAATCAGCAACACCAGAAGACAAGAAGAGGCACAGCTGAGTCTCATATTCTGGGCTGTCCCACAAGTAGTCTAGCAGAGCAAGGTATTTAGACCCCAGGAGTCCATGCAAATAAAAATTCATTTACACAAGTACTAAAATGAAACTAAGCCTGCAAACAAAATGAAACTAAGCCTGCAAACAGATAACTGGGATCTTCGCTTTGCAGGTAACATGCAACCTGTATAAGGTGGAGAGGCGGTTAAAATTTTGGAGACTAACTAAACCCATTGGTTCTAGCAGCACAAGCTAGAAAACAAGGAGGCTGAAAACAGCAAGCAGTAGAAAGTATCAGGAGCATGATAAACCAATGCAAGCTCCTACAAGCACTCTTTCATCAGAAAGCAGTGAGCATGGAGCCTAAAATGAGTTGCTTTGGCCTGGGGAGAGGTAGGGTGAGATACAATGATTCAGTGCTTTTCTTCCAGACACAGTCCCCACAGCTAAGCGGAAACAGTTTGAATCCTACCCTCCTGTATGATGGATAGTCCCCCAGTAGACAGGATGGCTTGCCTGAGGCCAGGCAATCTGTGCCGCTAAACGGGAAGCAATCTGTTGAACAGAGCGAGAACAAGTAGATATAACTCTTGCTATGAAAAGGGGTGATTGAACGAGGACATTGGAGAGGTCCATTAAATTTGATGTAGTGACTGTTCATTATTCTTCACAGGATGGGAAGTAGGGGACACCAGTGGCATGGGCAAGGTCCAGGTTTAGAAGGAAAGAAAAGGCAGTCCTTTGTCCCCAATGCACAGGGTAACACTGTGAACTTGTCGCCACAATATGGTGGGGCTGCCACCACGGTTCGAAAGAGATCAGACCCATGCAAAGAGAATGGGGCACAGTGGCCTGGATGCTTCACCTAAACTGGTGATTTTCAGAAGCTAGAAAAACAGGGAAAATTAATCTCTCTCGGCTTGGTTTTTTGGTTTGTTTCCCCCCCCCCCCCCCCCCCAAGCATTCCCCGCTGCTTTCTGCTGGAGCACATAATTCAGGATACTGAGTTAGAAAATTCTTTCACACAACCCAATATGACAGGTTTTATGTGTTCATGTCTATCTTATTTTACCTTTAGGACATAAAAAGGTGATAATAATTCTTCAGGATGATTACTTGAGAACAAATTTCAATTGAATATTTACAAACTAAAATCTCAATCTCTTCGCTTCTGTATCCAGGTAGAAATTACCCTGAATATCTAAGTAACTATGAAACATTGCTGACTGGTTGCATTACTTGCAAAGTCAAGTCTCAGGAATGTGGGATTTGTTGAGAATATAGGATAAGAAAAATATAGTTAAGAATGTAAGGTCAGGGAAAGTGGCATATGTAGAAAGTAGCAGCCACTAAAAGGATAAAAAAATACAAACTAACAAATATTTAACCATAAGCCATGAACAGCAATTCTTTTTCTGGCTCCAGCTGTGAACAATTTACGCATGCAGTTTATGCAGTAACTGCTACTCCTTGCAATTTTAAAGTAGTTAATGTAACTACAAAAAACATCTCTGCGTGTGAGCTACTGCAGAGTGTCCAAAATGCAGTTTGTAGACCAAGAAGCTTTTCCACTGTGTGATGAAGCTGATTCCTCCTCATTTCCAGAGACCAAATCAATGTACAATCCAGCTAAATATTTTGTTAAGTTTTTTCTGTGTGGAAAGAGGTGCAAAGACATTGTTTAAGCACAAATGGAAAGAGTGGTCTACATGCTTATAGTAGGCAGAAGGGCAACGGAAAGCTTCCATAACACCTCACTATGAGGAAAAGGACCCACAATATTCAAGGTATTGAATACAAAGCAAGATGTGCAATCTAGGACTATCCTCACATGTTTACCTGAAGTTCATTTCAGTTCCAGAAACAAAATGAAGAGTTCTTTTTTATTATTATTATAGTGTAATCACCAGAAAAGATTAAGCACGTTATTTAAAAATGCAGTCTGATAGGCTATTTTGGGAATCTGCCAGTATCCAGTCTATAAACAAATGGTGCACTCAAAAGCTACAAAAGGGTGTTTTTACTCTCAATGCATTCAGTTAGCTAGAGCCCAGGAAGCGCATATCTCAGAGGAAGATGAAGGAAGTAATATCTTTCCAACAGATCCTGACCTGTGTCTACATATTTTCAGGGTATTGTAAGAAGCTGCCCTTGCAAAGCCAAATACTGACCTTTTAATCTCCCACAACTTCCCAGGAGGAAAAGAGCTTCTCTCTGCTTTAATAATGGTCAGAGCTGTCACTCTCCTGCCCGAAAGGAGCAAGCACAGCAAAAGAAACAAGCAAACATTGACGGCGTGCTATGAGTTTCTTATATTTGAATTCTCTGTTCCCGCAACATCTCCATAAACAAATACCTCACAAGAAGCAGATACAAGGAGCGGGTCTGGCAGTGTGTGATTTTGACTTACATATGCTGTGAAGCGTTGGGATAGAGCTCTGAGAACTGTGGTGCCGAATCCTCGGGGCCATGGGGCGCAGCATGGCTGATGACCATCATTATGGGCCTATGGGGATATATCCTCTTAGACATTCTGAAGTAATTAATGCTCTCATTAGTGATTAGGTCTGTGAAGTAGTCCTGGAACATACGATTAACACAAAGCAAAAGGTACAAAGTGTATGATTAATTAAATCACATACTATCATGTTGTTATGTTATTTTCAAGTCCTTGTTACAGCTCAGATCAGGAAGTAAAAACATACCATCAAAGAGATGTATGATTCCAGGGAGCATAGGGGAGACTGAGCAGTAATTACTTTCTTAAGCAGGCAATGCCACATAAAATGAGACAGTATTTTGCAAATCAGATACAAGAGAAGGCATTAAGTAAATATGATTACCAGATTTTGTAATATAATGCTAAGTAACATTTAAAATGACAGACTATATCGGCAAAGATATGTTTCCTGAATTTCACTGATAAAACACTTCCACAAGGTAATGGCTCCTAATTGCAAGAAAACATTGACTCGTACGTTGGTTTTCTGTTTACGATAACATTTCTCGCATGCTCTTTGTTCAGAGTATACTTTTGCATATGTACAAAGTGGAAGAAAGACACAACAGGCAACAGATTGCAAAAATCTTTATCAAAGAAATTGCAAATGTGAATGCAGGGAGCAGTTGAATTCCTGCAGGCTCTGTTCATTTAATTGTGCAACTTTAAGCAGTGCAGCTGCTGAGATTGGGGTTGTGGCTCACTAATAAACTGGCTTAACCCACAGCCAAGGTGGCAAATGGAAGCCTACAAGGGGAAGGGAGGAAATGGAACTAAGAAAAAAAGATGAAAACTTAAATTAAACCACCTGCCACCTTGGAGTATTCACTGTTGGCCTGGAGGTCTAGTGCGAGCTTCATTGAGAAAGTGCTGAGACAATGTTTGTAATTTCAAGCACTTCCAGGCATGACTAATCATATGTTGTGGATTCGAGGCCTCAAACAGCTGCAAAAGCAGAGCCTGAGGGACAAGGTCTGTGTCGCATGTCAGTGCTGGGACAAGCCAACCAGCTGTGACCTCCTTGCTCGCCTGCTCCCTGTCCCCCCTGCCCCTTCCCCTCTCCGGTAGCACACTCGGAGCACACACAGTAGCCAGGAGCACACACTGGCTGCTACAATGCCTGCAAGGATATGGAAGAGACAGCGAGTGACCTTTTGGTTTCTAAAATGGGTAGCGAGCACGAGGCACAAGGGTTGTGATAATTTCTGGGTTTGTGGCCTGTTCAAGTGAAATGCCTGTATGACTGCTGTCCCAAAGCATCCACTCCCCTCCTATTCCCCTATTTATTCTAGCTACATACGCAGGGTGTGTAAGGAATGTATAACTAACCAATATTCTTTATTTTCTTTTTTTTAAGTCTATATAAATATATAATCAGTATCATGTAATTTCTACGGGTGGGGAAATCAGAAACAGGCATTGCGAGCTTCCAATAAAATCTCATTACATGGGTCAGAAACCACAGCTGCAACATCTGTATCATCTTCCGTGAGCTACAGTCTGAGGAAATTCCAGATTGCTTTGTGGAGGCTGGAAAGTCTGCAATCTGCACTCCTAAGCCTTTCCGAGAAACTTCATGGCAGTGGGCAGGTCACCTTGGCATACTTTCCAAACTTTGTCAAGAGCACAAACAAGCTCTGAAGTTTTCCAACGGCCGTGTTCTCGCGCTTATCTATTCTCATAGTCATATCCGGAGTCTGACACCACAGGCGCACAGCTTTTTTTGGTGTGCACTGTATGACGGAAAACAGCATCATCTAAGGTTTCTCATGTGGGTAATAACTGACAACACTCAGCTAACTTTAAAGTTCAGTAGTGCAAGGGGCACAATTATTTTGGGGAAAGGCCTTTATTTACTACTTGTTTCTGCTACCCAACCATCACTTTTGAGCAGAGGGAGAGAGGGAGGGAGGGAGGGAGGGAAGAATCACCAGGCTCCACTGAGGAGCCCTTGGAAACATTCTTCCATTGTGCAATTAATATTCTCAGGTGGAAATTGATCTGTAATGCCCTGGAGAGAAAATGACATCTCAATTTCTTGGTTATAGTTGGTTAATTAATTATCTGAAAGTTGTTTTTATATTGATTAATGATGCAGCATTTATGTGTCTGGAAAATACCTTTGCATAATCAAATCCATGCTTCTCTTTGTTACCATTGCGAGAAATGGTGTAATTATAGAAGCGAGAGTTCTTCACTAATCCAACCCACTCTCTCCACCCAGGAGGGATGTAGCTGCCATTGTATTCATTGAGGTATTTCCCAAAAAAAGCTGTGAAGGTAGAAAAAAAAGAAAAAAACCACACACACATGAGGCTTTGCAATCCAAGTCTTTTAGTCTGAGTAAAAAGCATGCATGAATGAAGATAAAATGTGTTAGAATGAGTCAGAGTTGCTTTATCAAAAATGTTCCTTTTATTCCTTAGAGGGTTTTGAAATTAAAGTAAGTTATTTCCAGTTTTTATGAGAGTTGAAAGCCTTTGTGACTTTAGGTTTTCTTCTTAATCTTTTGGAATCTAGTGCTCACGTGAACTATTTTCAGATTTTTTTTAGAATGAGTATGTTTCTCTTGGTTTCCACTTGAAAATGGAATAAAACTCAGTGCCCAGAGGAAACATCTGAGAAACACCTTGTGGTTTTAAGCAAGTCCTGTGATGTTTTGGAGTGTGGCTTCTGAATTTTGAAAGACTGGCCTTGGCAACCTGGCTATGTTTGCTGGTTTGATAAAAGGTCTGGAAAGTCCAGATCTCCATCCCACGGGGCCACATTTGGGTAGAACAAGAGGCAATCCTCACCCTGCTTTGCTGCCACAGCTTCTCTGAGGCAAAACTAATGAAGAAACAAAGACTTGGAGGTCAAGCACCTTTGCCTGGCCTGCCAAACTAAGTGTATTTTTTTCCATTTGCTCCAGGTGACAAGTCAGAACCTACTCAGACTGAAAATTTCAGCCTTTGCCTTCAGGCCCAGGAGGGTTTGCAGGTGCTCCTGCCAATTCCTCTGGAAGGAAGTAAAAAGAAAAACAATCTCACAATGCAGTGGGCTCCCAGCTCTCTGGGAGTTGTGAATCGCTTATGCCAAAGATACACAGACACCAAAAGCCGGCCAACTGGCTTTGGGAGGGAGGATTAATGCTGGCATGGCACCCTGGCAAATGCAGCCACATTGCTTCTAGGGACAGATGGGTATGGAAGCTCTTTAGCTGCTTGTGTAAGGTCTTTGGCCTGGACAAAAAAGTCAGTATGGATGGCTCTGCCCTGCTTTTCCACTGCCTGGGAAGCGCAGTGACAAAACACATGACCAGACCTGCAACTTGGGTTTTCAGGGATTTATTAGCTCCAGCTCAGTCCCAGCAAGTTACTGGGGTGTCTGAGTAACTTCACTGTTTGCATATTTAATTTTCTTGAGGTTTACAAGGCCCTGCAGGGTCACCTGCGCCAGCAGTTCTGCCACCCGTGTCCCCAGCAGTCAAGCGCAAAGGTACTCCTGGTGCTCACAAAATAAGACACTCCTGAAGAGGAGGGAATGACAGAGACCCCTCCCTTTCCAGGGACAGAGCTCCTCTGGCTGATAGCTGCCCACCTCACAGCACCCCTTTGTGGTGCACAGCCCCTGCCTTCGCTGCTGACCCTGGCTTGGCCAGCCACGACTGCCCGCGGAGAGCTGCTGCCCAGCATCACTTCCTCGGCCAAGCATTGGGACACATGTCAAACCCCCACATTTGTTTCCTACTAGGAAATGAAGTCACTTTGGAAAACCTCACATTCGACCTAGACACATTCAATCTAACCAAAAAAGCACATTTGCGGAAGGGCTTAAATAATTCAGATCTGACTGATGTGGGGATGGTGAACTTCCTGGGAAAACTAGTGGAAAAATCAAAATGTTCATAATTAAGACTTGCCTGAGGCAACATAAATATGGTGCAATCAGATCATATAACTGCCAAATGTCACCAACCAGAATTACAGTCATATATAATGTTACTTTCCTATACCACGTGGAATGTGACATATAACCAACTCCTACAGACACTAGACCAGGCTTCCAGCTCTTCCTCCCACAGCCACCAAGAAAGCAACCCAGCCTCTCTCCTTTTTTCTCCTGAGGCCAACCAGAAGACATGAAGCTTGAGATGAAGAGGGTGACCATGGGGAGGGAATATGTGCCCTGTTGCCTCTGGGAATGGAAACCATACCTCTCCTTTAAGGCAGCCAAACTGGGTTAAACTCTCAGGAAGTCAGATGTCCAGGGAAAGTGTAAGGGTAAAGGCTGAAATATAGTGGGAAGGGAAGCCAAGGAAAGAGTAGAATGAGAAGTCAGAGAGAGAAAACAGTGAAGAAAAGTATGGGAGAGAGGAAGCATTACTGAGCCAAGCAAAATCAAGGACAGTCTGTGGTTACAGGGGAGATCTGAGGTCAGCCCTCCTGAATGCCATCCCAGATCCACCAGCAGCTACTGCATGACCTTGGAGAACCTCCGCATGCTGTCCTTATCTGTAAAGGACTCTACTGCCAACCTGCCTCCCACAAAGATCTGAGGCTTTCAAGCTGTGAAATGGAAGTTATGGCAATTTATCATGTAGGATGGTTTGATAGCCCCACCTATAATTAAGATTGACTAATACTGAGACCTGAACTCTGCTATTTGCAGTCTTGCCAAACTTCAATCATTAGTGATGATAATTTCCATGCTATCTGACTCAGGCTGCATTTTGCTCCATGGAACATTTTAGCCAAACAGTTCAGTAATTTCCAAGAAAAAGGCTAGGGAAAAATAAATGGGTTTGCCCATTTAAAAATAATTGGCAAGCTTTTCTCTAAGAAGTTCTAGTGTCTGTAGGTTTTGATGTAGTGCCTTTGCAAACAACAGAGGTGGCTATGAAAATCTGTCTCAAAATGGCCAAGCTCTGAAAAACTGTAATACACACATGACCAGGAAAGACTGACTACAGCTTCTCAGTTTAATGTCACCATAGGGTGTTCCTTTATGGACGTGAGAAAGTCCCTACGGTTTCAGTTTTGGCACTAAAACAAAGAACAGTCAGCTTCTTTCTCTCCTCTCTCTTTTGATATTCAGGCATTACCTGAGAGAAAGCCACCAGCATAAAATGCAGAGATGAAATGACCTCGGGCATAAGGATGAGAAAAGATAAACTGAATTTAGAAAAGGAAAGGGAGGCTTGGAGCTGGTGGGGGCCAATTCATCTTGGAATTTCCTTGCTATAGATGACTTAATTTTCTAACTTTAATAATGTTTTGTTAGCTCCCCTTTGGCCCCCTGAACCCCATATTTTGGTGCATGTTATGAGACTTCGGATTGACAGTCTGAACCATTCACCTTTGTGTTGGCAATGATTTAGTATTTTATCATAAAAATAATCTCAGAGCTGTCAAGTTTTAAGCAGCTCCTTGAGTGACAGTTTGCAGAAATAGATGTTTCCCCCTGTTGTAGAATAAAGCAGTTCCTATGTCAAATGTATAGTAAAGCCCTGAATACTAGTAGAAGGAGCAGTAGCCATGATAATGGATCACATTTGCCAAATTGCTTTAACCAAGAGTAGTTTGTTGGTCAAAAGCTCAGGAAGATATGAGTAATTAGACAGATGAAGGGAAAAGCCAGGCTTTTACTGAAACACAAGAGTTCAGTCCCTTCACCATGGGGTTTTCTGAGTACCACTGAATATAGGATAGGGCAAGTGAGTCAGAGCTAGAGCCCAGCGCCAGCAGTTAGTGTCTGGCTCTTCACACTCTGAATGAAGACAAGTGCCAGAGTGAAAGGAAAGCACAGTAGTGTCCATGGGACCAAATAATAATCAGCAAGTAATCACGACGGGTGTCCTAGTTGTTTTTTCTTAACCAGAGGATTGTAAACAATTAAAGCACTATGGAATATGTCACAGAACTGCCCAGGAGCTGACACAGTGATGTGCAAATGTCCTTGCTGGATCTTCACATAGTTGGCTTGTAGAGTCAGCCCACATCCTTAACTTAGCTGTAGCCCAATGCTTGCTGAATTGCCAAGTCTGAGTACTGACTGGGAATGCTCAGCTTTAGAAGCCACTTGTACTCAGCAGCTACAGGGTTTAGGAAGCCATTTCTGCTTGTAATTAATAAAACAGAGATTATGACTGAATGGGTAAAAGCCTCATTAAAAAGTAATGCCATTTCAAGGGACATCTTTTCATTATTGCATGTAATGGCCCCCACAGGGATAACAGGAGGGATAAATGCCGATTTTTGCATTTTAATAAGACAGGTTTTATCTGCATTTTGGCAGTTTTGCTAACTGTTCCCAGGACACATTGTTATTTTTTAATCATATGTAGAGTAGCTTAGTATATCAGAATAATTGTATTCTGTATCAGTATGTTCAATTAAGTTTATGCAAACAACAACACGGCATGGTGAACAGTTATACAGACATCTATGTGTTTCAGGAGTGGCTGCAGAATACACGTTTGGTACCTAACATGAATAGATCCCATAATATAGGGGTTTGTTTTCCCTTTAGCAATTAGCTAATGATTTCTGAACTGGACTGAGACATCCAGGGGGTTGCAAAGGGTGCAAGAGAAGGAGAATTTCACCGAGGGGATTTCTGGAGTTTGAAAGTCAGGATATTTATAGCTGAATGTGATTCAAATTCTCATAATTCCCAGTACTTTTCCCCCCAGTATTTTCTACAAGCATTTATGACTAACATTTACAGTATTACACAATAAAATTAGTCCCAGGCCTCTTGTCAGCATTAGTGGATTAGCGTACAGGTGAACTGGCCTACATCTACTGGCGAGACATCTCTGCATTTTCACGGATCAAAGGGCATACATTATGTTCTACGCCCTTGTTATTTGTTGAGGCTTATGGGAATGTTTCTGATTTAAAACAACCCCAAACTTTTAAAAAGGTATGCTGCAGTAAGGTTTAGTCACCGTGACCCAGACAAGAGCTTTAAGTAGACAGCCCACTTCCTTTAACAAAGTCAGGAAACCATTTACAGGAGTTGCGAAGCACTGTTTATATGACATTTCAGGGCTGACACACAGTGATTCTGTGCTTCTGGGGACAGAGCCCAACAAAACTGCAGCTTCTGGATTATTCCAGTAAATTCCTCCTTGCTTTCTTCCCATTATGCAAGTGATAGATTCAAACCCAAGAAGCTTGATTTTTCCCCTCTGTTGAAAAATTACAGCGGATTAGTGTATCACGTCATTAAAGTGCAGAAAGCCAGCTCAGTACGCCAGCACTACCTAGGAAATGAAATAAGCACTGTCCCAAAAATGCGGTGAGGAAACTGAGGCACCAAGAGGTTAACCTTCAGCTAGACCTAAGTCACGCAGGAAGCCTGTGGCATTGCCAAGAATATTATTCAGATTTCGCAGTTCCCAGTCTTGTAACATAACCGCAGCAGAAAACCTCAGGTTTTCTAGTTTTTCTCCAGCTTTGTGTGTCTTTCCCAGCTGCTGCCAGGTTTACCATTGTAACCAAAAAGAGCATTAAATATTTTATAACTCAGCAGTTGCAAAAGGCATTAGCCTATAACTTGATATAGCAATCGTTAGCCTGGGTGATGTCTTTAACAAAGCCTGTATTATAGGCCAAGCTGGTAGCACTTTCCAGTATTGATGTTGTCTGACACTTCTCATTATAAGACCCTGTTTTCAGTTGCTTATAACTTTCTTATACTTGGACTAAAATTTTCCACACTGGATGTCTGCCTCAGGCTGAATTTTCTGAAACTTCTTAGCCCAAACAGTAGCCATCTTTGAGAACCGCAGTAATGGAAAAGGAATTACATCCAACATCTGAAAAAAATTATGCAAGCTTTCATTGATAGCACGTCCATGCTCTGCACTGAGAGCACAAACTCTGTCAAAGACATGATGGACTCTCTGTCAAGGAGGCATCTTTTATCATCCTGGTCAATATCTGTCCAAAGTTTGCTCAGTTTTGAAAAAAATCCTGCAGTTTGCATGTGCTGGAGATCTGGGCACCTCAGGACTTTATTCCATGTCCACCTGTGAGTAGTGTCAGTAGGTGGGAGAAAGTTGATTGAAATGCAGAGGGCAGGAGGTGACCAGATAAGGACAAGCAGTTTGGGGAATGGCAGGAGATCCAGCAAAGGAGCTGGGGGATAGGGTGGGAGGTAGGGGGGAAGCAGTGGGGGCTTGGGGGCCCAGGACTGGCAAAGTAAACCAAGAAAATGGTCAGTGAGTGCAGAAAGGAGAAAGAAGCTGACTGACAAGGGAAGGGGGGGTGGGAGAAGCAGATTTGCTGATCAGGCTGGGAAAGGAGATCGCTAACGGTAAGCAGTGGGAACAGGACATGTCTGTCAAGGACTGACTGGATCTGGGAGGTTGGGAACAACTTGAGGACAGACGGGCTGGGGAACAAGGCTCAGAGCAGAGGCCGAGGTGAGGTCTTACAGGGCCAGAAAACTGGGATGAGAAAAACTGGAGTGGAGACTTCTTTGCCTAACAGGGTAGGATGAAGGGAGCCAGAAGCAGTTTTGGACAGTGGGGAGGACACAACAATGCCTGAAAGGACTCCTGAGTCTCACTGCCACCCTCCTTTCAGCAGCCATCTGAAAACCTATAGCTGCCAGCCCCAGGCCCCATCTGTGTGATAAAACCCCACTCTGCTTAGTAGCTCAGTAAGAAAGCAGTAGACTTCTGCAGCAGGCATCTGAGACCCCCCTCCTTGCTGATGTGTGGATGCCGGCATCATGCCACTTGATAGAACTGGTTTATGTTTTTAAGTTGAGGAAATTTCATCCTCCAGCAAGTGATATGTTATTATGTAGTTAAAGACTATCATTTGGCCACACGAACAAGAGAGATGAAGTAGTTGCACAGACAATGTTCTATCCAGATTTTCTTAAATGAAGCACTTGAATGTGTAAATTTGCTAAAAATCTTTCAGTGTACAGTTTTCTGTGCAATATTTAATAGCATAGAATTCTGTTTTAAGCATAAGTAGGCAAACATGCTGTGGTTTGATGAGGTCCTGGACAGAAACCAAAAGATGTTTCACTTCACATGATACCATAGAACTAGAAAATCCTGCATGTTATCCTTTTTAGACTTTTCCCTCTTCTACATTTCTCTTTTTGTGGACTATTGAAAGTGCACTTTTATTTATACATTTCCTAGTTTGACTGAAAGTGCAATTTTATTCTGAAAAGTGAGGCATATTTTCAATTATTTAAAATATTTACAAGTTAAATTATGTTTGATGCTCCTCTGCCTCTTTTATACCAATTAAGAAAGAACCTGAATGCTTGGAGTTCTCTCTCTTTCTTTTTTTTCACTTTAGAAATATTTGGAAAACCAGGACTGATTCCCTGCTCACTCATTCCCACCCCTGTAACATATTCTGTCACCCTCTCCGTTTTGAAAGAGTGCATGAGGCAGGATACAAATTAGGTCACTGAAATGATGCGGATTAAAAATAGCGTGTGCTGGCAGTGAATTGTACTGTAAGGCTGTGAACAGGAAACACACTGGCTTTGCCTCCAGAGGAAACATATTGTCTGCCCGCACCTTCAGGAGGCATAGCTTTTGCTCCCTTTAGGAAAGATTAACTTGTCCCTGTGTGTCAGAAGGGAATTGTGCCGAGTTTAAATACTCCTTAGCTTTCAGTTTCTTGTCACCTCAGCATTTCATTAGTTCTTTGGTCACTACACTAAGAAATATACCTGTAAGTGACAGGTGCCAACTGACATGCATCAGAAGCTGATGTGAACTGTTGAACATATTAACCGGATGTCAAGCAAGTGACCGTTTCTGTTCATCACTACACAGCAGTCTGTGACTAATGTCAAAACATGCCAGATAGTGACATCTCGATGTCCAGTCACTTCTTGAATTTTGAGTTTCACAAATGCAAGCATTTAGAAATTAACGTTCAAGTTGCTTAACTTTGCTATGTTATCATTTTTGTCCCACAAAAGGCTGAGAATGCTGTCAGTACACTTGCATGCATGAATCCTGAATGTTATTCTGATTGGTTGATACTTCTGAGCAAGAAATAAAATATTGGGCAATACATCTTCCCAAAGACAATTCTAAAAAATGTAAGGAAGTAATTGCCTAATTTGGTGATCTCTGTTCTTTCAGGTGGGATTCCATAAGGGGAGAGCCTGGTCCTGCGTTTGGCATGATGCTGTGAGGCTGTCAGCAGTTGCTGAGCAAGGGCAGACCCCTGTTCCCTCCTGCATGGTTACGCTGGTTGTGAAGGGCTAAGAGGAGCAAGGATTAGAAGGTAGCGATCCGACAAAGTAACACTAAACAGAGAGGGCTCTGAATGCATACGCATGTTAAGTCAGGGTGAGAATTTTAAACTTAACATTTCTCTTCATATTTGCAAAAGGATGAAACTTCAGCCGGCAAAAATGTAAAATCCTGCAGTATACAAAGTTTGACACACTATTTAACAATAAAATGATTGTTATATTTATGTCTCCTGGATATTGGCTGTGCTGCTGTCATGGCTCTGTCTTCTAAAATACTGAGATAATGCTCAGCTACTGCTCGGTTATTAAGATGTAGCACAATCTTCCTTTCCTACTGGAGGAAGGCAAGGTTGAGGTAGTGCACTCCTGGAGTTTTCCTTTGTGTTTGTGTAAGTGAATGGCAGTGTGAACTGACAACACTCACATCTGAGAGGCAAGACTATGTGTTGTAGGGCTGGGACAGAGCAACAGAAGGTAAAGAGAGTAAGAGACTTCAACAGTACCCCAGGGAGGACTGAAAGAAGAGCAAATAACCAGACAATACTTTGCAAAGCAAAATCTCCATCTCCTACATCTAATAATCTTATGAATAAAATTTCTGAATCTAAATAGCTGAAGGGATGTCTACTGACATTAAAAACTACAAGATAAAAGAAAACTTCTCAAGTTTTTCTCACAATTTCCACAAAATTTGAAAGTGATTACAGAGTCACCCTTTTTCCTCCCCAGTATGAGCAGCTGGAGCCTATGTAATTAAAACAAAAGTCTCATCTCTCTGAAGCTCTCCAGAGTTGCTTTGTTTTCTCTTTCAACCTATTCACTGTGCCTTCCCTGCTATTTCCTACAAATTCTAGCTTAATATTACCAAGTTAGTGGACTTTCAACAATGAGGAAGCTGTGCAGTTGACTCATTGCTGCATTAGCATACAGCTTGTGAGTATGGGAAACCGTAAACATTGAAACATCTTTAATTGTTTTGGGATTTTTTAAAAATTATAATTAGAAGCAAAAGTGATTTTGGTTTGGCAGTGTTGTTTCTGAATATTTTCTGCCCTGCCAGCACCCAGCGCTTTTCCTGCCTATGACTTAGCACTGTCATACAATATTCAAAAAGGGGTGTTTCCATGAAATGCAACATCTCCATGAGGTCACACCTGAGTAGAACAGGAGTAGAAGAGTCAAATAGAAAAAGGAAAGAAAACCCCATTCTGTTCTTTGCCAGGTTTTCCCAGTGGGCTCTAATTATGACCACAGTTTATTAGAGCACATTTCAGACCTCTCTTTAAATGGCCTACTGTGCTTGCATGGAGTTCTCGTGGCTTCAGCAGGACTCCTCTCATAAGAAATCTGCCCACATGTGACCAATTGCAGTATAGAGGGTTTAGTTAAGGCTGCAGCAGGTTTAGACAGCAGATGCTTTATAGATGTTGGAAACTATTTGGAGTGAACAGAAGTAAGGACATTGTACAAACATTCTCTCACCTCTTTATTTCCACTGACTTACATAATAATTTGATCCTGTGCAAAAAGTGAGAGCTAAATCTTCATAATTTCAAACAGACGACCAGGTTGAAGGTATTGCACTTTGTCTCATCTGGACTGGAGCTCTCTGGACCAAGGCCTTATCAGGACTGTCACCAAACTGTGTGAGTCACTCACTTCTTTTTCTCCACTTCAGTTTCCCATTGAGAAGGATATTGATTTCCTCTCAAAACACATAGAAATGCACAGGGTAAATACCCACAGCATCTGCAATATCAGCACAGAGTCACGACTAGTCTATGTGGCATGTAGCCACTCTCTCTCTCTCCAGTTCCCTCTTTTTCACTCCCAATTATCCTTGACTCCCAGGTATTCTTGAGTCATTACAATTTTCCTAAACTTTCTAGCTGTGAAGTGTAGATTATTAGTTGGTTAGTGGACTTTTGATGACTTTTTAATGAGGCAACACTATCCTTAAAAAATGTATTATAAGATCTGGTGTTAATTAAGCTGCCACTTCCAAAAATAATTGTGGGTAATTAGAAGGGAGGCTCATCTTACAAGGAGTAAGTGGATAAATTCTTTGGGACAGACATATTGTTATAAGGTCGGACAATGTACCTTGGTCAGCATCAGAGTTTCATACAAGTATTTTCATTTGTTTCCACTTCCTTTCTCTTCTTCCTGCCCCTTGTTAAACTCACTTACCCTGACAGTTTTAGGACTGATGTTCTCTCTGCCTGCCTTTGGAAAGGGATTTTTTTTCCTTTTCCTTTTCCTTTTCTTTTGACCCCTTTTTCTTTCCATTTAATAGGGCCAAGTCTGCATTTAGCAGACATCTCCACATGCCTTCATAATACAAGGCAGTGTGGAAGATATACCCAAAGCAGAGTGTTTACGCCCAGAAGGGCAGAGAGGGATCATGATAGAGCTATCTAGTTTACACATGAGGCATTTAGTTGTGCAAGTATTAGATTACAAATCAATAAGATGATACTAAATTTTTCAAGAACAGGAAAGCCAAGTACCACATGAGGCAGCCATAGATCAAGCACAAAGGATTTCTGAGACATAAGCCATGAGACAAAGCTTATATTTTAGGGTGAATTCAGCACCTTTTCTAGCAGTGACTGTCAGTTCTCTCCCCTGTTTTTCTCCTCCAAAGCCTTGATGCTGACCCTTACTCAGGTTTAGCAGCGCTGTACTCAGATGGCAACTTCACTGAAACCAGCTTAATAGAGACTGAAGTACTATTCAGCACGTGTCAGAGCCAACACCAGGTCCAAAGAAGTTAAATATTTGTCTGGGTTTGCTTTTTGAACAGGATGCAGAAGCTCTCCAGAACTACAGATACAGAGAAACAGAAGAAAAAAGAGAGAGCTGTCTGTGTAGTGAAGAAAAGATGGCAAACAGGCAGATAAATTTAAGGCATTGGATATAGCAGCATTAAGAGAATTAGGAAAAGCAGACAGCATGGAGACATTTGCCTGCTATATGTTTTGAAAGCAATCTGTTCTTGTGCCTGAGCTGCTGATAGAGACAAATTTCTTTGCTGCCAATTACATTGTAAGGAACGCAGTTGGCACCGAGATCTGTGCCTCATTGGTCCTGTAAAGGGGAGTCTTTGTAGGCGAGCGACGCTTTTGGACAAATTGCACCCTCATGACCTCACACAACTCCTGTACCTTGCGAAGGGGAAGTCAGGCTGGAGCCTAACGTGTCTACAGATTGAATCTTAGGGGATAGGTGATGCAGAAATGAATCAGGTTTTACATCAAGCTGAAGCGCAGACGAGAGGAATAAGAAGAGCTCTTTGTAGACAGGAAAGGGATCTCCTGACTACGGAAAACCACCAGGAATTTACAAGAAAACTATCAAATCTTATTGGTGCACAGCAGAACAATCCTTCTTAAAGGCATGTTTCTATTCCATTTCAGAAAATGCAAATGAAATATTGCCCCATGGCAAAGTTTAAATTATACCATTCACCTTGTTTCACTCCCATGACAGGCACTTCACTCCTGTGAGGTCTTTGGCACCAGTCCCCAGCCTGGCCCTGACATCTTCTTCCATAACTGTTAGCAGCTGTCCACAAGCAGGCCATAATACTGACCATAATCACGGCTGGAACTGCCAGTTCAGTCCCACAATGCCACTAAAATGCACCTCTTTCACACTAGGTGTAACTGACCAACAGTTTATTTCCCACATCCAAACGTGAAAATATGCTGCTCCATTATGAGTGAGTTTCTTTACATGCCATTAGCTGCGGATCTGGACCAGCAGTCAGTACTACCCTCCCTCTCCATAACACTACACCTAACGTCTCCTCTGTAATTCCAATTTGGGACAATAGTTGCTTCATTTTAGGCAGTGATTTGAGACCCATTGCTGAAATATTGGTCATTTTCACTTCAAACAAAGAACTGCTGTTGATTTGTCTCTTACCTGTTCTATACCCAGTGTTATTGAGATACACAGCGAAGGTACGTGGCTCATGAGTAGCCTGCCATGAGGGAGAAGAACAGTTTTCGTTGTTGGTGTATATGTTGTGGTTGTGCACATACTTCCCAGTCAGCATGGAGGAACGCGATGGGCAGCACATTGGGGTGGTTACAAATGCATTGATAAAAGAAGCCCCTCCATTCTCCATAATCCTTCTGGTTTTATTCATCACTTGTAAGGATCCTGCAATAAGAGGTACTGATCGTCACTGTGCAGCAAATAGTGAGAATATACTGGCTGCTACTATGCCATTAAAAGTAAAGTATCAGTGATTAGCTTGCCTTTGGACATCAGCCTGTACTACTCCATAGTTCAGGTAATTTTAGGAGAAAAGATAAGGTTTTTATTGTATCACCAAAAATATTATTCAGGATTCCGGAAATACATTTTTCTCAGGCTTCAAAACAAAATTAAAACACAGACTAATCTAGAAATACAATGTTAAAGCTTTAGAGCTGTGTAAAATTTATAGATCAATAGTTCTTCAAACACTGCTGTAGGAAAACAGTATGTTACACAGAATACATAATTGGCAAATGTGCCAGTAAAATATGTAAAATTCTGAGATTACCAATAATCTGTGACAATTCTTTCCATTTTATCAGATAATCAGAGACAGAATGAGAGACAGGAATAAGGTAAGGGAGGGAGGGAGAGATAGAGGAGAATAGAGAGGCAATTCAGTAACAATTTTTCTAGAGGAAAGTTTCTCTGGACACAGGATCAGCATGTCTGGCTCCCATACTGAAGCACTATGCTCAAAATCAGCTTTTGGGGATGAATCTGCATGCAAAAAATACTGGCAAAATTCAGCACCTTTCTCAAGAAACTGTACTGATCCAGTTTAAAGAACAAAGACATTTTTTGCATCCTTCAAAACATCTTTATGAACAACAAGGTGAGGCAGACAGGCCTTGCAGATTTCAGACTGCAGAAAGACCGAGCAGCTCCTGATAGGGTCTGTCAGTATTTGCTGACAGCTGTCAAACTTTGCTCTTTCTGTTATCCAACAGAGCAGGGATTGAAGGGTGAGGGTGAACGGCGGATATGGCACTATGTGTCCAGGAAGCAAGTTTGTGAATTGTAATACACAATTTTGGTGGCAAAGAAGAGGTTTCTGGAATTCTACTTTGGTTTTTTTTTTCCCTTTGTTTTTACAATTAATTCCACACAGTTGACAGCAATGGGCTTAAATTTAAATTCATAGATTCCACTGATGCAATAAGAGTTTTTCTTGGTGGTTTTGTTTGGGTCACTTGAAAAACAAATAAAAAAAAATAATTTTTTTAAACATGAAAGACATGTCTGTAAAACCTCAAAACTGCCAAGGAGGCTCAACTTTAGGTGTAAGCAGTAAAATCTTACAATTTATTTTACTAGTTAAAATTAAGCATGCTCTGTTTTGTTTTGGGGCTAAAGAGTCAGTGCTGACTATGAAACTTTTTGCATCAAAATTGTCTGATTAAAAAAAGGAAGAGGCATTTAGCTCTTCAACGTTTCCTGGGGCAGTGCCAATGTCTGTGTCTTCAATGATACTTTTAATACCCTGCATATAAGTCTCCATCATTTTGGACCCTTCCTCTTTCACAGCCTCTCTTTTCTAAATGCAGAACATCTGCATTCGTGCTTTCCTGAACTCAATACAGAAAAAACCTGTGAGTTTAGAGATACAGAGAAGTAGGAGAGTAACTGAGAGGTCCGTGAACACAAAAGGTCTCCATTTGTATGAGTGGGAGCATTTCACTGAGTTGTTAAGTAAAAGTCAAATGAGAGATCATCCTCGCTCTACATGTCTTTATCTCGGACCCCAGGCTGGCTTTTTCTTTTTAGTTCTTGTTTTGTTTTGGTTTGGTTTTGCCATAACTCTCCTGGTTTTGAAATGTCACAGTTTAATGCCGAGAGCTCAGCTGTAAGGTGCTTTGAGGTCCTCAGATGGAAAGTGCACTGTTCAGGTACGCTAATGCACAGTAACAGCAGCAGAGCTGATGTGCACTTTCATGCCTCTATGCATTATAAATGAGTAGCTGTTAGAGCGCTTCCTCATTCCTCTGCTTGGTCAGCCCTCTGCTCTTGCAAACCTGCTGTTTATGAGTAAGTTTTTCCTCCAGGTATGCACTTACTGACACTGATAATAGATTTAGCCCCTCTGGAAATTCTGGAATAGGCACTTCAAAGCAGGTGAGACTTCCGCATTTGGAAAACAAAACATGAGTAGGAGATAAAACTTGCTGATATAAATTATAATTCTTTGCTCTCTGTAGGTCTCCTCACAGCTTGTGCTCTTTACCATCTGGCCCACAGTCTTCAGGGCACACATACTCAGGCACTGTTTGACAGCAGGACACTCACGCTCTACATGACCGATTGGGGAGAACCTGAGGGGAACCAGATAACTGGGAACAACCACTTCGCACAATAAGTTAGCAAGTTTTGTCAGGCAAGAAATTCAGTGTCACTTCTCAGTCTATTCTCATGTATCAAGAAATATGTTTGGTAACCAAGGTTTCACAACAAGTTTTAAAGTTGCTATGGACTTTCATCCAGGTGTATCACAGGTGGGCATCTCCACAAAGGAACAGCTAGAGCCACCTTGTCTTTATATGGGTTGTATGCAAAGCCCCAGGAAGGGGATGGACTTTGTCAGATCTCAGCACATATCCCTATTTTTTCAGCTTATGTTTTTTAGTACTTTAGTTCTAGTGAAGATGGAAAGCAACCCAGGCAAATTATGCCTGATGTGATACTTCACCCAATGCTGTACTCAGTGGATGGTTTATATGGATTTCACTGGGTTGTGCATTAGGCTGTAAACAAGGGTACAGAAAAAAGTGATTGTCTCTAATTGAATTTTTCCCTCTTCTTCTTCTTTTTTTTTTTTTTTTTTTTTAACCTTTTCCCACTTCTCTGACATCTCAAAGGCCTCTGGGTTAGAAACACTGGACCTACCAATGTATGCATTAGTTTTGACTCCTTTCTGGCATTATGTAAGGTATTATTTACAGTGAGGATTACAAGAGTGATTGGGAGGGTCATGGTTTGAGGTACTGATGTGTGCAAGTGATAGAGAATCTGAAGGACAGGGGAAGAGACTAAAGAGCGAGAAAAAGTTGGAAATACCCGTACACATGCCTGATCAGAGTACAGACCTGACCCCAGTGGGAGCTGGGGCCACTGCCCTGAAGAGCAGCAGTATGTTGTCTCCAGGGGGACAGTAGTTCTGGGCAGTTCTGGGTTCTGGGAGCTGGTGCTTTGTCTTGAGCAAGATGCCCATTTGCCTCAGTGTTGGGCAGTTATTTTTCTACCCTCAAGATCCTGGTGGGGGAAAGAAAGTGCACAGAAGCACAATTTAACCAGTCATTTCCCAGCTTCTGGGCCCAAGTGTTTGCTGAGTTTCTTCAAGTACTGTGGGCCAGGCTGCTTCACACCGCTTAAGTTGCCATCCACCAGCTGACCTGTAATAACCTTCCTCTGTGACACATTCCTCCCAGCATAGATAGGAACTGACTGGAGTTGTGGAGCAATTTGTGGGTTTTATCTGATAAGCTGAATGAGACAGCAGCCTTGCTGAACTTTTTTGCATTCAGAATGCAAGACTCAGGGGGATAGTGCAGATCGATAGGAAGATGCACATAGTCCTATGCTTTGAGCACTAACTAAATGCAAGCTCCCTGCATCTTGCAAATTTTACTTTGGATAACTCCCTTGTATATCATTTGCACTCAGGCAGCTTAATATTTTGGTTCAATGTGCATACATGCTCTGGAGACAAATCCTCCCTGATTGAAGTCTATAACATACCCTATATGCTTTTATGTTAAATCATTCATTTAGAACAGCTTTTAGAAATGTTCATGCTGGGAATACGATAGCAAATAATCCATATTGAGAGACTTCCAGTCTTGTGATTTTTTGGATACCACTGCCTAAGTTTTACTCTGTTTGTGGCAGAAAGTGTTACTTCCCATTGACCTTTGGGAAACTTCAGATTTTTCTTAGGAATCACTGAAGGGTGAGGGGATAATTCACACATGGAAAACAGTATGGCTTTACTTTTCAAATAAGCAGAATGATTTATTAGCCGAAGTGTGAATAATGCAGTACAGTAAGTCTTGGGGCTGAATCCTGTTTCCTGTGAAATGATCTATGAAAAGGTGAAACCTGTGTCTTTATTCAAGGCAGTGGGAATGCATACACATCCAGGCTATTGCTCAGCTGCCTGCTAATAGGAGCCAGAGTGCCCTGTGAACATCCAGAGCAGCTTTCAAAGAGAGGAGCTCCACAATATGAACAAAGTGGCTTGCCACGTCCTTCCTCCTCTTTCACCATTTGCATAGCCTCTTGCAAGAGGCTGCTGAAGACAGCGAGAAGGTAACGTTGTTCAGAGACATGTGTGTCTGCTGACCTACCTTCCCCAGTGCCCTGGAGAAAGTAGGCTCTTTTGGACCACAAAAAGGAAGACATGACTTGACCCTTTTAATGAAATTTTCAGAACAACTCTATCAAGAAGAAATGCATTCCTATTGTAATAGCTGTATTTTAGGCCAAAAATGGAGCCGGGAACAGCCATTCATTATGCAGCATGGCTAAACAGAGCAGACATTTGAAAGAGTGAGAAATAAAAAAAGATAAGATATGCTCAGATCTAAAGGCCTGGTCTTGGAGCTATGCTGCATAAAAGCATTAACTCTCAGTCACAAAATGTAGTTTATTAATTATGTTCTCACTGCCCTGAAGGACTGTGTAAATTATTATTGCATCATGACAAAAACGAAAATGCTAGCAACTAAAGAATAGCTTTTAGATCTAAACCACTTTTTGTCTACAACTTTCTGGCTGAAATTATGTGATTTTAGAACAAATGAACTATTTTGTTACAAGTTTTCTGCAATGAAGCATTTTGATTTTTCAATGTCATATGGCACTTTGTTTAGAAATTCACTATACTTTTATTAAAAATATGTCTTTCATTAAAAAACACTAAGAAAGATTTCATTTCAAATTGATTTGCCAATTTTTCACCTTTTTGATCTTGCCTCCCACCCCCAAAACTAAAATATTTGCTTGGGGGTAACCTAAAATGATCCTCTTTCTCTCCTTCATTTTTCACTTTGGGCAGTGAACCAAAAAATCAGTTATATGCATAACTACTATTAATATCTTTCTAACTTACTTAATGGAAAACATTCAAAGGCCTCCTGGAACATCATCCAAGTGTTTTAACTTTTTCCACCCTAAGAAAAATATGTGAAAATCACTTCTGGCTGGTATGTCCAGGTTGTGCTCAGATATTTAGTATACTTGTGAAAGCAAAACTATCCTATTTTTATACATACAGCATAGTTTTAAAGCAGATGGATTTTAAAAACTTTAATAATTCACAGAAATATTAAGCTTATGTCCTGAAACCAGACCAGTTTGTATGTGTGCATAAACATGTCAGATGACATATATGCATGTGACAAATATGCAGAGAGTATAGACACTCACCTATACAGCATTGAGGGAAAGGTTAGCCTCATAAGGCTCAAATTTTTAAATGCTACAGAAAGTCACAAAGTGAAAAAGGGCTTCTGATGCAAATTTTTTACCTGTATGTCCTTGCATGTATTATTAAATCCTTCTATGCTGGTGATTAAAGCCTTCCATGGCAGATTTTGATAAGCATACATTTCCTAAAGTCTGTAATTAAATGTGATGAATGCTATTAAATAATATTTGTTAACTCATTTTCCAAACTTGTCCCACATTCCGATATTGTTCCAGGATGAGTACCTTCCCTGAATTTAAAGTACTTTCTGCTTGGCAGAAATTACTGAAAGACATGTGAGGAAAAGAAGTAGCAAATAACAATTATTTCTCACCTAGCTCCACATCTTGATCATCTGTGAGTACAAGGATGATATTTGGTCTGATATTTTTTCGCTCCTGCTGCACACGTCCTCTGAACCTCGGGGACTTGACAGTGGAACAGTGACTTGTTAGCAGTTCAGTACTGAGCACTGCCAAGATGAGTGCAAACCAAGAAGACTTCATAGTAGTTCCAGTATTTCAATTAAAAGACTGATCCAGAAGTGCCTGAGCTCTAGTTTTCAAGACCTGTAAGGAGGAAAATAAATTCTGTTCAAGCAATAAATAAACTTCCAGTCACACAGTGAAAGGATAACACTTAGGGAAGTCAAGCCTGACACATACCATTTAACATGATTATAAGCCATATTGTTGAATAAGAGCTTTATTCTGTCATTTTCTAAAAATAAGCTCGGTCATTCTGCAACTACGCTTTCTCAAATAATTTTTGCTTGAAGTCATGCCACTGCCTGCATTTTGTAAAGGCATGACTTCTGGTATACTCCTCACAGTGCTCCTTCTCCTACCCCCCACACTTCTTTTTATGTAGCTTGTTCCTTACATTCAGTACCTGGGCACAGTAAAAAATTGCCAGGATGCAGACGTGTTCAGAACATCTGTAGGAGGAGCCCTGTAAGAAGGAGAAAGCAGAAGGCTTGTCAGTCAAAGACCTCAGTACTGTGGCTGTGCTTCAAAGTCTCCAGAACTGTTCGTTACAGCTTCGTTCTCTGTCCTGAAAGAAAAGAGGAAAAAAATTTGCATTCCCCCCAGCTCCCCTACTTAATTTAATACCATACCTACACAGCAGTTAAATGGCACCTTGGCTGCTAGAGATAAAGGACCTATATCTCACATCATCAAACGCAGGTGCTTTTCCAATATTTATAGTCAGTCTGAGATTCTGAGAACAAGAGTTAATTCCAGCTTATGGCACCTGGCATGCGATAAAGCTATTTTAGGTTAACTCACCTGCATGAGCAACTAAACCCTTACAAAACAGAGGGGAGAGCATGGCTGTCATTTGCAGTCTGCATTGGATCACTACGTGAAAAGTCATCTTCCCACTGACAAGAAAGCTCATATTAAGTGACAGTCCAGATGATCTTACCCAGCATTGTGAAAGAGCATAACTGTCCCTCAATCAATCAATGACGGACCTGAGTGCCTCATCCATAATGCACAGTACCTCTGGCACAGCCTTGTCCTTGATACTCCGCTTCCAGGCTCGGCTCAGTATGTTATCAGAACCCCCTCTCCGTGCCTGTCACTCAAACAGCCTTGCTTTTGTAAGACCTGATGCAAGCACAGAGGCTTGGCTTTGCTGCAGCAGATTTAAACCTGTGACTGAAAGTGACTGATTGGCCCAGGGAGGAATGGGTAGCCACTTACACTTTAACATTTTTGGCATTACTGACTGAAGCTCTGCAAACCCGTCCTGTTACACAAGGGAAGGGAGGGGATATCTGGGGGCAAAAAGGAAAGGGGTGGGAAAGAAACCACAGAGTCATGCCTGCTCCCTCCAGGGTATTGACCTGCCACATACTTTCCTTCTGGTTTTATTTTGGGACTATGGATAAAGCATGGTGACATTGGTCAATAAAAAATCCCCAGAAAACCACCCAAGCCCAAGAACATTCAAGAGGTCTGCCCGAGGGGAAGGCTGCATGGGAACAGGGGTGCACATTATATAATTAGATTGGAGCATAATTCACGAGGAGATCTGTGCACCCACACCTGAGACTTCATATTCAGACATGCAACATGAACTACAAACAGATTAATAAGCAGAAATATTTAATGAGAGCAACACAGAAGACAAAAAGGGCCCCATCACTCACCTAAAATTGTGCTAATAGGAAGGTGCTCTAAATTTCAGGGGAAGAAGCCACAGGAGAGGGAGGGGATGGGACTTGGTGCTGGACTGCTAGAAAAAGGATCGTGTTCTTGTTTTCACATACACCTTTTATTTTAAGCTTCGCAAGCTAAACAGTTTCATGCTCCTCACTCTGGCAGGCTGTAATTACACCAGAAGAGTGTGAACGTCTTTAAAAGGAAAATCCAAGTGTCTGTTGCAGAGAAATCTTGTCTTTCATTGTCTCTGCAGCAACAAACCGTCCAGCCTCCAAGTGACATTAGAGCACTGCAAAGCCAATACAAGGGATCAGCATTTAATGTTAAACACCATTTTGGTGATTGCACAACATTCAGGTAAGTAGACTGGAAGTCTGTAATTAGTCTGGACTGACTTTTAAAAATAGTTCAATTTCCTTGTATTTGTTGTAAGTCACATAAAAGCTGACAAAAGCCCCAGAGACCAGGGTTACCGGAGAAGTCAGCCTTCTTCTGACAGACACCAGACACCACATGCTCTTGGTGCAAAAGCAGAAATACAATTTCTCTAAATGTCTGATCTTTAAATAGCAAAACTTTGACTCACCTCACAGAGCACAAAGGCTACATGAAGTGAGACTCAATGTTTAGTTTCTTACCTCAGTCGTACTGTACAGCAAACTTTTTCAGACAATGTTGACCCAGAAAGTGCAGTCATCCTGACTGCACTGAGCAAACATTGGCACCAACATGTTTGAATAATCCCTCACAGTATGAAACTACAAGTTCCTGACAATTACACCTCAGTGCTAATAAAATTTACACTAATCCAAATGAACATTAACAAGTATTCTTCGTTTCACCCTCTTTGGGCTACACTAGTTAGTTTTAAAAAATCCTTTTGCTTTAGCAAGTTAGAGCCACCTTGGGCAAGTCTTTTCTAGGAAAAAGAGCATGAAGGGTTTCTTTTCCAACTCTGATTTTTTCCCCTTGATGGATAAAGGAAAATATCAGGACTGATCTACACATATAAAATTAATTACCCAAGTTTCATTGAATGCTTCTTGCACAAGAGCACAGTAATGCCACCTTTTGTTGCTCATAACTATTTCAATTTTGCATACAACATATCTTTATTAAAAGGTGATCTTTGACAACTTGTCCTTTTACAGCCTGTTTCCCACTCTTAGAAGGAAAAGAAGTAAAGAAAACTGTCAAAATACAGGCTTGATAGGGAAGACAAGGCTGCAAGGTTTGCATTGGATACTGGCTGGTAGTCTACAAGTGCGCCTACAGACACTGTAATTTGTCTTGAGAAATAGACAAAGACAGGAGAAATTCTAAAAGGGTTCTTTTCAAATTCACATGGGGAAGTAAACTTAAAATCTTTTGTGCAGTGTTCAGAAATTAAGATGGTAGTATAAAATGCTGTTCTCTAGCCAAGTAAACAAGTGCTCAGCATAACTTCTGTATATGCTGTTTGGAAAATTTAAAGGATATTTTTCCTAGAGAACTTACCTATGACAACTGAAATCTAGTCAGTAAATAAATGAAACCAGAGAAATCCAAAGAAACTCTTTTTCCTCATCTGGATGTAAGTTTTCCTTTTGGTGATTCTTTTTTCTTTTTTTTCCTCAGGAGCACAAATTCATAGTTTGTATTCACCATTCATGGGATAAAATCTGAAAACTTGGATCTTTAGTTGGTTCTATGCTGCTAGTATTATAACAGGCAGTTCAAGGACTTGTTGGCATGGAGAGTTAATTACCCATGAAACTTGAACTAAATTGGCAGGGCACTGCGAAGAAGGGCTACAGTGCCACTTGGTGTGATGTGGCATAAAAACTAGGAGGACTTTATTTCTAGTTCTCTTAAGCGAATATCTTTCAGTGACCAGAAAGAAAAGCAAAACATAGAATAGTATCCTTTGAAACTATTCATAGATTTTATACTCATTTTGGCCAAGAAGTGTTTAAGATTTTTCAGTGCATTGGCTGAAAGTGCTTAGTTTGGAACACAACAAAAGACACCCAGTTTTCAAAAAATAACATTTTCCCTTTGAGACTCCACTTTGTTTTCATGTCCACATTTTTTACTATGTTCATTTAAAGAGCCATTTTGTGTTTGGCCAATAAAAATCTGTCCAGAATCATAGACTTTGTTTATGAAACAGAGCACTGAGTATCCATAAGTATACTCCATTATAAGCTTTAAAGATGTGTGGACTTCTTCATATTTAATACTCTACAAATGTGGCTTCAACATATTCTTGCATAGGGAATCTGGCTTACATGAACAGGTTTCTTTCTTGTTTGTAAATCTGAAATCAAATGTGGGAATAATGAGTAAGGATACTGGACATATGTACGTCTCCAATACCATGGGCTATGCGTTGCCCCACATCAGTAATTCATGACCAAGTGATAACAAAGGGGAGACAACTTTGTCTTCTCTGCACCAAAGTGCTGGTGTTTTCTTTCTACCCTGAGCAGTGAGGACAGCACATCATCCAAAGTCATAGGTTAAGGCCTGCTGTTCTAGTGGCCTTTCCTTAGAAACAAAAATGGATCAACTCTGGCCAAGAAAAGAAACAGCGGTAATAGTAATAATACTAGTAATACTGTGGACTGTGATTGTGGGGATTGAGAACCAGAATTCAGGTTTCTGTTCCCCTGATATTAGCAATAAATGTGCCCAGTGAATTGAGAATGTAAGGTACTGCAGGGATCCTAAATCAAGAATCTCCTAATGCGGTAGCAATTTTCTGGTTAAGTGTTTTGTTCCTCATTACTATCCAGTATCCTACTGATTATTTCTCTGTACTTAGATTTCCCTGCCTCCAAAAACTGACATTAAGATATAGTCCACAAATGAACATTTTGCTACTTAGGACATTTTTGAGATTTGCTGACAAGTGCTAGGAACTTGCACAAAAATATATCAAAAGCATGGAAAAGAAGCAGAAGGCCTTGTCATTGCAAGTGATAAGTTGCCTCATTTCCTTTATGCAAAAGATCGTCTTGGATAATTTCTACTCACAGGTTTCTCTGATAAAGAAATGGATAAAACCTCTCAAACAAACAAAATCTCAGCTATCAATCACCACAAGAAAATGAGCTTTCTTTCCTCACCCCAAGCAGAAGAGCATTACCTTCCTATGTATTTTACTTATGACCTGCTGACTTGACAATTTTAGCTTTGATGAGTGTTTTTTACAGGAACATGACCCGAGTGTTCTTTGTTTCCTTAAAATCAGACTCTCCATAAGAAAAGTAGAAAGGCAAAGGACAACAAGAAGAATTCTCTTCATTCATAAAAAGCAGAGCAGGGATTTGCTATTGACAGTATTTTGTAATTTCCAATATGACCTTGGAAGCTGGTCACATTGGTGGGCACCTGGTCAGCGGCATTTCAAAAACCTGCCAGTCTGCCTGTAGTGCCAGAAATAGCTGTCATTGACATCATGTTAACTGGAGGTGGCTTCACTCACCAGTGCCCCTGCAAAGGTCAGATTCAGTGGTTTACGCCTACCATTTTCAGTTCTTTGCTTTAAAGTGCAACGTGTGCATCTAGCAATGCTGCTGTACTCAAGGATATTTTGCATACATGGAAACTCCAAGGTGAAAGGGAGTGAAAGGGGTTTTCTCAGCAACACACTTACAGTCTCTGTGAATGTTTGATGTTTATGTCAAAGGGTGGATAGACCTCTTAAAGTGTCACATAGTCTATGCTATGAATCGTAACAGGTGTGTGGTTAGACACGCAACAAAATTAGTAATTTCATGAGATTAGTAATTTCATGAAGATTGTGCAGATAGATTGAAATTACATAATAAAAGGTCAGGGAGGCGAGATGTTCATCTGTACCAAAGCAACCTAGCGGTTTAGAAGACTTAAATCTCTCCTTAAATCATATTGCCTTGATGACTAGAGGGTTGTAACATGCTACAACAACAACAACAACAACTCTCAATTTCACTCATACAGTGAAGCACTTAAGTGGAAAAAGCAGTTGACAGATGACTGTTTTAAGTCTAGTAAAGGTAATGCTCTTCTTGCGTCTTACACTGCTATCTTGTATTTAAAAGACACACACTGTGATCTCAGGGTACCAGGCATGACCGCGTAAATGTGCAGGTCAGTTTCCTGTGAGAATATCGAGCCTGCAGCCTTGGGAAACACATTTACAGTACGGCAGAAGTCAGGAAAAAGCAAGACCTACCATCTCTTCTTAAGGGTTAATCCCCTAATCTTAGTTGCAAAGTATAGGATTTACAGTGAACACAAAGAATGTACTTCCTATCTGGGTCTAATCTCATCATTACCTATTGGATTTCCAACACACTTTACTAATCAATCAGTTAACTGCTCACCTTCTAAATGTAATCTCTGTATTATAATGATGTATCATCAGTGCCTCAGGCTAGATTAATTTAAAGTAACTATAATTTAAAGTAATTGCAGGCAGGGAGAATCATAACCTTATATTATGTTTTTACATTGTAATTTTGCAAACGGTTACGGGCAGGAAAAGAAAAAGCCTGCAGTGACTTGAAAGTATAATGCACACTTGCTAACCCATTTTTATAACTTTGTACAGGTTAAAGGATATTCTTAGTAGGTAAAACTTTCCAACACTTCATATGTCAGAGTAAAACAACAAACTCCAATAACATTTTAAAAATACATAACTGTAGAAGAAATGATCTGTCTCTGAGAAAAGGAAAAAATGTCTTTTTTATTTTAATGCCATTAATATAGTTGAATAAAACATTAAAGAAAATTTAAAATAATATTTTCATATTAACTTCAAATCTGTGAAAGTTTTAAAAGAAAATTCACTCATATTTTTCAGTAAGAAGAGTGCCTGCTGCTAAGTTACAAACTTCTAATAATATACAGTTACTTAAATTTTTTTCTCACCATCTGATTTACTTTGTTTTAGAATTTCATATTTCAACACAGCCAAGAAGTGCACTTGTCATACAAAAGAGCCTGGTATAATTGAGCCAGATGACGTGCCCCACAAGTAAAATCAGCCATTCATGAAAGCTGGTCACCAGAGGCCATTTCAAACAATGCACATTTCGAAGTAATCTAAAGTAATCCCTTTTCTCTGCTGATTTGGTTTCCAGGCAGTCTTAAGCACATGTGTGCAGCAAACAGGAGGCTTATTAAAACCTGATGTTATATTGGAAGTTATAATGCCATTGCCTTTTGATTGAATTCCATGTCTGTTAGTCTTCAAAGAGAAGGAAAAAAATCAATTAAATTTATATGCTTATTAAACATGAGTGTCATGATACGTGCAGTTTATTAGCACTTGCTAAATAATTAAGACTGAGAAAGATAATTAGATGTGCACTAGGCTCCAAACAGGTTTCTGATATCAGATTTTTTTTATCTTTAAAGAAAGTGGCTTTCTAGCTACCAGAAAATATAATTGCTAAAAGACTCCAAGTATTTTTCAAATATAAAGAGTAAACTCTGTGTATGAAGGAATTTCAGGTAATTTTAGAATTCCATTTTAAACCCATATATCTTTGCTATAACCCTGCTCACTTCAGCAGTGTGGGGCATTATGAAAACATATCATACAACAACACACTGCCAGTTCAGTGATCCAGTACGTAGTCTTGAGTTGGGAGATCATATCACAGAGGTGAACAACAGTGACAGAGTTTGCACATTTCTTAAAGTTCCTATTTAAGTCCATTGGCTTTAGAAACTGCAAGGGCATAGCTTTTCACATCTCATTTAGATAGAGAAGTCTTTCAATTTAAAAAGCTTCCTTCTAGATATGTTTACTTCCCCTCAAAGATCTGCAGCTCTCTTTGAAAGAGGGGGTTTTGTTTTTTTTTGATTTGGGAAACAGTTTGTTTTCCTAAATAAATGGACATGATTAACATGAATATGAATATGAATATCTAAGGATCTACACATACAGGAGAAGACAGAGAACATGCCCATTTCCTCATGGTAACTACACACCTCCATTATCACAGGGAGAGGTTAAGGTAGGTTGATGCCGTCATGTGGGTGGGTGGTCTTGGGTGGAAGCTGAGCCTAATGCACGGCTGCTCTGGCCACTCTCCTTGCTGAACTGCCCAGGGGAAGTGGCAGGACCGCATGAGGATGAGAGAAGTCTATGTAAGGACTGAAGCATGAGGAATTGGCAGTATGAAGGTATATAAGTGTATGTATGTAAACAGATAGAGCACCTGTACTCCTAGGAGAGGATCTCAGATGTACGTTTAGCTATAGCACAGAAGGATTGACTACTCAGAAACACCACGGCAATTCAGATAGGTGCCAGCCCCTGGCTAACCAGGAGAGTTGGCAGTTCCTGTAAGTGCTTTTGAAAAACTTACTCTATTATACTACAGTGCAGAAAGCGAACTTCAGAAAGTGAACTTATTCATAGCATCAGTACTTTGTGTGCTTACACACCCAGTGAGTGTGTTTCTGTGCACGTAGATTCAATACAGACTGCATATGGTGTCTGTTGACTTTTGCTTCCAGGTCTTCTGGAGATCAAACCTAATAATTTTTTTTTTTTTTTGAGTAGTCTCATTATATTCAAAAGAGTTTTACTCTCAATACATTCAAACTGAATTTAATAGGACTACTAAAATAGATTAAATAGATCAGGTCCTGAGTACCATTTTTTAAGCGAGATCTTCCTTACTAGGTTGCTTCTCTTTGTCAAGCAGCTTTTCCAGTCCTGGCACAGCATAAATTTCACCTTCCCTGATATACATGTAAAAGCTCCTTGACAGACAAAGAAATGTGTTTTTAAATAAGTTCCTCCCTGACAAACCTGTACTATAGAGAAACCAGCCTACTAATAATAGTAAACAGACAGTCAGACCAAACAAAACAATCTGTTACAAAAAACAGATGCTTCATATCCTTTTCCATAAAGACTAGCCATCAAGGAAGTTGCACTGACTTGAGGCACTGCCGAGAAGCACATCACCCCTACTATCTATCTTACTTTTAATTGCCTTTGTAATCAGGAGGCCCCTGGTGTTCCCCAAGCTGCATTACCTGGGGGGACACAAAGTACAGCTCCAGCCCAGGAACACAGGGGACTTGTGTCTGCTATCACAATAATCTTTCCAGTCCCCTCACCTCTTGTCACCTTGCTGGCCCACAGTCCCCATTCAAGCACACACCTGAGAACACTTAAGGGGGGAATTGCCGGGGTGACCTGTGGCTAACCCACCATGGGGAAACTCAGAAAGTCATCTCCACATGGCCATGTCCTACCAGGTGAAAAAAGTTTTGCACAGGAATGGCAGCAAATATGAGCAAGGAATAAAACTGATGGATTTTACTGCCAAATCAGGTGTCCAAGTCCTTACTTGGACCCTGATACATGTGTTCAGCTGTGCAAAACAAATATGTCTGCTGGATTGAACAGGATTGCTCAACTCCTTAAAACATCCTCCTGCAGGCTTTTCAATATATCCCTAGTGCAAGGATGCTTTAAGGTCTTTGCTGAATATTTCAAAAAAAGCTAACCATCAGTGGCACATGAGGAAAGACCAAAATGTACAAAGCATCTGCATACTGAATTTCATCTGAACATTAGTATTCCTATCAAAAAAGCCTGAAATTAGAGTCACATTTGCCTGTTCAAGGACAGAATATACCATATTCAGCTTATATGTCTGAGCAATACCAATTGTCTCAGCCTGAATTCTGGAAATCTGTTCTCAAAGAGCTGTTTGAAAATAATCTTCAGTCTGAGATCTAAGAGACTCAAGAATGACTTGTTGAAATTATTCTGTGAATAACTTTATCTCAGAAAACATTTTGAAAGGGTAGCACATATAAATGCGCCTTCATTTTCCAAGTGAAAATGCCTGTGGAAATACTTTCTTCATCTTTCAAGCACACATACAGGTACTTTCAATTTCACAGTCTGGGCTTTTGTAGATGAGAGAGCAGTTTTAAAGGATGGAATATGAAGCTGAATACATTCAAGCACACATATTTTTACTTCCAATGCACTACTTATTAAGCAAAGCTCCTATTTAGCAATGAAGAGACATGATTTTATATCATCTTTATAAATTATATATATATCTTGTATCTTTATAGATAGTTAATTGTAAGCCTGCTCATGAGCCAAGATTGTACTAAGATGCCTGACACAGCACATACTGAATTATTTTCTCTAGCAGTGATGGAGCAGGCAGTCAACCTTATGTCCCAGCACCTGACTGTGCATTATGCACAGAGAGGTAATCTCTAGGTAGAAGCTTCTGAATAATACAGAATGGATCAGGAAAGGGAAAGACCAGCATGCACCGGAAATCACTCCCAGATAACAGAGAGGAGATAGAAAGGCAAAGGACAGAACTGTAGTGCTTTTCTTCATTTTGTGTAGGAAGGAATTTGGGAGGCATTCCAGTTTACAGTGATTATTGTGGGGAAATCATCAACGTTGCTTTACTGGATGTTTTTTTCCTAAATGTAGATGAGATGTTCTTGTATGAAAGGTCTCTCATAAACTGTGTCAATGACCCAATTCAGGAATGCTTGGCCCAACATATAGAGAATTCTCTTTGTCCTTAGCAGACTCAGCTGTGAGTTCAGACCAGGCTGCTCAGGGCTTTACCAAGTCAAGTCCTGAAAACCCCCAAGGATGGGCACTGCCCAAATGGTCTGGGGCCCTGTTCCACTGCTTGGTGGTCCTGAGGGTGAAATTTGGTTTTCCTTATATCCAGTCTGAACCTTTTTTGTTTCAATTTATGCCCATTGTCTCTTGTCCTCCTGCCATGCATGACTATCAAGAATGGGGCTCCATCTTCTCAGTGACCTCGCTGTAGTCACTGGGGGGCTGCTGTTAGACTCTCCAAAGCTGTCTCTGCTCCATGCTGAACAACCCAGCTCCCACAGCCTCTTCACACAGGGCCCGGGCTCCAACCCCAACCATCTTGATGGCCATCTGCTGAACAAGTTTATTGATGTCTTTCCCATATTGGGGGCCCAGAACTGGACATAGTATTTTTGATGCTGTCTATCAAGTGCTGTGTCAAATACGTGTTAATTTTTGTTTAAAGAGGTATTGCTATTAGGGAAAAGTGAAACTGAACTAAGTGAAACAAACATTTCACAGAGCCTTTCCTTGTAAATGAATGAATGAAGATTTTCAAGCTGTTGGATTGACTGAAAACATGATTTTTCTATTTCTGATTATTTCTGAACTTTTTGTGTTATTCTCAGGACCAGAAATGAATTGTGCCATAAAAAAAGCTAGTTTTGCTATAGTTACAGGCTGACCAAAGTCCATTGAACCAGGGAGAAGTCTTCCAATTATTTCAGTGCTTCGGCAGAAATGAAAACTGATTTAGACATCATTTTGCAGTGGGTTTTTTTTGTTAGTAGAACAGAGCGATTAAAGCAGTCAGGATTTCAAAAAGAAGAGCAACTATATATATGAGAAAAGAGAGATTTGAAAACCCCTCTGCCCCAGGCCCCATGTAAATGTAAAGAGCACAGCTGGAATGAAACAAATGATCTGACTGGTTTCTGATGAGCTGGGTGGTGTAAATGTTTCACACTAACCACACTGCACACTCATAGTATAGGAGCTAATTCATCTGCCATGAATACATTCCTGTGTATGTTGTCCTTTAAAATAAACAAGCAAAAATGAGTAATTTATCAGGAGTCAAACGAATATTTTTCCAGAGGGACCCCTTCTGTCCCATATGGCTGATTTTAAAGTCTAAATGAGGCAGTTTAAATGCTGCATCCTCTGTCTCACTATGTGAAACAGTTATTGCTTTAAAATATGGAATTTCAAATTTTTAGTGCTGTCAACAAGTTCCAATTGTTCCTGAAAATATCACTCAGGATGATTATTAGTTTCTTAGAAGAGTGCAAAACTCTAAACACATCGCTGCAGACGGTGAATAATGATAATTTTCCAAACCTCTATTTACAATGGCATGGCATTTGCAAAATGTGTTTATTTCTAGCTTTAATTTCAGGATTTTGATGGAAGGTTTATAACCACAAAAAAACAGTTTTATAGGAAAAGTCTCCTGGAAAAAAAGGCTAATCATAACCAGCCCTGCATGTTTTAAATTTTACAACTCCTTTTTATTTCTTAATACTATAAAATCTATTAAAAACCGTATTATTCTTGAAGATATCATTCTGATCTATTAACAGCACAATGATTAATGTATTTCCCAGAGTTTTTCTGTAGTAGGAATGAAGTTATTAACTTGCATTTGTTCCCACAGAATCTTCCCCATGTTAAGGGTTACTTGTGTAGACAGCTCTGATCATAAGCTCTTAGTAATAGATACTCTTTGAGACTGAGGGTCACAGGTTTCTTAGACTAACACAGCCTCCGGGTAACTTCCCTCCAAAATTAGAGGTGCTTTCCATGCCTTACTGTGATGAGCAAATGCCTCTTGGATAGAATATTTTGAAAAACTCTACAAGGAGTTTCTGGCATAATCTTCCCCTGTCTTCTGCCCAGACATTTTCCTTTATGGCAGAAGAACTCAACACTGAATGTTAACATACAAAAACTTCCAGACTGAAAATGCCCTGTTATTCATGTGTAGTGTCCTGATGCATATTTGGAAACTGTAACTTGCACCTAAAGAAAAGCATGAACACCGTTTGGAAAAACCACTAACTGTGGTGGTGGTGTTAAACAGAGAGGCAGTGCAAAAGACTTCCAAGCTACAGAAAGGAGGATACCCTGAAAAGACAACATTTTCCTATCTCTGTTCTTTTACTCAATTTTATAATGGGCTTTTATAAAATTCCTAACTGTCCTTAGCATCTCCTTTAAAAGCAGAGTCGTTTCAAGCAGATGATATGCCCTAAATCCCCTCCCCAGACCTGCAGAACGGGGATCACAGCACCCATATAGCACATAGCATAATCCTCCGCTCGGTTGCCTGCTCAGGTTCGCCCACCTTCTTGTTTTTCCATTTTACTGAAAGCTCCTAGAAACCTACCTCTTCCCTAGGTGGTAAAGTATCTTTCGATTATAGACACATTAAAATTTGGACAAAAATATACCACATTTCAGGGTATAAAGAGAGAGAAAGGATGTGAAATGAAAAATGCATTATGCTAAAGTATCATATGGCACCAGATTATGTTTCCATTATCTCCTACACTTAAAACTCTGTAGACCCCTGGTCAGGGGCCTTTATCTTAACGTTGCCACTATTTGTAAAACTCTCACACATTTCTTTGCATGATTTTCTCTCCCCAAACCAGGCCTTTATTACAATATTGAGTTACATATTCAGCTTTACACAGGATAGAGCTGGGAGAGACGCAGCAAAACGTCTGAGAGTTGGCATGTGTTTCCTACGTTCACAAATGTAATTTTTAGGTACCTGCAAATGAAATCCTCCTGTGTTTCACGTAACATCTACAGCCATATTGCCAGGGGACAGCGCGGGCCCTGTGGGCCGTGGCTGGCAGCAGCCGGGCAGGGTCTGGCAGCCTGGCCTGACCCATGCCCTGGCCAGGACCTGGGCCCGGGGGGGGGCGCTTCCGGGGCTGCCCCAGCCCCAGACACTGGGCACGGGGATGGGGACAGGGACAAGCCCAGGCCTGGCTGGGACATGAGCCCATGGGTGGGCCTGGCTAAGCAAAGGCCCATGGCCTGGCAGGGCCCCGGGGGGGGGGAGCCCCGGGGGGGCTGGAATGGGGCCCTGGGCTGTAGGCGGAGAGGTGAAGGCTCCAGGGGTTGGGCAGGGGCAGGCAGGGCCATCAGCGCCTCGTGGCCATGACACGAACGGGCAGCAACAGCATCGTTTGTAAATGACTGAAAAAGTATCTCTCCAGCTGCATGAAAATCAAACCCCACTATCTATAACTGCAGAAAAGTTGCCCTAAAAGTTGCAGTGGACAAGTACATTTTGCCAGGAAATTGTTATGGATAAATCCACCGAATCGGCTATTCTGTGGGGAAGGGCATAAACAACAACAAAGAAACAAAAATTGTGATACAGTAGAATGGAGCATGTCACAAGTCATCACCTTTACCAGTGTGATAGAGGGATCTATTTATTATAAAGTATCCTATCTTCCGTGTTTTAACATTCAGTTCAGCAGTCTATACAAAATATGTATCAACTGTTAACAGTCAAATGATACAGGTTTTATCTTACAGGTGAGGACACAGTGGGAAGGCAATTTTAGGAAGCAAAGAACCGTAACCAAATAGCAAAGAGCTTTTGCTAATACATTTTCTTTTTAGCGTGAAATTGCTTAAAACCAAGGCAGCTGATTGACTAGTGTGAATCATATGCATCTCCTAGACAGTGCGATGAATGTCATAAGTTAGCATCTAATACCTGCCTAAGGCTTATGGCTGAAAAACTATTCCTTATGCCATATGTTATGGAAATATCCTGTTGAATAGGACTTTTGGACATACTTTTAATGTGTCTTTCTCTGTTTGTTAACTATCTGTTGGATATAACACTCTCAGTATTTTTTCATGTTTTCTTACATAACATCTTTCATATAAGTTCCTTGATTCACTGTGCAAAGAATTAGCAAATTGATTATCACTGGTATCAACAAAATAGCATTGAAACTAAAACAGAGGAAGATCAGCTTGACTACTCTGAGTCCAGGCTAAGCTTTCTGCTTACTCCCAGACTTGAGGCTCAGATGGAAAGCCTTAACTTTTCAATCTGAAAATAAATTTCAATACAATTTCATGTTGTGGAAAGAAAAACAAAAAACACCGGAGGGCTTTTGTTTTCATTGCAGTGTGAAATGAAAAAAATCTGAATCCTTGAAAGCTAAACTGTCATCCTCTGGCCAGCTTTACCTTTAATGAAAGACATAGTGCAGATCATACATCCCTACAATATTAAATGACAACAGTCATAAGTACAAGGCCTCCCGTAAAACCTGATGATATTACTACTGAGTATGTTATGCCAGAATGACTTGCCAAAACCAACACCATTCTGTAATTTATTACGGATGGTGACATGTCAAGCTAGACTGGACCATGAGCTTAGACCCTTAATGATTATCCAGGTAAGCCTCCTTAAAGATGTATTCCTGACTTGTTTCCATTCATCAACATTGCATTTGCGCTAAGACCATCTTACACTTAATTCACCTCTTTACTTGTAAACTGATCACACACTAGAAATTATTAAGAGAAATGATAAGCTGACAATGTCATATTTCGGTCAATGTTCAAAGTAAAACCATGGTTTCACTTACTGCTCTATGCTGTAGGAATATAAGACAGACTGTATTTCTTCAGTAATGTATGGTGCATGTTACCTTAGGAGCTAAGTAAGGGAACTGGAAAGGATTTACTGATATTTATTTATTTACTAATACAAAATTTTCAGATGGGTTCATGTTACAGTCTTCGTGTGTGTTGTGGTTGTCTGCCATATATAAATATGCAACCATCAACCATTCTACATTTAAATACTCCTCAACACCATGCCTTTTCTCTCTTTGAAAACAGAGGGCATTTAGATTGCATAATCTGCAGGGCATTCAGACTTCAGTAATGACAATACCAGTGGGGACTAAAACATGACATATTACTTGCTACTGTGTTGTGGACTATCAAGGCAGATGCATCATCTGTTAACTGGGCATGTCACCCATTGCAGCAAGTGCAGCACATCTTGAACAACTGTAAGCCAGCACAGTTGTGCCCGTAGATGAACTTGCTGATCCCATGGTCAGGCTATTGTTATTATCCTGATACTTTGTTCACAAGTCCCTAGACTATGTGCTCTCACCGAAAATATGTCCTCACAACATGCTTGTGCTTCAAGGAACATCACTTGCTGGCATTTGGACAGTAGTCACCGTCTGTTGATATTTTGGTTCACTACTGGCACAGACACAGGTAAGATGTTCTCTTCTATCTGCCATTACTAGAATTGTTTTTGAATCTGTCTAAAAGTATCAGCTGACATCTGTACCTAATTTTTACTCAAGCACCTCTCCCCTTCCCTAGCAGCAGGAAAGGAGCTTAAAATGACCGTCAGCATAAAGACAAGGTTCCTTACCAGAAAGGAAGCCATATTGCAGATGGGAGGAACCAGGAATAACTATTCTAGTGAAAATCTTTGTTAAGTATCATTTTCCCAAGTCTTTTCTGTACATGTAACACACTGAAACTTCAGTAAAAGGAAACTCTTATGGTCTGGTCTAGTAATCAAAGTTTTCTCTACTTCCACAGCCAACTGTTACAGCTGTTGTCAGCTGTGCTGACAATGAAGTATCTCCCTCTAACTTTTGGGAATTATTCTGTATCTTGCAATAACCAGTAGTTATGATTAACATATTATTCTTATTAACCAGCCTTCTAGGAAAGGACATTGACAGTTGAAGATGGGATACAGCCATTGATAAGCATGCAGCCTTTTTTATTTTCAAATGTTTCCTGAATTCTGCAATTTTTCTCTGATGCTCAGTGGTTACGCATTCAGTGAATATTTCCTGCCTTTTCCGTTCCTCCAAGTAAATCACATAATGTAAGCACATCAAAGCTGTTGGCTATAAGGAATTAGCAAGTGATCACCATGTGGAGGGTCTCTCAGTCTATGAATACTACTAATAAGGCAGTAAGTATGAGAGTTTCCTCAATGTGTAATTGCTTACTCTTCATCTCAGCAGGTTTTTCTTTACTTAATCATCAGCAAAATAACCCATGTAAATCACAAAATAGTCTAGTTGTTTGATCATTCCGTTTCTTTGTGTTGGCCCTTTGATATTTAACCTCCCATTTCACTCAGCTTTACAAGGATGTTTTCCAGAGAAACAGTATGTCTCATTTGATGCTATATTAATCATTTGAAGAGAACATGTATGTTGCTAGGTTGGCAGTAAGTGTATGCATATGAAAGCAGGCCCAGTCATGGGCCACAATGAGTTCCTTCTGCAACAGACCAAGAGCCCTTCATCTTTATCGACCTAAGGAGCAGGTCAGATATGATGGCTGCTATAACAAAGACATTTCTTGAATACAAAAATGCCTTTGCAGTAACACCAGCTAATCAGTCTGAAAATCTCAATTTTATTTGGCCTTAAAATACTTCAAGATAACAGCACAATACGGCTGACATGCAAAAAGAAAGGCTAATACTTAATCTTTTCCAAGCCACGACAGACATGCAAATTAACATCTGACTGGAGATGGTAAGCCTTTTGGCAAATCTAAGTATCTTTTCACCTACTAAGAACTAACTCCAGAAGATGGTAAGCCTTTTGGCAAATCTAAGTATCTTTTCACCTACTAAGAACTAACTCCAGAAGAAAGTAACTTCACCAGGTAAATAAAACACTTGCGTCTCTACTACAAAAAAAAAAAAAAAAAAAAAAGTCTTTGCAGTAAGCAATGGGCTATGTTGTCCCTGTTTTGCTCTGCAAACATTTTTCTTTACACCCAGCTTGTGAGAGACAAAGCAAACTGCATGCTGACTATAGCACATTTACCTGTTATTGTCTATGATCAAGCAGATGGTGCTGAACTGTGTGCAAGAGGATGCTGAAGAGTAGCAACCTAGGATCCACCTGGATTCAGATAAAGGGTAGAAACTTTCACGTAGATCACAACAAAAGAAGGATAATACTTTCACCTTTTTCCTGTCCTATCGCACCTTACCCTGCCTGACCCAAAGAATAAAACTTCTAAGACCACCATAATGGAAAATTAATACCCTTACACGTATGTATGTGTTACATTGGAGGTAAAAACAGTACTTAAAATAACATTTAAAACTAAATTTTATATGACAATTTCACAAGAAGGAAAACCTAACAGAATTAATACTTTTCTCAAGAACAGAATAAGCTCTTACCCATGGAGGTACACAACACTCTGTAAAACTGCTCAGAGATTAAGTTATGTGGCAAATATTACCGGGATCTTAGTTTCTATCCTGCTTCATGGGATGAAAAGGAGCGTTTAACTGCTTGGCTCCTGCTGGTTTTGAATGAAAAACCAATGCTTCATTAATATTTATCCCTTTTTCTTCTAACCCTACTATACATGCTCTCTTTTGGTGTTTCAGGAAAACCAGCAATTATCACATCAAAGGTCATCAGTCCACCAGGGAAACTTCAGTCCTTAACTGGTGGAGAATTGCTGCAGCTTTTGCAAACATTTCAGATCAGGCAAGCAAGTGTTTTCCCTCCTCCCCTCCCTCCTGTGACTCTTGTTGGTTTTATTTAATCAGCTTAGAAGACCTCCTTAGTTTTCCTGTGATGCCATACACTATCCTAGACATCAAAAAGATTTTTATACTGCTGTTATATTTATACAGAGGGAATAAAAGAATAACAGTGATTTAACCATGCTGCACAAAAGGTCTAGTCTGAAACAGTCTGAAGGACTCTGCTTAAATTTCCCAAAAGATATTTTTGTTAAGCTCCATTCTGAACTTACTGGCAACACTCTCACTTATTTCAATAGTAGCAGTAGCATTAAAGAAAGAAGGTGGAGATGAAAATGACAGAGATGTTCAAGTTACTGAACAGCAGAAATCAGGAAACCCACTGAAAAATGAAGAGACTCTACTCCTGTCAACAGCAAGCATTAAATAAAAAAGGTATGACTCAAACCCCCAAGATAAATCAAGAAACTGTTTTCAAAATAATGATATTTTTAAAAATAATAAATGCCATGTTGGTGTTACTTATCTTTTGGCTTCATAGCCTCTATGGTTGTGCATTTTGAAAGTTTTTTTGGCAATCCTAAGTCCTTAAGAACATTTATATTTCTTCCAAATAAGAGATAAGTTTTTCTAGAATCATATGATGCCAAAAATGAGATGTCTGACAAAGCAGAGAGAGTTGGCAATGTTAAAAATGTGTTTTCTTCAGGGCTGAGGAAGACAGAGTTGTGATGACACGCAATGGGAAGGGCGCTACACTCATCTGTGTTTCCAGCCTCACTGGAGAATAGATGACCAAACATCATTAATTGTGAGTATTACTTTTTTTGGCTCTTGTACCTTTGCACAATGAATTGATTTAGGCAGGTAGGAATCTTGATGCTATTCAAAACATGACTTCAGTGTCATGTAGCCTGCTAGCTTGGGCAGGTTACCGCCACTAAAACAAAGTATCATTCAGTGCTCAAAAAAAATCATTAAAGTAAATCAACACATTTGGCAGAACTGTCAGGGAATACTGCTCCACTTTGTCTGAAGTATCATTTCTTTCTGACTGCTATTTCTGGATCTGATCCTTTGCACAACTCCTGTGGCCAAGTCCCACTAAATAAGAGTCTTTCCTACTTTATGTGTGAAGCTGTGCAGGGAATTTGCCTTCATAATATTGTAAAGCAAAAGCAAATATTTTTATCCAACTTACTGCTTTAATGTAATTGGTTAATTGATTGGATTTAATAATTTAATCCATGCTCCCCAGTGCCTCTTTTAAAGATAGGGAGTTGGAGGGAACACTCCTATGTACTGAGCCAAGCCAGCTATTGTTTCTGAAGCATGGTTTTCATTTGATAGAGTTAAAAGTTTGTAATTCTATGTTTCTCTTCTTTACAATAAACTAATCTCACATCTGTAAGGGTGAGGACCCACCTAAGAAGCCACAGAACCATACAAAGCTGAAATTTCAGCCCTCCCCAGCTCTGCAGCCTTCCTTACCAGGACAAAAGCTGGTATGTCCCTCCTGTGTGAGAGACATCCCCCATCATGCACTACATTATGTAATGGTTTTGGTGATGATCTGGTTCTTGCACTCATTTTGACAGGGCAGAAGGGGAGAAGAGGGAGACAGGCAGAAGAGTTGGTTCTTCTCCCACTTGACGGAAACACCTGCTGGCTTCTTACTGTGTGCTGGCAAGGTTGGAAACATTGCTGCTACAGCTTTGCATCACATAATTGCCTTAAGTTCCTCGGACACCCTGCTAATGCAGGGCCTCCTATACAGTTAATTTGCTTAAGGTAAATATAGTAATGTACTTTTACTGTCTTTTCATATTACTGCACCTACTCCTTGGGTGTTCAAGAGTTCAGTGTGGTTGGCCTAGCAAAGTAAACTCAAGAATTAACTAGGAGCATTTTTGTATAGAAATGGACTTTGTTAAATAGTGACTTGAAATGTTAAGCAATTGGTTTGTTCAAATAGTTAAAATGACTGAACATTTTAGCTTGACTTCAGAACACGAATATTCTCACAGTAAAATACAGCATGCTGAGGAATTTTGCCTACGGCTATGGTATGAATGAACTGAATCATCCCCTGAAAAAGAGACGTTTATTCGGTCTTCAACTGAGCATGTAAAATACAGGAACTGGTATGGTATAGCAAACAAGCTGCCATTCCAGCAGTGAAATTTCACTGTTTTGTTTTATGATTAGTACATTTGGCCACATTGATATTATCACCTTCTTAATTCCTAGTTACTGCTCTGGTTTTAGCCCTGTTAACTTCGGTACAATTCAGATTGATTTGACAAGCACAGTAGAAAGCAGCCACAGAAGCAGCTGAAAGAGTCTCACTCAGGTGCACTGAAAGTTCACTCACAAGAGCTGAAAGGAGCTCCCCAGGCAGGGAAGATGGGCGGCAGACAAGGGACATGTAACAGGTCTGCCATGTGAAAGCTAAGTATGCCAAACTGCCCTTAAGTTAGATACTTAAAGGGGAAAAGCAGAGACCACCAAGGCTTTTTTAAAGCTTTCTGTTATAAAAACAGTGACACTACTCCTCTTGGACAAAACCCCACTATCAATATCAAAACCTTTGTCCCATCAACACTCAGCTACAGCACTACATCATGTGTGACTATGAGCTGTTCGAAACACACTAAGGCTCTGAAGCTGCTGCAGAACATTCAACTCCAGGAGAGTTACAAGACAGAAATGATGCACTAACAAAAGCTGCTCTGGTTAGCTGTTTCTGGATGGTGTGATAAGCACTGGTTTTCATCTACAGAGAAATGGTTCTGAGCATAGTACCCAACAGATCACCTCTTTTCCTGAAATACAGTTCTGCAATGGAGACACCTTGAAGATAGATTAGTTTACCTGCTGGATACACTTAAAGTTTCTGAAGCTTTAGAGAAAGATACAAGCCTGCTTGTGGCACAGGGGCTTCTATAGTCAGCGCTTTCTTTTTCCAACAGGCTGAGGAAATTCAGTTGAATACAGTGTCTGGATTATACCACTAGAAGGGCAGAGATTGCACAAAATACATTGTGTTTTCCATTTCAATGAATTTATAGTATGTCTATAGACTAGCACAGTGAGATAAAAAAGAAATGCCCCCAAAGCTTCATGTGAGATAGAGTATTCTTACTTACTGCCCCCAGGCACTGCATATTGCAAGACTGCTGCTTGTCTAGATACAAGGCTGTGACTAACTGATGATTAATTAGCTTAACTTATACTCTCATCAAATTCATTACTTTTATAAGTAATTTCTTAAATGACTTAACTCATGTAGACAAACTCGGGCAACTATTGACGTAGTTCAAATAATTCAACTTCTAGCAGAAAGGCTCAAAGAAGTACAAGCACACTGAAGTCTTACCAAATGTCCTTAATGAAGTTTTTTCTGGGGCCACAGGCAATGGATTTTTTTGGCTCCACAGAGCTTTCAGAATCTGTTCCACATGGCATGCCTTTGGTTCTTGTTTTGATAAGAAAAGATTAAGGGGCTTGCCCAGGCAAATACCAAGACATGATTAGAACTACCTGTATTTATGGGAGTTCCCAATGCATTTAACAGACAATACTGACACTAGTGTCTTTCTCAGTTTACACAGTGTCTTAATTTTGCCACTGTTTACATTAAATGTCTAGGAAGTTTTGGTCAGAATCTTGTCTACCATTACAATCTAGAAATACTTGCTGTACGTGATTGTTACCATCTGGGTCAACAGGGGTATATGCTGCCAAACATCAGCTACAAATAGATCAGACTGTATCCTAAGGATAAACAGAACCATCCCAATATAACACTTATTTACCTTGCAAATTGTGAGGCTTAATTAATTAATATTTTTTAGAAAGTTCTTGATGATAAGTTGCTATAGCAATTAAAAATGTTTGCAGTACATAGAAACCTTTGCTTCAGCACAATTAAGATGATTTTCTTGTTACATTTTCTCTAATTATGTTTCAGTCTTGTCCATGGATCTTAGTTTTCCATTGTCTAACAGCATATTTGAAGTTTCTGGATTTCATTTATACACAAGCTAACATTATAGTTTCAGAAACTCCACTACTTGAAATAGGACTTTTGAAAAGTAAAAATAAAGAAATGAATATATGATCATAAAGAAACTGGGGGAATATCCCAGAAGTTTATTGTCCAGAATTCCCTGCTTTTGGCAAGGCAAAATCAAGGGCAGCTAAGAACAACTTATTTTGGAAGTGCCTCCATCAGGTATGGAAACAGCATGTTTCAACTGCACCAACTTTCACAGCCATCACAAACCACTAAGATTTTAATAAATCTGGGGCTAGGCTTTTAAGATTACTGTAGAATATATGTGTCTCACTGTAATATGAAGAAAGTACCTGTGTATGAACGTTAAAAGTTTGGAGAAACTGAAAGAATCAGTGCTGGAGCACTATGTCATGCCACAGGCTTTCAAGAGCTGCCCAGATCATAGTGCCAGTGTCAGACTAGGATTGATGCATTAGAGTCTCCTGATGTGAAGTACAGTTTAGAGATGAATACACACCCTTACAATCAATCTCTTATTGACAACTTAAAAACTTCTACCCTACTAAGCCTAAGCACTAAAACCCCCTCAATCTATAGATATCCAGAGTGGGTTTTGGAACACATGGACCCCTCTGACTGAACACAGGCCTGTGCAAACTCCTCCTGGCACTTCAGAAAGACACATTAGTTAAAATAAAAAAACCTGAACAAACTGTCTGAAATCTTGTGGCACTGTGCCTCCACTAATAAACCGCAAACTCCTTTTCTGGGAAAATGGACCATGGTGCAGAAGCAACCACTTCACTCCCCCCACCCTTTGTCACCTGCCAGCCTCAGGGTTGCCATCAATGCCAGCTCCACTATGGGCTTGGCAGAGCAGCCTTGAGCCCAGATTAATGAAGCCCAGCTGGATACAGGTTGACACCATCAAGAGCCTCTGTGTTTCCCAGGGAACTGGCTTACCATGGAGCCAGATAAGATTCATATGGGCTTATTAACTCCAGCTCTGTGTAATGCAAAAGCAGTTGTACTGATTATGGAGTTGAGATGCTCCTGGAAGCAGTGTAGCCACATTCATGTGGGTCTGAGCTTCAGCTAATATCTGTGGCATGAATAATCTGCAACACATGGATAATCGAGTACTGATTGTATCCTGCTTCTGAATGGGTGCACAACCAACATACCTAGCGAGACAGTGCTGAGACAGAGTAATTTAAGAGCTCTGAGTCTAAAAGAAATTCAAACCCTTCCTTATTTCTAGGCTGTCAGTAACTGTTTTGCACAGAATAACAAAACTGAATCTTACTATTTAAAGGAATGAATTTTATTACTTATAGTCAGATTCACCTTCATGCACAGGATCAAGCACAAAAATCTATGAATCACTTCAGGTCTGTTTTGATGACTTGTCAGTGTTTCTTAGGTCTTAGGCTGACCCTCTCTCGAGGTATGAACATGTCCCTGAGGATTCCACCCTGCTTAGTACTAAACAACTTCTGAAGGTGATGAGTGCTCTTACTTTATGGTACTAATCATTATCTGGAATTGTTTGGACTCTACAGGACTAGCTCTCTAACTTCTGGTTTTAATATTTTCATTGGAAATGAATAAGTGTAATTGACTTATGCAATGCTTAATGGGAGTTAGCATTACTAAATGCTTACGGAGCACCCTGAATATCTTAACTATGAGAAAGATACTCTAGAGTTACTTGCCTCATTAATACAGGCATATATATACCTTTTGTGATAAGTAAATGCACATAAAATAAGTTAGCCATACACTGAATTTTAATTACTCCTGAGGGCCACATAACAGAATAGGTTGGAATTTATTCATATTAATATCACAGCAGTTTTAATCCAATCACCATCTGTACTTCACACATACATCTGCATCTACTTAAATAATTACAGTGGGTGGAATTCACCCCCACATTTTAGACACCTAGATTTAATTCTCAAAATGTTGGTGTCACTACAGGAAGTAAGTGTCTAAGCTCCCAGGACAGTCAGAGGGGAATCTAGTCTGTACAGTAGGGGAACCTGGAAACTATTTAGCTTGTCCAGATGCAGCTCTCCAAGCTGCACTGGTTGTATCACTTAAAATGCTATTGCCTATAATGGGAGACCAGATATTCACACACTAACAAACACCTACATCTAGGTTTCTGAATCCCACCCAGTAGATCAGCTAATTGGTGTCATTTTTGAGCTATTGCCTAACCCCTTTTACTGAAAATATACTGAAAAGCACAAATTTGAAAGAATTTTAGGATATAATCAACCTACTGTACATATATGGACTAAAATCTCCCTGGAGATGGTCCTTTGAGTTGTACTTAAAGATACAACTATTGTACAACTACAAAAGATACAGAGAAAGAGGAAGAGAATGAAAGAGTCACACTGGGGAGGGTTTCGTAAATTTTCATGATTTTCCAGCTTATGTCTGGGGAGTCAACGATCACCACAACAAAACAAAGCTAGAGATTATATCTATGTCTTTCTCTATATCTACCTACAGGCGCGTGCACACACACACACACACATGCATTATTCTCCTTTCTTATACATGCATTTAGAACTCAGCACACTTATTTCCTCATAAGGGTACAGAAAGGATATTAGTGTCCTATAATCTGCAGCTGGGAGGACAAATACAGGCTTGTGTTCAGAAGCATCAATTGTAATCCTGAATTTGAACAATATAAGCCAATATAATACTGTTGCCTTTGGAAGAGTGACACTGACATAAGACTTCACTTGCAACACTAAAAAAACTTGCTTACTGCTTTTTCTTATGCTTTAGGGAAGCTGTGCCTGAGTACCCAGTGCTACTGTGAGAGAAAGCCTGGCAAAATTTTGCCTTCTAATGCTTTTTTATTTTCTCCAGAAACCTAATGTACCATCATACTTGACAGTGCCCTGTTCCCCTTCCTCTGTTCAGTTGTGGTAAGCAAGTTAAGGAAGTTGTCCAGTTCCCAAATTTTGCTGTGAAGAGCTCGGGGGCAAACTATATTGCATTTTCAGATCATATTTAGTCTCTTCTCCCATTTGCCATTTTTACATCCTCCACAGCTTTCTACAAAGATAAAAAGGCAACTGGGAAGAGAATAAAAAGGAAATGATTCAGGGAAGTGTTTAAAGTTAGGGAAACTTTGATAAGGAAAAATGTGATGAGAGGAAAGTGAGAAGGGAAACAGTGAAACAAATGGCACAGATGTGAGAAAGGCATGTCCATACACAAGTCTGTGCTGATTAAGCTAATCAGGTTCAGTTAAAACCTTGCATGGACACTTCTGGGAACTGTGACACATATGTGAACAAATGAACCATCTCTAACAGTACTTGGGTCACTATAGCATGGACCAATGTGCTTTTCAGCAAGCATGCAACAAATCACATCAGTGCCCTTTCGGAGAAACTTAGGAGCTTAACTTCAGAAGAGCAATTAAAATAATCCATACCTATCGTGCTGCACAGCTTAAGATACCTAAAGTTCCTTGGAGACCTAATGCTAGGCTTCTGGGTCTGCTCAGTTGTCACCCTGTCTTTGTTGCACTAATTGCCTAAGATCCTGCCTTTTAGCTAAAGCTGTTTGGGAGATGCAAAACAGGCATAAGTCGCCAAAGGAGCCCGATTTGTGAGGCACATATTGGCCATGGAAAATTCATGGGATGTTGGGGATCTGCCAGAAAACTGGAAGTCTGATCTTTGAGTCCTCCTCCTCATGATGACGTCTGGAGCTCCAGCTCCAGTCCCAGGAGAGTTCCTCAGTTACCAGGCAATGGTGACAAAAAGTTCAGTCTACCTCTCCTGGGAAAGCTGCTCCAGGCAAGATCCATATGCTAGGGAGGAGGAGGAGGGGACTTGGTTCTGCACATTAGATCACTTGATGTGGGGACTGAGTGCTGGCATTCTTGAGACCTTTCTGCTCTTTATCAAGTGGCAATTTTGGGATAATGTATAAACAGTCAAGGAGCAAGCACTGAGACCAAGGACATGACTTCAGGCTCCAAGTATCTGCTTTCCAGAGAAGCCTGACTGTAGCCCTGACCTAAGTGTCTGCATTTGTGCAAGAGACATTTAGCATATCCATCGCTTTGGCATCCCCTATAAGCTGTTTCCATCCCCTTGCTCAGATCCCAGTCTGGGATAAAAAAAATCTACCACACAGATTGCAGGTGTCTGATAATACTTAGTAAATTCTATTCCCAGAGCATCATAACCTTAACTCCCTTTGTTGCTTTTTGCCTTAGAGAACAAAACTTTTCTCCGAGCATTCTTCACCACTAAAATGTACGGGAGAAACCATGTATAGTCTGTGAGTCTTTGGGAAATGTCAGGCTCCCATCTGAGCAGCTTAATGCATTTTCTGATTCCCTATTAAAGATGACTCACAACATTGTGTAAATCTTGGTATTACATGACTTGCTTCATCACTCAATAACCCGGGAAGGAGCCAAGAAAGCAACTCTGCTCCTGAGTTTCAGCTATCTGATCAGGCTTCTATGCTTAGGACTGATGCTTGCAGAGTTTCACAGAGGCTGTTGGTTTTTATAACTGCAGTTGTAAGGCTAGTATGACCTACTGTACATAAATATATTTAAACAAAAAATGTGCTTAAAAACAATAAATATATAAATGATTCTTTCAATTGCTTTTAATGATCAAGAAGAAATTTGCTACCTAGGTAAAGTCAGCTTCAAAATTGTTTGCTATTTAGCTAAAAGCATAAAAATTCCTTCGGGAGGTCTGAACTAAATGAAGCTATAGATTTCAGAGCTGGAAGTCTAATAATTCCCTCTGCTGTATGCTCAAAGGCACAGAGGCCTCTTGGGCAGAGGCTACAGTTTGCCAAATTCATTGAATGAATACTAAAAAGACCCTGATCCACTCAAACACAGAAACAACTTGTCATTCCTTGCACTGTCAATACCTGAAAACACATGACCTTTGCTGCTGGCAAAGTAACATCTTATAGCCCAGAGGTACATTAAATGAGCTTAACATAGAATCAGTTTGACACTAACATTAATCTAGGGCATGTGGACTTAGGAGAATCACAAATCTTCTTTTATAGCTTGAAGCAGGTCAAACACCTCCCTTTATAGAAACAGCATTTGAGTTCACATAGCTAAAAAAAATGTCCATTATTTAAAATAAACTTCTCTAAGACATATACAAAATATTTAAGTAGCTGCATTCTATCCTGCTTACTTTTTCTCTGCAGTTTTAACAGCACATAACATTCTACTCCTCACTAAACTCTTGTTTAGTTCGCTAGCACCGATAAGATTCCACATCCCAGAAATGGCTGCATTTCAATGTTGGCTGAAATGATCCCTCTTATTTTCTTCACATAGTGAAGTAACAGTGTTACTTGAAAATGTATTTCTTTATTTATACTTACAGAAAAGACATAAGTCTGAAAAAAGTAAAAAAGAAAAAGTCAGTGAAACATAAGAGTCAGAAATCTCTTCTATTGTTATTTAGATAGAAGGCACACAAATTTTAAGTTTGTATTTTAAAACTCTGATCTATGGAAGTACTTTGTTGCTACTCAATGTACTGATCAAGAATGCACATAAACTGTTGTCCTGCACTGAAAATTCAGCTTGCAAAGTGACACCTTCTTATTCAGCAATATTTGCTTAGTGAATAACAAACTTCAGAACTAATCCAACAGCAAAAAAAGAAGAAAAATTTAGTCTTCCCCCCCCCCCCCCCCCCCCCGTTATCTCGTTCTGGCCAGTAACGTTAAAAAATCAAACAGGTTTTTATGTCACCTTGTGTGCTAACTCAGTAGTTAATTACATTCTTGTCAGATACAGTGGGGCAAGTCCTCCAGAGGTAAATGGCTTGCTCAGCTGTTATAATGGTGATAATCTAGTGAGTAACTCTATACAGGGCATCTAAAGTTTGTAGCCAGCAAATCTTTGCTAAAAGAATATGTCTAATGTAGCCTATATACCTTTAGTACTAGTGATTTATAAGATAGAAGCTATGTTTGTAAAATTGCTTGCTGGACAGCAGAAGCTGTATAACTTTAATACACTCACTGTAACCATCAAGAACCACAGAAGACATGGGAACCTTATGATACCGGTCTTAAGACATAGTTGCACAATAATAAAAATCACCACAAATTTTTCAGAAGTCTGAAATCCTGAATATAACAGTTCTACCTTTTAAATGTTCCTGGAATGAGACAGATCCACTCAGCTCTCTCTCATCACCTTTTTTTTACAGCAAACAATTATGGACATCCCTGTGCCATCTATTCAGGTAATATCCTTTGAGTTAATAATTAGATCTTTGCTGCAGCATCATGCTTTGCTTCTGTATCACCTCTCTTTATTTTGATCCCAGCCCATGCCATGTGTGTGATACAATATTCAGACTGGGAGAAAAGTCTCTCAGCAGAGACCCAGCAGAAAATTTTGGTGCACGTGAGAATCAGACCATGCATTCAGAAGGTGGTACAACAGCACTTGGTAGTGACTAGATGGGAAATCACAGGGAAAATATAAAAAACACCACCCCATCAAAATATTCTCAAAATACTTCTCTTCTTTCATGAGGTTAAAAATTAATCATGATGCAGTTGAGTACCTTGAGGTATAAAGGCCATCCACTATGTTTATTCCAAGCATCACAGAATATAATTCTGGAAAATTAAGTGTAACCTAAGCATGAGGCCTTGCAAACACCATTCACCACTTCCATGGCATCATGGCCACTAGTTAGGATATTTGCAAATTTATCTAAATCACAATCTGAATTCAAAGTCCAAGTTTCCATAGAAAAAATGTATTCTTTTCTTTTCTTATGGTATTCTGGATTATTTCAGTAGTTATGCATAGTTTTAAACATTCAGGAACACACAGTGTACATGATGGTTTAATTTGGTACTATTTAAACTATGAAAAGTTGTGGGGAAGGCCTCCTACCTAAAAGAAAAAGTTAATGTGTGTATAAGAATCTAAAAATGCTGGTGAGGAATGTTTTCATTTCAGTTACAATTACTGTGTCATCATATCTTTATTTGCTTTCAATTAGTTGCATGGTTGAACATCGTCACTCAGTCATGTCTCCAGCTATTTATAAATATAGAATTAATGGCTATAAAAACCTGCTTTGTTAATCAGTGGTTATATTTTATTGCCTTAGTCATCTTCATTTACATCTCACAGGATTTCAAAATCCCATAGAAGCTCTGGATCTGTTCACGGAGGGGTCTGAGAACACCTTCAGTGGGAACCCGCATGGCCTGCAGCTTCCAGCATCAGTTCCTAGAGATAGACATGCCCACTGTGCGATACACAGCTGCTGAGCCATGAAGCCTGGGATTTCTCTATGGCATTTATGAGCATCCCATTACCGCATTATCCAAGCACCCTGTAATCTTAAATGTATCTATTTCCACAGCTCTCCTGTGAGCTGGTGAAGCAATGTTTCCCCTGCGGGACTGACTATAGTGCTGTTGTACAGGAAGTCTTGACTGGAGCAAGGAGGTGAGACTAAAATCCTCTAAATACCAGGTTAATCAACTAACTAGTGCACCAGCTTTCACACTGCAGCGTAGCACCAAAGGAGCTGAGAAGGGGGTTATGACTTAGAAAACCTCTCACGTACACCTCCTCTCTCATCTGTACACACTCCTATTTATTAAGAACTGCAAAACTGGCTGGAAACCCATGCATTTTTCTTCCACATGAGGAATAAAGTGTAAAACACGGTTGAGTTCTTCCCCAGAAGTAATATCCTCACTCAACATTTCTTTAGGTGAGAGCCTGCACTTCACTAGTACATAACCTGGTTGTTTGTCAAGACCAAAACCTACCAGGCCTTCATGTGACACAGATAATAGGCCATTTTCTTTTTCTGTCTGGGAACAGATTGTGGAGGCGGTAGGGAAAATGATTATAACTTGAGGCAACAATGAGCAAAGAAGTGTTGTCTTAGATCTGTAAATCTGCAAGGCAACAACAAATGCTGGGAAGTTTTCCCATTAGTGTTTCTTGGCCCTGAGTCAGTAAGCTGCTTCATTGCTATGTCAATAGCACATACACATATATAAACACATGTCCAAGTCCTTTTCTCACTGCAAGTAGATTTAAGCAGTTGCAGATATGTCTTTTTTTTCTAGATGACCAAAAAAGTCCTCTGTGAAGAAATGTTAATCTTATCCATATACTTCACTCAAAAAGCATTTACAGTTTTAATGTTACTGTATCTCACCACCCATGTCACATTAGGCAGTTCTGTTTGTTTGCGTGGTTTTGCTTTAGCTGTTCTCTTTTGTCATTCTGGTCTTAACACATAAAGCCAGGAAAGAGTTTTCTTCTTAGTATTCTTTTTTTCCATTCCCTGACTATATCATCATTATAATCTTAATGATGCTATAGGTGTACTTCCTAATAAAGACATTTTGCATTTTTTGCAAGAAAAACAGTGAGATACTTCTGGATCAAGTTACTGGCAGTAGAAGTGTGTGGCCGAAAAAACGCTCCATTCTTCTTAAATATCCATTTGAATGGAAATATTTGGAAGGGGTAGAGGGAATAATGACACATACAATTCTTTTACAAAATCCACTTTGAAGACATTCCTTACATGAAATCTTAGAAGTATTTTTATCAGACTATGCGTGTCTTATTTTGATGCCCTTGCACAGCACCAATTCTTCATGAAGGCATGGTAATACAACTGAATACTGGATAGGAAGGAAGTGACTTGGCTCTTACAGGAAAAAAACACCACCTAAATGTGGGAAAAGGTTCATAAATACTTCCAGAGACCGGCATTTTGAAAGCTTGATCCTGAAGTCTTAAGAGTACACTTATACAAAAGTTCCTGCCTTCAGTTTGGTGCAGGCTGGGAAGGAAGTTTTTTGGATCTATTTTTCTCTTGCCTGTCTCTCTTTTCCTGAGCATACACTCAGCATACTGCCCACCAAACTGCTGACTGCCTGTTCCTCATTAGGGCATGCAGTGCAGAGAAACATGCCGGTAAGAAAACCAAGGAAGCAACCCAACCAGCAGCTGAGAACCCCTTCTACCAAGTAGCAGGAGGAAACAAAGGAGAAAAACCTCGTACTTCCTCTTTGGAGCTCTGCTGGTGTGAACTAATTTAATAGGGATGAGCAGCCACAAAGGCAAACAACTGCCTGTTGCTTCGTATAAGTGACATGTGGTAGGTTATAAATATACTAAAAGTGAATCCCAGAACCTTCACAGCTTCTAAAGGGAAAACTCCATGATCACAGCCTTTCTACTGTATTGGTAGGCTGTAAAAAACTCCCTCTGGATCTTAATCAATGGAGCATATAGAAAAACATAGAAAAAGTTTATGTGTAAGAGGGTGATGGAAAAGAAAACCAAATGAAAAGGGCACTCATTTACCAGGTCAGATTAGTAATGTACTGTGGGCAAGAAAGTCACAAAACAGAGAGGAAATGAAGGGGCAAAGTTGTGTCTCCTCGAATATCTCATTTTATCAGCTATATCTATTGTAGTTAAATGCCATTACCTAAAAAGCATTTAGGGGGGCACCCCCTTATCTTTCAGCTAATAATCCCCTTCTATGTAATCCTCTTTTCCAAACCAAGAAGCTTGACAGCATGAGAGGAAAAAAGAGTAGAGAATGAATCAGTTTTGTTTCCAGAAGTGGAATATACTAATAAAATAGAGCTAAAGTCACTGATGGCAGAGATCACTTGGGAGGGATGCAGAAGCAAATGGCTTAGCACATGATCCTTAGAAGGTAATCATTGTGTGGGCGCATGTCAGAACATGAATGTGTATGCAACACAGAGATGTACCTCTGTGTCAGAGGATTTTTCCCATGGGACTTCCCTACTTCTGGTAGGTATTTCCTTGTGACCTTTTAGCAGGAGAGAAAGAAAAAGCTTCTAGACAAGGAGATCAAAATGCTTGACAAGATCCTGGCTAGAGAAAGGCTGCCTGATTACAGATTCAGCATGACTTGTCTGCATCCTGTGTAGACAACTAATAACAATGAAATACCACAGCAGAGAAAGAGGAACCCTACAAAAAGATCACGGTTCTGCTGTACGCCTTCTAGCAGGACACTCAGCAATACCTTCTGCTGATAGACCAGTGACTGTGCCCTCATTGTGCATACAGTAAAATGAAGGGTGATGTAGTGAACTGTAAAAAAATGCTACTTGCACTTGCTCTATGTCTCTGTTCCCCAGCTTCCCAGCCTCTCCTAACAATCTACTGCCTGTGGGGAATTTCCAAGTTATCCTGTGAGACCCATCTGACCATCTACTCAGGTTCCTTGCTTGGAGACACCACTGGTCAGCCCAGTACTCTTGACCTATCAATCCCTCATGCAGATTCACTTTCCTAAGCCCTGTAACCTGGAGTGAAATGCTGTAATGCAAGCCTCTCCAGTTCTTGTTTCAAGATCATGCTCAATTCAGATGAAGTGAAATGGGTTTTTCAAGCTCTTACACTCCCCAAAAATAAGCTGGGATCCAAAAGCCTGTTTAGGACTGGGACTGGGATATGCATGTGTGCAATAATGAAACTACATTTCTAAAAAACCTGACCCCAAGGGTTAAGTTGTATTCGACTTAATTAACTGAAGTTGGCTTTTGGAATGTCAGCGGATAATATGCCAGGAAAGTCTTTGCACTGAGAGTGTCATTAATAGATTATATACATAAGAGACATGATTTTTAAGCTTCAGGTCAAAAAGCCACCTTTTCATTTTTCTTGGAACTCTCCAAGTATGTTATCCATGCTGCAAGTGATAACACTTTATTTCATAATAAATATTCTGAAGGCATTCCTAATACTGACAAATATGAATTACATTTATGCATACACTTCACAGTTATAGTTTCATTGTATGAGATACCATGACCCTAAATCTACAGAGAAAAAGTATGTTTATAAATTTTTCTTGCGAAATGTCTCTACAACAGCAGATGATGTCAATGAAGAGTGAACCTCTAAAGTTTCAGGTTAGATAAACAATGTCCAACCTTTTTTTTAAAAAATATTAACCTTTGGATCTGCAAAAATTTGCTTGGAAATCTTCCAATGTAAAGTCCTTCATAAGATTATTTGTGCTTCCTGCCTTTAGTAGACCGGGAACATCACCAAAATGATCACTCTAGTTAACTGCTTTAAGAGCAACCTAGGAAAAATATAGATAAAGCTATAGATAAACCTAGTAAAAATTTAGATGAAGTTTGGAGACAACGTAAGGATGGAACTGGAGATAATGACTAGATCAATGGTACAGGACAGCCTGCATATCCATATGTTGTATGCAAGCAAACAATACGTGCTTTATATGGGACCAATATACAGACACATATCTGGAGGGAAAATAAAGCAGATTGAATAGTCTTATATTAATTCTAATTGTTATGAAACATTATCTGAAGATCTGAAGATCTGGTAATTCAAAAATTCTGTAATTAAAATAAACTATGAGCTAACATGTCAAATAGTAACTGGTTCCAAACAAAATTCTATACAGACTCACATGTGAAATAAACTTGATGTATACCAGCTGTCTTTCATTGCTAATAATGTCTTAATTTTAAATCCAAATTTACTTCTACCACACATATACCTGCTATTAAATCACATGCATTTGCAAATTGTTTAACCAGAAATATTTTATGTAAATGAGGTGACAGAAAATAATACAGATGAGGGAAAAAATGAATCTCAGTGCATTTCAAGCTTCCTTCTCTGTGCTCTATCATGTGGCTTTATATTTTTATTTGTTAAGTTGAGATGTATGATTTGATACTCAGCCTAGTGCCGTAATTCCCACATCACAAGGTCACCACACAACTTGCTGTGACCTCCTAACTCCACCTAAAAGTCAGCCAGGCCTTGAAAGCACATTACTAGTGCAGATCTTTTGGAATTGCTTTGGCAGTCGCATAAGACAGCTTGCGTAGTGTTTTTCTTTACCATGACCAGCTGCATAGAGTGAGATTAGCTTCAAGTTTTCATAATCGTCATGTTCACATAAACAATGGAAAATTCCAAACCATTACTTTTTGCTTAATGTATATCTGTCTCTGCAGGAAAAGTGCACTTTAATCTTGGCATAACTCAAGCCTATAAAATATTCCTTTTCATAGGCTCAAGAAAGGCATACATTTTGTTCACAGGATGTTATTCAACAACCACAAAACATACAATTTCTGGATGTCTTAAAAAATAGAAAGTTAATAGTAGCAAACGCTGGATTGAGACGCTATCTGTGTAATCATTTACTGGCTCACTAAAATGTTAAGGGTCCTCGGGTTAGGCTTGAGCCTTTAAAGTTTGGCAGAATAGATCCTCCAGAAGATTTACTACAGCTTAATTATTGACCTGACATAATACTTAGGCTATGTAGCACATGCTGAAGGCTTGTTTGGTTTAATTAATTACTGAATAAGCATTTTATTTTTGTACCTTTGAAGATTTCCTGCAGTTAATGTGCCTTGGTTAATTTTCATAGCATTGGACAGAAGTCTGTATGTCTTGCTCGGTGAATTTATTATAGGCAAAACCTGCAAAAAGGGGAAAACACATTAATACTTAGAGCTGCTAGGAATCACACATTTAAGTTGTAACACAAGCTCTGTTCATGCTGGATTTAGAATTTGTTTGCAAAACTAAACTTATTCATTCCTATTTACTTTGCTGAATCACTCTGAAGAACCAAGTTTATCCATGTCTAATTACCTTGCTTACAAGTCAGCAAGCTGCCATCGTTAAAATAATTGAAACATTAGAGAGCACACATTAATTTTAAAGATCCTGACTTCCTTGTGTTTTGTTCATTATTAAAGTACCTATCAACGTGTACCTGCTTTTTCAGTGCATTAATACAGCCGAGAAAACTTAGAGCAGATGTTCTTCTACATGAGAAAAAAAAAAAAAAAAAAAAAAGAATAGTTTCTACTATTGTAAAATAACCATGCAGAAATTATAAGCTATATTTTATTTAGCTGTCAAAATCAAATGAAAGTGCTTTCCTTTTGTATTCCTTGTGGGCAAGCTCTATCAAGTTTACCTTCAAGTTAAGTGTAGTCTTACTGTTTGGCTAACAAAGTTTTTACATCTCCAGCCTCAGATTCCAATGGATGGTTCAAATAGCTAGATGCCCATCACTAAGTTCTGTAACTTGTCAGGATATTTTCTGAGAATATTTGTAATATTTTAATAAAATTTTCAGTTTTAGAGATACTTATCTCAGCTTTCATAATTGTTCATTCACTTATTTGTTCTTTTCTAAAATGAGGTAATAATGAAATCATGTATAAATCAGCACACAGAAGTCCATTTTGTCTTTAGGCAACTAAAATGTAACTACCAGTATCTGCTATATTACATCATCTTCTTCCTTTGACAAAAAACAATTGGTCCATATCTACTTTCTCTTCTTCTGACCTGAGCTACTATTAAGATGCAAGATCTCATAGGTGACTCCAGTCAGGAGAAAGTTTCAATGACAGAAAAAGAGCTCTGTTTCATTTATTTTCATGAAGACAGGAAATATTTTGTTGACATGAGCTGTAGTTTCACATTCCCTTAGCCTCGTCTAGTCACGGGCTTCAGACAGAAGAGACGTCACCTTCCCCTCCCATCCTGGCGGCGTGTGTCTCCAGAGTGCGCCAGCACACACACTCCTGGGGTTGAGGGGAGCCAGGTGAAAGAACCAATCTGACCAAGTATTAATACTGCCAACCAAAAACATACCAGCAAACCAGCAAGTGGGTTAGTTTTCAGATGGGTCGGCTCTGCCATCTATCTCCCTGTGTTGTCACGCTGCTGCCAGCGCTGTCCCAAGGAAGGAGCAGAACTGGGGGCCACCACCCCAGCAGTCAGCACATGCATCATGTAACCCTCGCCTTGGACACGGGCGCACTAAAGCCACCGGACAGGGTTTTCCTGCCTAAGCCAGCCTGTCCGTCAACAGGGCCTCTCTCTAGGCTTTAGTTTCCTCTGTTATGAAGTCTCTTCCTCTGTCAGTCTGTCTGCTCCTCTTCGGGACCTCTCTGCATCTGGCGCACCACCCTTCTGGGAAGGGCCAGCCAAAGCCTGACTGCCTAATGCTTACGCACTCTTGAACAGCTCTGGGGCTTGACTTTGGTTTTGGAACGAGCATGCTTTACTGTTTCTTACAGCTGTTTTATAAGGGCAGTGGCAAGGAAGTCTATCTGTTTTGAGGATAATGAACGCAGTTAGATTCATCATTTGAGAACTTCTGAAGGTCAAACACAACCTTATTAGGAAAACTCTGGTGACTTGCACAGACACCAGCAACGGGAACAATGAACACATATGGGGAGCATTATTTCATGCACAGCTGGGTACCTGCGACCAAAAAAAAAAGAAATCTAAGGAAAAATTGGGGCATTTATAGCTTCCAGAGAACGGAGGGAGAGGAAAAAGGAAAAGAATGAACCCTCCCTCAACAAACCCAAAAGGGAGATAGTGTAAATAGAGGAACCTGAAATACATACACCCCTAATATGCTGCTGCAAAATGAAATGTAACCTTTGCTTCTCTAATGCAGAACAGGTCAAATCAGTGGTCTATACAGTGCCTGGCAGTGGACTCATTGTTTCAGTTAATCAGAAAGGATTGTGAATTTTAAATCACTGGCCAGAACTGTGAAGGTCTGAGTAAGTTTAAATAAAAAGCTGCCAGTATTTGGGAATTTAACAAATTACCTCATAGTTATTATTATGCTATAAATATGCACTTGCAATATGACGGTCCTCTAAACCTTACCTTTTTCTTACGCAAGAAAGAAATATTGTCATTATTTTTCCACTCTTCCTCAGTTCAGGGTTTTTTTCTTGCTGTAATAAATAAACCAATAGAAAGTTACAACAATTTCTAAGCAATAAATTTAATAATATTTTTAATGAAAAAACCCAAACAAATCACTTGCATTTACCTATACATTATTTCTACGAATATATCCCAGCACAATAAGAAAGACATTGCACAGCGTAATGGTTTTTTGAGCTGTCCCATCAGCCTCACTGGGATTATTGCCTCTAATTTCAGCAGGGAAGGGTTACAGCAAAGTACATTGCTACTGCAATTTTCTTAATTTGTCAACAATTCTCTTTCTTCTTTAATTCTTTTCTTGAAAAGGTTATACTGATAGTGTACAGCATCTACAGAGGGCAGTAGCTCTCTAAAGCTGATTCCACAGGTGCAAAGCAGAAATCCAGCAAGACTTATTTAGATTCCAGCCAGTAAGTTCAGTTAAGCCTGCTTCCTAATAAATCAAAAAACAAACCAATGTGCTGTTAGGTTTTCAAGTTGGTAGTGGCTGTGAAAACCAAGAGGTCTTCTGGTATTTCACGTTGAAAATTTAAGCCCAGAATCTAGATTGAACACTCCTAATGTACAACAAAAATACATAGCTATGAAATAATTGCAGAAGTGAAAAATAACGTTATTATTGTATTACATAATACGTGGTTTTAGCTTTCTTTCTTTGAGAGATTGGTTTCTCCAGCTTTTAATCATGTATTTTTTGTTGATCGATTTCCAATTTTTTAGCAGTGCTGTAATAGCCAGGATAATCAGACTGAAGGGTTTCTTTGTCATTCTTACTAGCTACCATTGAACCTTTTTGCTCACCATTAATGTCACATAAAGTTACGGGCAACTGATGAAGATTTGCCTTTCTCTCTGGATACCCTCAGCACTCTTGGGCATGTGTATTGCTTAGGCCAAGAGGCTAGGATTTAAAAAAAAGCACTCTCATAATCAATCACACTCAACACAACTTATCTGTCCCAATGGCCACATAAGCCCTCCTTTGACCACATCATAGGAGCCAGCAACGCCCTGCCGACCTTCTGAGTGCAATAACTCCTAGGTGACCAGTGCGAGGGATGGGGGAGTGCACCAGGCCCCTTCCCACAGGAGGGGGCATTGGCTGAATGCACACTAGTGTTACAGCAATTATTTCCCCCAGCAAAATCTGTGATATAATGAAAGGCCAAGAAATCACAACTGACATGGTTTTTCCACTTACTGTATTAACTAGACCAAGCCTCAAGCACATGACGCAATGAAAGATTAGCTATCAGTCACCATACGAGAGGATGCAAAGAAGGGATAGGTATGCAAACACTAGAAGATGATTAATCAAATTATCCTCTCAATTTTGAAACATAAATGGTCTTACTATGTTTTGTTACAGTTACTTGTTGCGGTTATGTGGAGGGGTGGGCTGTGATCCACAGGCCAGCTTTTTAGCTTCAGTTACATGAGTGCAAATCGCACTGAAAGGGTGACTGCATGTAAGTACCAAAGGATAGATTTTGGCCCTTAACTTCCTATAAAAAAGAGTATTTTTTTCCTATTATTGTTGTTGTTATGGGAAACAAATTGGGCAAAGAACTTTTGGAAGGCAATTGTTTTCTAATGGCCAAGAATGTAATAGCAAATAAAATAAAGAAAACAAATCATCAAGATTAAAATAAGCTAATGGAGAAAACAATGGTTAAACAGCAAATCAAACAGAGGGAAAAGGCTTAAAAACAATCCTCAAATCATCCCCATTCACAATGAATAAGATGACTGCATGTGTACAACACAAGCTCTTTTTTTCTCCTTTCATTGTGAGAGATCCATGATTTTTTTACCTCTTCCTTCTTGCTCACCACTGCACTTAAGACGCTAGTTTCAAGTACATGTGATAAGGCAAAATCAGGAATCACCTATTAGCACCAAGTGGAGTGAAACATTGTCTTTAGGAACAATTTTATCTACACATACAAAAGGGTAAAACCAGTGGATGATGAAGCAGAGTGACAATGAAATAAACCATTGGATGATATACAGAAGAAAGAATCCAATAGCGCTGGAATCAACAGGAATCTTTCCATTTACTTTAGTGGGCATTACAGAGCAGAAAAAGACACATGGAGGTGGTAGCTACCATTGTCAAAGTTTCCAGATCCCTGTTTTCCACATTCATGAGCATATGAAAATACAATACTTTCCAGTAGGTGCACAAATGAGTTCATTATGACTTAACATTAGAGAGGATGTTATTCCATAATTTTATTCTGTGGAAAAAGGACTCGTTATTTTCTTTAAATGCTGCTGCGTTTAAAGAAATTGCAGGAGCATTTTCATTTTTCTTCAGGTTTCTGTGCACCATTTACTACCTAAATTCTGAATACAGCCTTAGTCAGGAACCTTGCCACCACACATTTCCAACCTGTGGTACAGATGGAGCCTTAACAGCATCCCACGATGAGAAAGACTTACAGCATGCTGTAATGCAAGATCGCTATTTACTGTTCTGCCTTTGAACAGCAGGTGTTTAGATACTGCTGGATGGCGTATTGTTTGGGAATTTGGAGGAGTGTAGGTGTATGCGTGACAGTGAGAGAAATCCTTCCTATATAACACAGATAACCAGTAAAACATAGGAGGGTTTGCTATGTGCAGGACTTTTTCCATACCTGGGACATATTGGTGATAAAGAGTTTTCCAAATAATTCCAGAAGTGGTAATACATGACTGTTACCATGTCCTGGGGCTGCAATGATCTTATTTAAGTTCACAAAAGAAACAGTCACAAAGCCTCCGAGGAAGACCCGAGGGACTGCGGGAGTGTTGTGTGTGATTCACTCCATCTCTGAGTCAGTCCTGAATTTACGTACTCAGTTTCTTGCCAGAAGGGAGGTCTTTCAGAAAACAGGAAAATACTAGACGCACATCTTTCTACAGGCTCAGCCAGAGACATGTTCATTACTTTCTCAGACCAACGCTGTATAAAGAATGTCCTTAGGCAGCAGCTTCCCATTTCACTTAGAAACAACTGTATTCCAGTGGAGAACTCAGTGATTTCTGTGTGCAATAAAGTGCTTTTGCATTTCCAGGGTTTAAATATTCTATATACAGGTTACAAGTGCAAGATGATTGCAGTTGTAACTCACTGAAAACACAATGACCTGGAAAACGTTTTGGTGGCTGACTTCACAAACGCCAATAAATGGACAAGAGAATCCAATTCCAGTTACCCAATACTTTTTTGCTGGACCATCTATAGGCATGATTGCAGAGCAGTCCAAGCAACCACAATTTATGTAAGTGTTCGATTCTCCTCTGGCCTTGTATTTCTCATTGCCTTCAGTAGGCACTGTAAGAAGTATTTCTGAATAAGGATATATCCTAATATTTCTCAGAACTGCAGCTCCACTAGTGACACATAAGGGAGCTCCAGCATACACGGAGCTCTCCCACTGCCTGGCACCGTTATGGTGCCGTCCAGCCTTGCTCATAATAGATTCAGAAGACAGAGTAGTAAAAAGGCACCTGATGCCAGCAACTTATGAACATTACTGACTTCACCACTCATTCAGCAGTATTTCCGTAACAATGGAAATATCTGTTGTTTAAAAAAACAATGGAGCAGCCTATGCAGATCAATACAACATCTATTTGCAAAACAGTGACGGTTAAAACTGATCTCATATGCTTCTAGATATTCATAACTCAGTGGGATTATCTCAGTAGACTAATTTCAAAAGAGCTTCTATCACTTACTGCTAAAGATTCCTTGCTAAAAGAACTTCCATCATCAATATACTTGGACATGCAAGGGGCAATTCAGCACCAGTCATAAAATGACCTCTGCTACCCATTTCTGGGTGAAACAGTGCAGAAGAAAACTTCTTGGTGTCACCTTCTTGAAGTGTGAAATACTGCTTTTAACAGTTATGAGCAAAACCCTTAAATTAAATAAAACTAATCTATATAAATCTTTTTTCCTGAGAAAACAAGACTGTGTGCATTTAAGTTTTCATCATGATTTTGGTAGATATGACTAAAAAATTGCCATAATATTTGACTCTCCATTTGGAAAAATGTGTTAGCCTGATGCATGAATCTATTTTGCTACACTGTAAAAATGCACTGGCTGTAGCATTCAAGTCTGCTTCCAAGTGCTTAGCTAGCTAGTGAGAAAATGACACAACTCTTACACTTCAAAAGAACAAAGACCAAACTCTGCTTTCTAAATTACAAGTAGAAAGCCAAACTAAAAATTTGGCCATTAAGTGTACTAATGTAAAAATAAAATAAGGCCAAAGTAGTAGACAATAAAAATATAATATTCTAAAATAAAAGATTCAATTCAGCTCTCATATAGCAAGCCACTTTACATTTAACTTGCAATTTTTCCCACTTTGATTTAACCAAAACGTTTGATTTGGTAAGTGTACCAATACTGAATAGATGTATAGGCTTAGGGGATATTCCCATTATCATTATTCCAGTAGAAGTAACCACTGAGGAAAGTGGAAACAAATATGGCTGATCTTCAAAACAGCAAAAAGGTGGTAGAAGCTTCTTGAAATAGCCTGAACCTGACAGGCACTTAATTTCTCAAAAACGACTTTTATACAAACTGCTATAACTCCTCAGGGTGTAAAGTATTCCTGTGTTTCTGCTATGCAATTGTGGGAGAAGAAAACAAATAATTTGCATTTTAAAGGATATCTATCTCAGTTTAAGTATTTGGGAGGCTCTAGCAGCCCCAAAATAGACTTAAAATGTTAACTCATACTCAAAATACATGAAGTAGGAGGTGGAGCGGGAAATTTCTTAGATGTGACTTGATGAGGGTTAACAAGCCCCCAGTTATGTGTGTCCTTTCTTAGTTGATAAAATATCAGCATCTCCCTTTGCCTTACTGTTCTGGCAGATTTGTTTTTTCAGCAACCAAATACAGCCTTTTGTTTAGCGAGAAACACAAACTACAGACAAGGTTGCTTCAGTGAGAAAAATAACTCAGGGCTTTAAAAAAAGCAGGCTTTTCCTATATTTCAGCACTTAAAATAACAAAGTCACTGTGACTTGAAACCTGACTACTCCTTATCGCCTTCTGAACATAAAGAACAATGTCACTACAATCAATGAATCAAAAAGCAAGATGACCTTAACTTAAGTATTTAAGGAGCAATTTAGGAAAGTGAAACACGTGAAGGCAAGAAAGGAGGCAAGGAAGACTACTTGCTGGAAACTTTGCCTCTCTGATTTTGAGAATGCATAAGTTTACTTGAAAAAGAAATTAAAATAATGATAAGTAATAAATCTTTTGTGTTATCTTGTTAATGTCATTGCTTTTTTTTTTTTTTTTTTCTCCCAAGAAATGTGGAACCATTCCATAGACACAACTGAGCTCTGCCTTCTGTTAAGAGTTGCAGCACCATTGAAGTTTGGACTCATTTAAGCAGTTCTGTTGTGCTTTCAATTCCCCCACCTTCTTTTTTTCTTCCAGTGGATTGAAATGTGACCAAATAGCAGCATGACTGTGAATGGAAAAGATAATTCTCACACGACATTCTTCTCAGTGCTTTGGGGAAAACGCACACATACAAACACATTTACTCATGTCTGATTCAAGATGTGAAAGAAAAAAAAAAAAGGCAAATCTATGAGAATTTTTTTCTGAAATTGGAAACACACTTAAAAACTCTCCTATGTATTTGTTTTGTTTAGACTAATTAAGACTTCTGCTTTATGTTACCACAATAGACACTAAACATTTGCAATATATTTACTGAGGTTAAAGGGATTATGGGATGAATTTGTATCTGTTACACCATTATCCTTAAGCAACACTGCTTTAGCAATCATTTGGAATACATTTTTATCAGGCTAAAAGGTGACTTGTCAGTCTAACCAGAGACATTTTGCATCCTCAGTACATTATATAACACAGAATGCTAGTAAATTTTGTTCCTCAGGAAAAAAAATCCTCTTCTGTTGATATCTTACATTACGATATTGGCATAGCTAGATTAAATATGGAGGCAAAAGAACTCGTGGATTGGATGGGAGCTATAGTTTGTACTGCTTCTCTCATACCTGTGTAATTTCTTATACTAATGGAAGTCCTTATCATAAACTGAAAAATGGGAAATTCCTGAAGTAAAATATGTCCAAAAGAGTGAAAGCTAAGTTAAAAATTCTAACGCAAGGGATACAGGGATTTACTTCTGTTGTTGAGCCTCCCACGCAGACACACACATGCACAGAGAGAACAAACATTCACTTCCCTTATTAAAACATGATGGTGGAACTAGTTCTTACTAACACAATCTTTTTCCATGTCCTACTCACAAGATGTAAATTAGATTAGAGTCAAGCTTCCGCTACATTAAGTCTCCTCTTCCAAGGAGATTTTTTTAAAACATACATCTTTTGAGTTTCTCCAGCAATATGAAGGACTGCAAAAGCTCTTAGTTATAAAGGCTATTTTAGATCTTAAAAAACTTCAATATACTCTCTTCCATTCAGCTTTTGTGTTGCACAGTTAGCTTTTCCTAAGCGTAAAAGCTGGAAAACTGGTATCAGCAGTCTTCCCTTAATAACTCGGTATACAGGATAGCACAATATCAAGACACCATTAAAACTCAAGGCCCTGATGCATGATTTTAGAAATTCACACTCTGTTAAACTAAGAAGTTAGTTCTTCCAGCTGTTCCATTTTCTATACCCCCATCTCTGGTCAAGGTAACTGACCCTCTAACAGAGACAGCAGAATGGGAGGTCTGTCCTGATGGGAGAGGTCCCCAGTGCTTCCTGTTTATAGCCCAGTGTATTAACTAACATTTAAAAATGGCTACTTCAATTTACATCAAGACGCAGAGCTATGGATGGGAGTAGTTGAGGGGATGCTATGGAGCACATTCAGCTTTATTTGCAATGGGACCTCTAATCTCCAGGAGATTAACAGGGCAACAGCTGGGAGGAGTGATTCTGAAATCTCTCTGAGACATCAGAGATCACGGATCAGTGCAGAATACAGATCACTGTTGAGGCTCCAAGCTGCAAGTGCGGAGTCTAAGACTGCATTTCAGACCCATCACCTTGCTAAGCAAAGAGTAGACTTAATTAGCCAGCAAGAAGGAAACCTGTACCTTCTCAGATCTTGGGTGTCTAAATCATCCTGCTCAGGAGGTCCTCAACCATTATACGGTCAAAGCTCTTGTGGCTGAAAAAGCACTTCCAAATAATTTAGAAACATCCCCCAAATGACAGTGGTCACACACACGTCTGTTCTATGGGGGTACTTTTACAATACAGCTGCAAACTGGTGTAGGTCCAATGTTACATTTATTTGAGGAACGTTAAGCCAGTTTCAATGCATTTGTACAAGCTAGTTTGTACCGATTTAAAAAGTCAATAAATGCCATTGTAGACAAGCCGTTAGTTTCAGAGACATTACAAAATGAACTGTCATGGTTTAATCCCAGCCAGCAACTAAGTACCATGCAGCCACTCACTTACTTGTCCGTACCCAGTGGGATGGGGGAGAGAATTGGAAGGAAAAAGGTAAAACTCGTGGGTTGTGGTAAGAACAGTCTAATAGAACAGAAAGGAAGAAGCTAATAATGATAATAATAACAATAATAAAATGACAATAATAATAAAAGAGTTGGAATATACAAAACAAGTGATGCACAATGCAATTGCCCACCACTCGCTGACCGATGCCCAGTTAGTTCCCGAGCAGTGATTCCCCCCCTCCCCAGCCAGCTTTCCCCCCAGTTTATACACTAGGCATGACATCACATGGTATGCAATACCCCTTTGGCCAGTTTGGGCCAGCTGTCCCAGCTGTGTCCCCTCCCAGCTTCTTGTGCCCCTTCAGCCTTCTTGCTGGCTGGGCATGAGAAGCTGAAAAATCCTTGACTTAGTCTAAACACTACTTAGCAACAACTGAAAACATCAGTGTGTTACCAACATTCTTCTCATACTAGATCCAAGACATAACACTATACCAGCTACTAGAAAGAAAATTAACTCTATCGCAGCTGAAACCAGGACAACAGGTTTGTGCTGATGACTGCTATCACATATTGGTTACCTATGAGAAGTTACAAGATGATGGATAGCGAAGAAGGGTGGATAAAAACTGAATCAGACCATGCTTGCTATCAACTCAATTCAGTGAAAAGGTCAAAAATAGCAGGACAGTAACCAGGTTTTAAGAAATAAATGTTACTGAAATTTAGGTTGAGTATTTTCAATACTGAACATTATAAACAAGTATCCGAAACAAGTTTCTCCCTTTACCACAACCCTGTAAAAATCCATGAAAGTTCCTTTCTCTTTATTTCCTTGCACTGTGAAACTCTGACAAAGATAGCTTAGATGTAGACTGAGCTTCAGGAAACATGTATTACACTCTAAATATTCAAGAATTGGCTGAATGGTGCTGGTGGTCACATTACTTGCATAATGTACAAGTCAGCAGTTGATCTCTCTTACATGCCCAACAACCTTCTCACTAAAAAGTGATTCAGATATTTTGCCCCAAAACTCTGGCAGAAGAAATTAAAATTATGTTTACTAGAATACTACCAGAGATTGGTAGAAGAGATGTGTTCCTAATTAAATGCTTGGCATTGAATTAATTGAATGTTCAGTGCCATTCACAAAGTTCTCAAGCTCAGACAGCAAGGAGCTTTTTAAGAGGGCAGGTATGAGCAAACTCAAGTAGAAATCAGACAGGCTGACTGGGACATGAAATTACCCAGAATAATCACTAAACTAGGATGGCTTTGGACTTTGTATGTTTTGAATTCATAAATTTCAGCTCTGTTGGTTAACTCCTTATCCAGCAACAAATAGAATTTTAAAATAACTTTATAAGGACAATACATGCATCATGTTGGACTAAAATTGGGTTGTTTTAATTAGCAGCTCTAAAGTTACAGAGACATATAAGAACCACCATTACTGAGAATTGACAATGAAGTTATGGGAGGAACTTCAAGCAACAGGAAGATGAGGGAAGGCAGCATTGCCAGAGCAGTAAGGAACTCAGAGGAAACAATACCACCGATGAAAAGAGTTGCAAAATTTTAAAGATTGATTTCAGGGCTCCAGACTGTGGGATGCAGTTGTTTGAAACTGATCTATTTCAGCACTCACACAGTTCAGTTAAAGTCCTCTCAAACTTCTGAAAAGGGCAATAAAAATCCATAACTGACAGTAAAGCTTAAACTCAAAACAAAACTCTTGCATGGTTTTAGCTTGTATGTTTTAAATAGCAGTCTCCAACACTATGTTTAGTTGGGCTGCACAGAAACCCACTGAATTGGAAAGAGATTTTTTTGAAAGAGATCTTCTTAAAGGTGTCTACTGTGACAGACCTGGCCAAAACCAAGAAGAGGACCATCTCATGTGAATATATTTTGGAGAAATATTTGTCCTGCAGCTCCTTGTGACTGGAGGAGCTCTTAAAAGGTGAATTAAGAACAGCTGCATATATCAGGAACAGATTAGAAGCTGGAATGGAGGGTTGCTTTAATATACTGGTTTTTATAAATATCTAGTCTCCTCAGGGCCACTGAGAACCCAGGACAAAAATCAAGAAAAAACTTAAATCAAAGTAAATAATGAAAATGGCAGCTTGAGGGCAAGTGTTTTAAGCAAAATAAGCAACTGTCATCAAGTTCGAGGATGACACCGAACTGAGGGGAGTGGTGGATCCCCTCAAGAGAGGGCTGCCATTCACAGATACCTAGGTGGGCTGGAGCAGTGGGCCAACAGAAACGTTAGGGAATTCAGTGAGGACAGATGCTAAGTCCTGAATCTGAGAAGGAAGGGCGCCTTGCAGTGATACAGGCTGGGGATGGACTGGCTGGTGAGCAGCTCCACTGAGAAGGACCTGTGGGTCATGTTAGACAGCAAGCTGAACATGAGCCTGCAATGTGCTCAGGGAGCACAGAAGGCCAACAGCATCCTGGGCTGTATTAACAGCCGAATAGCAAGTAGGTTGAGAGAAGTTATCATCTCCTTTTGCTCAGAACTCATTACATGGCATCTAGAGCACTGTGCCCACTTTGGGGGCCCACAGTACAAGAACAGCATTGATAAACTGGAATAAGTTCAGTGGAGGGCCATCAAGATAGTCGAGGGATGGAGAATCTGTGATAATTGGGCTTGTTCAGCCTGGAGATGAGCTGGCTTTGGGGCGATGTCACAGCAAATGTCCAGTACCTGTAATGAGGTTATAAAGCAGATCGAACCAGGCTCTGCCAGGAGACTGTGGTGCATGGCAGGAGTACAAGAGATAATGGGCATAAACTGAAACAAAAGAGAGTCAAACTGGATATGAATAAAAGCAAACTTCTTCCTTGTGACAAGGTCAAGTAGCAAAGCAAGTTGCCCAAGACATTGTGTACTTTCCATCTGCTGGGATTTTCAAGATCCAACTGGATAAAGCTCTTGATCTGATCTCATAGCTGAGCCTAGTTTGAGCAGGACCTGAGACCTCCTGAGTCCCTTCCAACCTGAATTTTCCTGTAATCATTCTGTGAGTATATTAAATGTTTAAATATGTTTGTGAGGAGCCTGGTTGAGAGTGTCTTTTCTTCTCAGGAAAGGGTAACTTTCCTTATTCTTGACAGAGGGATAAAGGATTGACTTGAACATCCCTCTTCAGATTATTTATGGAAGAACAGAGTGCTAATCACGTGATTGTGTTTTGTGAGGGGAAGAGGGGGCTCAATTAAATAGAGAACTAAACCAGAATGAAATCTGAGGTTAAAGAATGGCTGGTCTTTCCCTGCACTACAAAATCAGCTCTCACACTGTCTCTGCATATTGTGGTGTCTCTCATAGCAAAGCTCCATGGAGCACAATTTGTTGTCGAATAACAAATGGAAGCATCCCAAACTGCAAAATTCTGCCATGGGTACTGCTGGGACTGAAAGCAAGACAGAGATTCAGACCAAGCTCTTCTCCTCTCAAGAGTATGACAACTGAAGAACACAACAGCCTTTTCATAAAAAGCAGCAGCGTCCTGAGGACATAGATCCTGCTCTCTCTGAAACTCTTTTGCAGGGAGACTGCCAAAGTTATTTTGAAGCCAGCACACCAAGGACAGGCAATAGCCTCCTCACTAGCTGAGAGCACTTTGTCTCACTCTGTGTATGTTACAGTAGGTGCAAAAGATGCCCTGAGAGATGGAAAACATAGCAACATTTCTAGGTTTTTGCAGAAGCAATGCAATCGATGTTCATAAATTGCAAGTGTAGGAATTCTTTACATTTGTTCTTAACGCCAATAAAGAAGATGCTTGGGAGGAACCCATTAACCAAACAGAGATTTGCTCCTGAGATTTGTTAATCTCTAGCAATAGGACTGGCAAAATCATCACTACCAAAATAGAGTTAGAGGCATGAGAGACGAAGGCTTGACACTTCATCATCATTGCCACAAGCTATTAACTTCTCTCTGAATATCCAGTTTAACAATTTTGATTCAGGAAACATGAATGCCCATAGCAGGGAAAGTAAACATGAACTATGGAAAGTCTGGTTAAGCTGGAAAGGCTGCAGCCAAGATATTTCCCACTTAACCTTCATCAAGAAAAAGGTCAAAAAAGGCCAATGTGTTTAAGCAGGGCACAGGACAGAACAGAAAAAAAAACTTCCTATGAAACAGATTAAGTTCACATTCTTTTGGCTTTCATTAAAACTATTCCACATCACTCCACACTTTCATTTGAAGTAGTTTCCTGATGGCATTGAACACAAGATCTTCAAGTAGGAAAATCAAAAGATAAAAGCATAAATGGAAAACAGTTCATGTATGGTATACAAAATGGGGAAAAATATGAAGGGGACATAAGAAGCAGCAAAAGCAAAACAATACCTTTAGCCTTTGCAAATTATATAGGATGTGGTGCCCAAGGTAATCTTCCATCTTGCATACTTCCATGTACATGTACTTTAAGCTGAACAGTTCCCAGGGCATACGTGGCTTTACCAAAGTGGAAGATTTTTATTTTACATGAGGCTTCTAAGGAAGAAAGAATTTTCTTCCAGCACTACAAAAAACTAAGACCAAAATTAAGGTCTCCAGGTATGCCATTTCCAAACTGCTGAGAAAACAGAGTAGCTCCTCTTTGACACTACCACCTCCCCACATTCAGTACAGCAACTATACGTATTGGACAATAGAATATGATACATGGTAAATGCCCTAGAAATGTTTAATTGTGCCATATTGTGCTCAAGATTTGTCCTGGAAGAAAAGAGAAGTAAACCTTTGAGCAGACTGATATGTGGAAGGATGAATAGGTATGTGCAAGAAGCACACTGAAATGCCACTGAGAGAGGGAGATAATGTATTTTCTTTCCATCCTCCACTCACCAAATCTGGTCTACATTCCTTCAGGAGACCTATCAGCCATGATTCAGACTCCTACTCCGTCTGATTTAGAAGTTGCCTATTCACTCAGACTCATTTGTGATGCTTGTATCTATAGTGTCAGCATGGCAGTTTATTGCCCACCTGAATTTTCATCCTCCATTGTTCAGTAACATTGTTCCTGTTAAGAGTAGATGTTGATGATTCATGATGAAGCAGGGCAAAGACCTTCTTTGAACAATGAGATTGGCTCACACAGAGCTTTGAAGATAAGAGCTGAGACATGGGCTCCTCATTTCATACCAGACGTGACTCAGCAAGGTGTCTGAAAGAGACGGGTGAGGCATTCTTGGAGACCTTGTCTGCCCTGTGTTAGGCTCTCATTCAAACTAACTGCAACACTTTTTCTGAAGATGAGTTGTTTGACAGTAAGGTATGACTTCAGAAAAACCCCAGACCCATAAATACATGCATTACTGAGATCAATTCCAAACTGAAAAGCCCAGCATATTTTATTGCAGGCAGGGAAGAGTAGCAGTTCTGGCAGCTATAGGTGGTTGGAGACTAAAAAAACAGTGAATAGTTCAAATAGCTACCACATTCAACCCACTGGTGCTCCACATGTCTGCGTCTCTTTTCCACTGTCATGGTAGTACTAGAGTCACAGTTCAGGCTTCAGTATAGGGCTGTATTAGTGCAGCAAATGTAGAATGGCTGAATCACTGTTGCACATGACACTTCAATAACCTCGTGGGTTTCTGACAACAAACAAGGATTCTTACACAGAACACAACAGGAGGAATACACAAAGTACACATGATATTCTCACACTACTCATGCTGTACAGCTGCCAGAAAGAGCACTGAATTCTCCAGGCTTACATACAAGATAGACAGTGTTTCTCAAAATGGACAATGTCAAGATAGGGTTGCACAATGTCACTTGTCCAAGACAGCATGGACATCAATTCTAGCTGCCACGTCCTTCTTTTACCTGGCTTTTGGAGACCATTTTCTTCCAGCACTGGCAACTATTATCCGCTCTAAAGGATTCACAGGATTTGATTGACTTCTTTTTTGCTAAAGGTATCCATGGTACCCAAGACCAAAACAAGTACCTGTAACACAGACCTATTTCTTGAGATATGGTTATACTGCATCTCAAACCCCTCACAAGTTGCTGAGGTGCAAAAAGGTGCAATATTTGTGGAGAGGAAAAGTTTGCAGAGCAATTTAGTGAAAGGGGAAATTAGATGTGAGCTGCACAGGAGGGAAGAAACCTAAAAACGAGACGTACTAGTTTGAACACCTCTTTGTTGCTGCGCATCTTCCTATGTTGAACTATTTGTTACTTTTTTGAGGAGCCTGGTGATCTCTGACTATGCATACCTCAAAGTCTTTTCATTTTACCATTCCTCACTTCTGAGGGTCCATGCTTTAGAGGAATTCTCCATACCAAGCAGAAGGAAACCAAAAAACTAACTCAGCAGCCTTTTGCACTTAGGAGTTGAGTTGCAGAGCAGTAGAGCCTAGGAAGCCTTCCTCTGTGAGCTTATGTTCCAGCAATGGACTGAAGTTTACAGTGAGATAAGGAATGCCAACCCTCTACTGATACAGAGATAAAAGAAACTACGAGAGTGCTTGGCAGACAAACCTGTGTTAACTTCAGAACATTTTTATTGGTCTAAGTATGGTAATGGTCTCCCTAAATCCTACACAATGGTGGCCAAGCAGATAGTGTTACAGCCTCAGTTCATAAATTGGCTCTAGATGTAAAATAGATAACAACAAGGTAAATTCTCTGCAATAAAATAGTGGGGAATGACACCAAGTGAAACTTTGCTAAAAATTACTACAAAGGTTGGCTTAATGCATACTTCTTTATTGCTACCAAGTTACCAAACCCCAAATATTATTCTAAAATCTACTATTGTTAGCATTTTTGCAGTCCTTGGAAAAAGTGATGGTTAAAAGGTATCCTGTACTGATTATTTACAGCATGTTCAGTTTATTATTGCACTACTGTTCTCTAATTTGTGACTGGCATGCCCTGAGGCAGCCAAGTCAGTGGGAGATAATCCTCAAAAGATCTAGCATAGCTAAATCCAGAAACATGGGTACTGAATCTTTGTCAGTTGTCTTTCTTCCACTCTTTGTCCAACTTCACACCCCTGTAAGATCATCCGTTATTCCTCACTACACCTTTAGTGCTTGCAGGCACCAACAACATCTCTGATCCCCCTAAGCTTTATCTGCCCCATGGGCCTTTGACACATTCTTTCAAGGAACAACAGTGGGTGTTTTTTACAAAGAAAAGGCTATGCATTTTTCTTGTCGGCATAACCCAGCACTGAAATGGATGACACTTTGGAGGAGTACAGTGTTCCATTTCTACAGTCAGTACCACAATTACATTTAATCTAAAATGAGCATCCTAGTCTCTTCAAGTGAATCGCAGCTCCTGCTCTGCAAATGAAAGGCCTGCTTCTTACTTTCTTCTGTGGAAGGTATAGGAGACACCTTGAAGAGCTGCATAGGAATTACCTCACAGCTGTTCAAACACAAAGAGTGTTTATCCATGGCATTGCTCATCCGTGGGCCAACCAAGAAACTCAAGGAGATATCAAGTCCCTCCAGCTTAAGGTCCTTAGCAATTCCTGTAAAGCAACTGGGTAAGCTCCATCCCTACATGTGCAACTGAAAGAGGCAGGTGCCTTTCAAGGTTTCCAAGAGGAAATCCTGCCTGCCTAACCACAATGCCTGCAGGCCTTCAGAGGGACTCTCTTCATTGATCAGTGAGAAAACATGCCTTTAGGTAGCTGCTGTATAAGTAATTAAGACCCAGGGGCACCTCAAGTGCCTTGGCTATGCAGAATGGGTCCCACCCTCAGAATCTCATTCATGGTTTTAAAACAGCAGCTCAGCAGGCACTTGCGTTTCTTTCCTCTTTTCTCCCCACACTTCTTATTAGCTTCTCTCCAAAGCCTGGTTGTTGATTTAAAAAGTCAGAAGCAGTAAGCGGGGCCTCTCCATATTCTGAGTGACACTGCAGCAATCCTCTCCATAAAAAAGGATAGGCTTTCATTAAAAGTGCACATTTAGCCTTCTGCTCATGGTGACACTGGTACAGTCGCATGCCTATTACCACACCTTCTCCTGTAGACACACACAGTGCCCCGGTTCACAGGGTGAGGTGTCACCAGGTAGCTGAGGGATCTGACAGCTCACACCCCCCTAAAGGGGTGGCCACGTTTCTCCCCCTCACCCCAAGCCACCAGCTCCAACCGCTCCCCTTGCACCATGTGAACCCTCTGTCCGCTCGCTGAGCTGAACCAACTCACTAGGCAGGCAGCCAACGCAGCTTCCCGCTGCTCCGGTGAGTTCGTTCAGCATCCCAGGAGGTGAGCCAAGAGCCAAACCTGGCACGAGGGAGGAGATGGGAACACACCGCTGGATGCAGAGCATGGGAGCATCAAGGATGGGTTTCTCTAGGGCAGCAAGGTATTCCACTGGCTGAGAAGAGTCATGGAGACTCACCCCCTGTTGCAGTAAAATGTCTTTAAAAAATGGGAGTTATCAGACAAATGATCAGAAATTTTGGAGGGATGTGATTACGGTAAACCTCAGGGGAAAAAAGGGGGGTTTTAATTGCCAGGTGTGACACACACAAACTCACCTTATTCACAAAGTCTGCATGCATTTACATAGTGAGATTTGGGAATTCCGTTAGTTTCCTTCACGTTTCTGGAGCTGCATGCAAGTCAGCTTCCTCAGCAACAAGGAGGATTAAGTTTAAAAAAAACAGAAAGGAGACATCTGAACTTCTCACATTATATCTTGACTCTAACACTCGAAGATTTACAAAAGAGGCGAAATATCATGAGACTACTGATAAAAGTCAGGAGAGTTGGCAGTTCTGCAGACATTTATGGGCTTGGTAATGCATTTTTCTGTTTCTAAGTGAAAACAGACAAAACAGTGCACATGCTAGAATAATGAACATCTTGGCACATTGCAATTACAATACTGGAACAGACCACTATTCTGTTTTAATGGATGCTTTTGAGAAAAACAATCCCTATGTTCAGCTCCCTGTTACATTTATTCTCCAGAACTCTAGTGCCAAAAGCTTCCCCATCTTCTCTGTGAGCTTTCCAAACAGAGTTCACCTCCTGTGAAGCACCACAAAAATACAGCTGCTGTGGAGCAGCTCCTTTCCTTGCTAAGATGGGTTAGAGTCACATCATAGAGAAATGGCAACATGCAGTGCCATAATTACACTCAGACAGCATCAGGAAAGATTTTTTCTAGAACACGAAATTATTGACTTTCAGTGTTTTGCTTCCATTTAGAAACTCCATGAAACATTCTGCAGATAATCTAGCATTGATCTATAAATCAGTCTGGATTTCCATAGCACTGTACCATATCTAGAAATCTTCCAGAACATGATGGTGGAGTTTGGAGTTCCAGCACTACTATCAACTTTGCAGGGAGCTATAAAAATTACAAGGTAGAATTATAGTCAACTGCAGCTGTAAGTTAATTTTTGCCATAAAATAAAAAAAACCCAAAATTTTAAGAAATTCATGACAAAATCTTGGGTGAAAAGGTCAACTATTACAAAAATGTTTCACTGTAACCAAATCACTGGGGATGTTTAGGGCTATGAAGGCTCAGAACTCCAGGATTAATAGAGCACACACAGTAACAAAGGCTTACCAGACCTTTTAAGCAGATTCTGAAAGTGGGAATTAAAGTTCTGGGAAATCACTGATAGCAAATCTGCTGTGTGCAATGCATAAACCAGAGTATGAAACAAGTATTACTTTCCTCAGAAAATAAAAGTCTTAAGACAGCAAAAATTAAAAAGGAATTAATCTTACTAGTTAACAATAAATTTTGAGCGTGAACAAGCAATACTAAAGCAAAGCTCTTGCAGGGGCTCTCAAAAGGAGTCTACTGACATAACTGAAATATGCTAAAATAATTCAGCTCTAAAGTGTCTGGTTTGGCAATTCATATATTGCTGTGTTGCATTCTGAGGTAGCGCTGGTGAAGGCCTTGAACCTTTCCACTTTAGAGTGTCCTCTACAACCACACGACAGTATTGAACGTGCACTGCTTGGTAGGAACAACGGGAGTTGCTGCACTCTGATCATATGGAAATGGTGAATTATTGTTGGAGCATGAAAAATGAAAGACAGGGGGGGAAAAGAGAGGGGCGGGGGCAGAATATTTTGTTGCTGGTCCAGCTGGGAAAGCAGAGTGATGATTTAGGACTTGTTAAAGGGAGAAGCAGGCTGACTTGCTGCCACTGCTGGGGCACAGCAAAGGGGACTGTATCACCTCCCACTCCCTTCTCCCACTGCTTTCCATACGTGTAGCTGCGTAGGGACAAAGCCTACAGGTAATTGCAGTGCAGGGATGGCCGCAACTCAATGGATCATTCGCTATGTACATACAGCCCCCCTACTCCATCTGCAGCCCCCTTACAGCAGCTCTACCTGTGATGGAGGTGTTAGGAAAATCTAGTATAAGACAGACAACTACTGGGTGTCACGTAGCTCTCTTGTGAGCTGTGCTATTCTTGTGAGCTGTGCTATGCCTTCTAATTTAATATCCTCAAAATCACCTAAGACAGCAGTTAAAATTTAAACAGGCATTTTGAAAGCACTCTCTTGATCCCATTATCAGTGTCGTGGATGGGATTACAATGAGGGTGGTAATGGTGGAAATTTTTTAGGACAGATCTAGTATCAACAGCAGGAGTGGCCACTAATTGGATTCTTTCTGTGTCACCGCAGAGTTGTCACGGGACCCTCGTTCTCTGTTGAACACTGCAGCTCTCAAGGCACTCAGAAAGGAGCTTTCTCAATTGTTATCACATCAGTCTGCCTTCCCACTCAAACACAAATCCCCCAAAGCCCTTTCTAAAGCTAAGGAAATCATGGAACCCACGACTCCCATGACATCTGCAACAAGTGTCCAGCCTTGCCTGGGTAAGAATGAGACCTGCCATTACACGAGGCTCAAACTTCTGATCCTGCATGAACAAACATATAGCATCGAGTGTAGTAAGTTAAACAAAGCTAGATGATAAACAGCAAACTGTCAAAATAGTCTGCAATAAAGTAATCTAGTCAGAACAGAGTTTGCAAAATCTTTCAAAATACTTTTTTCCATAGCCGTCTAACTTCCACTGAGTGTGGGTTTTATAATGGCTTCCACATTTGTAAACACTGTCCCCAGCATCACAACATTTTTAATAAACTGTTTTTATCAGTTCCTGACTGGAATGAGAGCTGTTACAATAATTTTCACACTGCTACTTGCCATCTCTACGATACTTCTGGATTCCTACATGCATTTTTTTCCCTAATGACCTCTCATTTAACCTACTTTTTGAAGATGTATTTACATGCCATTTGGAAATTCACCAAGGGGTGGGGGGTTTTTTTGCAATGTGAAATTACACCAATCATAATTAATTTTTTTTCTCCTCTGAAATGGAGACAAAAATCAATGAAAGGCCAAGGAGACATGCCAAGCAGCAGAATTTGAAGTTGCATATTATGATGGAACAAGCTCACCCACCTTGATTATAAAGTGCTAAGAAGAGGAAGCCCCTGACAAGCAATAAACTGACACATAATTAAGACAATTCAGGGCAGAACACATTCTGGCTGGAAAACATTTTCCTGGGCTCTGTCTCACTGCTCTGAGCAGCAAGGGGGGAAAAAAAAAAGGTGACACTTTGAAAACAACTCTATGAAGACAATCAGTATACCACCTCGTCTTCACTAGCTGCGGGAAAAAGAAACCCACCAGCTTTTGTGCAGTGCAGATTCCCTCACATCACAAACACAGTTGATAGTACAGACATGCCTGGTATGTTCAGCATTCCATATCAAGCAAAGATGAATTAGCCGCAACAAAAATGTATTACAGCTTTCATGCAGCAGTTTATGGATCTTTTTGTACCGCTGGAATTTTTCACCTTGAGCGTATCGTGGATCTAACTGAGGTTTGTACTGGTCTCAGATCTTTTCCTCAGATTATTTTTATCTCACTGTGAGGGACATCTTTGTGAGTTCTGAACACTTTTACAGCTGCTAGGATGCTAATGGGAACTTCATGTGTGTACCCAGTACAAGTGCTCTCAAGGAAAAAAAAGCCAATGTCAAAGGAAGGTATGTAGAAGTCACCATAAATATGTCTTTGAATGTTTACCATCTGGAACAGTAGATTACATTTTGACAAGAAGCTGGACTGCCCCGTGGGCATTGTCTTTTAAACAGCCCCATCATTATAAAGGAAGGAAAAACATGATTTGCTGTTCCTAGTTTCTCAGCAAGATTTTCTGGCAGCGCTAGGGAAACTCGTTTTCTTTTTTTTTTTTCTAGTAAAACAATAACAAGCTGGGCATGTGTAGTTAGCTATGCACTTTCTTGAAAAATATGTTTTCTTATAGATCATCTGATCTGTGATCTGACGATACCCGCAGAGAGGGATGCGTTTCAGTTAGGCTGTGACAGGCAGCAGGCTGTGCAGCTCACAGTGCTGCACCTTAGCTTTGCTGGAAGACTAAACCTCTGTGCACCAAAGCTGGCTTATTTGGCTTCTCCCAGGACACGCTGGGAAGAGTGAAGAGGAGAATCCAATATACAAGGCTTTAACATAAGAGTCATAGTGAGGGCTTGCTTTGGTTTTGTTTTTCATTTTTAAGCTCGTAAAAGTTTCCATCACTTTTTACAATGAGAAAGAGTGGACTGAGAGAAAAATCAAAACTGTCAAATGTATTCACATATGTCCTGGTCTGGTCATACAGTCCTATTAGTGATTTAGCTAATTCTCTGTTTCAAATTGCTGTGGGTCACTTCTGAGGACATGTTCTTACTGAAGAGTGTGTTTGAAAATACAAGCTGAGAACAACCTGTAAAGGGGCCAAATAGCCTGCTCAAAAAAAAAAAAAAAAAAAAAAAAAAAAAAAAGTTAACAAAAAATTTGGTTTGAGGCGAAAAATATATGTGCAACCTGAAACATGGTTTTATGGGCATCGTTACACAGTTGAATGCCAAAATCACAAAGCACCAGCTATAAATCCCCTTGCTCAGCCTACTAAACAGATCTTATTTCAGAACACATTATATACAGTATTATTTATAGAATATCTCACCTGTAAATGGTGAGGACAGTGTTAGATTTCTTTCACAAGTAGGAGGCCAATAATTCATAAGCACCACAGGTACGTGAGAGTTAGTGTGAAGATCTGTTACAGTGCGAAAGAAACAAATAATTTTGTTACTCTGCACAGGAATACGGTATATATATACAGTAAATCTTTTATTAAAAAAAAAAAAGAAGGAAAATAACCCCTCCTCTAGTTTCTCCATCTAGATCATTTAGAGTAAAACAATGAGAACATCTTAATTCTCTGATAAGCTAATGTACTGTAATTAGTGATAACATTTCTGACTCCTTAGTTAATTTGCTGGGCTTCCCCCGCTCCAGACATCAATGAACGTAAGAGTCGAATTAAGTGAAAATGATAGCAGAGTACTTCCATAACTAATTTCTAATTACATTTCTGCCCCTCTTCCTTCCTAAACATAAATTTTTGCTTACTTTTAATTAACGCTTCAGATCGCTAGTTTAGAATCTATAAATATAGCGAGACTTTAATGATCCATTATAGTGATGCTACTTAGTTTTCAATGACTTGTAAAACTTTCACAAACAGATCTGCAAATGAATTACATCCATCTGCTCTGCTGCAGCTGCAAGAGCAGCATTACGTTGTACGCTGCCTTTCCCTACTTTCCTGGTTTTCTCTGAACTTCAAGCCCATGTGTAAGCCAAACACGACAGCGACCATCAGAAGCCCAGCCAGGTCTCCGTAAAGGAGTCTTCAAACTTTACAGCCATCTCAAATGCACTTTCAAAACACCCCGGTTTGCCTCCCAGCTGAGCCGCGGGCAGGCAGCACGCTGCTCCGAGCATCCTCCTCCAAACCTAGGAAACGCTCCGCCGCGATTCCTTCCCCGCCCGACCGCGCACTTTCCACGACTCTACGGAAACACGGCGGCATTTGTGCCCGCGGACAGAGCGACGACCACCAGCAGCCACGGCCGGCAACCTGGCTGCGGCTTGCCCTGCGCTGGCGGTCTCGGCACAGCACGTGTGTGCGGGAGCGGAGAGGAGCGGAGCGAGGAGAGGAGAGGAGAGGAGAGGAGAGGAGAGGAGAGGAGAGGAGAGGAGAGGAGAGGAGAGGAAAGAGCAGGAGAGGAGAGGAGAGGAGAGGAGAGGAAAGAGCAGGAGAGGAGAGGAGAGGAGAGGAGAGGAGAGGAGAGGAGAGGAGAGGAGAGGAGAGGAGAGGAGAGAGCAGGAGAGCCGTGCCGGCGAGGCGGGGAGCGCGGGCACCCCGGAGCTCAGCTGCCCCGCTCCGGCAGAGGTCTTCTGATCCGCACCTTCAAAAGCGTGACCTTAGCCGCGTTAAGAGTGTTAGCTCTACGAAGACAGCCAAGCATCAGGCTGCGCTCGCTGTTATCTGTCAGCCGTACAATAGCAGCATTGATAAGGCAGCAGCAACTGGCTTTGACAAGTGTGCTGTGCTAGCATTCCTCTGAAAACCGTGAAGGAGGAAGGAAAAAAAAAAAAAAAAAAAAAAAAGAGAGAAAGAGAGGCTCGAGGTGCCTTTTACTTTACCTGCACAAAGTGTGGGGTTTTATTTTTCCCTCTGAGCTGCTGGGAACGATTCCTCCCTCTTCTCCCCCAAAGCTAGGTAGTTCTTCTTTTGCTTGCAGCTCACACTTGGGGAAGACCACACAGCTCCAGCAAGGCTGCCTCTCTCCCCTAATCCCCACTCGAGTGTGATGACACACACTAACCCCAACCATCTGTTGAAACACGTCCTCAAGCACTCAGCACAGTGGTGTGTCAAGACGGGCTGCCCAATCCAATCGCTGGGGCTGGGTGGCTCTTAAGGAGCTGGAGGCAGAGACAAGGGCAGAAACTATAGGGCTGAGAACTCCTTAGCAAAGTAACCTGAGATTTCGAGAAAGAGCTGCTATTGAAAAAAAAGAGCAGAAGGGGGAGGTACTAGCGGGAAGGTAGAGGGAGTGGATTAGTCCGGTGGCCAGTTGTGTTACTTCTCACAACTCCTTGTATTCCCAAGGGACCGCTGGGACCCCCTCACAGTGGGATGCACAGAAGCACAAGAGCAACACTAAAATCTTTTTATGGCCGCCCTATTGAGGGCAATCTCCTCCGAGAGACGCTTTTCCAAAAGAGATAAAAGATGTAGTTTGAAATCCTGATACAGTGCTAACGTGGGAGTCGTTTGCACCGCAACGTGACACTCGCGTCCCGAAATCCCGGCTCCTTTCCGTGCCGCGATCGCCCCGTGCCTGCCTCCAGCCTTCCCGGGGGAACGGCGGAGAGAGGCAGAAGGAAGGAAAACCGGGCCGGGGGGGGCGGGGGGGCTGGCGAGGCGGGGAGGAGAGGGGACATCCGAAGGGCAAGCGCTTCTACTTCTGCACGGATACCTGCAAGTCCTTCCCGCGAGCCCGCGCTTCCCCGGGCTCGCTGCAAACGCCCGGGCTCCCCGCCGCGCCCAGCGGCGCGCTCGCCGCTCCGCGCCCGCGCCGTTGACTGTGACAGCTCCGGCCGCCGCGCTGCGCCGCGCCGCGCCACGCCGCGCCGCGCCACGCCGCCCCGCGCCCCGGCCCGGACCCGCGCCGGGCTCGGCACCGGGCTCCGCGCCGGGTCCCCGCGCCCTCCCGCCCCGCCCCGGGAAACCGTGCCACCAGCCTGTTGCTTCGTCCGTGCCCCCCTCCCCCCCCCCCCGCCCCCCTCCGCCCCCGCTTCCTTACCGCCGCCGCCGCCGCCGCCGCCGCCGCGTCCCCGCGGACTTTCTTGCGGGATGCAGCCCGAGAGTCGCAGGCTCGCTACCCTGCCCCTCGGGACCCGCCGCCCCCTCGGCCGCGGCTGGGGGCTCTGGGCAGGGCCTCGGCAGGTCTGGGCTCTGGCTAAGTCTGTACCTCAGTTTCCCTCGGCCGCGAAGCAAGCGTTATCACACCCTCCTCCCCCTCCGGGAGACTGCCAGGGAAAGGACGCTAGTTTACAGGAGATGTCCGGGAAGGATAGGTAAGGGACACGGAAAAGCTGCCCAGTGCCAAAGAGACGGTTCTTTCCTTTCCCCTCCTGCTAACTGGATAGCGTGGAAGAGAGATTTAAAATCTCAAGCGTTTTTACCTCATTACCAAGCGCCTGACCTGACACCGGCATTAAATCTACATTTCACGTCATGACAGATGTTGTGTTTTCTTTGAACTGAGAGGGAGGAACGTCGTTTTGGCATTAAAAGTTACTTTGAAAGTGTTAACATCCAACTTGAAGAAAGGTTTGCAACTGTGAAAAGACACACTCTACCCAGCTATATGAAAGCCATATGAGAGCCTTGAAATGTTGATTTGGCTTACTTGTTCCTTAATACCTTACACAAGGCCATTTCTGAATCGCTAGTGGCAAAGTGAATACTTAATAAAAAGTGAGGTTAAAGAGCTGTGGTTTGTGCCCAGGTAGCTGTTATCAGCGCTGGCCTGGAGAAGAAAGGAAAAAAGAAGAAACTGTAGTCACAGTTGCATTTGCTCAAATTCTTCCCAAAAGTGATGATACGGTGTCTGTTTCAGCCTATTAAACTGAAACTGCTTTCACAGGTGTTGGGTATTCCTAAAACACTACTCCCTAATCTGCTAAGTCCAGATAAATAAATGACTAAATGATATTTTTGACAATAATATGTGACGAAGTAGGGATGCAGCTACTGTCCCTGGGGTATCATAAGACTCTTAACATTGCCAATTATGTCTTCAGGGCAAGGGTTTGGCTTGATTTTGCTTTATTCTAGCACACTGTGGTCTGTAAACAGGCTGGATAACCTTACACACTCAGAAAGCCTTGGAGACATTATTAAACTCGTTTGCATTTTCTTTAGCTGTATTTCTTACCAGTATTGTATTAGTAACTCTGCATTAAAAATGTATAGTGATCAGAGATGTAGAATATAAAAAAGCCCCTAAAAATGTGTTGTATCATCCTCTGTACTGACTCATTGCCTAAAATGCAGCTAAGCTCACGGCGGCTCTATTTGATATTGGTCAGACAAAACGCAGACTCAAACAGGTTCAACCTCTAGGTACTTCTAACCAACATCAACGGCAGTTATGTGAAGTACAATAATTTCATGTTGTGTTGTGTGTATGCTTATGCAATATCGTGTATCATATGACGTACAGGCCCAGTTCTGTTATTTTTTATGCTTGTGGAAGTCAGAGATGCCTCTGCTGATGCCTGCCAAGTCACAATAGTGTAAAGTTGACACGGTTAAAAGGACTCCTAATTGTGTGTTTTGTACATAGGGGCACATGCACGCACACACTTATCTTCAAAGACTCTTCAAGGACTTGAAATACAAACTTTCATCTCCAAAACCAATGTTAGCAATAGCCCTCAAACATTGCGCATGATCGTGTTTTCACGTAAAAGCTATGGTGATGTTGCGGGATAATTTCACCGCTACTCTTATGACTACAGCCAGATTTAGTTTGCTGTGACAGTTTAGAACAGACTTTTCCACTGCTTCTCCTCCATCCACACTGCCATCTGCAAAGAGTTTAGGTTTTAAAGGGTGAAATGAAAGCTGCACTGGAAGAGCTGTACCTGAAATACTGTTAAAATAATGCATCATAAAACAGGTTCTCAAGTAGACTACCAAACCCATGAACTCCTGCTAAGGTCAGACTGACCCCACTCAGATAAGACTTGTAACAGAGTGAATAATGCTTTATGCAAGTAACTCAAGACAATGCTAATATGCAAGATTAATTGTAAGTAACTGTGATACTGAGAAATACTCCTGCTTTGTTCCCACAGTTAGCATGTCCCTTACTTATTAGCTCCCCATGGTACAGCAATGTCTTTAAGCCAGGGCACTGAACTTCACTCAGCGTTGCCTAGACTAAACTCACCACCTTTCCTCCAGACAGATGGCCTTGGCAGTTTTGTGTGTCTGTGCGGACATATGTACACATTCACACACATGCACTTCTGCTTGAGAACTTCATGTAATTCTCAACTCTGGCATTTTCAGCTCTCAAAAGTAATTAAAGGGGATTTTTCATGGTTCCTGCAGCAACCTCCGTCTATCTCTGCTGCCAATATGAATAGAATCTGCTTTTTTCTTTCCTTGAATCATTATAAGTCTACCCTGGATTCAATGAGTTTTGAAGAGTTTATATAGGAACAGGAGAGGTTCTAGAACATGACTATAAATCCACAGACAAGTCCACAGTCAAATTCTAAATGTACGCATGCAGAGGCTCATGTTGAGCTTGGGTGATACATGGATGAGATACAATAAAAAGGCCTCTCAAATCCTGAGTGGCAAAGAAAAGGTAAATAAGAAATTACCAACAAATGTTTCTCTCTGAAGATCCCAGAAAATAGCAGGTTCAAAGAAGCACAGAAAGATACGCTTCTTCGTATGGAGCACAGTGAAGACTTGGAACTCCTTATTGCAGGACGCAGTGGAGGAAAAAAATTACATGTATTCAAGTGTTTGGGCAAGTTCATGGGAAAAAAAAAATCTATTCACAGCAATCAAATACTAATGCAGAACTTTTGGTACAGAGAATCCCTGAACTGCCTGGAGAGGATCCTGGACAAGTGTCATTCTGTGCTTGTCCTATTCTTACACTTTACCGCAAGCATCTACTATTTCCAACTATTGGAGGGTGCCAAGCCTAGTATACCCATGATTTAGGGTGGTACAGCTGTTCTTTCTTCCTTAAAGAATTTAACCATTGGTAGTTTTGGGGCAGTATAAGAGAGAAGAATTCCTTTTAAGAACTTCAGCCAAGATTTTTAAGGGTTGGCTCATAAATCCGTATTCAGGAACCTAAGTAAATATGGTCTGATCAACAGTATTGAGCGCACAGCAGCTGCTACTGAAGTCAGCAGTTAATTTTATATTTCTCCATATGTAGGCATTCCAAAGTCAGACATGGGCTCCTGTAAAATTTGGGCGCTAAATCCCAGACTATATTCTGTGCAAAACTCTTCTCAGCTGTTTCCTAACCTGGAGTCACCTACATTCCATAGACACATGGTCTTTTAAAAGCATTCCCCTGGCACCTCTGTGCATTCCCCCATGCTGAAAGCCCATGCTCAAGGCCAAGGAAGATTCAGGAATCAGGCATTCTTTTACTTCAGTCCTCTGAATTGCTTCATTGGGCTCTCAGAATGCACCTACCAGACTTGACAGCTTTGAGTGGCATAGTTAAAGATCAACCGTTTCTTCTAAAACCTGGCCACAGGAAGAAGAAATAGATAACTTGCAGGACATGCAACCGAATACCCCCTGGGCTAGCTTTCTCCTCACTGTGTCCATTCAAACCCATACATTTGAACATAATATTTCAACAATGATTATTCTGTGTAAAAAATACAATAAGGTTAATGTGCAAAAAATACTGAAAGATTCAGTGAGTTACATAGAGTGCAAGTACAGGAGAATGCAGGATTCTGTATCCTAGAAGCGTGGATGTTGGTTCAGGTGTCTCAGAACAATTTCCATATTTTCTTGAGTAATGTACATGGGCATACACATGTCTCAGTATGTATCCATATATATGCTAGGTGCAAAAGGACTGCTTAAAAATGCATTAAGGGTGCAGTTCCAGACCCACGACTACCTTCCTGTGCATAGATGTTGTGGGATGGAAAAGTCTAGCTTTCTTCAATTTTTAAAGGAAGCCTCCTGCCTTCCTTCATCTTCCTTGCAATGGAATCGGATGGTATGGAAGTTATACCCAACTACAATTTATCTCAGGTCTGCAATGCTAAAAATAGTTCCCCTGAGGGGTTACTAGAAGAGAGGATAGAGTGCAGGTGAGACAGACAAAAGTTCATAATTGACTCAATTCATCACAAGGCTTTACAATTTGTCAGATTGTTGTCATCACTATCACTTGCCCCCAGAAGAAGATTAATGGTTGCAAAGATCGTCAGTCCCAAATTTGTGTTGCTTCACTTACTTCTCCTCCCAAAGTACTCATTCTCCTCAGTTACTGCTTCTTCTAAGGTAGCTCCCTTAGTAGTGGTTGCATAGTAATTCAGTACCAAGCAAGGCCACTGTAGTAATGAATAAAGACATGTTTCCTACCCTAGCAGGAGAGCTGGTTAGATTTGTCATAACTAAACTTTTTTTAAAATATCCCAAAATAAAAAAGAAGAAGAAAAAACCCAACATATAAAACCCCCGCATATTTGTCATGTCATGCTTAGGGAAAAAGAAAACAAAGCCAGCAAAAGTTTTTCCAAGCTAGAGCCTAATATGACGATTTAATGCACTGAGAAGCTGTGGTTCTTCCCTTCTCAGCTGCCAGTTGGCCAAGAGTTCCAACTCCAGCACAGTAAACAAGAGATCAGTGAGTCTGGGAAGAGCTCAACACACCAGCCAGTTGGAAAATAGGGGCAAATAGAGGGAGAAAAATCAACAGCACAAAGTCAGCACGAAGTAGGTGATCCCATGCTCAGCAGTAGGGAAAGACGCTAAGGGGAGAGTATATATGGAGTCTATAAGGCTTCAAAGTGTGAGAACTCAGCAAGCAATGTACTCTCAGAACTTGTGCTGACTTCACATTTTTGGACAGAGTTCAATTTCATTACTGAAAAAATCTGAGGTAAACCATCCAATACCTAACAAAAATTGAAAAAATGCCAAAAATTTAGAAGCCAGAATGTCTCATAGGTTTTAACGTTAATTATTAGTAAACTGATGACCAATGGTCATCTTTAAGTTCCTCCCTCTTACATAATTCTCATCTTTGCCCTTACTCAAAGCTTTCAGCCTCAAAAAATTGCAATGACAAAGAATGAAGGACTTGAATGACTCTGAGGTTTAATGCACCAAAATCAGTAAAACTTTCGTTACGAAGGTTCGATCTTACAGTTTCCCCCTTTGAGTATGCCTCTAATATTACAAATAGTCAAGGTACCACTTGCCTAAAAAAACAACTAAGTTCATGATGTTGTTCTGGATAGAGCGTGGGAATACACATAGTTTAACATACAGATTCATTTTTTTCCTAGAGAGTCAAGGAAGCAACAGCCCCTGTAGCCCTTTTATTTTTATAACAACAAAGTATCAGCAAATCCCATAACACTTTAGGAAAATATTTCATTTAACCCCTTTATGATCTAATCTCAGACATAATGATGAGAGTATTTGGGAGCAGGAAGACCAGACACATTGCAGGACCAGCGATACCTCTGTATAGCAATTTTTATATGGTAGCGGGGACCTTTCACTCTCACTTCTTCCGTTCTCACTGACAAAATGGGCCAATATGCTTAGGTTGCCTCATATATAATTAACTTCAGAGTTGCACCTGCTAAGACAATTAACCTCAAGGAAATTGGCACCTAAGGTAAGCACCTACAAGTAAACAGGTAGGCTAATGCAGCTGTAATAGGTGGCAGACTCACTCAAGATCCTCTTGCCCATAAATCTTGACATAGTCATAACACCCACAGTCAGAACATACTGAAGTCATAATACAGTCCCAAGTCACCAAAAGAATGATAAGGCAGTATTCATTGCATGGGAAATGCATTTGCTGGAGCCAAGTTTTCCTAGCATTGTCTTGGGTGCCCCTAGTACTTTCTCCTACACATGGGAATGATTTAAATGCCAATATCCATCCCTAAAAGTATGTGTAGACATGTATAGATTATTGATATGTAGAATTAAATATCTATGGGTATACAAAATATCTGTATGTACAGGATTATACGTATATAGTTCTACATCTAAATTCTTGTTGCTGGGCCTAGATTAAGGATATCATAGATTGAAAAACAAATACAGACATCATGAAACAGTATGTTTATAAACATGACCTTTAGATAACAATTCAAATGTAGTCAGCTACTTTAAGAGAGAAAAAAAGAAAGTTAATATGCTTATCCCACCGACCCAAACCACTTGTTATTCCCTTTCTAGGTGCCAAAAGCCCAGAAGGTCCTCATTCTACTGCCAAAAACCTCTAGTTCACCTCCTGAAAACATCTATGGCTCACATCTTGTGTCAGTAAAAAAAAAAAAAAAAAATCATTGTAGAGAGAACTGAAAAAGTGAGGACAGAGTAAAAAAATGAAATGTAATATTGAAAGAGGCCAAGAGGGAACTGTTAACGTGGCGTGGAGAGTTGCTGGAAGACATCATGATTACTTTGCAGGTCAGAACAATCCCTCTGGATGTATAAAAAGTCCCAAGAACAGGTGTAGGTCCTGTAACAATGCTGATGAGGTCTTCAGTGATATAGAGAAGAGAGATGTCATTTTCTTCCACGCAGAGCTAGTTTAGGCAGGCGTGAGTGATGCCATCTGAGGTGCCTACTGAGCAGCAGATTGTTCAGCTGTATTGACTAGATGTAATTGTGTTGTCCCAATGATGAAGAAAGGATAGGCAAAATTCAGTGTTGTAGTAGTGGCAGAAAGATCTCGGGGAGAAAGGATAGAAAAAGTCATGGTAGTTCCGAGAACACGAAGGTATTAGTTGAACTTCAGAAAAGCAAAAGAGGTTGAGGGCATTCAAGCTGGGCAGCAAGTAGCTGGAGGGTCTTCAAAGAAGGGGAAAGGTTTTGGAGGGGTTAATGAAAGGTTTTAGGGGAATAGTTGCAGGAAAGGGGTGCTAACAGGGTTTGATGTATTTCAGCGAGGTTTTCACAGAAGACAGAGTCTGAAAAAAAGACATTGGGCTGCAGCGGCCGTTGTCTGTGTCATTTCTGAAAGGCCGCGGATGAGAAAAGAGATTCCCGACCCTTCTGACAGTCTGCCTCTCTCTCCACTTTCTCTTCAACAATTGTGGCACAGGAGGATCTTGTTCCGCATCCTCACGGTTTCCCCCTTTCTCTCTTGGTAACTACAGCTCTGCCCCACTGCCCTTTAACACCGCAGTCACGCTCCCTGTCTCTACTTGGGCAGCCCCTTGGCACTTCCTAGAGTGTGACCACTAAAGGGGAAGGGACACAGGAGAGAGGAAAGGGGCAGGACTGAAAGGGACAAAATGGAAGTCTGGCTGGAAAAACGTTTGCTGCTCCTGATGCCGCTGTGGGACTGAGCAGTCCGTCAGGCCTTTTCTTTTCTTCTCTCCTCTCTTCTCACTTCTCCTCTCTGTCCAAGCAAAACCTACTACAGCAGCAAAGGGAAACTCCCAACAGATAGTCCCATCTGCTGTCCTTAGGCTGACACTTACCCAAACCCTTCTCTTATGGCAAATATAATTATTATTTACTCTCAGTGGTAATTTAGGGCACTGAATCTTTTCCAAGCTTGTGTCAGTGAAGTTGAATTTTAAAAGGACTGGAGCAGGAAGTTGTAATATTTGCCTGGCTGGTTTATTTTGTTTTTATTTGAATTCCACATTCGGTTGAAGGGAAGGAAAAATATTTTTCCTCTTCCTTCATTCTGGTAACGATCAGTGGGAAGGTGGAACCTGGTTAGTTAGACTAGTATAAAAGGCAAAGCCATTTTTACTTCTGTACAGTTCTAGGGAATTCGGAATATTTTTTATAGTTGGCTCATTCTCCTCCCAAGGCTGTACACATGGTTCTAAAAAAAGGACAGAAATGCCATTTTGCAACTAGTTTCGAAATTTGTTTTCATTCCACATTTTAATAAATCCAAGGCCTTTCTTCAAACTGAACGCTATCAGAAAGTCACTTTTACACAGAAAAATCAGAATTTGCAAAAGAATTGTAGTAAGGGCTGTGGTCTGACATGCGGTCCAACACCTGGCTCCATAGAGGCAGCCAGGAGCTGCACTCCAACTGCAGATGATGCAGCTTCAGAGGGCAGGTTCACACCCAGAAAAAAACACTGGAAGCGACAATCCATCCTTTTCCCTTGCTCTGCTCCTCCCAGTTGTTGTTCCTGCTGACTCCTTTATGTAAACATTAGCTGACCACCTTTTTTTTTTTTAAAAATGGCTAAATTTCAGTCAGGTTTAATCAGACCATAAAGCTATGACAATGCTAGTGCTGACACAAGAAAAGGCACAGAAAAGTACAGCCAGGGGAGAGATGGAAGAAAATATGTTTCCTTTCAGAGACAGTCTCATCTTAAATGGGCTTAAGCTGATCATAAATCAAATTTTGGAACTCACACAAACTCCAGGCAAGTCAGACTGGACAAGCTTTTCAACCATCATCTACTGAAGGATGACACTAGGGACAGAATTTGCTCTACTAATGGGCAATTGTCCTACTACAGGAGATGAGACCTGTCCCTGAGATGCTGAATTACCTCAAGAAGCAACCATCAGAAAAAAAGCACTTTTGTTAGGCACTAGCCCAGGTGCTATTTAAACCAGTCTCATCCACAATAAAGAAGTTTTCCGTAGAGCTGAGTTTGATTTCCTCATAGTGGTAGACTTAAGACCGAGGTTAGTGTCTCTGTCATACTTGTTTGAGAGACATGAGGAGGCTGACCTTTCCTGTCGTGAAGATACCTTGACATGGGAACTCCATAAATAGCCTTGGCTTGTGCTGGAGATGTATCCTGCCAAAGAGTGCCCTTTTGAAGTTGTCTTCTTTGGGTCTCAAGAAGGCCAAGATGGTATTTTCCAGATAAGGGAATATAGCGGTTTTTAAACCTGCTGTAAGGGTTCTTAAACCTGACTACGTCCACTGTGTCCTATCATGACTTTGCTTTATAGGTGGTAAAACAGTCTACCCGAACTTTCGGAGAAGAAAAAGAAATTATATTTTATATATATGTAAATATATATATACATATACACACCATCTTTTATTGCATTTAAGATTTTCCCTTTTAGCTGAGAGTGTCTGAGCAAAAGGAAAAAGCTTTTGACCTGTAGTCTTTCCAGAAGCAGCTGACAGCCTGAACTAAGCTTCGTGCTTTTACAGCCTGGCCCTGCAGTGGGACCAAGCAGACAGATCATTTCGCTGAAATGAATCACACTTACCCTTCTACAAAATATCCTTTCACGCAAATGAATCCACAGCTCAGTTTTAAGACAGCAGTACCTGAATCATGCGTAGTAATGTGATAGCTGATCAATAGCTGTGTCAGCACTAATAAAGGCTTGCTAACAAACCACACAGTAGAGCTAATTGCAGATCTTGATCCTTGCCTGTCTCTTGCACTGATGTAAAAGCCCAAGAAGTGAAAGTAGTGGAGTTTGTTGACTATTTCAAAAGTAGTTTCAGCTGAAGATTTGATCTGCTCCCTTGTGATCTTTCTTTCACTTAAGAAAATCAGGAGAGAGGTATTTGATCACTGAATGACGGTAATTGTTGGCATATCATCGGTCATTTTTAACAATAAACCTTTCCACTTGTGGTGAGTTACTTATTAAAATACAATAAACCTCTCCACTTGCGGTGAGTTACTTATTAAAATAAAAATTGGTCATTTTTATTAGGACAGCATAGTTTCCTGCAGATTTTTTCCCATTCCAGTGTTATTCCTGAAATTAGCACAACCTAAGGCAGCTTGTGTTAACTCTTTCTTATGCTAAACAGCCCTTGTTAGTTTAACAGAACAAAAGCTTTGATTGTAAGTGCAAATAAGTGTGAGAATCTAGAGTCAAAGCACATTGGTGGCTTTTTTCTGAATGACTTGCTTTGGTGCAAGTTTCCAAATAAAGATTTAATTGCACCCACTTGCATCAATTACAATATCAAAGCGCAGAAGTTATAAAAACAGAAGGTGCGTACACAATGGCTATTTCACAGTCTGTTTTGAAAACAGATTAAACACAGTTATAATGATCATTTCTTCAAAAGAATTTAGAGATTATCAGAAACAGAACAGACTGTGGTTTTTAATTGAAAACTCAGTCCAAATTCATTGCATCCCTCCACCCCAGCCTGGTCTCCCTCACAGTATTCAACAGAATAGTTAATGAGTGGTTTTAACCCGGGGAGATTTGAAACCAGGAGATAAATAAGGTTGCAGTACCCAGTTTTTAATATTGCAGTGCCTGTGGTACCGGTGGGTGATCTCATTTCCTGCACTTAGGCTTTGACGTAATAACACTTAGCACCTGTACGTATAACTTAGCAATTCATTCTAACAACCCAGACACTCGTCACAGGCCCCTCAGATTTGAAAATAACTACCTGTACATTTCCAAGGAGAAATCTGACTCCCATATACTTGAAAGCCCTTTGTGACTCTGAAATTTCAACGTGTCTCTCAAGAGAATAAAAAAAAATATGCAAAAAACCCAGAGCATCTTTTTGTGTTTTCAATATTAATAACCACAAAGACCTTTGTTTAGACGATAGAAATTCCCTTGGTAGTGTTCTGATACAGATTGTACAATACAGTACATATTAAAACCAAGTGATATCAATAGTACTTTTGAGAAACATAGGCCTAAATTTGAACCTCACCTAGGCAAATTAAAAATATTTAATTACTACAGATCAATAGTTAATAGATCAAGATATGAACGTATATCAGTTCCACTATATATTGATTGGTGGAAAGTCAGGAATATATAGAAAAATCTGGAGAAAGTTGATATAATGATTGAGAGAAAGAAGTCCTTTATGAACATAATGTATTGGTTAGGTCATTTCATCTTTTTTTACACAAAGATTGTATTTTCTGAGGTTCTTTATATCCACAAGCAGAATGACATTACAGACCTCCCAGGCAAGGCCCTTCATATACCGGGTTTTCTGAAGACTGTTTCATTGGAGTTTAATGCTGATAATTTTGCCAAAGCAGCAGTCACTGATGAGAGTGCTTCCCATCCTGAATTAAGCCTCAGGTCTTGCCCACAGGGTGAGATCTGGACCACTTTGACTCTTCCTAAACACATGCATGCAGTCTCTCAGTTGTCCCTAGCTCCGGGTCAGGGCACACCACTGCTTTGCTGTCATAGTCCCTTCAGCTGCTTAGAAACTCTCTGCTGGCCTGGGACCCCACTCCTGGGACACCCCAGTTTCATGAGCACAGAAGACTTCCCCCCGTATCTGTATAGCACTTGCATTGAGTTTGCCTCTGCAAAGAATCTGTCCAGGTGTTTTAGGAGAGTGAAAAAACCTTTTGGAAAAACTGCTGCCCCCTAAATTTACTTGGCTTTTTACTCTCCTAAATCTGAAAGCTGAATTCTAACAGTGGTTTAAGTCATTGCAAATTTCTCTGAGGGGATTAAGCATTTTAATCGTACTGACATGCAAAATATCTGGTGATACATCCACTGCATCATCGAAAATAAAAATTAAAATCTTCTAGAAATATTAGCTAATGTAGAGTACCAAGGACACCAGTTAGGGACATTGAAGGATTAGCAATTGAAGCCAAAGATAGCCGGGTGGCTGATTCAAACACATTACAAAACCCTTCTAAAAAGTCGAAAACCGCTGTGGTTTTACATCAGATCGTATTTCCATGCAGTTCTGTCACTGCCTTTTTTTATATTGCAAGCAGTCTCAGAAACAAATTTAGCAATCACCTACTTCTCACGCAAGTTCAAGTGCTGGCCTGACAGGAGCTGTGATGGACGTCCTCTCCGTGGTCCCTGCGGAGCTGCTTCGCATCCTTTGCCGAGCAGGGCCGGCGGCTCCGGCACACGGCGGCAGCCTGCACGCAGCCGGGGCGCGGGGAGATCAGCCGCCTCTCACAGCAAACGTTACCGCGGGAGAGGTAGGCAGAAAAACCTCTCGTGTGCATAGCGTTGGAACCGCGACATGTTTTGTTCATGATAGACTTATTCCCGGCGACTAGCAGCAGCTGTTAGGTTTCAGGCAAAAAAAATAGCTCCCTATATAATCCTGATTCACCTACTGTCACAGAGGGGAAGCACGTGAAGTGCCCTAGATGACAAGGGCCACGATGACGCCCAGCAATTTCTAACTTCAGTGCGTGACACGGAAGCTAAATGGGTCTCAGACGTAGGATGGTGTGGGGAATGGGGTGCCTGTCACGCTGGTGTCCCCCACTGAGGCAAGGTCAATGAGCGTGGGCCGGGCAAGCGCCTTATGTCTAGCGTTACCACCGAGATCACAACTTCTAATCATTTCCCTTCACTTCACACTCTCCCCAAAGCATCTCACTATTGTTTTCCTTGGTTTATATGCATATGCTTTAGCCTTGAAATAATAAACAGACACCAGGAGAAGGATACACTGGCTTAGAGAGGAGATGATCGAGTAACTTGGAAACCTTTGAACAAAAGAGGAGAAATTCCTTGAAATCGTCTATTTGTTTTAATTACCTGGTATTCTGGGGCCAAGATGTTTCAAAGTCAAATGACTATAAGGATCCTTTAAAATCTATCTTTGGATAGATAATCAAACCTTGTAAGGGATGGGCAAATGGCTTCCAGGACATGTGCAGCCACTCAGGCGAGCGAGTCAGTGGCTCTGGTGAGCCACCAGTGTAAATGAAAAGCAGGGATGAGAACTAGGTCTGGGAAAGAGCCTGGCATAGAAGAGTTACACAGTTTATGCCTGCACATTTCCAGAAAGAGCAGTGAAAACTGTTTTTCCCGCCCTCCTCCACCCCAAGTAATGATTGATTTCTTCTTTAAAACATGGAACTAATGAAACTGGAAGGAAAAGTATCGGCATTAATAAAGGCTATTGGCAGAAGAGGGAGAACGGTTTGGGGCTGCAGCAGAATAGAAATGGGCACAGAGACATTTTGCTAACCAAACAGTGCAGCTAACTTCAGGGGCAGGAGAGTGAGGTGCTACACTTAAAAAATGCGTTGTAGAGGTTCTCATTTTACACATTTAGGGACAAGCCCAGCAGGACAACGCTGGTGTGCGGCCAGGAGATTTACTCAGAATTCGTACCAGCGCCACACAGCAGAATTAGCATCGCAGTCTCTGGGGAACAGCTCCCTTTTGGTCAAAGTATTTTACAGATAGGTTGCCAGGAACTGCAACCCAGTGGAAACAGCAGTTCCCAAACTAGGACTCACCCTCTGGGAAAGAAAGGGGGGGTACGAGTGATACTGGCAGGGCTGCAAGCTGAGATGAGCGGCTGTAATCCTGAATGCTGGATGAGTTGAGGAGGAAAAAGGGAGATAAGGGTCATGAACAGTAGAGTTCACTTGGGAGAAGGGACGGGAAAAATAGTTTGGGAAATGCTGCAGCAGAAGCCTTTTTTTTTTTTTTTTTTTTTGAAATCCCTTCTTTTCCATTGTTGCTTCCTTGAACAAAAGCAGCCCATGCAAAGACAAAGGCTTAAAACTAAAAGGCCTGACACATATTTCCTCATCTCAGTATCAAATTATCTCCTGCGATATTTGCAATTCTTATACCATAAATAGAAATGCTTGAACGCAGAGCTCATTTCCTGGTTTCTCAGAAAATGACATCCTCTTCCTACTTGCCAGTTTCCCACATCTCTCTGTGCTTAGCGCTGGTGGCCTGCCTTTCCCCACCATTGTAGCGCTTGTTCTCTTTTCCAGCAGCCACAGCCTCACATTCGGTAACCTTTGCCCTTCCATTCGATCAGAGCCAAAATGCCACCTTTAGAAAACTAACGTACCAGAGAAAATGGAAATATGAAGCTGGGCAACCCAATGTGCTGTTATCTTAGCCTGTTTGTCACTGAGGTTTATTTTCTGGAATTCACCTGTGGATTTTAAATTCAGGAAAGGTTTTCTAAAGGAACCAGACATCTGAAGACTGGGGAACTCCTTACCACCACAGCCCCCTTTAAAACTGAACTTTTACCAATGTGGTAAATTTGAGGCAGAACAAATATTTACTGAAAAAGAATAGTACTTTACCTGCAGGCTTCTTTGAAGTCTTCTTGTCATTACTGGAAATTTCATTGAATTACCTCGCCATCCCCCAAATCAGTTTTCTGCTGACACAAGAGAGCTTCACCTTCTTTTTGATCCTACAAGTGAAGCCATGTGGAAATGATTGAGAGTGACGTCACGAGTTCAGCATTATGATTTAAATTTGGGATCAAGCAGGAGGAGGGGAAAAAATTACACGCATCCATGATTACTGTGTTTGGGTCATTCAGATGCAGGTTTAAAAAAATAAGGTCTTGTCTCAGTGAATATGAAAAGTACCGTGGGATCTTTTAATAGCAACTATTACTTGCCCTCATATATATATATATAGCCAAAACTTTGGCTTCTTCCCCAGTCTTTCATTGTTTATGTGACTTTTTGATCAATGTTTTTAGTACCAGAGGTAACTGTGTTTCGGTGATGCTGTATGTAAATAAGTTTTAGACCTTTCAAGAGGAGAAGCATGTGTTTCCGTAAGCTCCAGGCCCCTTCTGGCCCTTCAAGTTGAGCACCCAGAGCATGAAACACTCGAAACCACCGAGTTTAAAACACTCACCCACGCTTATTACTAATTATAGTAAAATTCAGGTAAGTGTCTGGAAGGTGACCTTTCTAGAAAGGATATTTACATATAGAAAAAGTTGAACAAGTAAATAAAGAGTCAGAGAAAACAGCTTGCAGGGAGAAACTTAAGGAACTCTATCTGCTTAGTTCATGACAACAGAAGACTAAGAGGTGACTGACCAATTTTGCATCAGGAGTCCACCAGGAAGAAAGCTCCTCAGTTCCCTAGCAGAATCGGGAGGAGTGCTGGAGGCTGATGCTAGAGGCGAAATGGCAAGGTGCTACATACATGTTGTCTGAGCTGAAGTAAGGCTCCACTGGAACTCACTACCAAGGAAATGCCATCTCCTCATGTCACCAAGAACACGAATGGCCACTTTTAGGAGACTTGCTTTAGCCAGTCTCGGATTCTGCTTTATTCTGTGCTTTTTACAGCATTCAGATCAGATGAAGCTGGGAAGAATGTGATACACAGGTTTGTTAGTTCACTTTGAATTGAATTGTATAAATCTATAAAGGCCTTGAGAATTTATTTTTTTTTAAATAGAGGTCATTGGAATGCAAAGAAGAGTTTTCCTGTAACAGTTTTATGACAATGTGAGCAGTGAGGGTTGAGGAGAGAACAGGGCCTGTGACGGGGTATGAGAGGACATCCAGAAGCATTACAGCAGGCACAAAAGTGACTTGGGATCTACATAGAGAATTCAATCCTTTGAGCTTTCAAGCAAGATAATAGATACATATGTTTTCTTAGAGGCAGGTATCTTTTGCCACCAATGGATAATGTTCATCTCTAATCTCTGATTCAACAGTAAGCTCATACTAAAAGTATATAAATATTTCAGTGTATGTGAATAACTAGATTCATATATAGTGTCTGACTTGAAATATTCATTAAATCTCCCTTGTACCACACACACACGCACAACACCAGCAAATAAATGAATGAGACAAGAACTTTCAGCCCCAAGACTCATTTCAATGTTTAAGCTTTTCCTTGCTCCTCCAGGGATATTCATGTCAATGTTTTCATAAGGCAAGGACAGCCATTTCCATGCCTGAAAACATGTGCTCAAACTCAGGAAACCGTGCATGAAGTGGGATAGGAGTTGTACGTTTTCTCAGAGGGAAAGTGGAGTAGTTTTCTCTTGTGCAGCACAAGCTTCAGTCCACAGTTAACTTTAACAAAAGCATTGCCATGATCAGTTCAAGCAAACAAAAAACCCCAAACCATTAGCCAAAAAGACAAAATATCACAAAATAGTTATATGACTCTGGAAGTACCTGTTGTACTAACTCACAGCTGATATTGTTGTTACTGTGGAAGAGCTTCCTCGGGGTCTTCTGCTATAGAGCACAAGATGTTGCCAACTCCAAAGCTGATTTACAGTTAAGATCCTGGTTAATCCATCTGACCGCAAGTGTTTACTGTTTTCCCCAAGCAGTCCTTTAACCTGAGCATTAAAGAAGAACCTGAACTGAGACGTGGTCTTTATGAAAGCAGTGCTTCCAAATGGGCTCATCTGGGAAGAGTTATACAATAAGCACAAGTTTTCGAAAAAAAAGACATGTATTATACATGATACATGAAAAATAACATGGATATTTGCATTAGTCTCACATTCTAGTAAATATAAAAGATTGCATGCAAATGTATTTTTAGAAAAATTTCATAATTTACAAAAGGAAGATGAGGTCAATAACAATTATAATGTTTAGATGATTATATATATCACCAGTTTTATTTATCTGTTAATTGAATGGATTGTCTTTATAGGTTGCTCTCCATGGTGTAAAATGGCAAAGAGACATTGCTTACCATGGAGATGAATATCTGTCCTCATATTGTAAGCACAGCTTTCATATTATGGTGTTAAATATAATTTTCTGAGTGAAACACACTTGAAACCCAGAGTTACTGTCTAAGCAAAGACCTGCAGGGGAATCTACCTAGGAGTTACTGCTCTGAAGGAGAGATGAGACTGCCTCCTCCACCCAGGAATTTCCAGGGCGAAGGCAGAGAACTGGCAGCACAGGCAGCTGCCTTGGACAGCAGCCTGCAGGGAGAAACTACAGTGGACCCATGCTTCGTTTGCCCAGCTCACAGTCCCATGTAGGAAGGAAAGATCACTTTCATCATGGTCTTCGGCTACTACGTTGAATCCGTTTGACAATGTCCTTGGCATAATATGCTGGATTAGGACTAATTCCCATTCATTACTGCAACAACCTTAGATCCAAATAGGAAACGCGGGAAGAGGCTATTTCCAGCAGACATGGAAAGCAGGTAGCTACAGGCAGTCATAGGGTAGCATCTTAGCAGGCTGTAGCTAAATCCTCCCTGCTGAAGGCATTACAAATTCTAGCTGCAAGACATTCACGGTGGCAGCGCGCAGCTGGGGAGAACATGATGCACATCTCCCCTTGCCAGGCACCTCTTGGTACCCTTAGTTAGAGGGATGACAACCTCTCAGTCTTCAGGGCAAAAAGCTGGCTGAAGGATGAGGTCCCTTACTGTTCTTTGCTAAGCAAATGGAAACACTTGCCTTGCTGAAGTCGTAGTCACCTTTCAGTGAGCATTTCCATACAGCTTCAGCCCAACACAGAGTATACACTACGTATAGTTGCTTCTGCACGATGTGAAGTTTTCTGGAAGTCTAAGTCCAGGGCCACCTTTGCATTGCTTCTAAATCACCACAATGGCACCCAAGGCTCCTTCCTTGCTGCCAGTTTTCTTCCACATCTACCCTGGCTTTCTTAAGCTTCCCAGACCATATGGCTTTGATGGACCCACCCAGTCATAAATCCCACCAGTCCCCAGGCTATAGCCCCTGAACCTAACTGCTGTAGCAATTTAATTTGAGCCATATACTTTCTGGGACAGCAATTCCATACTTCTTTAAAGCAATCCAGTGAAAAGGAACTCTCTGAACTTAGACACTGACTTCAATGAGGATTTTGCCTGCGTATGCACAGCAGAACTGAGCTATTAACTGCTGATAAAGGACTGACTCTTTGAAATATGTTTCGTACTTTGATGTTTTTTTTAAGAAGGAAGTTAAAAGAAGTTAAAAGAACATTTAGATTCAATGATCAAGTATTCAAAGCACTTAGAAGTTCTCAAATTAAGGTGTCATTTAATAAGGCATGGGTCACACACAAGTTTAAGACTCTAGGTGGGGATATACAAGAGAATCCTGAAGTTTCTTAGATTATCATCATTCTGGCTGAAGCCATTGGCCTGAGATTTTATGTGGTTTCAACTGTTTTGGTAACATCTACCTTGGGTTTTGCCCATTTTTTGAAAAAAGGAAAATTGAAAAACTGACAACACCTTGATGTCACCCAGCAGAAGTCTATAGCAGATTTGGGTTCCCAGTTTCTTGAATAAAATGAAGTAGGATATCAAGCCCTTTGTAGACCAGCTACTAAGGGATGGAGAACAGAAATATACTTTGATGGTTACTTATTTCCTTGTCAGGGGTGGACTGTTCATAGCTATGCCATTTTAAAAATCATTCTTCTATTTCTAAGCTATGCCAGTGTCCTTTGACTCCTATCTCATTCATCTACACACCTGTTTTGCATGTTTATTCCTGTCTCTTTCAAAATCTGCAGCTTTCTATATTAGTTAGGTTGCTTCTTCCTCCTTCTCTTGTTTTATGGCAAACAATATGTTAAATTCATACACAATATTTTTTCCAGTCTAGTAAATATCAAGTAATGGCAGGGGAGACCTGTACCTCTCTTGCAGCCCTGGGAAGGTACACGATCGCCCCAGCTGACATATCAGAGCTGCATGACGATGGAGCATGTTCAGTGCACTGGAATTTTTTGCAACTCTGCAATTTTCAAATATATGTACTTCAGCCAGTTGTAGATAGATTTTCAAAAGGATGTCAAGAAATAATACATCTTTATTCTCTGTTGCCAGGTTTTTAGTCTCTTATTGGGAATATTCTCTTTTGTATAAATAATTAAGCATCCAAGCCAAAGCAAGACTGGTTTTATAGTCCCAATGGTTATCGCATTTCTCTGGTCTATTGTTCATATCCCTGTTCCAAATTGGACAGCACAGCAATTTTTAATCTGGTGTTCTGGGTTTCAGGTAAATGATGTAACCAGCAGACTTTTCTCACATTTCCATGAAAACAATTCCAGGAGATTATTTGTTTGTTCTAATGTCAACCAAGCAAATTTTCATTTCTTGGCCACACGTATCCTTGAAAAGTGTGCCTTCTGTAAATACAACTGGTACAGACTAATATTAGCAAGAATAGTTTGAAATAATTCTTATCACCTTACTAGAAGAAACAAACAGTCCTTACTTTTTAAATGTCTGAAGATCTAAATTTAAATCCTTGTTTCACAAACACTTGTATATCTGGGGCTTTAATCTGCTCCTGTTAAGTCTGTCTTTTTTTTTCTTTTTCTTTTTTTTTTCCCCCACTGCTGCATCCATCTAGCTTCAAGTTCATTATAGAATATCAGTATGCTATATCATAAGACAACAAAACACCATACTACAGCCATCTGTGTTTGTTCCGTGATACACAGGAGGAGGTTTTAACCAAGACTTTTGTAATTCAAAGGAAATTCTTAGCTGAAAACACGATTAATCTTCCAATGCTCTGCTGATGACATATAGAATAACAGAGGATGACCAGCCCCTCTTATAGTCACCCCATTTTTCCCTCTGCATTTTAGCCTCCACTGTAAGATGGAAATCAAGTGCAATGATCACCTGAGAAATGACTGCACTATGCGTGGTGACACCATCACTGTGCACTTTGGGGACAGGCCGACTGAGCTCTTACAACCTCTGGGTTTGTCAGATGACATCTGGCATGGAAAGAAGCAGGCATTTGCAAGGGGAACCTTCTAGTCCTGCTTAACTTATTTGAAGTGAAACTCTCTAAATGTTGGGAAGGGAGGAAGGAGGTGAAGGGACAGGCAGAAAATGAATGTTATACCTCCCATATCAGTTTTACCATTTGTTTCATAAAAAGATATTAAAACATAAGTAACTTGATTTTACAGGTTTTGTACCACACATTCTTTGGGGAAAACACTGTGAGACCTTGAAGCTTGTGGGAATAATATAGCATAATCTGGAGAAAAATTGGTGTGTTTATGCTGTGTTTTGTAACTGACCACTAATTCCCTAAATTAGTTTGTAGTTAACTCTCTCTTTGTGTAAGTGTGTAATGGGCTGCTGAGTCAAATATTTTACTGACTTCAATTTGTGATAAGTATGCTAGTCAAATGCTGTGGTGATGTGCATTAAATGAGTTGCAAAGCAATGATTGAGTTATGCCGTCTTCCCAATGGAGCGCTAATAAAAAACTTTATACCTTACAAACCATCATAACTCTGTATATGCCACATGAAATAAGGTATTAAAATGTTTTAGAGAGCTTTAAAAATTTTATTGGTACTTTTTTGGTATTGCTCCACCTATAAAGCTGGACTTCCTTAATTAGTAAGGACCTAGGCTCAGGGAAAAAAAAAAAAAAAAAAAAGTCTGGGAAATATTGGACCCTTTAAATTTTAAGTACTCCAGCTATAGTAGGTTTAGATGTCATGCAGTTAATGAAGTATGCTTAGACCAACTGGTCATCCATCCCAGGGAGAACATTCGTACAGATTAGTCAGTACATTCATTTGGGGTTTCTGATTGAATTTCAAAGCGAGTTAAGTTCTTGGTTTGGAGGAATTATTTTATTCTTCCCAGGACCTTGCTGCTCATTAAAAGATCACTTCACACAGAAGAGTCATTAGCTATTCTATACATCATAACAGTATCCCATCAAAGCGCTCCTAGCTGCAGACGGATGGGTCAGCAATGCTCTTGTCAGAAAACATTTCTCACGAAAGGAAGCAGTTGGACATTCCAACTAATTTAAAACTCACAGAGGAGCATATGAATCCTGTGTCCCAGAAAAATCAGGCAGTCATATTTTTTGCAAATGCTGGCTTCCCCTCCTCTGGTAGTTTGTCTGATGGACATGTGCTTGAACAGAGCACTGGAGCCCTGCACACTTGCAAATGAGGCCTGGAGCCATAGCTCTCTGTGGTGATCTGCAGTTTAACTCTTTCTTGCAGCTGAATTTTTCTACCTTGGCAAGTACCCAACTTGCAATGCACAGATTTCTTAGGTTGTACCAGGGACTTAGGTGTGCTTACCCCAACACCCAAAATTTACAACTCCGGAGACCTCCATAAAACAGCTTCTGCTCTACAGGTCCGTGGGTGGAGTGAGGAGAGGGCAAAGAGCTGAGGGGGAGCAGCTGACTGGGGTGAGGCTGTTGAATAATGGGGAAAGTGTAGGTAGGACCACCTCACACTGCAACACCCTACCGTGTCTCAGCTGTGGGGTTTTTTCATGTATTGATGACACAACTTACTTTACAGTCTCATGATGGTGTTTCACCACTATGCATTTAAATAAATGTATCTTGTTCTTTTCTTCACTAAACCGGCTAGCTACCACGGTCCTAGTAACAGCTACTCCATTTCCTCTTTCCTTCTGCCTCTAGGTCATTTTCTTTGGCTAAACCAGATAGGCAAATTCAGGGCAATGGGAAAAGATGCAGGGTACCCTTTCTGCTTCCCTCTGCAGAGATCGGCAGGTGACTTCTCACGGCTGCCTCTGCTCCTCACCCATTTTTAGGGCTAAGATGTTACAGAGACTCTGAAGCGTCACCCAGGTTTCCCAACAGCGTGCCATCCGAAAGGCATCCAGGCAAATGCTGACATTTTCTTCCTTAGGATGCCACTGCGGTGCAAACTACCCCAAGGAGGAGGTACCAGGGCAGTGGGAGCAGGACGTTAGACAGGCCCATCGCAGGCTACAGCTGCACTACAGCTGGGGCTTCGACTGCAGAATACCAAGTATGTTTAAAGTCGCTGGTGCAAGTGGGATGGTACTTACCACAGCAACGAGACACCAGGACTTTGCCTATTTGGTTGCTGTCAGCAGTACTCCACTCTTATTAGGACCTGAGATTAACTCTAGCTCTAATATACTTACGTACCTTTGACTGCAACATGGACAGCAAGTAAATGGCAGAACCTGAGAGCAGTTTAGCGCTAGTCTACTGTTCTCTGAATACCTCTGTAGGAAAAGTGAACCAGCAAGTTTTCAGTGGAGATTATGGTGGCAGCTAGTCAGATTTTCCACCCGCTAGATCTATGAAGGATCTTTAGCCTAATCTACCTGAAACTGTAAAATTTAACCCTTAAGATCTCACAGTATTTCACCTCTGCATGTAAGTCTTGCTAATAGCTAAAAATCAGGGCCTGCCAAGAGCCACCACACAATTACTTTGTGCATAACTGATGGTGTAAGAACATAAGAACATTTTTAATAGTGACTGATATACTGATATATATTTTTAAGATTTGATGACTAGGCCATAAGGGTGTCAATATAATCCCTCTGGGTGGGACTTTGCACTTCAGTTGCTGCTTATCCAACACACATTTGTGGAATGTAAATATGATTTGAAACATCTGCATCACATTTGTGGAGTGTCAGCTGGACACTCACACTTTTCTGCACGCAGTTCGTAAGTTTTCCCTTGCAGCTTCTTCCAGGGACCATCTTTAAGTCAGAAGGTGAAAAGGAGAATACGGTAGCTTCAGAAAGAGTTAGGAATGGCTGCCTTAGTCCATAGCATAACAAGCAGCAGCATATCATACAATTCTTTAAGAACAGAAGTATCCCTCACTCAAATAAACACCCACACCCTGTCTGCAGGATGAACCAAAATTTCCTTTTACTTCATCCCAGATCCAAATAGATGTTATTATTGAAGTGTAAGCGTTCCCAGCACAGTGGCAGACTTTCCAAGAGGCTCTTTTTTCAAGTCAATGAAGTTGGGCAGAGCATTGCGTGGTGGTACTTCTCTGCCCCCAGCACACGTTCCCGCTGTGGTTTCATGTGCTAAGCTGGGCATCACCTCCTGGTTGCTCTCCTTTGCCCTGCTCCTCCCACTGTCTGGCCCTCTGCCTCTTTCCTTCTTCATGTCTCGCCTTCCTCCCACACTTGCCTTGTGGCAGAGTCTGTTAGCTGAGAGATTTAACTCACCAAAGCCAGAAGAGAATCGCCCATGCTTTTGCTGCCTTTCCTGTCGGCTCGGGATGTTGAGCTGGGTCATGGAGGGTGGTGCCAAAATGAAGTGGTGGGAGAACATGGCGGAGAGCGGGCAAGGAGGGAGATTTGTGAAGGGGGAGCAGGACCTTCCCCCTTAGTAGCACTGAGAAATTTTGCACCTAACTCCATGCCTTCAGGTCTGACTCCATCAGATCCAGCAATCACAGTGGAATCATGTCCCTGCTGGATTTAACATACCTTATGCTCCAGTTTGTTAACCAAGACAAGATCTTGGTTTCAACAAGGAGCTGCTAACTAAAGCTACTGTCTGAGTGCCCAGGAATCAATAAAATTTCTTCTTCCAGTGTTTGCTCAGAGTTATTGCATATTTCGCAGCGGTGCCATGGAGTAATAATAGTATCTAGACAAAACATCATAGATTTTTAAGTGCACACCTGAAAACAAATGTCAGCCTTCCCTTCTAAGTTTCCTCAACGTGCCAAACTTTTCTAGCTGCTTTTCTGTTAGCTGCCAGTGTCACAGGCAGCTAACAGAATCACAGGCATCACACGGCATGTGATTAATTTACCACTACGTCCCATTTTTAACTCTGGAAACTCAAAATTACCCCCACTATTGTGGAACATCATTTGGGAAGGCAGTGCACAGTTACCTTAAGCGATTAACCAAGACTGTGGTAAAGCAGGAAATCTAAGCCTGTGTCATCTAAAATCCCAATTCTGTATTTAACTGCACAAGTGCAGATGGCAAAAGTGTAGATACCAGATTACAAGGCATATATTCATAAATTCCAAACCTAACCCTAAGCCATAGTTACCCCCACTCTTGCAAAATATAAACCAAGAACGATTATCCTTTTTGTTATCTTCCTTGCAAGCTATGAGGTACTTTGGGAAAAAAAGTAGTAAACTAAATGAAAGAATTTTATTCCACTTAAAATGCACTGTAGAGTGCCATAGATACTAAGAGAAAATCCCAAATGGAGAAAAATTACTTTAGTAATCTTTTCTAATGGGATTTGTTAGAGAAGTGTAAAAAGATTGCCTCTTAACAACCCTTATTTGTAAAAATATGATGGGTTGAAGTTTGATAGTCAGCTGCACAGTGACATCAGTGCTTTCTGGGTAGCGCAGCAGTCCATAAATAGGATGCATAAATGCTTAGGCACCCCGGTATCTCCAGATATCCTCTGTCTAAAGGACCCATTTCATGCAAGATTGCCTTTCTATCACTAGACAAACTTACTGTCTTTCCGCAGCTCAGAGTTCTGGTTTTCAAGGCCACTGGACATTTGGAGATCCTGTTGACGTCTCCAGTTCTTCAGCACTGCCTGTCACCACATCTTACTCCCATTGTGGAGCTGTCAGAATGGCTCGGACCCTCTGTTGAGTTATGCAGAGGAACCACAGGCTAAGTGGGTAGCACTGACAGATATGCATTGATGTGGATCTCGCTGGCAAACTTAAGAACTATTTTTGGTTTTTCATTTTTAATATCCACAGATCAGCAAGAAGTGAACTGGAAAGCGAACAGCCTTCTCCAGTAACATTATTACATTAATAACATTACGGCTGTACTCCTTAAAATGTTTTCTTTTTTGGAAATGTGCGTACATACAATTGGATGACTTAGCTCGTAATGCCCCATACATTAGCTCAAAGTTGAGAGCATCGGTAAAGCCGTTGTCCATTAAAACTGTCTAAGTGCTTTCATGCTTTCTTTTGGCATCTGTCCTACAGTAAAGTACCTTACCTCAAAATAACCTCCCCTTTACTCACGGGGACCACCACATTGGCTGGGAGGATGGAGTGACTCAGCGGGAGGGAAAGCAGTACCAAAGCCTACGGCCAGCTTAAGCATATTTGTATATTTGCATATTTAGACAGAGAAAGGAATGGAAAGCATTCCCCCGCCCCCCCTTTTCGGTGGCTGTCATTTTGAGCATGGCTAGAGGTAGGATGAGGTTAAAAGTTCAGGAAAGAGAAAGAACACAGAACAACATCCTATGCTCTTGCTGTAACTGCGACAAGGGGCTTAAAACCCTTCTCGCGTATTGCCACATACAGTACTCACCGCAAGTAGTCCCCTATTCTGTCTGGCTGTGATGATTACAGTGCGTTTCTCAGCCAGGAGCGGGGTAGGACAGTCCCGAGCCCGGGCAGGCGACTGTGCTTTCATCACGCTTTGCTGGATGGATGAGACCTGGCATTCCCAATTAGGGCACTCACACAATGCAGCGGCCAGGCCGTGGCATTGCCATGCAGCCCAGCTCCTCGGCGCAGGCTCCCGCCTGCAGCCCCCCTCCGCCGGCACAGCAGCTCCAAGGTAAGGCTGGTGCTCCCTGCCCTGTATTTGGGTGCGATAACCATGAGAAAGTTTATGCTTGTTTTCTGTACACGCTCTCCTCCTCACAGGGAGGTGCAGGTCGGGGTTTCGGCACAGCACCGTACTGAAAGGATGAGGAAGGACTGCTGGTTTCTCCCAGGCTTGTGAGCTGCCGTCAGAAAGTAGCGCTTCAAAATGGAAGGGGCAAGTAACACCCCATCAGCCAACAGCGAGCAGACCGTCCCGGGGAGGCAGGGAGATGCCTGCCTGCAGAGCCAGCAGGTATTTGAGCCTGCTTGTAGTGGAAAAGGGATCGGCTGTTACTTTGTTTGGGGTAGACTCAGCCTTTATTCTGATACGGCCGGAGTAGATTTAATAGCGCTCATCAGAAATGACAAATGATTCATGCAGCAAATTTTGTTTGTGGCTGAATGACATTTAAACACAGGATTAGACAGTTAGCTTGCCCCAGATTTGCTAGCCTTGAGTGTCTGAGGTTAGAAATAAAACAATTAGCATACACTGGCAGCGAGGGAGGACAGAGCATAGACTCTGTGTGTTCCTGAGTTTCAACGTTCCCACTTCCAACAGCACAAACAATACTCCCAGAGACCTCCACCTTTTGTTTCTGCTTAACCTGTATGGGAGGGAACAATTTTTGATTCCAGTTGCGGTTGGGGATTTGTATAGTATCTTAATTGGCTGAATCTAATCCTCATCTCAAAACTTTGCACGGTAGTATGTAGCTACTGCCACTCAAAGCCTTCTCGCAGCCATCAGGAAAACTGCTCTGGGCTCATGAATTTTGCCAGCTCTGTGGATAACTGTGAGGAGCCTCATACTCTAGAGAAATCTGTTCAACATGATTTGATCACTTTCATCTCCAGCTCCCCACCTGTAACCTGCCACATTTTAGCAGGCACTTTATCTGTTATACGGCTCCCCGACTTCTTTACCACAGTAGGGAATCTGCCAGCATTTTTTTTTTAGTCAATATTATCGAGGGTTTTGTTCATTGATAAGAGGAGATTTGCTATACTGAAATAACAACGGAAAGCTTCTAACAGGTGCTGTGATAATTGTTCCTTCTAGCAAAGATCTAATTCATATGATAATCTGTCATTGTCTGGCATTTCATCCTAACCGATTTTTAATGCTATATTGATCTCAGCTTCCATAATTGGCCTCTTCAAATAGTTCACTTTCTTCTTCTCAGAGAAAGGGAAATTGCAGGTTTTGTTTCTTTTTGCCTCTTTTACTAACTGGTATATTCTGCCATGGAATTTCACTCTCTCTAACTTTTTTTTTTTTTTTTTTAAAGCAGAATCTAAATTTCTGGAGCCTAAATAAAATATAGTCAACTTGCATTTGATCTTGAAATCCTTATGTAAGTCAAGATTTCTTCCTTGAGAAAAGAAATGATAACTAAAGAAATTGGTCGTAATTTGCCTATCTTTAAAAAGCAGTGATTTGATTACTTCACACAAAGGGTGTCACTCCTCATAATATCTCAGCCGGAAAAAAAAAAAAGATGAAGAATTGTCAATAAAAAAAAAAAAAAAAAAAAGGAAAAAGAGATGCCTGCAGGCTTTTGTGAATATCTTTCTGAACGGTTGTATTCTAACCTATATAAATCAGCAGCCACAGATGCAGTAGCTAAGCTAACAAAGACGTATGGTGCTCTGTGACCCTCATCATCCCTGTGCATCTGAAAACAGAACTCAGAACTATAAGGTTACTGCGAATGTGGAAAATGGCAGGCAGTCAGCTCTTTCACCAGACTTCGCAAAATCATAAGAATAAATGACAAGTAAAAACATGTAACCAGTTCTTTGCACAGGGATGGGGGAGAGGGGAGAATTTTAGGTCATCTAACAGCTAATGTAAACTACAGGGTGGATTCCTTCCAGAGCTCAGCTTGTGATTACATTAATCATACACACTAGAGCTAATGCTCTACATTACACTTCCAGGATTTCAATAGCGGGTTAGAGCTATAAAAGAGGGAAACAGTCCCCAATATTGGGCACACCATTAATAGAAATAAAGAACAGGAAAATAATTGCTGAAACAGCTAGTCGGCTGAATACTGAGGAAATAGCGAGTGAGCAATTATCAGTTTGTAATCGATGTGACCATTACCCTCTTCTATAGTCTCTTTTTGAGCACATCTTTTGCACCTGGCACTTCAGTGAAACAGCAGCTGAAAGAGGACTCTGTAACATGTCCATAATAGACTGCTCCCCTGCCTTCAGGAGCGAGTGGCCATTTCAATGGCTGCAGATGTTAATGTAAGAATGGCCGCTGCTAGGTACCATTCTCTAGTAATGCCAGAGTCCTTGTAGTCAACAGTTTGAGCTCTTTAATTCATGATACGGTCTTTATGCTAAAAAGTCTCAAGGAAACACTGATAGCTTCTGCTTCAGATGTTCTCAGCAGACTGTGTAAATGATGTGTTGGTTTAGAAGGTCACATAGATGTCCTATGTTTACTTACAGTAAAGGCCTTCATTGGATTTTTCTGATGCCGTCTGCCTAAATTGATATGCATGTCAGCTGGGTAGCTTGCTGAATTCTGAACACAGAAAAAAACCCCAACTATGTTATAACTGGTTCTCATTAAACTACTAAATGGAATACTAAAAGGTAGCTTAAAATCAGGTGCGTTTAATAAAGCTGTATTTGAATTGGCACACATACGGGTCCCATGTGTTTTTCAGTTTGCTAGTGTTGCAAGTTTATCATCTGTATTACCTATGCTTAAATGTTATTTCACTCCAATAAAAACAGGCTTCATTTACAATTTCTATCAAACATTGCTAAGTAAGTCCATGACCAGATTCGTTAGCTAACTGTTTGAGGCAGCATAACACACCCGTTGAATTTACCGTATCTTGGAAAGTGATTTATGCCTTTAGATTAGATATGGGTTTGGAGGATTAAAAACAACAACACAGGGGCATGAAGAGGGGATTTTCTGCAGAGACACATTTTTAGTTTGAACAGAACTGTACAGAGGACTAATTCATCACAGTTCACTTTCCTTGTTAGACCTGCAGAAGTCCCGGAAAATAAATCCCAGGGAGGAGTTTCATCAGTACAATTATATAAAAATTCCACATTGAAGAAAGCTGTGTGGTGGGATCTGTTGTGAGAAAGAGAGTTTTCCTGTTTCTTCACCAACATTTCTTTGGGGGGAGGGAGCTCGGGGACCTCTGCAGCAAGCCCCTCCAGAGGGCTCCCTGCCCAGCCCAGGAGGGGGGCTGACACCCTTCCAGGTCTGGCCGCTGCTGACTCCTCAGATCCGCTGTTATGACTCAGGCAGGGGCAAGTCCCGACTCCGACACAGATCCCAAAACAGATCGGTATCCCAGCGAGACTGTGTAATACACATTCATAGCCAGACTGCCAAAACTAACCTTGGCCATAGGAATTTGGTGTCCTTGCAACTCTGGAGACATTGCATTCCTCAGATATGATAGATTTGTTGAAATATGAATAGTAGTTTTACAGATTTGCCTCAAACCTCCTTTCACATTCAGAGTCATAGAAGCCTCTCCTCTGATTTGGGACTCCACCACACCTCCGTAGTACTTTGTTTGGTTGCTTACATGGAAACACAACAGTAGGAAACTATTTTATGTAATTTAGCAGTGAGAAAGACAGCGAAGGAGCCAGCACTGTGTGATCATCCAGCTCTCTGGACCACCACCGGGTAGTGCATGGAATAAAATTTGGTCAACTCTGCTTTACAGCAGCACCAAAGTGCAACAGGTTTCTACCTGTCCTTTTTCAGATTATGAAGCTGAAGTAATTTATTAGAAAAAAGAATCTGAATTTTAATTAATAAACATGCCCATGGTAAGATAAATTTATGCTTGCAAAGGCTTCAACAGATGTTTTTCATTGTAATGGCTGAGATCCAGAATCTTTTTACATTCTTATTTTCTTTCCTCAAACTAAAATAAAACCAGAGGTCACTCCAAATTTTTGTGTGTGTGTGTGTGTGTGTCTGTGTGGGAAGCAAGTGGACACACATAGGAAAAAAAGAGCCCTCTAAATAGGAAAAATAAATCAGAAATACCACAAACCAGGATAAACTCAGAATTTCTGAGTGATGCAGACATTTGGAAATAAAAGCCATCTGAAACAGTAATTTAAAAAACATCACAACTTCTTTTGAAGTGAGATTTCTCAATGAGGAAAGCAACTTCTTTGGCTCAAGGAAGGTACAGTGGCACCATGAAGCTCATGCAACTTTCCCAAATACTTCAGAAACCCGTATAAACTCATCCAAACCAAAAAGGAAAACATAAACCAAAATATTTGACTCACAAACTAGCCACTAAAATGTCAACTGGTTACAGAGTGCTCCACCTGCCAAGGCTGAAATCTAGGACAAAGATCCCAGAGGGGTCAAAATCCTTTAATCCCCACACAGACCAAAGTCTTATTAACTCTAAAACTTCCCTAAAAATGAGAGAAAATACCTATATTATACAATAAGACTAGAGTTAATTTTTTTTTATGAAAACAACATGCTTCTGGAAGATGCCAGGCTGCTAGTCCCAGAAAATAGAAGGCAGCCATAGCTGAGGCAGAAGTAGGACTTGCTTGTTCATCAACCTGCCATGACCTGAGGCCAGGACAAAGAGTTCAGTTTCCCTGCCTGCTTAAATCCTTGGCTCAGGAGCTTTCGTAGCCAGCAAGGGTGCTAATTAGAGTCAACTGTGGTGTTGACACATATGTACTGGGAACCAGGAGGAGACCAGCCTCATTTTTTTACAACAGCATCACACAGAAATAAGTTTTGGTTGGTTTGATTTAATGACTTGATTAGAAATTGAGCTGATAATTTACAAGGGATAGGTGTATCCACTGCCAGTCCTCTAAACCAGCCAGCTCCGTACAGGATCAAATTTATATAACAGTCCAGACTCAGCAGTGACATAAATAAGGGTATAAATTTCATGCCAAGTGTAAATGGGTAATAAAGTAGTTACAAAGTAGTATGCCTGTACTCTGATTTGGCATTCCATGTGTGTGCAGAAGCAATTTGGTATGCTATGGGGACAAAATTCAGCCCTGGCATAAATCAATGGGACTCACATCTATTGAACACCAGAACTGAAATAGGACTCAAAAGCATTTTAGACGGTGTAGGAATTAGTGATGGGAGGGATATGTGAAGGGTGTATGGATGGGGAAAAGAGCAGGAAAGAAGCAAGGAGAGAGGAGGGCAGAAGGTGAACAGGACCTTCTCTGTTCTTTTTACTGTTCCTTTTCTTCAGTTTGAACTTGTTTTTTTTTTTTTTTTCCCCCTGCATCCAAACTGTGCAATAAATTGGGGAACAGCTTGGAAACACTTAAAAGCCTTTTAATGATCAGTTACACCTGATGAGTAACAATCATTCAGGTCAGTTCTGAACGAGGTCCAGAGACCTCTGCGGAATTTCCATCTGCTCACCACAAACAGCTTCAGGGGAATTTGGCCGCCAAATATGCTTGAATCCATAGTGTTATAGTCGAGGTGAAGTGAGCCCAACGTATACAGTTTTCTAGACCTAGCTTCCCGCAGCAAACAGACGCCGAATGATAAAACTACAGTAATACAAACACCCAGACACATGGAATGAAGGATACTGCAAATCTGGGTGAAAACAGTGAACTACTAAGATGTAAGACTGGTAGCTGAAAGCAGGCATGGTTTTACCAGGTGGCTAAGGCAGTTCAATTGCCATTTTATCAGTCACACTTGCATCACAAAAAGCAGAGAGCTGCATGTCTCTGCTGCTCCCCTGTACAAACTGAAGCATTCTTTGCAGTGTTTATTATTGTTCTGTGCAAGCCTAGAGGAGACCAGCAAACAATGGTATACGGTATTGCCTAACAGGTTCCAGATTATCCAAATAGTTTGTAAGTGGGCATGAGGGAGCAATGCAGAAGTTCTGCAAATTGTCACCATACATTTCAGACATTTATAAGCTCTCAGGTGTTGATCACAGTGGTTTATTTATATACTATGTGTGCAGTGCTAAGGTCCTTAGCACTAACAGGGAACAGAAAGCAGCTTTTTGTTATTTTTGGGGTAGATTTTTTTCAGACTGAGCACTTGCTACCAGTTTTAGACAGCAGGTTTTGATATTTTAGTAAAAACTTATACTGATGTCAGTTTTGAACAAACTTCCACTATACAAAGTTCTACAGACATTACAGGCATGGGCATTTGTCTCATCTTTATGTATAAATGCACTTGCATTATCAAAATTCTCTCTGATACATTTTCTGAGGCTTTCCAGAGCAGGAAACAATAAAATTCAGGATAAGGTATGGGTATGTGAAATCTCCACTGTCAGCAAGCTGTACAATTTCACTACATCTTTTTTGTGCATATCACCTGCATTTTGTTACCAAACCCAGTAGAATCTACTTAACTGTATTCAAATCACATTCAAATTAAGTGGCACAGTTTTTGAAAATGTTTCTTCATAACATACTGAAAGGATGCTTATAATTGATGTGGTAAGTGTAAATTTATTACAATTATTCACCTATTTGATCAACATCCACCCACGTACTGTCACTCCTTGCTGGAAGTTTCATCCATGTATACTTTGAGAAACACATTTAAAACTACGTAATGGTGTCATGTTTTGCCCCAGTGCAAAAGCTCTTTTCTTCTGCACTACAGTACCAAATTGTAGAATAAATAAAGATTGCTCTTGGGTTCTTAAAAATGCTCAGGCATAGGCTTCCAAAGGCTATCAGAAACATAAACAAACACACATCATGGCACATCACCATCACCCACCAAAACATTGGTTGCTGAGAATTATGAATACTTCCATGGCAATGGATAAAAATTAATAACAGAGAATGAAATGATGATAAATACTTTCTCATTGGTTTATAGACCCTTAAGAATTTTTTTCAGATCCTTCCCTGAGAACAGGGGAAGCTCGTCTCTCTTGTGGTCTACACTTACCAGAATATGGTTGATGAGGTTGCTTTTGATTAAACTCAGGACATTTCCAAGCCAGCTTCAAATAACATCCAGTGTATCTAGCTCCTGGCTAGACTCCGTCAGAGGACGAAGGCTGGGTTAAATGGTAGGTTATCTAACCACCTGCTTGACTTGGACAGATCTAGGTAAACCATGCAGTACAGTAATCACAAGCTTTTAGTTCATTAGAGTCTAGGGCAACGTTTATACATGCGCACACAGTAAAGTGCATGCATTGTCAGAGCCAGGCTAGGAAACGTTGCAGGGCTGCCTTGACTCCCAGAAGGCTCCATACATTCTTGACCTTTCTGCCATCAAGCAATCTAAGCAGACACGCCAATTCACAGAAACATAGAATGGTTTGGATTGGAAGGGACGTTAAAGATCATCTAGTTCCAAGCCCCCGGCCATGGGCAGAGACACCTTCTGCTAGACCAGGTGGCTCAAAGCCCCATCCAAAGTGGCCTAGAACACTTCCAGGGATGGGGCATCCACAGCCTCTGTGGGAAACCTGTTCCCATGCCTCACCACCCTCACAGTGAAGAAATTCTTCCTTACCTCTAATCTAAATCTACCCCCTTTCAGTTTAAAGCCATTACCCCTTGTCCTATCACTACATGCCCTTGTAAAAAGTCCCTCTCTGGCTTTCTCGTAGGCCACCTTTAGGTACTGGGAGGCTGCTATAAGGTCTCCCTGGAGCCTTCTTTTCTCCAGGCTGGACATCCTCAACTCTCTCAGCCTGTCTTCATAGGAGAGGTTCTCCAGTCCTCCGATCATCTTCGTGGCCCTCCTCTGGACTTGCTCAAATAGCTCCATGTCCTTCTTCTGTTGGGGGCCCCAGAGCTGAACGCAGTACGCTGGGTGAGTTCTCACCAGAGCAGAGTAGAGGGGGAGAATCACCTCCCTTGACCTGCTGGTCACACTTCTTTTGATGCAGCCCAGGGTATGGCTGGCTTTCTGGGCTGCAAGCACACATTGCCGGGTCATGTTGAGCTTCTTGTCAAGCAAGACCCCCAAGTCCTTCTCCTCAGGCCTGCTCTCAATCCATTCTCCAGCCAGCTTGTGTTTGTGCTTGGGATTGTCCTGACCCATGTACAGGACCTTCCACTTGGCCTTGTTGATCTTCATGAGGTTCACACAGGCCCACCTCTCAAGCCTGTCAAGGTCCCTCTGGATGGCATCCCTTCCCTCCAGTGTGTCGACTGCACCACACAGCTTGGCGTCATCTGCAAACTTGCTGAGGGTGCACTCAGTGCCACTGTCCATATTGCCGACAAAGATGTTAAACAGCGCCTGTCCCAGTACTGACCCCTGAGGAACGCCACTCGTCACTGGAGAGCCAGTGACGGACATTCAGAGAGCCAGAGGTAATTGGGATGAAAGAATGATCCCACAGGATCCCTGACTGGCTCAGTTCTGCACAGCACAAGTTCTCCTGTACAAGAGCAGACATGACCCCCTTGCCAGTCTCACAGGTGGTATTAAAGTTCAGTCATAACAGACAGAATGGTGGATAAGAAGAAATTGATTGGCATATAATTATGTTAATCATGGCACCCTTGCACTTCATTCAAGATTGAAGCTCAGCAGGTGTATAAATTAGGTGTTTGAAAAGAAAAGAATTTTGTGACTAACCTTGAATCTACTGTCCTTAAGCAAACAGAGATTTACTTATCAGAGACACACTATCATTTGTTGGAGAATGTCATTAAAAGGTGAGAATTCAATATTTTAAAGCCCATGTGCAGCATCTTAATAAAATATTCTGCCAATCATGCAGCAAAGTTCAAGCATCCTCTTTAGATCAGACTGGATTTACCCAAGGCTAACAGTTGTTCATTTTCCTTCACCAAACAAATTTATGCGCTACAGCTGTCTGGAAGCAACTTCCTGGGTCATCAGCTTTGTCAACTGCTCCAGATCATGAAATTCCTTCATGTACACACTGTCCCTGAAATCAGAAATATTCTTCCCCTCCACCCCTCCCTCCCCACCTTACTCTGACTGAAAGTTTGTTCCAGAAGCTGACTGCTCAGGTTTATGCCGTCCATACTTGGCAGAGAGCAATGAAGGAGTATACATAACCGAGCTAGTTTGGCTTTAGAGCACATAAAGTTATGCTGCTGGTGACTGGGACCCACCATATAAAACAGCCCAACTGTTGTGCGTGAAATAGCTGTCAAAATGGTGAAAATCCTTTTCTCGCTACCATCTCACACAGTATCCTTGTGAAGATCACAGATGAGATGCAGTATCCAGTTTTACATTACCGCAGTGGGGCACAGTTTGTCGAAGTCTCCCAGGAATCCCTGACTTAGTTTCCCAGGAGCAATCAGTAGCATGTTGCAGAGAAAATCTTCTTATCTGCTCCTGGCTAGCCAGCATCAAGCTGAGGAACAGATGGTCTGATCCTTTAGGAAAATGGAGATAGATGGGCTGAGGCGAATTAGACCATTCGGATCTATTTATCTGATGAGAAATGAAGCCCTGAGCTGGCATCGCCTTTTCCTGAGGTGGCAGGGGCAGCAGCAGGTGTGAAGATGAGCAGGTGAGACAACGAGATCAGAAGGCACCTGGTGCTGAGATGTACATCTCCTTTACAGCAAGCTTGTATGATGCTGGCCAGCTGTCTAGCTGAAATTAGCACCTTCTCAAGGTTTAGCTATCAAAGCCAGAAGCTAGGTGAGACCGGGTGATGCTGACAGAAGAGGGAGAAGTCTTCTGTTAGAGTACCTTTCCAGGGATTATCCACTAACAGGGTTTTGTTAATCTTTTTTGGATTCTTGCCTGTAGCCACAGCAACTGAGAAATCACCGCTTTCTCCTGTGACCAGGCAAAATGCTGTTCACTCTTTGTTAATAGAGGTCTGGCAAGAGATTTGATTATTTCAGTTCCTACTGTTGAGCAATCCAGCCTCCCTGAAAAAGCTCCAGTGAATAAGGAAGTAACAGCCTGGTTGAGGCGTTCCCAAAATCACCTTCACCCTCTGAAGCGCCTGTTCAAGAGGTCTGCAAAGACCTCCGCAGAACTGGTCCTTAGCACCTGCTGTAGGTGTTTGTTGTACAGAGGGGCTTCTCAGGTGATTCCTGTCTCTCTTCGTCCTGCCGAGGCAGAGTGGTACGTGCAGGTACGGGATCAGACCTCGGAGGCTGCACAACAGCCGTCCTTCTTCACAGCTAAATAGCAGTGTAGAGCACTGCACCAGCAAAGCTCCTGCCAGTCCCTGAACCGACATGTGTGTCTGGGCTTGGGACTGGTGTTTTGTCAGAAGCACCTTGCTTTTGCATTCATATGGATTTAGCAGTGCCCACGAGAAGGGTGGCTGGAGGGGCATGTTGGATCAGGACCTGTCCCCTTTGCTGTAGGAACTTTCCCTTTCTGCCTGCCCAGCTGCGTAAATGGGGAAGGAAAATGCAGGGCCAGAGGCAGGTTTCTCCCAAACTGTCTCACTCCTTTCCCCACTTCTATGGAGAACTAAAACAATTTTAAAAAGAGAGGGGGAAAAAAAAAAAAAAAAAGAAGAAAAAAAGCAGTTGTCTTCTCCCCGCAGCAGGAGTCACGGTGTGAACAGCCACTGAGTGACAGAGTAAGAGTAGGAGGTTGGGCTTTGCTGCCTTTATTCCTCAGTGCATGTGGCTCACAACAAAGGCCATATGCCCTGATCGTAGACATCTTTAGTCTTTTAAGCAGTCTTCAGCATGCAAGTAGCTCTATTAAGCAGTATTAATTATTACAGCATATGGCTGTAAAGATAAAAATGAGAAGTATCTTATCGGTCCTTTAATTAAAATAGCTATACAGCTAACCTTTTCGACAATGTTTGTAGACAGGAAGAAAAGACAAATTAATAGTCTTTTTTGGTGGGTGAGTTATTTGCAAGGCACTCCTGATTTCTGCACAAGCACTCATTCTTCACAGAGATTGAAAAAAAAAAGTTTAGAATAATACCTGTCAAACTATGAGGTTATCTGTGAATTGCTCATTTTGACTATTCATTATCGATGACATGCAATTTGTCCCATGAAATATTTTCTGCTATCTCAATGGGTGAGATAGTTTTATACAAGAAAAACAGCTGAAGAAGGCTAGGACAGGTTTGTGAATGCCACCAAGTGAACTGCGATTCAACAAAAGACATGAGACAGATTCTGCTCCTATTACTCTCGTATTTCTAAGGGGCTATTCAATGTAGGATTGATCAAGTTGTCAGTTACAAATGACATCAAACAAAAACCTGTGTGGCTTATTGATGAGTTTATTTGCAATGCTGTGTTTTCTGTTCTTTGCTCTTGATGAAAACCAAAGCATATTGAATTTGCTCAACATAATGAAGCTGATTCTTTATCTGCCATATGCTGATACTGAGCAATTTTATATACATTTACAAATAAAGCTCTAAGGTATAGTTCATTTCTCATTTCTCCTCCTTGAAATTGGCAAAAGTCTGCATACTTCTTAGAATTCAGTTATACCACTGAGCAACAGAAATGTCTGATGGGATCTTTTCCATTTAAAAAAAAAAAAGCGGCTCAAGAAACAAACCCTTGACATAGAAAAGTAATTTTATTCCATGTATACATTTTGGCACAGGCAGCCCAGTTGATTAGCAAAACGAGTAGTTTAAAATGTTAACCTTATTAGTAAAAATAAAGGAAACTCTACTACTTCTTATCCTTGCACTTTAAGAAAACTGCTTACTTTAATACGAGAAGACAGAGACATGAACATTTCAGTAGAAGCAAATGATAAAAAAGCAAGCCCTATTTTGAAATGTGCCTCAAATTTTGGAAAGAAAATACAGCTGGACCCTCTTCAGTCTAGTCTGTTAACTAACCTCATCAGGTTGAAATCCAGCCCTCTCCTATAAGCACCAGGCTTTTGTACTGTTTTCTCGACCCACAGTCAGCCACCCAGCTCACTAAGTGCTTGCATATGCATAAACAGAACAAGGCATCCTTCCCCTGTCTGCCCCCTGAAAGCCTCAAATGCTGAAGTAAAGGGGAACCTTTTAAGCAGGGTTTTAATTAGCACCCATTGTTCCTTGGCTGGCAGGACAGGCAGAAAGGCCCAGTGGTTTGAAAACTGCCATCACAGTGGGAATCTAACTTTGCAATTGAATCAATCTGCAAACTCCACAGGACTTGTACACTGAAAATAAAAAAAGAGGGAGTAGACCAGGGCATTAATTATAGCGGTGTACTCATACTGCTACATTTAAGGGTCTGTGAGCATTTCTCTTGTATATTTTTAAGAGGAAAATAGAATCATATAAATCCACTAGAGAATGAGACCTGGTCATACAAGTCTAAACATAAAAGTGAAATTCAGCATTAAGTCTACCACTTGGTCTTTAACTTGTAGCATCTGTACTACAGATGGTTATTTCTGAAGATGTCTGAAACAGCTAACTGGGAAAAAGGGATTTCAGGAGGAAGATATTCTTTGGCTTTAGTAGGCTTGGTGTATAATAAGCAGGGCTTTAGGTTTAACAGAAATTCCTCCGCGTTCAGCAGAGAGATGCATGGGTGATGATGCATGACATGATGCAGCTGTTTCAAGATAACCATGCCGCAGTCGTTGACTTGAATACCCTAGATAAGAACCTGTACTGGAGGCTATCTTTTCAGATTTGAACAGGGAAAACCTGACTGACTTTTTTGTGGTTCTGCACCAGCCCAGGCACGGCTCTCCCCCTGTCATTCTGGCTACCCTTGTGCCAGGCAGGCAATTCACCTCATTGCATCCGCTAGTTATTTCTGCAGAGGGCTTCTCCCCAGGGAGACCAAAAAGGGACCAAAAAGAAGTATACCTTTGACTCTTACTTAAGAGAGATGGAAAATAAGCAAGACCAGTGAAAGCAAACTATACTCAAGCTCATTTATCAGTACCATCTATTTAATAGCTATAAGGAGAATGGAAAGATTTCTATCTAAACAGAACATAGAAAAGAATGACATGAAATAACTTCTCACCTTGTTATAGTTATGTTTTTGAAAGATTCATTCTGCATATTTGTTTTATTTCTCTGCTATGTTTTTAGGAACAACAGGTCCTCTATTTCATATGAGACGATGCACCACGAACAGTGCTGTTTTCAGGACAATGGTCACTATAACTCAGAGGCAAGAAGACATTCCAAGCAAAAACCTTTAAGTTAAACTTTGGAGTGAAAAAAATAATTTAAAATACTAAAATAAAAAAAATTGGGGGAATAAAAAATTGTTCTTAAAAAATCTATTTTATGTTAATTTATGCAGTCAGTTTTATGAGGAATTGTATCTGCTTTCAGTGCCAAAAAATACAATAAAGTTTTCTTATCAGCACAGGTTTTCTTACTGATGGCAGCTGAGATTCTCTAACATCAAGATGGGGGAACAGTGAAACGGCCCGCTCTGAGGAACAGATATATTTATGGACTCTTTTCAGCTGCCTAGAATCTAATCTGAATCAAAATATGGATGTAGCCAGGAGCAATTTGGGAGATACATGCAAAGCAAACCTCCCGCTGATTTGAAGAATGCTCTTTTAATTGCATGTTAAATATATCTTAAAAGTCCATGAGAGCTGGCAAGGCAAGCTTTCAGAAGCTGAGAGGTATCAAAAGTAAAATTGTCTAAGTAAAAGCAAATATAAAAAGTAGAATCAACTTTTTTCTCCATTCCTCTCTTCTTATTCAATGCACAGGATGGGCAGAGTTCAAATAATGAGCAGCTACGCAATATTTGTGCCTGCAGGCCTTATTTACTATACACAATTCATATCCTGCTCTGAAGACAGAGTTATTAAATTCCCCATGAACTTCTCCATGGCTCTACTCACAACACTGTATCTAAGGGCTTTGTGAACAAAATGAATTTATTTTTACAGCATGTTTCTGAGGACAGGGACACATTGCAAGAGGCAAGTGTTATCATCATTTCACAGAGGTGGAACTTAAGGTCAAAAGGCCAAAAGTATTTTTGGCATGTAATTTCAAGAACCAGGACCTGATATTTTTTGACAGTATTTCACATTAAGAAGAGCTTCATGTATTTGAAGCATGAATAACTTTCTTTACGTCAGCTCCAAGAGTGAGTATTTTTTTCCTCTACAAATCTGCGTACATGCCTCCAGAAAGGCATGCCAAAAATAAGTGACCATCTGAAAAATTTTGGCTTCATTGAATGGCCACAAATCACAGAGCAACCTAAAATTTAACGACAAGGTTCATTTTCCCCTTCTTGCCATTCCTACCCTATTTGCCCTGAGCAAACAGAGGAGTCCCACAAACAGCAGTGTCTTGGTTGAATAGCTTTGATTATTTCTCAGAAAAGGTCTAGCTTTTCTATATAGTGAAGGTGATGACCTGTGGGATAACAGCAGAGTCAGGATCATCTGGATGCCTTCACACTTAAGGATCTACCTTACAGTTGGGAACCAAACTCCTGCATAGTCAAGGAAGAGAGGTAAGTGCTTCCAAAGAGCAACTGTGAATACCTCAGAGGGGTGGATGGCTAGTGTCAGTCAGCGTGACTTCCCCTGGATGCCCCTATGAGCCCACTGAATCAGAGGAGGACGGGATTGTATAGGCAAGGTGCTAGGCTATGGTGCACGAGAGAAAAGTTTTGCAGGCAAACTACTTTCTGGCATTTTTCATCTTTCTTTGCTTAGCTTCAGAACGTTATATTCTTCTAAGCTGGTATTTAAAAAGAAAATACCTTGGGAATTTACTCACAAATCTTTTATTGAAAACAAAAATCTTGCCTTCTGTTCTCATATCAAAACCTGTGCTGGACATCCCCAGAGCTGGAAGGCTTAGTGCCATCGCAATAACTTCTGATACTTGTGGGTATGGAAAACTGCCAGCTGCTATGGGAGCTGCACAAGCTGGAGCATATCCAGCATGGGTAGCTGTGCTGTGGGGTGTAAGAGCTGTGTCCTGGCTGCAGGCAAGTAAGACTCAGACGCACTGCGATCTTTTCTTATCCTCTAGAAAAAGGTGTGCTGGGGCATGCACAGACCTCTGTCTATTCCTTGCCATCTTGTCTACCGTGCATCCCAGTCAAGCCCAGTTATCTTAGGTCCAAATCCCCTTTCCACCCCAATTCCTCTTGCAGTATTACTTTCCAACCAATCTCTTGCCGTCTTTAATTCCTATTGCCATCTCTTTCTAGTTTTCCCATTGCTGCTCAGCTGTACAAGCCTTGTTTCTTTTTCATTCAAATACAACACCTTCTTTTTCCACGTTGCTGGACCTGGAAACCCTTTCCTGGCAGGAAATCCTTAAGGACGTGGTTAAACAGATTTGATAGCCTGAACAGCCTAAACCAGTCTATTTCAATTACACATCCAACTCAAATGTAAAAATGTTCTTTGGAAACAGAGTTGCCAAAAGCTTACAAAGTTTCAACTGAGAGGGTTCAAACTACAATTTTAAAAGGCTTAAAAATTGGCCAGATGTGGGTAATGGAATAGCAGAGCCCTGTTCTGACACAAGGCTAGCCTGAGTCCCTCCCACCTTGTGTCAGAAATGCACATTCTTTTGTATTATACAGGATGGGATTATTTCATATGGACAACTAAAGGGTGTTTACCTCAGAATACCCTATATGAGAAGTGTAATTGTTTTAGCAAGGTAGAAAACTTTTAGCTGAAGAACATCCCATCTCGAGTGTTTGATGGATGGGACATTGCTTTAGAAAATGGCACATAAATGTTAAAATCCTCTGGAGGATCAGAACATTTATTCCAGCTTTCCAGTTCTGGAAGAAAGACATAAATGGTAGGCTCTCTGGAAAAAAAAATGGGAAGTTACCAACCTTTACCTTTCTTAAAATTCCCCTTCATTGACTTTCATTTTCTTGAAAGCTTTCCCCAACTAAATGCTGAGGAGGGGGGGGGGGGGAGGGGGGGGGGCAGAGAAAAAAAAAAAGGCATTTTTGGGTCACCTTTAGTCCAAACCCCAAAGGTTTTTCCCCTCTTCCCAGGCAATTTGAATCTTGGGTGTCCCTATGATTGCTCACAGGAGGTGACATCTGGCTGCAAACCTGGTTCATATGGGATGCAAGAGACTTGAACAGCAGTTCCAGTGAACCTGATTTGGAAAATGGATTCTAACTCAATACTTGAGAACCTTAAAAAAAGAGAGGCGGAGACAATTTTATAAAAAGCAAATACTGCAGGCACAAAAAAATTGTTAAAAATCTACTTTCCATTGAAAAACAGTATCAATGGAAAGTGTTTAAACAATCTTAATAACTACCCTAGTAAAATATGCCTTAACATTGACTTTGACTTTTCAAGCCTTAAACACAAACGCACCTCTTTTCTTTCTGTCTTCTTTTTAATTAAATAGAATTTTCCTACCACATTGTCCAAAGGTAGAGGAAATCACATAATACCCCTACCTTTCCTTTGGGAGAAAAAATGCTAAGGAGTTTTTCATCTTTAGCTCTCTTTTACTACAGATGGCAACACATGATTTTACAAGTCAAGGTCACATTTAGCTAGTTGTCATGGTGAATGAAAACACATGGGAAATCAGGCATATAGCATTTAGTTTGGCTTTCTGAGAGAAGTAACATACAAGAAACTCTGTCATGAAGGGGCTGCGTTTAGCCAACCTCTGGTACCTTTAACAGTCATCTTTTTGGCACTCACGTTTAAACAGAGTAATGAACCTTTTCCTCTCCTCAGCTGTAAATCAATACCACCAATGTGTCCCTTAAGAAAATCATTAACAAATTGTATAAATGCCTGACCAGTCAATAGAAGGATTTCCATTTCAATTATCCATGGAGAGAAACGAAACTCTTTTTGTAACGTATTCAGAGCAAGTTCTGGCTGTGCATTGCAACTATTTTCAAGATAAATATTTCAAAAGACAAAACTGACTCAGTGCTAAATGTTTTCTGGGAAAAATAATAATCATACATGTATCCATGAGCTCTTAATGTCTATTTTCTCCAAAGCAGGAATTGAAAGAAGCTGAAAAAATTACGGAAAATGCAATTTTAAAATAAATCTTTCTTCTTTCTAAGTATCTTGAAAGGGCACCTGAGAAAATCTGTCTTAACAAAGCAGCTGAACTACTATAGATGAGGTTTCCCTAGAGAAACTCTTCTGGTAACTCCCTGCCCTAGGTACAAATTAAAAAGGTGGCCTGGAGAGCACAGGAGTAGCAGTATGAGGAAAGGGCAGTGATAGGCATCAGCTGAGGAAAGACCAATATACAGTTGCTGTTTGAGCTTTCTCTAGAGGCTAAAAACCATTTGAAGACATCTTAAATTGGAAAGCAAGACAGTCTGAATTTTCACTAATGACATGCAGAAAAAGATCAAGTTGCTGAAAAAAAAGACAGAAGAGTGCATTTTTATAGAGCTGTGCTGCAGTTCACGATAAAATCCTTTAAAATCAGGATATTTTGGGTGGAAATGATGTAACCTATCACTTCTGATCACCAGTAAAAGCTCCCAATACCTTCCCTAAATCTAGCTTGGCATCATACCAGACACTTGGATATGCTTTGACCTGGATAAGAATATCACCAGCTCTTCCCTCAGTCCTAGCCCATCCCTGTGGCAACGATTACATACACTCCCACAGAAGTCTGGGCTCAGCAGTTCAAAACTTTCCAACAAAAACCTGGCTGTATTTATCGAAAAATCAAGCAGTGATGTCACATCCATGGCTTACCCTTTTTGTAAAGGGAAAGTGGTCCTAGGAAAGAAAGATTAGTGTTTATTTGCTGTTAGGTAATGGGAGAAAAATAGACTGGAAAAAAAAAATCACCTGTAAAACTAACACTTGAATAGCTACTTCAGGCTACATGTCCATTTTGCCCAACCCCTCTGAGTCAGAAGGGTTCCCCCTCACTCCCCTATTCTCCTCCAAAATCCTCAGGGATCCTCCACAAAATTCCTCTGGAAGGATGCGTTCCACCTCTGTGAGGAGGACGGCTCCTTCCGACTCCCTTTTGCACTTTGTTTTGACCCCTGCTGTTTAAAAAACAGTGATTTAAGGGATCATCTGATATCTCTGTAGGGGCATGATAGGAATAAAGGAACCCTGATTACTGTGAGTACTTCTTAAAAAAATAAAACTCAATATTCCTTGATGGAGCAAAACAGGGAATGAAGAGAGAAAGTGGAACAGAAAAGCAAACACCAAGCTGCAGTTTATGATGAGACCGATTCAGAAAAATACTACTTTCTAATGCAGGCTCACAATTACATATTTAGCTCAGTATTTTTATATAGAACTGATGAATCCCATGGTTCTTCCCGCCACAGCTGACCAATGGCTGTGCAAGAGAACTAACAAAGCTAGTGTTCACATGAATTCCCTGGGCATGCAGAAGGATGGTGCAAAGAATGAGTGGGTTTAAATGATAACATCTAGTGACCCCAGAGCTCCCTAAGCAGGAAAAAAAAAAAAAGAATGAGAACAAGGATTTCTAACAGTAGTGGCAAATTCCTAATTAATGTGTGCAGACAGCCTCACGTGCAGTAGTGACTTTGGTGCACTGCTTTCTGACAGCTCATGCCAGAGCCATTTTGTAATCTTGAAAGGCTAAGTAGTCAAGAGCAGGGAGAAGGGAGCCAAGCAGACTATTATATAATTCATATTACCCTTGTAATACTTTCTATCATGTGCCATTCAGAAATCACAAAGGAAGAAAGTTTGTCACCTTGACCTATGTTATATGATCACTCAGAGTGAAACTGTTATCAGATGTGTAAGCACAGAGGACAGCCTAATGGCTGCTGCGGGAAACAACTACATACACTTTCTGGTTTGGGTATACTGGACATATCAAGAGTCAGTGTCAGGATGCCTCAGGAATCTTTGTTTTGTGCCTAATACATGTAACACTGCATAGCTACCTAGTTATTTCAGTATTACAGAAAGTGTAGGGAAAAATATCCTGTACGCAAATACAAAAAGAACAATTAATTTCTTCTAAACTGTAAAAATCCTGTCTCTCTCCATATTTTTATTATGCTGAAATAATGACAGAGCAGAGACAGAGAAATCATTACAACTCTGCCCACATGGCATTCAGGCAAGGGCCCAGATTCCCCAAGGACAATGTGCTTCAGGTGTTTAAGTGTGACAAGAGGACATAGCCCTGATATTAATTGCACCTCTAAAGTGACTACTTCTTCCAACAGCTGCAAGAGGAGATAGTTAAGCCTCATTAGCTAAATCCCAACCCTACTTTGGATGCTAATAAAGGACGTGGTATAGCTGTCAGACAGTAATTCTTCCTCCTTGGAATCAATACAGCATAAATTGCCCAACACTGGTGCTCCGGGCTGAGGGGAAATTCTTTATAGGTGAAGCGTGAGATCAGTGCACAACTTTTCATCTTTCATCCTGGCAATACTATTTCTATATTGTGTTTTCAACTATAGGTCAGGGAAGGTATCTCAAAATCCAAGAGAAAAAAGTAAGAGAATTTGTGTTGAAAATGGAACTGAGATGAAGTGTTTGTGGAGGAGACAAGAACCTGAGGACAACATGAGGAATGAAACAGATAGCATAGGATAGGGAACGCATCTCATGGAGGGACAAGGAGGGTTGGGGAAATGGGTGCAGTAGCAACAGCAGTTTTGTTGGGATTAAATATACATGTGTAAAGAAATCAAAGTATGTAACTTTCCTGTTCCTAAAGTGGAAATCTCAAACACTTATTGATAAAAAATCTTCACTGAATGGGCATGTTTCTGGTCACGTTAGCATGAAGCCTAAATACAATTACTGTTTCAATTAATAATTTGCAAATACAAAGTATTGCAGATAAAATTTGCACATAACACCAATGTTAGCATATATTAATGAAGACAGAGCATGTGTACAAAGTGATCTCAACTGCTGGATAAGACAACCTTTTCAAAAGACAAAATTGCTATGGGTTTTGGCTATTGCAGACTTATAAACCTAGGGCATATGTCAGAATGGCTTTCTGAAATTTATTTAGAACAGTATCTTGAAAAGCAACCTTTCTGAAATGATTTAGGGTCAAAGTAGGCAAGCAATAGAACGTAAGTTTCCACTACGATGATGTGGCCAAAGGGCTAATATAATTCATGGATGTATAAATGTAGGAAAAATGGGTGATGGCTTCATTTTTCTCTGTAGCAAAGATGAATTCATTAAAAAGGCAGATATATTGGAAAAATTGGAGCTCTTAAAAGCAGAGTCATGGATTTGTTCAAGAGCCATAGAAAATACCCTACTAGGAGAGACTTAAATACTTCAAAAGATTTAGTCCATAAAAAGAAAATTGAGAGTCACTTGACTACAGTGCATAAGTACATTTATAAGAAGAAAATAGAGGGCCCTTTAACAGTCAAGAAGGTATGATAAAGGTTGAATGCTGAAGCTGGACATATTTATATAAGAAGTTATGCACTTCGGGTTTTCATACAGAATAGATGATCAACCTCTGAAACAAGAGAAGGTGTACTTTTGTTGTTTGAAATCCTCATGTCAAAACTGGATGTTCTTCTGAGGGGTATGATTTTGCCATGTGTGTGTTATGGACTAAATCTAGAACAAAGAAAACAGACATGCCATTTTCACAGATAAACCAAAACACAGTACACTTGGCCAAAGCTGAAAAACTGGGGAAAACAGCACTTCAATTTTAGTTGTTCTCTCTATTTTTAAAACTAAAGGAAGGTAGATTTGACCCAAAGCTATAAAGCTTCTGTCAAGCTGAATTGCATCTTTTGTTTCATGTACTGCTTTACCAACATGTTTTGTCTAGCTCTATTCAGCTCAGAGGTAATACTGTGAAATTTAATGGCTTTGATTTATAGGTCTGAGGAGACAATCAAATGATCTTGCCAGAATTTAAAGTCTATAAATCTATCAATTTATTCTTATTAACAAAAGAACTTTGCATGCTGATGTTTATCTACTGCAGTTTAATAACTTCTTCTTTTTCTAACAATAATCAATGAATATGTTCTCTCATATATTTCACTTCATTAAAAAAACCCCACCTGCCTTTATCTGCTTATCTGAACTGCTGAAAAAGCACATCCATTCATGCATAAACTATTCAATGAATTTGAAAATAAAGCTTTATGTTTAAATTAGCACCCCATAGCCTGCTCCTGATGATTCCTTCTCTTCCCCATAACTGACATGAATTGTGATACTGGGTAGTGTGCACTAGCCTTTCAACGACACTGTGTCCTTTGAAGCAAAAATAGTTAACAAAAGCATCATCAGAGTTGTGGGTACCCTGGCAGCAAATACGGATGATTCTCATGAGAAGTTTTCTTAGGAACCTGAAAAGCAACAGGAAGAATTTGAAAGTTGGGGGAGGCAATGCTAAGCACTTGGCAAAGTTCTCTTTTTATACCTAAACTCTGCTCTTCTAGATACCCCTCTGTGAGACAATGCAGGCGTCAGACTTCACTGTCTGTTATTGGAAAACCAGGCTGCCTAATCTGTATAGGCAGAAGACAGAGCAGAGTCACGGAGTTTCTATGGAGATGGGAATTGGTGAGGAAGTGCATTTTCCCCGATTCATCCAGTCTTCCTGATCTTATAAGGGGCCATTATAGCCATTTATCTCTCTCTGAAGAAATGATGATGTCTTTGGGAGCAATTGCAAAAGCAAGGTTTAAGTTTGGCCTCAGATGAAGGTATCAGGTATATTTTCACCAGGTCCAGCATTTCAAAGTATAATTCACAACAGTCTTTGGTTCTTAGACCTGAGAGTATACGCCAAATATGGATAAGCTAGTAGGCTGGTTTTCACACTCAGTAAGAGGTAATAGAGAGTAAGAAGCATTTCTCTAGTAACGGTAATCTCATTAACACTAACCATGCTACCAAACAATTGTACACTTCTCAAACTCTCTGCAGAGCATGCCTGTTGAACACCACTGGATCTTGGACAAGCATGTGTAGATGCCAAAACTGTCTGAGTTACTAACTAGGACTTGCAAGCAGGCAAATTAGAGGTGCTTTACTTGATCATCCGTACACCTGAGAGATGCCTGGAAAATTTGAGTTAGATTTCTCCACTTTCAGAATACATAGGGTTACTCAAACTCTGTTTATCTCTGTTTGTCTCCCCTGCCTCTTCCAGGGAACTTTTTTTAGGAGGCAAAATTTATAACTGGAAAAGGAAATTGTTTGCAGGGAGAGCTACAAAGCTGGATTTTTCTTTCTAAAGCCACTTGTTTGTCTGCTGTTACTTTGCATGAGTTTGAGGCTGCTCCCTTATCTACACATGTATCTTTTGGGAGGCTAAAGAGGTTAAAACATACCTTGATGGAGTCATCAAAGAGAAATATATGTCTGGCTTCAATTTAGCTCAGTTCAGGGACATAATGTATGTGGTGGGTGACACTCATTTTCAAGGGCTTGTAAAGAAATATGTTTCCCAATTTGTATTCTTACGTAAAAGAAAAGTTTTTTCCTTTCAAATTTGTAAAGACCAGATGTTTTCAGAGGCTTTGTAGCACAAGCTGAAGAGGTTGAGGGGAGCCCTTTGCCTTCCTCCCCCCACGCTCTCCCTCGGCGGCGGCGGTGCAGCACAGCGGTACGTGAGGTTGACCAGTTACCTGTCCTCGCCCCGGGGAGCACCATCGCTGCCCCGCACACCCGCAGGCTCCTTTATTAGCACTCCCAGCTTTGTGAGCACGTTGTGATACACATTTGAATCTAAGCTTGATTTATTTAATAAAAGAGGCTTTCTAGAAGAAAATGTGAAAGTCCCGGGGGGAAGGAGGGAGGAGAGGGGAGGAAGCCTACAGAACTGCAAATTCTGGTCCGCCACTTTGAAAACTCTCATGGGAGCTCAGGGAAGGTAAAGGGCCATCACATAAAACGAGTTCCTCGAAAACCAGAGGGAGCGAGGGGTAGGAATTTCCCTACAGCCATGTAAATCTTGAGGACAGAAATACATATGCGTATATATATACATATCTCACAATGACAGAAAACGTGATCACAGTAGTTTCTTCTGAGCTTATTCTTAACTCGCTGATCCCCTTTGGTTTTAATCTTCTGCAGTTTTGTTTCATTTCTGATAGAAGCAGAGTTGTAAAATCAATTTTTAGATAATGAAAAATAATCTATATGTATTTCAAGGAATATAATTTCATAATTTACTTCAATGTACAGAAAAAATAAAATTATGGAGCATTCAGCTCACACCAGTAGCAACTAATACTTCATTAATATTTTCAGTAAAACAGATCCTTTTGTCACTGTAGAGAAACATTTACGTACTGAGGCATTTTCAAAAGCAGGAAAGGAACAAAGACTATGACTAGTGATCTTTCTACTACTTCACAGGTTCAGAAGATATTTGCAGTGTAATATTCTGTGTGTTTTGTAACATACATAATAAATAACGTATTATTTACTCAGTAAAAGATTTTTCTTTTTGGATCTACTTACCTCAGATTTTTAGAATATACTCAAAAAGATTTTGAAGCCTTTCTAAATTAAATTGCTACCTTTCTCTTATTTTTAGTAAATGAAGGGATATTTCAACTATGGTAGAAATACAGTGATATATTTGCCAGATCCTTTCTGCCTTCTTCCCCTCTCCTCACAAGCCAATTCCTCAGTTTGCTTGCCAGGACAATTCAGGAGCCATGTTCTCCTTGTGTCATGTGATTCACCTCAGCATTTTGTAGTTATACACATTTTACAAATTAAAAGATGCCAAGTGAAAATACTGAACCACCACTAAAAGTTGTGGCGGGTTTTTTTGTGAAACAGGGACAGCGGGCCTAAACTCATTAAAAGTTATAAAAAAATCAGCAGGTCAGCAGAAGGAAAAAAAGTACACAGGAAGATGTGCCCTCTTGTAGATACGGACTATAGCATTTTAATCTTCTGCAACACAGACATTTGCAGTAATATCACAACACCCTTAAGAAACAGCACAAGTTTCCTTTAAAGAAAACAAGGTGTCACTGTGGTCTTCAAATACTGCTTTTGCAACCCACATGCCTCACATCTGTGGCAGCTCTAATTTGCTACAATGTGCCGAAAGAGAAGGCTGAGGGAAGAGCATAGCCCATTTCCAGACCTGCTCCCCAGTCCTTCTGGAGAGCTGCAGCTGTGGGGCAGCAAGACCCCCCGTCGGGGGCAGAAAGTGGTAGAAGAAGGTAAGGGAAGAGAAGCCCAGAACAGGGCAGGAGATGATATTGCAGATGACAGAGCTGTATGATGGTCCCTAGTAATCTTGGTATCAGATGATACCACACCCATTTACACTCACCTTACTTATTGTAATAGGATTCAGTACATAGATGCACACAGATTGCTGCCTTCTAGTTTTCACATTAAATACTGAAAAAAAGACCAATTCTGGATCTTGACAGAGCAGCCAAAACACATGTCACTAATCCAAACTTTTATAATCAGACTGAAGGAGCTGGAGGGTGTAATAATAATTATTACTGCCAATAATTTCTTCATGGTGTAACACTAGATAAGCCAAAGCAAAAACAATTCTTCTAATTTACATGCAGGAACCATCAATGGAAAAAAAAATTAAACCAGTCCATACTCCAGTCTGATTAAAGATGTATGACATGTGAAAACATACTGTAAATAAGCCAAACTCTGCTACGCATGACTGAGTGCAGTAAATTTGACACGTCTTAACTGTACATGTAAATATTTGTAACAAGAGCTAAATGTCATCAAGTTCTGCGTTTCTGCTAAGGTGTCAGTTTTAGAAGACAGAGTAACTCATCCTTTTGTGATGAACAAACTCTTCAGGCAGCTGCTGTCCTTTACGCCTTCCTCATCTCCACCAGACGAGAGAAGGGTTTGTAAGAACCAGCAAGAAAAGTAGATCAAAGGAGGGACTACTGCTCTGGATGTGGCAGAAGCTGGTTCTGAAGGCTCAGCAAAGTACTTCTGCTACCCACAAGCAAGAGGAATGCCTTCTGGGTCCTCTTCCAGAAAGGTATCAGGGGAAACCCAGAGAGAAGCCAAAAAGCTGCAGCCAATTGCAGAAAAGAGCAAAAGCAGCCCAAGCAGGGAATATGCACTGTACAGTGACTTTCCATAGTTATGCCCAGGCTTTCCAGTTCCCTCCTGATTGTCTTCCCTTTCCTTTTCAGCCAGATCTTTAACAGCTTCCCCATCCACCTCCCTTTTCTTATTTCTCCTTGGTTTTCTGTGGCCTCACGCTCACTCACCTTTCCATGTGTGGCAATGAGTGGATTGAGAGCAGCCCTGAGGAGAAGGACTTGGGTGTCTTGCTTGACAAGAAGCTCAACATGACCGGCAATCAGCATTTGCAGCCCAGAAAGCCAACCGTATCCTGGGCTGCATCAAAAGAAGTGTGACCAGCAGGTCAAGGGAGGTGATTCTCCCCCTCTGCTCTGATGAGGACCCATCCGGCATACTGCGTTTAGCTCTGGGGCCCCCAACAGAAGGAGGACATGGAGCTATTTGAGCAAGTCCAGAGGAGGGCCACGAAGATGATCGGAGGACTGGAGAACCTCTCCTATGAAGACAGGCTGAGAGAGTTGAGGATGTCCAGCCTGGAGAAAAGAAGGCTCCAGGGAGACCTTATAGCAGCCTCCCAGTACCTAAAGGTGGCCTACGAGAAAGCCAGAGAGGGACTTTTTACAAGGGCATGTAGTGATAGGACAAGGGGTAATGGCTTTAAACTGAAAGGGGGTAGATTTAGATTAGAGGTAAGGAAGAATTTCTTCACTGTGAGGGTGGTGAGGCATGGGAACAGGTTTCCCACAGAGGTTGTGGATGCCCCATCCCTGGGAGTGTTCTAGGCCACTTTGGATGGGGCTTTGAGCCACCTGGTCTAGCAGAAGGTGTCTCTGCCCATGGCCGGGGGCTTGGAACTAGATGATCTTTAAGGGCCTTTCCAATCCAAACCATTCTATGATTCTATGAGTCTCCTTACAATCTTTCATTCCTTCTTCACTGCCCCTCCAAAAATGACCAATGAGTTTTGCTGTCATCTTTCTGTCCCCTTCCTTTTTCCATTCAACCTTTTCTCTGACAGCTCTCTTGCCTGTGTAGTTAGCAAGCTCTTCAGGAGAAAACCACTGGATCTTCTGAGACCATGTTGCTGTGAAAACTAACACCACATCTGTGAGCAGTAAAGATTTGACCCAGAAGAGGTCACACAACTGTGCTTTGGGAGCCCGTGTTCTCGGGTTTATGCTGACTCTGTGCCAGTGCTGACAAAACACGCTGCAGTTGGTTTGGTACAGCATTGGATGCTGGGGGGAAGATGATACTGAAGCTGGCACAAAGCCAACCAATATAAAGCTAAATTACCAACATTTAAAAATACAGTTGAATTTGCAGAATTATTTCATACAGCATCAGCATTTTGGCTCATGAGGCTTTGGTGCTTTTGATCCAGCAGCGGGAGCCCTGAAGCAGGATTTACTGTGTTCTTGACTGAGAGCCCAAAGTTGCAGAGCACCTAGCAAGATGAAGCTTACCTTAGCTTGCTCCTTAGGCACTTTTGGAAGAAATACTATTTTATTATTAATAGTAATACTAGTAATAATACTAATAATTACTCTCTGTATTAAGCCAACAGCCATTCAGGTGGTGCCTAAGTTACTGGAAATAACCTTGAATCAACTCTAATCACTCTCTCCGCTTCCTGGAGGGGAAGGCTTCTACCTCCAGCACGGCACTAGAGAAGGTGGAGAAGTCTCTGTGCCTGAGCTGCTTTTATCTACCAAGAATTCTTGAGGAAAGCAGGGCCACTCTCACACGGAAATCACCCAGGCCACATATTTGTCCCAACATGCCTGGAAATTGTCAGGAAAATAAAGGTAGACGATTTCTCCCTGGCTGGACCTGCTTCACTACCCAGCAGTCTGTTGATTGAAATTTCACTATCATTTCTCTGCAATAAATACTGAAAGCCTATAAAATGCTCCAAACATTGTGTAACAGGAATAAACTTGAACTGAGAGCCCTGCAAGATTAGCTGAACTAATGCTGTGCTTGGAAATCAAGCTTCTGACTAGGTGACAGAGCATCCTGTGGTTTCAGCCTGTTGGGATATTTGTTGTCTGAACACACAGCTGAACAAATAGCTTACTGCTTTTGGCATGCCTCCTTTCCTCTAGACTCCCATACCTCTGCCCAGGGTCACCCAACAGAGCTGTACCCACGTGCCCTGCAAGGTCTGCAATGTACCTGTGACATGCCAGGCATGTGGTCCTTGCAATCTACAGCTGGTCCGTGATAAGCAATGGTGTTAGCTAAGAGACCCTGACGGAGGGCCAAAGTCTCCTTTTTCCATTCAGGTAATATTTCTACAAGGTGGGGGGGGGGGGGGGGGGGAAGAAAAAAAGAAAAAGATTGTACATGGGCTAGCCCTAATTCTACAAGTCTAATCTGCTGCTGTGTCAAAAATACCACATAGTGTTGAAGGCAAATGGGCTTAACTGTGCTCAGCATATAAAAATCAGGCCTTTCCTATGACTCAGAAGTGAGTTGCTTAACCACAGACCCCAGAATGCGTGACAGTTCAAGCACAGTCAGTTTTTATACATCTGAGTTCTTAGACAACAGGGACTTGGCTGGGCTGCACTGTGGGTAAAATTAATTGTAGTCCCTTGTCATCTTAACTTTGCTGAGGGATAACCTCTCCTCAGAGGGCCAAACAGCCAACTTGAGAGAATGAGCTGTGGCATAGCTCCGAGCCGCAACACATTCTTACTAACCATGGAGCTTTTTCTAGCAGATACCTGCATCTGGACTGTGGTGCGGAGTACAATGGGATTTAATAAGTGCCACTAAAACTGGCAGACAGCCCTGCTCCTACAGAGGGGCCATATATTTAAGAACTATGCAAAATATTATGCAGTATGCATGTGACCAAATTCTTTGTAGAGGAAAATCCCTAGGACTGTGTTAAATTAAATAGGATTATGGCTTTCACTAATCTGTATCCAGTGTGACCATACAAGGGTATTAGTTTGATAATGTTTAAGGACTTAGCTTTACAGCAGCAGCCATCAGCTGTCTAAGCTCAGCAACTGTGGTGTTGGTAAAAACGTTAACTGTTAAAGAGATTGTTATTTACATTGCCTGAATTAAACATGTGACACTCACCAGCTGGCAAATTAAGCACAGGAAAGTTATGCATAGGTCAAAGCATTTTTTCCCTTTGGAATAAGCAGAAGGAGCGAATCATGGGATGTGACTTCTGCGAGCAGCATGGCTGAGCCCTGCTCTTCTGAAGCCATGGGTAGTGCTCCCATCAGCTTCAGTGAGAGCGGAGGCAAGCCGGTGTGATGCTATCAAAAACCTCGCCCTTGCACCTGAAGCCTTTTCCTTGAGTGGCACAAATGAATTGTTAGATGAGTTAGCAATATAGCATGGTACCTAAGCTGGGAGCATTCCTTGTCAACCCGGCATTTTTTTACCAGGAGTTACTCAGGTAGTGGTATTACAATGCTAAAGCTGTCTCCAGCCACTGAAATCTGTGGCACACACTGACAAACACTGACATTTTAACGGCGCTCTCTGAAAAAGCAAACAGATAACTCTCTTCGAGCCTGTTTCTGCACAGGCACACACACATGTGTATAAATATATATATGCTCAACTGGAAAACATTAGGAACCTTCTTAAATGTAAATCCTAGTAATGCAGTATGAAAAACATTCAAAGCAGAAAAAGGATCTAAGCCACAGCTCAGTTTAAAAGTCAGAGAAATTTTCCACTGATTTCAGTGAAACAAAGATTTTGATTACCTGTGTTGAAAGTAGTATTACTTCAGTAAATGGGTAACATAATCAGACTATCTGTCATATTTTATTGTGTTAAAGCTATAACAAGCCTAACATTACATCTTCAATTATCCTGTATGCATAGAATTTTTACCAAAAATAAAATAAAACTGATAAACAGCTTGCTTGAAGAAGACTCTTATTCCAAGAATGGATTATATGAAAATGACACCTTTTCCATTATCATTCTGTTCTTAAGGTATTCAGATTTATATATTTTGGTAGGAGGGAAAAACATTTTTAGTACTTCAATCGCATGCTCTACAGTCAGCACAGCTAAAATAAAACCATAGGTTTAGCATCTTCTCACATCTCTGACACTGGAAGAAGACTCTACCTGAAGGCCACATTTTTAAAAGAGACATCTATATAAATCCTATTGATTTATATATTTATATTATTTATAATATAAAATAATATAATTTATAATATATAATAACAATAATATCTATAATAATATATAATTTATATTATTGATTTATATATTTATATTATTGTGCAAGTGTGGCAAAGCATAATGATCTGAAAATAAAGTATAATTATAGTGTGGGCTGCAGAATGATCACTCATATAAGAATACAGAGCACGAGACGTAGTGGGTTGATTCTTAGCTCCCAGACAAGGCTTGCAGGGCTGCCAGGACAAAATAGCCTGTTTCAATGAACAGCCATGGACCAGAGGTCAGTCAGGGACACGAGCATAGGAGAAGCATAGTGCACCCTTCCAGTCCCTCAGATTGGGTCTGTTCTTTGCATAGCTCCGTCAAGGCAGACCTAATCTGTCCCATCATACTAAAATCCTCACACACGAACAGGTGGTTATGCAATATTAACAGGAAAGACGTGATGCCCAAAGCAGCCCTACTCACTTGGGTACTGCAGGTGACTTCTTCAAGATGAAGAGTCCCTGCAGTGGAGGGTCATTTCTGATCACCTTGTTGTCATATTACCTCACTTCTAACTGCACATATAGTTAGAAGATCTCTCATGTACAAATATAGCGATGATCCATCCAGTTACTCTCCATACTCTTCATGAGTTTACAGTGAACTTTTAATGACTAAAATCCAATTTCTTCATTTTGTTATTTAACCCACTTTTATTACTATCTTATTCCCTTGACTAAGTTCATTGGCTTGCTATGGGAATGAGTGACCCAGATTAAATACCTAGGAAATTTTTTAGGACACCCCAGCTAATTTTTTGCTGGCTTAGTCAACCAGCCAGCATTTTAAACAAAAGGGGTTAAAGAAATACAAACGTGAGTTGGAGTCTTACCCAATTTCCTTAGACAGTTTCTCCCAGAATCATCAGGAACACTATTTATGCTTCCTTAAGCTTTCAGTATGCTTTCCAGATGGATGTTTTGGGATCCCAGCTTTGTAAGCAAAACCATTCAACTGAAATAAATGTGTGCCTGGACAGGTTCTTCATCGTACCCTGGAGCCACCTGAACCTACGGCAATTCCCAAGGATTCATACAGCTATGCCAATGCTAGGGCTCTCCTCCAGAAGACACACAAGCTGTGTCTGCTCTTGTCTTATTTTTTATATTAAAATTCAGGGAAAATTCTAGCCTAGAGAGCACAATTTTAAGATAGAAATACTTTATTATCACATCTACAACAACAGTATCAAATAGTTACATGTTAAACTACATTTCATTTAAAATAAGAATCAACAAGCTATCTGGAAACCCATCAAAGTTCACATCACTACATTTTTTAAACACGAAGAGATCTTCTCTAAAGGCTTCATCCTGACTTGCACTGCAAAAGCATCTGTCTTCTAAGTAAATTACTACACCAGTGCAAGGGCACAACAGTAATATTAGTAACGGCTGTTTCCAGAGCTATGTGCTGTAGGTGTGGGAAAGGGCTACGGGCAGGAGCATCTCTCCTAGTGAGAAGGGATTCCTAGATAGCGCAAAATCTTCATGTAGTCCTTGAATCACTAATCGCTACAATGGTGCCAAGGGTGACAGTGGGTCTTAGGGCAAACAACTACCACTGAGACATAAAAATATTTTCTCAAGTGTCAATATTTATTAAATTCACTGAATTCAGAGGAGAGAATGTGGATAACTCAAATTGATGTTGATCATTGATGTATATTCTCTAGCAATTACTTTATCTGGGTAAAGACAGCTTCCATTTTACTAAGACAAGTAGAAAATCCTCTGCCTCCATGCCTGTAAACAAGTGTAGGAGAAGCAGAACCTAAACAGAAACAGAACAGCCTATTTACATTAAAAAAAATACTATCAACTCATTTGCAGTGCTGTTACTTACCTGAACAGGAATAGGGCAGAGGTTATGACTGTGCGCCTCTTTGTAATTGTTTTTATACACCAAGCGTGTTGCAAAGGAACACCTGTGTGTTTTGGCTTAATTTTTTATCTTTAGGAGTTTTTTCAAATACCAAGAGAACAAAAAAAAAGAGCTTTAAATGTATCTGTGATCTCCTATGCAATGTGTCAAAGAAAATCCTAAAGGCAAGGTGGTAGCTCAGAACTAATTTTGAACATGGAAGCAATGGCAGAGTGGTACATATAAATGTATACTGTTAAAACTGTAAAAACAGTCCCTACAGTGCTTTCAGCCTGGGCCAGCTTGAATTCTCCTGGCAGTTATTGGGCAGAGTCTGGGAACTGGCACAATGCAGAGACAGGCAGTTTGCAGGTGGTCACTGCTCAGAAAAAAATGTAATCGGGTAGATATGGGATGCTCCATGCCAGCCTCTTCAATGCCAGAGAGCATTCGCTGGCACTTTTATATTTACTAGCATAACTATAAGCCATGCATTCTCTTTTCTCTTTGTCAAGAGAATAGGATGCAGAAAGTTAAAAACAGCTGTACATGCCAATATGTCAACTTATACTGAGTTTTAAGGTGCAAGGGAAAAATAGGCTGGTAATCATATTGTTATAGATGCAGTTTAAAGGCTAAATTCATCCTTGTTCTAAATTCACTGACCTTTATTTGTATGTCAGATCAATAATAATAAAATATTGGCAAGTAATATAAAATAAGTTTCTCACAACCTTTGAGCAATGCTTTGTCATCCAAAAAGTTAGGTTAAAATCAGAAGTGCTTTGAGAAGAATGAAACCACTTAAGATGGACAGTTATGTCAGGATCCAACTCCCACAGTATAATATAACTGTTTACTTCATTTGTAAAAATGCTACCATAAACTTTCCTGGTGAAAATTAATTCTCAAGACATTAAAAAAATCAATTACCAAGCATAGAGCTTTCTTTCTAATGATGTTACATGCTGAAAATTCAATCTGTGTCCTGGAATTATGATGAGAGCTTCTTCTAGATTTATGTGTGTATGTACCATTTAAAGGTTTTGCAACTAACAATCTACTCAGTCCCACTGAAAACAATTTACAGAACAGAATCTGTCTCTGTAAGCACCACTTGGGTGTGAAAAGGAAAATGGAGCCCACTTTACGTCTCAATCATTATATTCCTTCCCCACTGGTACATCTATCATTCACGTTAGCAGCTGTAACTCCACAGAACTCTAAAAATCTCTGTTAGAAAGCCATTTTTAAATTGTCATTTTTCTGACTTTAACGACATTTTTCTGTATTAGATTCTTATTCTAGCTATGAATTCCCAGCTATCTGAAGATAGTTTTACACCCAAGTTGAATGTCATGTGTTACTTAAAGAATTTGTTAAATATTCAAAAGACCAAAACTGACTAGCAGTGATTTACAGGCACAATATTTATCACGCAAAATTACACAAAGAAACCACAGAATGAAACATGTTATTGAAACCTCATTCTTTTGCAATGTGTCTCTGGCTTTTTGGAGATGCACATAGAAAGCAATTCTTCATAGGAATTCCATCAGGGCATAAACTGAAATTATTTCAAGGTGGTGCCAATTGCAAGTCATTGTAAGTCATTTTTACTTACACCATGAAGCATGGTTTCACTGAGCTATCTTCACTGGTAGGGTATCTAAGCCACAGTGTACTGGCTTTTTCCCCAATGAAACTAAACAAAGTACCCTCTGTTCCAGTGTGACCATGATTCAAGCAGTCGTCTGGACTTAAGGACACACTATCAAATTGACACACCAGGAAAATGTGAAAAATTATCAGATACAGCACAATAGCGGCATTTGTGAAACAATAAATTCTTCCTAGACAATGTTTATAAACAATACATTGTTGATCTGAATACTTCAGCAGTGACCTAACATTTACAGAACAGAGTTATAAATACTAACTTGTCTCTATGCCACAAAGTACATCTTTTACCTATTGATCTTACTGAAGTGAACCCCTTGGCTCTTCTACACTCTCAAAAGACTACAGATTTAGAAGGATATGGGATAATAATAATGAGTGATTAAACACAGAAGTAAAAGCTGGAAGTTTTAGATAAACAACTTAAGAATTTTGAAATTTAGGGGGCAAAAAAAAGATAGGTTAAGCTAAAACCAAAATCACTGTCTGAAACCCAAGCCAATTATTAGAAACACAAAGTAATCTTACTAAGTCCCTGTACCACAAGACTGTGATAGTTCTACTAAAAGTCAACTTAAATCCACTGTAGAGGAGTCTTAGTTGAGACTAAGAGGAAGAATAATGTACCATCATTACATTATCAAATTCTATTAGAATAGTTAATTGCCCACATTTACAGTGATTTCATAATCTCCCATTATGGCAGCTGCAGCAAGGAGAGAGAGCAGGGGGACATGTGAATTCTTGGCACTGAAATCACAGAATCTATGTTAAAGGCTTATTAAGACTATTTAATCCCACTCCCTGCTGATTCTGGATTGTCCCCCATTGTACACTTCCTAGTGTTTTGTCTAACCCAGTTTTAAATATCCCAGGCGATGGGAATGTCTTCAGTTCCCTTAAGAGATTACTTCAAGGCTAATGGATTTCACTTGCAGAGACTTTTTGATATCCTGCCTACATTTGCCCTTACTTTATTCCTTTTGATTAAGAAAGTTTCTTGCCTTCTCTTTTTCATGTGAAAGATATAAGATACCCCATGAATATTAGAAATTCCACCCCCTGCTCCGCTGTTACACTTGTAGGCAGTTTTCAAGCGAGGGATCTAGAGGATTTCCATCCAGATAAAGCCAGTAGCAAGCTGCCAGCAGTATTAACCGTGAGTATAGTCATACTTTCTTCTCTGGCTGCTGCTGTGCCACTAGAAGTGGTTTCCATATGCAGCCCTCAGCCAGCTACTTGTCACCACCCTCTTCCTAGAGGTTATGCACACCCTCCCACTCCTGATTTTCTGGCTGAGCTATTGCTAGAATTGCTGCTTAAAATGAGCCAGCTTAGTTAAAGCTTGTTTAAACAGTGAATTATTGCTTACCCATCTCTTTCTGGCTGACATGGCCTAGACAACTCTTCCAGCCACATCTCATCTAGCTGGTAGGAGAGAGGGTAACCCCCAGCAAGTTGGTGGTAACCTTTGATGCAGCAGAAAGGGAAATGCAAATGCAAACGTTCACATTTGCCTGCCTGCTCCTGATGTTCTGTGGAAACTGGGAACGACTGGTGATAAGAGACACCTACAGACTGCAAGGAGACAGGCTGAACTTTTTCCAGGCTGAAGGTGCCTGATTAAACCAGGCCTACCTGAGCTTTGCACAAATGTCACTGTGGCTGCGCTGCAAAAGCAATTTGCTACTTCTCTTACTTTGATAGGACTACTTAAAGTAAAAATACTTTCTTTTGAAAAAAATCCCATTTTTGGTTCACTACAGGTGCTGACCGTAACTGTGAAAAGGAGGACTCGCACAGTTAGGTTGTGTGGTCCCAGGAGCCATGGTTGTACACACTGTCCTTCCAGCCTAGCCCGACTGAAGATGAGAGAGTCGGATTCCAGCCCAACAGAAGATGCAGTCAGTCACTTCAAACATCATGCTTCTGTAGAGCAGTTAAAATTGTATTTACTAGCAAAGACACTAGACACCTTAGGGATAGAAAAGGCTAAGAATTAGAAAGCAGTGCATTTTTAACCAATGTAACACACTATCACTCTCACTGAAATCAGAATTTCTGTCTGTAAAGTACAACCCTTATCAGAAAGTTAAGGATTTAGGACTCTCTAATGCTTTACAAATGGCTGAAGATGGGGTGATAAATGTGTTTTTTTCTAGGCCTGTTCTAAATTATAATGTTTTGCCAACATAGCTATGTCAGTTCCTGGTGTGAAAAATTCACGTCCCCAGCAGATATTGCTATGTTTGCAGAACTCCTGGTGTGGATGCAGCTTTGCCAGAAGGGGAGAGCTTATATTGGCTCAGCTTACATCACTTAGGGAGGTGGTGTAACTATGCCAGAAAAACTCCTTCTGTCAGTTTGAAACAGTATGTACGACAGGGTGCTCTGCCAGCTACAGCGATGGTGGAGCTGTGGGGTAGACAAGACTGGGATCGCTGTTGCTTTGTACATTCACTTTTAATTAGCATATTAATCAACATGCCACATTTGAGAAATGCATCTCCTGAAAGACTGCTGCATTTATTGACATCCTCAGTCTGCATGTCTGCTAATATATCAGAACTGCTACTTTGATGCCTGTCTTGAAACAAGAAACCATGTGCTACTCAAATGTGTATTCTTGGAAACCAGACAGCTAAATTATGACCTCCCTAGGTGTGTTGGCACCTTTGCTGCAGTCATATAATTTTATGTTTTCTTGTTTCCCTGCTTGGCATCTACTAGCCTGCAGATCTGTATTTTGGAAGTATAGCTCATCCAATCTCTTCTGACTCCGTCAAAGATATTTTTGGATTTATTGTGATCTAAGTTTAACTGACAAATCTTTTTATAAAAAAAGAAAAAAAACCTGTTTTAGTAAATTATCTCAAGTGTCCTTAATTTGTCCTTGATGGCCTTTTCTCCAAAATATTACATCAACTGCTTTCACATGACTCTGAATGCTACTCATGCCTGAAATGTATATAGATAGATACTGATTTCAGCAGTCGTTTCCAGTATCAGCTGGTTCCTTCCTTTGGCTAGAGCCATGTCTGGCAGTTCTTTCCGGTGCTATGTGACCTCTGTCTTTATGCCTAATATCCTGTCTCCATTTACCACAGAGCTGTAATCTCATGTACACTTGGTAACATTTATGAGATGCATATGTTGTGCTCTATACTAAGAAAATCGAAAAAAAAAATCCTTAAATGTGGTTAGTTTGTTTTTTTAAATGAGTGGATATGTATTTTACTTGAATTGTCCTGAAAAGTGTGAACTAAAATTCAGTAAAACCAGTGAGAGATTCCTCATGCAATACAAGCAATAGAAGTATTGCTTAAGGAAGCAACAGAAAGGAAAACCTTCAAAGTACTGCCATGGGAGTGTTCACCCTAAGCTCATTTGTATTAGCTCTCTCTTCCATAATGAATTATTTTGGCTTTACCTTCCATAACTGTGACAGAATGAGTTGCAATAATTCAACCTGAAGAGAAATACATCTCCATCTAGAAAATGGCAGTGGTGCCTGGCCTTTAGGATAACAGGAGAGACATCTACCATTGTTACTATTATTACTGAATCTGAAAGTCCAACGTGAATCTGGATACCACCTTAAGAGCAGGAAAGCTGATACCTACAATGGGAGCTAGAACAGGCACCTGGCAAATTCCTGACTGTTCATTTCTCTTTAGATAACATACCAGTGGTTTTGAGCTAGCAGCTTTTCCATTCCCCATGTTTATCTCTTTCTAGCTGCAGTGTCATCTGTGTGACACCACTGGCTGTGTTTGTTGAAAAAAATCTAGAGGAGGACATCATCAACCCCAAAGCACGACTGAATCCCATGTGTCTCAGCAATGTGTGTACCAACAGGTGTGGAATTACAACAAGTGGCCCAGAATTTAGATGGAGTAAGAAAAATGTGAGATAAATGGCCTTCACAGTTCTGACATGTCTGTCTCTGGCAAGCAAGCAAGCATGAAAAGCAATACTATATTAGATACATATGGCATTAGCACTAGCTATTAGCATGTATAAAGATGTTCCACTAGCAGTGGATGCACTCAGAATGAACAGAAAATACTATCATACGTGTGATCAGCTATCTGGAAAAGATAGGACTTTTTTTCCAGTCTGTAAACCACTCGGGGATCTGCTGAATAGCACCCTTAAACCAGTATGTTTATATGCATTTAAACAGATGGCAGTTCTAGGTTAGAATTAATGCCTTCCACACTGAGAGAAACTTGGGATCAAACTTCCAGTTTCACTGTGTGTGAACATCAGTGAAAGGAGCCTGCAATTTCTTTGAATTGTGGAAAGAAACAAGATCACTTTTCTGCTATTCTTTTACAGTAATTTCATTTCCAGCTTAATCTAAAAAGTTTGCTAATAACTTAATTAATTAACAAGCTTAGACTCTGAGGTGCTTACTACTGCCAGTCTCTGCATTACATAGATATGGCTGTATTAAATTGGCTTTGTCACAGAACCGTTCCCTCTTCCACCTGTCCCTGCAGTGTGACACAATCTTAGTTTACGGGCAAACTTGGAAAGGTCATTTAAACCTTAGTGATGAGATGTCCCTCTATAAGCATGTCTTAATTATGAGCCAAAATGCAAACAGATATGAAAAGAGTTTAAGGAAGAAGACATCTTTCAACCTACATAAAGGCTTCTAATACAGAAAATGAAGCAAATATTAAAACTCACCCACAGAAGAGGTGACAGTGCTGGCAGGCCACCATCTTACTGACCTATTCTCACTGAGCAGGACTGTTACGTTTCAGAGTACAAGGATATCTGGAAAGAATAGCTGGGATCAGCCAATTTGTTAACCTCTCTGTTAATACTGCCAATTGTGGTGGTGTTTGTAATGTGGGCACCTGTTCAAGAAAGAGCAGAACAGAGACAACTCCCTTTACACAAACTTTTCCATTTTGTGAACCACATCTTAAAGGAGACCACATCCCTCCCATACAGACTGCAGGCCACTTCCCCTCCCACCAGTAACTAGCGAATATTTCTGTAATAGCTAGGGTAACTGAGTTTATGAACTCAGCTGAGAAGTAACAACAAAAAAACCACCCATAAACAGACAGGAATGGGCGTTTTCAACTTCTTCTAATTCTATTTACCATCTAGAAATGAGTCAGCTACAGCTCTCTCTGGCTGACCCGTGTCCTCTGGCTGACAGCTGTCAGACCGGGAGGTACTCGGTGCACCAGCAATAACCACCGTCCGTAGTGGACACTGAGTCACAAAAGCTGGGGTAGATGTCACCTGAGTGAGGACACCAAACTGCAGTGCCTGTGGTAGGGTGCAGGTTCCCTGTATAACCATCAGAGAGAGTGAGCCACCTCCAGAACTAGATCTTGAGGGAACGTCATACTTGGATTTGCCTGTTGTTTCCATCGACCGTCAAGAAACCCAGGCACCTCACTTTTACTCACCTCCTGCATTTAACACAAGTCAGGTGCCTAAAATCTGGCTGGCTTTACCTATCAGCCAGTACTGCAATCTGTGTGTCAGTGGGAAAATGCAAGAAACCATAAAAGGCACCTTGCAAAAGCTGACGATGCTCTGGGGAAATGTCCCAAGGCGAACTTGCTGTGGGGAGTGCAGCTCCAGGGATTCCTGCTCCGACACGCAAATGACATGTGATTTACGGTATCTGTTGCAGTTCTAAGTTTAAAATGTTTACTGCACTCCTAATGTTTTATCCGCTCCAAAACAAAAATATTTTCCAACAAACAGAGTGTTGAGCTGTGGCTAACTTCATAAAATATCTGCTGGTGGCTTACAGGGAAAAGAACAAATAAACAAACACACCAACCAAAAAAAAAAAAAAAAAAAAGGCAGAAACATTTAATTTCCTCCACAATGATGATGAATTCCTCCAATTCTTTAAAACTCCCCCAGCGCTCCCTCTCCTTCCCACCCCCTCTCTTTGCCCCATAATAAGCACTCTTTTAAGCTCATTTTCAGTTGGTCAATTAATAACGACAAGCTAACATCGCTGGGGTTTTTTTTTGTTGTTGTTGTTTATGGGGTTTGCCTGGGAATTTCCTGAAGAAACACGTAACAACTGCAGGCTGGAACAGGCCCAGCTCGGTTCACAAACGCCCGACGTCCCCAGGAGGGACCACGGCTGCTGCTGCGGCAGCGGGGCGCCTCTGGCAGGCTTCCCCCAAAACCGCGGGGGACGCTGAGGAAGGAGCAGGCGGACTCACCTGGCGGCGGGCCTGCGGGAGCGGGAGCGGGAGCCGGGCCGCGGAGGACGGCGGGCCGCGGGGGACGACGGCAGCGTGGCCGGCGGCGGCAGCGAGGCTGAGGCGCAGCCCCGACCGCGAACCGCCGAGCCGGCAAACTTCTGCCGGGGCGTCCCCCGATCTCCCCGGGACTTTCTGCCCCTCCGCCCGCGGCCCTCGCTGCGAGGCCTGACCCCCGCCCGGGGCTACCCCCGGCCCTCGGCGGCGGCGGCAGAGCAGGGCGGCGGCTGCACGGCGGACCCCCGGCCCTCCGCCGCCGCCTCATCTCACGGCGGGGCGGGCGGGGAGGCAGGTGAGGCGGCAGCCGGGCCTGCTGAGGAGAGGCAAAGCAAGGGAGCTGCTTCTCCCCAAGCAGCAAAGCCAGGCTGGGGAGGGCTGCGGGCATCGCCGGCGGGTCACGGAAAGGAAAGGCTTCGCAGGGCCGCGCTCTGCCCGGCCTGCCGCCCTGCCCCAAGCGGCCTGCCCCGCCCGCGTGCGGCCCGCCGCCTGCGCGCCCCGGGCCTGGGCGGTCAGGCTCTTCTGTTTCTGACGCACCACGGTGGGTCTTGCTGAAACCTTGCAGAAATACGATAGCTTGCCTCAAATCAGGTGGTTTCAGATGAGTTTGTTTAGTGTAAGCGAAATTTTGAATTGCTGAAGCAGGTTTATAAAGCTGTTTTGGCCCGATCACCTTCGTATCACCTTTGGGAAGATCCTTTGGTGAAGTGCAAGGCCTACCACCCCCTAATGCGTCTCTTCAAAAACATCACCGTGATTGATATCGTTGGGTTTAGCTTTATAGACCATACAAAGACATTCTCCAGCTTCAGAAGAGCGAACTCTAATTTTCACCAAGTAAACTGCACATACGTTACTTCTGGGAGGTTATACCAGTGACAAGGATAGATGTTTTACTAAGAAATTCAGTGTACAGCTTCACTGTAGAAGCCAGAAACTTTCAGCAAATGTTTTCACAGTTGATTTCCTTTTATAAATAGCTTATATAGCTTTTCCAATTGCAAATCTCCACCAGTCTTGACACGTTATTTCAGCCATTGGAAGACAATGTTCATTAAAAGAACCACAGCTGCTCTGCAGGCAGTCTCAACTCATTATTTCTAATTAATACCCTTCTATATGCAGACATATAAAAAATCTTTTCTCTTTGTCCTAGTGTTTATGGCAGTGATGTGACAGACTGCCAGTAAATTTGAAATCTGAAGAGTTTGTTTTTAGAGTCTCCAGTGGAGATCAAAGTTACAATAGTCACTCTCTCACTGAACACTTTTGCCTGTATCAGGCTGATTGGTAGAGTTGTTGCTATAAGTACTGAGCAGTATCTTTTTCACGAAGGTTGGGCTTTTATAACACTAAAATAAATAAATGCTGTCCAAAATAAGACATAAAAATTTTCCCATTCTGGGGACCAATATACTTCAGCAAACACTGGTTGTAAAACAGAGAAATATTCTCTTTCCCCAGCTCCCACAGACATGGTTTTCCTCTGATACCTTGGGAGGGAGGCTGAGCCACAGCTATTTCCTGACATATAAGACTATGGAGGGATCATCGTCCCTCAGTAGGCTAAACCTTTCTGAAGAACACGTATTCACATATACAACTCACACATAGTCATTAGCACAATATTTATGCATGACACTGCCTTGACTATCCGTGTCACCCTTGCATGGCTAGGAGCTTGATTTTCTACCTACATCAGTCTAATACGCCTGTTCTTCAGTGGACTCCTTAATTTTGGGGAAAGCATGCAGAAAAAGGCTAGAGATGTTTAGAACATGTCCAGTATGAGCCATCATCCCCATTGTCAAAGCATGGTCACAGCAATGCTTTGTAAAAAGTTCAGCATGGGTAAAAAAGCACCAATTTGAAAGTATCTAAGCCACCCGTAGACTTTCTAATCTTTCCTACTACAAGAAAATAGTCCTAAACTTTCCTCACTTTCTAAAGCTAAAGGACAAACATCTTTCAAAAGCCTTTCAGACATATTTATGTGATTTTTCCAATAAACATAATATAATGCTGATTAAAGCATAATAAAGTAACATCCATGTGTGCAAAGCATCTGCCCTTGATCTGTGAAAGTCTTCCCTTCTGAAGATGTATATACTTTCATCTTTAATGTTTTATGTGGAAGTTTTTGGCTAGAAGTTAATCAGATAATTGTGACAGTTTTATATGAATTTTGACCTGTTCCAAAAACACTCCAGAGGACATCCCACACTGTTGGGTGAAAATAGCTCATACAGCTTTTTTTTTTTCCACCTTAACATTGACAGGCTGCTGATGAATAACAGTAAATCTCCAATTCCTATTTGGCTTACATGTGCAAAACCTCTTGTCTGTCACGCCTGCCTCCCCACCACAGCACCTGCTGCAGTACAGTCCTGTGAGCTTCACCAAATACTTCCCAGCATCATACCAGGTCGTCCCATGACTCTGAAACACATCTCTGGCATTGGCAGAAGGCCACGTTGCTTTCGGAACCCTCTCGCTTCTCCCAACCTTGGAAAAAATGTGCTTGAAAAAAATGTTAAGAGCTGCAGTTTTCCATTTTCATTTCAATCAACTCTGAGTCCATGCGTTCAATCTCTATTTAAGGGAGTGTAAAATACCCCCAAGTCAATGTCCTTGACAGTTGACTCTTCTTGGATTTCAGTTATGTCATTGGAGACTGTAGGGCTGGGCACAAGGAAGAGCTGAGGAATGACTGAATGAAACAGACCCACCAGTCCTCTTCCAGGGCTGGTGGGAAAGATGGGAAATATCTTGACACACTTTGTCCTCTCCTACTAGTCAAAGGACACTTAGAGTTCTCTGCCGGTGGCAGCCTTTCCTTCCATAAATCTTATAAAGCCTTTCTTAAGACTTTCTTTTTCAGTACCAGCCTGGCCATCTTCTCACACTCATGCTGCCAAATGTTGCTATGCATTTGCTGGATTTATGTGGTGCTAAAACAGCCTATAAGCAAGGTTATCAAATAAAAAGCGCTGCTCGGTTATTTTTCAGCATGCCTTTTTTTTTTTTTTTTTTTTTTTCAGAGAAACTGATCAAAACTGTAACTACTTAGTAATAAATCTAAAGAATTTACTTATATGCTGTGGGCAGCCTGCTGAATATGACAAAGCACGTTGTGTATGGACACAAGTTTAAGACAGCATTTTACGATCCCTGCTTATTCCAGTCCTAAGAGACATGGGAAATACATGAAAGCCTCCCCAGCCTGCTGGTCAGGAGGCTGCTCTTCAACTTGCTTTCCCTACCTACCTGCCATAAAATGGGTTCAGGGGATTAAAAAGAGTTTTAGTTATTTCTAATTTTTAGCTGTAATATGAAGTATTTGACAGGGAAAAAGCTGATGGAAATGCTGAATCTGTTTGTTCCAAGTGGGCTTAGGGTATGTAGCCATAACATAATGAAAGACAAAATTCTTTCTAAGAATGAAACAAAGTTTGAAATATGTTTGGTGCTGGGTGAGTTTGCACTAATTTATGATGGGAAAATGATCAGTTACTTCATTGTAATGCTCTGCTGGGTCAATTTTGCAGATTACAGATATGACACAGCAGAATTTATAAATAAGATTAACTGATTTTATAGCTTCACCTTGTCATTTTTGCACAGGAATATCATCTAGTAGAAATCTACTACAGATGGCCGAGTTTCCAGACTTTGTAACAGGAAGCTTTTCATTATTAGGCTTGCAACATTATCGAAATGACCACAGGGGACAGTGAGGAAAAAAAGCAACATGTGTGCACATGTATGTGTGTATATATGCTTGTATTATGCATGTGTACATGTATAGGCATCTGTACATTGCTACTGTAACTTCTCTGGCCTTGGAGCTTTCCTTCAGCTGTTTTCAGGTAGCCAGAAGTTAACAGTAATGATTACTTTGCCTGTTGCTTGCTGCTCCAAAACATTTTGCTTTGATTTCTTCTATTAGTTCTCTCTACCTGTCAATCAAATATAAGTTTCTCCTTAGAGAAGATTTAGCAGTCTTATTAATGTGGCCCTTATGAGGGCCTGAACATTTTTGTGCTCTGGTATCTGAACCTGTTCCTTCTGTCAATAACTATTCCATGCCCTATTCTATGCCACTGCTGAAGTTGGAATACTGTTCCTTTTAGGCTCCTTCCTCTAAATCACTTCTTGTCCTGAGACATTACTACAAACAACAGGCCATGTTGACAAATTACCATGAGCATTTAGAGTTCACTCTTTTTTTTTTTTTTTCGGTCTTGATGATTTTTCTCCTTTTACATGGCTATAGAATGTGGTTAAATGCCACCAGATCCAATTGGTATTTTACCATCATACCTCCCTGGGAGCATATTTAATCCATTAGTGAATACTTAAGCTTTGCCTCAAAACAGTCAGAGGTGCCTTCTTGGTTCAACTTAGAATACAATCAAATGTCAACATTTTGCATTGAGGAAAAGAAACTGGCTAGTTCTGCTCTCTGGTCTCTGTTATGTAGATACTTGCTTTTTTAAGCTAGCAGTTTCAATACTTAAGAATAACTGTAACCTGAATAAAATGCACAAGAAATTGATAACAAGCCCTTATACCAAGGAAATATCCTTTTGCTTTGTCCTAAGGTATTTCTTCTCATATCTAAAGCACACTTTTGATTTATCTCTAAAGAAATACACATCCAAAATTAAAGGACAATATACTGTTTTATCATCTTTGAATACCTTGTTACATTACAATGACCAGGCAACTTTCCATCTGTAATTTTGCGAAGAGGTTCCTGGCTGACCCAAAAGCTATATGTTTTATTTTTGTTGGTCTCCAAGAGCCTAGCCAGGTAAAGTAGTGCAGCTTGAGTTACTTCATCCACAAAACTCTTTTTGAAGTCTTGCCAGATGCCTCCTTTTGTTTTGAATAATTTGGCAGACATTAGGGAAAAAATAAAATCTTGGCTATGCCGTGAAACATGTCCATGTCTTCTTTGCTGCAAGAATGCTGTCCCTGTGACTTGTGTTGATGAAGAAAATTGCTAGCACTGTACTTCTTATAAACTTGCTGTGCCGAGATTTTCTGGGTGTTATTCAGCTGGCATTGCTGACTGGATCCATGAGGCACCAGGTCAAAGAAAAATCTGCTTAGTATTTTAGAAAAGCTTAGACTCAGTCCTCAAGGAACTGAGGAAGTACATTGTGTGTTGCAACAGTGTGGATTATATCTGTATTAAATTGTAACCTCCATCTTGTCTTGTAAACTGCCCTGCGGCTTAGGACTTCCATTTTGGATTGCATACTGATATTATGTCTAACTTCTGTGACTGAATTTCTTCTGTTGATCTTGTATGATCTTGATAAAATAAGCCATAACAAAGGCTGATCATAACAGCATTTCTTTTAACATGCTCATGAGCAGCATTAGTACCAGTAATAGGGTGAAAGAAAACTGAAATAGGATAGGATACGGAAACTTCACAGGGTTAGCAGACCCTACACCTCCCATTTGGAAATGCTGTGCTCCCACAGTTAGTTACCTACTGACTACATCCCCTGCTGAGCACAGAGCTGGTAGGGGCAGGAGAGGAGAAGCAGCAATGACTGTACAGACCTCCCAGGTAACCTTCAGGGCAGAAAGCAACAAAACTCTGATGTCACCTATCAAGCACTGATGATGCTATGGCAGTTATGAAATAGAAAAGGGAAGAGAAAATTCATCCCTTGAGATTAGTTTTATCCTGGTAGCTTCTGCCCAAAGTTGGACTGTGCGTGGGAATGGAGACAGCCAAAGTTGTCAGATACAGAAGAAAAAAGGAAAAATAGGAAATAAAAGTGTGAGCAAACAACAAAATCTGCACACAGATTTGTAAGTAAATATTTGAGCAAGTTTGGATTCTTTTTGCCTCATATTACAATCAAGAGCCCAGGCACAAAGTTTAGTCCTAGTTTAAATTTCTAATTCCCTAATTCTCTATTAATAGAAGTGCCTGATAAGACACATCAGAGGTGCAGAAAAACTTCCATATGAAGAGTGATTGAAACAGCCTGGGACTTCTTTATTTAGAAAGGAGAGAAATAAGAGAGGCTCAGCTGGAGAGATTCAAAATAATGAATGGCTAAATAGAGGCAGATAGAGCCAAGAGAGTTCCCATTTCCATGGAAAAAGAGGACATCCTTTGAAAGCAAATAAAAGAAAACTCAAACCCAGTAAAACCAATTACATTTCTACAAGTCAGATTGTCAACCACTAGAGCTTGTCACTACAAGGTACCATTAAGATAAAAAACTTGGGAAAATTCAGAAGAGAAGTATGGATGAAAGACTTCCTGACTTAAATGCAAAAGAATGGGAAAAAACAAGCCTACCCACTAGGAAATAAAACTTCTGCTTGAAAACAGACACTAAACTTTAGCCTGTCTACAGGAAGAAATTTTTCCTAAAGCTATGTTATTTGGTAGCTATCTATCTACCACAAGGTCCTTTGTTACAGAAAGCATTAGACGCTAGCTACAGTTAGAAACAAGGGTCTTGCTCAATTGACCACTGCCTAGCCTTGTTTGTGTTGCACCTCCCAGGAAGATGAATTAGGATTTGTAATTCACAAATTACTTCTAATTATTTTTTTATTTTTTTTTCTGGAAACTAGTCATCCCATCTTTGCCCTGTGCTGGGAAAGGGTTGGACAGTTATGTGATATGGGAACAGTTTTCCTGATGGCTGTTCTGGCCAGTTATTTCGTCCAAGTAAGTCTGCTTTCTTTTAAATGTGCCTGTCTTCACAGTCTTTCTATTGGTCACAGGTAGCTTCTTTGCTCCTAGCTGACTGTTTCAGGATTCCTAACCACAGCTCGAACCATTTCTGGCATGCCTCAGTCTAAAGGATTCATATTGTATTAAACATTGTTTGATCTGCATTTCATCCCATATTTTAAAAACAAAAAGTTTCCTGCTCTTTTACTCTCTCACCCACTCAGCTGCAGTGAGCAACTTTTCGTGCAAGCTGGGAATGTCAACTGGTCGCCAAATAAAACAAATTAAATGTCTCACTAATAAGTTAGGGAGGTGGGGTGCTTTTAAGTATTGTTTTTTGCTAAAGTCCAAAGAAGACATTAAAACTATCTTGGGATATCTACAAACCACCTGGATGAAAAGAAAGTGCTATTCCTAAGCTTCCTTCTTCAGGTGAGAAATAACAGATGGAGGGAGATAAAAAAGAAGAGCAGGTCCCTACTACATATGCAGAGTTTTGTGTGTGTGTGTGTGTACAACTCTGAGCTGCAGAGAGTCACACAAGCACAAGCTAATCACAGATAAATAAAATTACCCCCCAGAATTACCCATAAGACACTGCTCACAACTTCAAATGAAATGCAGACTTTGAATTCTTTATTATTTGTACTCTATGACTAGTGGCACAATAATGATGACCTCTGTTTAGCTTCATGAACACTAAGAATTATGTTTATCGTCTGAAAATTAGAGTCTGAACCTTAAGAAATCTTTTGTAAAGTTTGGGCATAAAAGGTGAAAAAATATTTTCAAACAGAACAGAAAATATTCAGATAATAGTGTTTTGCAGTAATATTTATCAAGGTTTCTTTCAGCTGATCACTAGGTGCAACAGTGGGTGGAACCGAAGAAAGTGAGGTTCAGAAAGTGTTTCAGTCAGGAAACAAAATCCTAGATATTTACGAAGCTATATAATTTCCTGTTTCTCATACATAGTCACTTAATAAATCCTTGTCTCTCACTGCATAACATCACTTTGTAAAGCTCCATTCTGTTTGATATCAGTGAGACAGCAGTAAAAGAGTATGAGCAATCCACCCTCTGCAAGAGAGAGACTTTTTGATGACTTATAAAAAGTAAAGTTCAACAATTTACCATTCAGAGAATAAGTTATTCTTACAGAGATTTGTTCCTTTTTCTGCTCATGCTATGTGGTAGTAAACATACATAATCAGCAAAATATAAATAGTAAAGGATTTATAAAAGCACAATTTAAGCTTTTCTGAAATACCTTCTGCATTATTGCATGAAAGCTGGGTCTACTGAACTCTGGAATTGTGAGCTGGCCGCAGAACGATGTTTGGATGGTTGTGAAAACATGTATTTCCCTCAGGGGGAAATGTTAATTAACATATCTACTGTTTATATAGAAATGAATTACCATTTCCTTTTTTTTTTTTTTTTTTTTTTTTTTTTTTGCTGGCTTCAGCTATTAGTTATGATTGGAAAGAAAAGGGAAATTTAAAACATTATGTGGAGGTATAAATCCAAGGTTAAAGCACAAAAGGTTGTTAAGTGTTGTAAAGTAATAAAAAAAAATAAAACACCCAGAAAGAAAAGCACACAAGAAAAAGAAAGGAGAATTTATCAAGACACATCTCCCCAAAGAAACTTCTAAAATGTACCCAATAAAAGTTAGTAATAAAAATCACCCAGACTTTTAAAGTACCAGTTTTACGTTCATGAAAGTGACTCACATCTAGCAGGATAGTGTTCCCAAATATCTTTGTATCTACATTGAAAAATGTGAAAATGGCCAAGTATCCAGAAAAAAACAAATTAGTTAAGATAGGATTCTTGTAAGTTAAAGGACCAAAATCCAAGTGTCATTTTGGACAATATACACTATATGTTTTGGAGAAGACTTGGAGAAGCAGAAAGGAGAACAATCCTGTTAGCAACAGAACTGTATAGCCTATTGGATTTGGGTATCCCCCCCACCTCACGGGGGAGTTCTGCAGTGTTGTGACACCAGATTCACCTCTCTCCTCTTTGAGATCTAAAATACCAAAAGACTACTAGGACTCATTTATTCCTTTAGGAATTAGAGCTGTTATCTCCAAGTTTCCTGCAAGACGTGAAGGTTGAAGAAGAACCAGATATCATTAGCTAACCAAAATACAATGAAATAAAAAACAAACAAACAAATAAAAAGAGGACTGGGAAGGCCTCTGGGTTAGGCTGCAGATGAGTGCTTCCTTGGCAGGTCGGAGGGTGTTAGAATTTGACGCTAGAGGATTGCAAGTAGAAATGAGTTTTATGGGGGTTTTAGCTTGTATCACTACATAACTTGAACATGATAAAAATGACTATTTGATTACAACATGCTGCTTTAGTATCAGTCATACTTGAGATGGTTTTTGAAAATAATATGAGGAATTAAAATAATTTTTAACAGCTGCTTTGTAAATGCATAGAAGACGCCAGTTCTCAAAGAACTTAATTTAGATGATAAGTGTCAAGCACACTGCTAAAAGAGAAATACTAGGAGGAAGTAATGGATTTCAACAAAGAAGGGACAGTTAAAGACAATCTACCCGTGGTTTTCTCCAAATTGTGTTTTTTGTCATTTATAACATAGTAGCATCTGGAAATCTCAGATCACTCATGCTTCCTGCTTATCACATCCTAAATGTTCCTGTCTTTTAAGTGGGGCACCAGAACTGTTATAATGCTAAGCTCTCTAGGAAATGTCTAAGTGTTTAAGGTTAGTGATGGATGACTTTGGAGAAGATGCAAAGAGGTCACTTCTTCAGAGTAATTGGTGAACACAGTAATACAATCTGCACTGAATGTCTGAAACATCCCCATTATAAATGGCTCTATTGGAGAGTAAAACACAGAAAATTATTGCAACAGCAGCTTAAGCCTTTTACATATAAGAAATTGCTCATTACTTCAAATAAGTACTCACTTTTTTTTTTCTGCAAGTGTCAACAACTTTTATTTTTGTGCCAAGACATTTTTCTTTAGTTTTAGCAGAGGAAATAGGCTCATTTGAAATTGCCTCAGTACATAAAAAGTCTAACAATTTGAAAAGTACCTACATGGTTTAAAGCCAAAAATTAAATGGTTGGGGACATGTTTTCAAGGAATAACTGACTCTAAAATTCTTGCTTGAACAGCAACTATTTTTATTGCCTAAAGTTTCTATTACTTTTACTTTTTTCTTTTGAAAGTCAATATACATCTCATGAAAATTGCCAAATTAGGAGACTTGGAGACTGAAATTTTGCATTATCCGAGGAATGGGGACAGTACAGTACAAGACTCCACACGTGGTTTCATCAATGTATTTTAAATCTGACCCAAAGGTCGTTAATCCAGAGTGCCTGTATGTGGTTTAGAACTGAGCATCTCTCTTTTAAACAAGTTTGCCCTAAAAAACACTGAGACATTCTTGGAGTTTGGCAAAGAGCTATATACCCAGTCCTTTGGCGAGGATACTTATTTGCAGTTACGAAGAAATTTCACAATGTTGGTGCCTCCTTGGATTCAGTCTTCCTTCATTCAAGTTATGTTTCTTATTATCATAAATTGCACTCCGGCATCTTATACCAAGCTGTGATGTAACTTTCTGAGATCTGCCTACCTTCTGCTGTTAAGTAAAATAGAGTAAAAAAAACCTCGCATCAGTTGATCCATATGGTCTTTCAGCTTATGAATAAGCACAACTGGAGTGCCTTCTTATAAGTTTAAGTTATCTAGGACCCAGTTGCAAAGATTAGCTTTTTCCCTCAAACTGTGATCATTTGGGATAATGAGTTTCTTGTCTTGAGGACTTAATTTGTGCTGATTCAGAAGAAGACTTCTGGTAGAACTGGGCCAAAATTTATGTCAAAATTATATTGTTTTGTGAATTTGTCCCAGTATATTGGATTTTATGCAGTGGAAGAAAATCGATTTAACCGCTGAGTCTGATCTTACTAGTTTCTGTTGTCATTTCTTAAATGATTTTTTTCACTTTTTCAAGTATAAATTCACTTTTAGAACTTTCCTTCAGTTTCAGTTTTTAATCTCAATATTTGACTCAGAAACAAAACATTCTGGTTTTGTCAGGGAGAAGGTATGCTTAATTGAAATGGAAACACAAAAATTACATGAAATAAATAGCAACTACACAACAACAACCAAAACTAGTAATATCAAAAGAAGAATGATCATCTTTTCCAGTTAAGCCAGATGTAATTTTTTCCTTCAACTGTCAGTGACTCTGGTGTGAGCAGCCATGACTCAGTGATTCAGAAACTTCTAATTCTCGGTACTGGACTGTAAACACTGGGATTTCCTCACACTAGCAGTATATCAAAGCCAGTCTCACAGCTCTTAAGACACAACTTCATTGTCCAGGCTGTTTTTCTGAAGAATGTAGGACACTCTCTGGAAACAGGTACTTACCCCAGAGTCAGAGAAAACATCTGAGACAAATTAGTGCATCAGGAACATGCCCATTGGATAAATCATATTTGTTTCAGAATTTGATGAAAAGGAAATTTTTAGTGCTGTCTTCAGTAGTAGGATTTTGCTGTCATGAAGTAACCTTAGATGTAGCAAACTAATTGTAGTTAATTATGTCCCCTTCTACAGTAAATAGTATAGTACTAGTACAGTAACAGTACTTTCAGATTTTGTTGTAAGTAGTCTACAGTAGTTTTAAATGGCAATAAGCTGGCAGAGAGAACGTGTTAGATCTTTTACTGATATCTGTGGCACTTCAAATGTTACTGGACCCACATAACACTTTGTCATATCATAAATCACAACATTCAAGAATGTTGGCTGTGCTCTAAAGGTAAACATGAAACTTTTGCTAACACAAAATGTTTAGACTTTCTTAGATTTTAGTTTCACGTGTCTCTGAACCAATGCCTCATTTACACTCACTGTTGGTTTGTTTTTTGAACTGTTTCAATTCAATACACTAGTGGGCTGAAAAATAAGAAGATTATGTTTTTACAGTCTGATCCTAAGCTAGTGAACTTAATGAATGAACTCCCTTTTTCTTAAGCTAGGTTTAGGTTGGACCCTCAAATCTAGTAATAAACAGTACTAACAAAATCTTAATCTTTTCTAGTGCTTGCCTTCTTTTCTCTGTGCTCCTTATTGCAAATTAAATCCCCATATCTCTTCTCACTGCTCGTTAAGCTATGAGACTGAGGTAATTGAAATCAATGGGAAAAAAGAACATTTTGACATTGTACCATTCATAATGCTGCCAAAGTAATTAAACTAATCTTAGGAGATACAAAATATGGGTCTAGTAGATCATGGTAGACTCAGTGGGCATCTTACACAGGGAAGACAAGAGTACATTGAAAGCAGTACACCTGGGCCCATATGGTGAGAAGAGGGTGGCGATATGGGAGGCATAGGGAGCTGAGCAGTTATTGAACGAACGACAGTGGAGAAGACTAGTGTCTGAAACATCCTGACACCCTCAGACACCCTTCTCCCTTATCTGGGCTTCAGTGTTGCCCCTGGAGGCTGTCAGAATTAAGTTGAATTTCTGCATTTGCCTTCAGGACATCCTGAGCCTCCAGTCCTGCAAATGGCTTTAATTAAGACAATAACACTTTTCTTAACCTTATCTCCTATGCAAATTAACTTCTGCCTGACACAGTTTCCCTTTCATTAGGTAAATGTATTTTTTGAGTATCCTACCCAGCTGTGTGGACACCTCTCATTATATTGCTTTGTTGACTGTAAATAAATTTATGTATGCTATGCAAACATAATGGTGGTACCAGTGTGCACTGCCTCTGCATAGTCGTGAGCCTGAGTATAAAATTCTGTATAACATGACTTCTGAAATGTTATCATAAAACATAAATGAGAGCAGTGAACGTGGCTCATTAGCGTGTCTTAAAAGAAATTGCGTAAAAAAGATTGTGGCAACTGGGCATATTATCCTGGGAATATCGGACACAAATCAACTACCTTACCTTCAGCTTTGCTGACTTCAAAGGAATGTGTTTTTTAACAGGAAGTAAACAAAGCTTCTCTTAGATACTCTAAATTCTCATGTCAAGATAATTTAACAAAATACAGTATTTGCTTATTTTCCTTGTTAGATCCTTTTGTTCTGCTTATATAACAAAAACACTTAGGTCCAACACAATGCATTTCACACCATGTCTTTCCGTGCTTGAAAACTAGCCAGTGTGAAGGGCAGTTTGTGTAGTCCGGTAGGAATGAAAGAAGACAGACACCCATAGTCCCACAAAGTCTATTTCATCTCTCTACTCTTCATGGTAAGGATCGATCAGATGCAGCTGGAATAGACCTTGAAGTTTGTGCCAAGTCGTTGAACAAGGCAGTAGGTTTGTTGAAGTGGCTGCCAATCTCCCCTCTGGAAAAAAACCCAAACTAAACCAAACAAAAAAAAACCCACAACCCTTTTACCTCCTCTGAACCTCTGGAGTGGAGCCCATTATAAGCAACAATAATCATCTACTTCTTTTAGCACGTTTCCAAACAATACAAAAGTAGGAGTCATCTCATGTGAAGACTTTCACATGATATTTAGATTCAATATTTTCATTTAAGAGTTGCTGCTAGAATGGAACAGTCAGCAAGTACTAAAATAAAGATAACTATAAACAAATTAAGGAAAATAGGGATGATGAAATATATATAATTTAGACATGAGGTGACCTTGAAAGAAGGAACAGATACTATACACAAAGGACAGTGTACTGTGTTTTTCTACTGCAAATGATGTTTATGGTTTTTTATAACTCTCCCATGCCTGCATGAAATTTGGTCAGACATAGTGTCTTCACCGTTAAACTATCACAAAATGCATTACAAAAAGGACAGAATGAGCTGTGGTTCCTGTAACATCTGACAGTAACAGAGCAACTATTATATGATCTCATTAACAGCTTATGCATAACCTTGGCCATTACAACTTGTTTCAGTAAAAGAGGGAATGTTGTTAGAGCCACTGGACTTCATCCATAATCTTTTAGAAAATGTGCAGTACAAATTCCCAACTTTTTCTCTGCTGGACAGCCATCAAGGATAAGCAGAAGAGACCATAACTTCACTCCTTATGCCAATGAGAGACCCTCTAATACAGACTGATACTCTGTGTGAGTATGCACAGGAAAAATCTCCACTTAGAAAAGCTACAGGAAGTTTTCATTCAATTTTTTAATTTGTTTTAAACTGTCTGCAAACAATGGCAAGCAGCTGGTTTGCATTGTTTTATTCGTATCACATTATCTGACAAAAATGTTGATGAGATCAAGTTTTGGGACACTCTACTGTGAGTTATGCTCAATCTGGATTTAAGGACAATATATATTTATATGCCCCTTCATATGCACTTTTGAACAATACTTTAGGATTCCATGATGAGTTATGTAAGTCCGGAATGTGAGCAGTGACCATTAATAAATTACCACATTATAAAAAAAAAACCACCACATTTTCCTGGCTCTGCCCTGCTGGCTGCATCTGTGTTCAGCTGGTTGGATGAACCGTTAGCTAAGCCATTCACCAGGAAGGCAGGTTTATCATGCAGCCCTAAATTATAAGCAATAGTCTGTTAGATGAGAGACAATAAACTACATATTGGAAAACACTAGAGTGGTGATTAAAAGCAAACATGGACCCAGTCCTAATGGAGTAAGAATGATGACAGGGTAATACAGGCAGCTTGGTACTGCATTCTATCACTTAGAAATGAAATGACTAAAATGTGACAAGGAGCTGATAGACCTGTAGGTCTGGGTCTTACTGAAATATAGAGCCCAATTCATCCAGGTATTCAGCAGGTGCCCACTTTAAGCATGTGAAGAGTTCCTTTAAGATCAGCTGCTTTAAGGTGTGATAGAGGAAGAGTAGATGCGACATACTGCAGCCAAATAAGAGGAAAATGACATTGACTGTTTGAGGAGAAGCATCTTTGGGGATAATATCATTGTTTATTTTGCTAATGTGAAAAATTAATTTCTCTGGATTTACATTTCTACTGGAGCAGTGTTATCAATGGATAATTGCTGAGGACTGCTTACTTCATGATTATAGCTGTTTAAAAAATTGTCAAGGATGACCAAAGCTTGGTATAATAATAATTTCGTAATTAAATATGTATTTTTTTAGGAAGTAATCCTTTTTTTTTGCTCCTGGGAGTACTTCAGTTCTCCTTTTGAATACAGTTGGCCCTGGGCTGGCTCAGTGAATGCCCTGTAAATATGGCCCTCCATACACCATACTGATCTGAAATTAGGCAACTCATTGAATTAATATTTAATTTTTCTTTGGAATTTTGTTTATAGACTAAATCCTTAAACCCAGAAAAAATGACACTTGTCTTAAAATTATTTTATTTGATTAATGAGTTGGAATACATCTTAAAAGATACTACTTTTTAAAATAAATTAAGAAAATAAAAGATACAGAGTAGTAAAATATAATCAAATGTCAAAACTTCTCCTCCATGATCATGAACAGAGGAAATAATTCTGTCTGTTCAGCTCTTCTCTGAGAAGAAATCTGAGTAAATAAATGGCCTTTGTAACATGACCAAAAGTCAACAACATTCAAGCTCTCTCTCAAACCCACCAATGTTTGTGCCTAGGAGGGCATCATTAGGGCAATTACTTGATTAAACAGCCAGTCCATTTTGTTTTGTTTGTTACACTCTGCAAAGGAGCACAGTTCACTCTCACAGGAGCACTTGTGTATCCAGTAAATAGAAGCAGGTTAATTACATGCCTTAAAATCGCAAGACAGAAAATGCTATCCCTTTGTTTTGTCTTCATGCACAAGCAGGAGCAGAGCTGGAGAAAGGCAAGATATCCCTTGCGTGCCTGGTTATAGGCCCTGTGCGGCTCTAAAGCTGCATAGCTCTGCTGAGGATGTAGCTCTCTTTTCTTGCACAGCTGTGGACAGATTTGCACCACATGAATATTATAAGACAAGTATAGTATTTATTTATGACAGTTACACATTATTACTGTTTATTGCTTTTGAGAGATGGCAGGAAGCAATGTTTATTGTATCTCAGAATATCTGCTGCTCTTACTGGTATTTACACACCTCCTCCCCCCCCCCCCTTAAAATTTGTCTTAAAAGAATGTTTACTTTCATTTCAGGTTATTTTGTCCATCTATTTTTACATTTAAAAATCTCTTATCATTTAAACCATATCTCTGGCAATCATCACCCAGCACAAATACTTTCTCTAGAGGAGGTTGGAGGGTTTTTTTTCAGGATCATGTTACCAGTCTCCAAGAAGCCAGAAGCATGGCATATTTCCAGCTCTGCTTGCCTCCAGTTTACACAGACAACTCCTAGGCAGCAGGTATAATGATTGCAGAAATGCTTGCAGGCGGCCTACAGGTGCGGTATGCAGGTGTGCCTGAGAGCATCCAAACTGCCTAATGCTGAGCTAATAACATGTCAACAGTATACTGAACCACTAACTGCTGAAGAGATGGTGTCTCATTTTGTTAAGGAAGCAATACCTGGAGCCATGTTTCCATGTTCACTATCTGGGCATCTCTCAAAACACAATGTAAAAATACATACTGTGGTTTGGGGATTTTTTTTCTGTCTTGTTTCTTTCATGTCTCTTATTCTTGCCTTCCTCCTCTCTTACATACCTAGAACATCAGCCAGAAAAGGCCTTTGCCCAACTACTTTTCACTCCCTAGCAGACTCACAATATGCCTGTATTTCTTGGCTATAACCTGACTTGAGATTTTGACGGGAGTATCACTTCTTACATGCAGCTGACATGAGGGTAGCTGTCTGATCTTGGTCTGACTTCAACTGTAGCAATACTATGACTACTCTTCTATATAGGCGTGTATGAATAACATGTCTCTAGTCTAATGTCCTAGAAAAATGAAGTTTTTGTTACTTCATTTTCCCTAGATCTTACATTAGTGACCTGTATCAAAACTGTTAGCAGACAGTGGTAGTAAAATATTGGTATTTATCCAAAATTACATATCCCAAAGTCTAAACAGGGTGTGATTAGTATAAATCCATAAATCACTGAAATATTTGGAAGAAAAGAAGACTTTTAAAACAATTTTATATATGGCTGTGATATATTTCTATTTTACTGTTCAAAATTACATTTTCAGAGATGTAGAAAAGGAAATGTGTAATTACTTTCTTTACTATAGAAGCAAGAGCCTCTTCTCTGAGTGAGAAAAGAGTGGATCTAAGTGATTCCCAGTTTTGATTAGACACCTGTTATGATGCTGGAGTGATTCTGTATGACATGCACATTAAGTTGTATCACAGTCTCACAGCGTTCTCTGCCCACTCTAAGCAAATTTGATGCTCTGCCTTAGTTTTCATGTATAGAGTGAGGGGTATGTGTGTAGTATATTAGATGTGATCCACCTGTGTTTTGACTGTGGAGGTTCTTTCTAAACAGGGCTTGCACTGAAGGCGGCATGGTGTTCAGCCTTCTTCCTCAACCTGACTGAAAGATAAGAAGTAGGGAAGGAAGCAGAGGTGATACAGGAGTGTGTCTTCATTTAGCTAAACGCTCCCTAGCCCAGTGCGCTGCCTACATTCAGAGGGCTGGAACTTTATTTTTGGCAAAATTAGAACAACGAGGAGAGAATTAGATTTCCTCTGTCTGCTTATATTTTGCTGCTTTGCTGAGAACTAATAATAAGATTAACTTACATTTTCTCATTAACACTTTCTTTCCTTTTCTGTTAGGACATTGCTCGGCTTTCATTAGCTGAAAGGTGACTAATGTCTTTCTATCCCAATATTTCTCCACAGTTGCAATACTTTGTATCCAATAACAATACCTGCTCTGTTGTTTCACTCGGCATTTTAGTGATTCACCAATTCTTCAGCATAACTATACAATTGTCTTAACAGCATATGATTTCCATCTTTACTGATTGCAGTAAATACTTCATGCTGAAAGTGAATCTTCTACTTTATTCACGCAGAATCATAAGTAAACCAGTAGAAGTAAGCTAATGCTCAGGATAAAAAGAGGTGCAAAAAGCAGGACCAATATGATTGTATTTATTCAGTTGTCTTTTTCTTCCTATGTGCAGCTTTATCTTTTTAGAACCTTGAAAATCTTTCCTTCCCTAGTCCTTTCAGACTTTTCAGTTTTGGAGGTGTATTTTTCTCCCGGAAAAGAGTAGAGAGGAAACTAAAATGAATGTCAGGTTGTAAAACAACAAAAAAGTATTGTGAGCTGGCAGACCAGTAGCCCTGCAGGACAGCCCTGAATAGTTGTAAAATCTCACCACATCACTGTGTATCCAGTCGTTCAGAAGCTTTGATCAAAAGGAGGAAATCCTCATAGAATATATTCTGTTTAGAAAAAAAAAAGAAAGAAATGGTTGATCATTAATTGAAGAACAAGAATGAATTAAATCAGTAAACTAAAAATTGCTGGGTCTTACTCAACAGATATATTCCCATTTAAGTTGCTGGCAGACCCTCAATTGTGATACAACTTTTTACCCCAAGGGTAAGAGTCTTTGCAGGAGACAAGAGATTTTCAGCTTTGGTGCCAGGCAGTGAAGTGAACTCCCACAGGAACTAGGAGCCACCATTTCTTTGACTTTGCTCTATTTGACACAAGCACATTGCAGCATGTACACATGACAAAGTAAAATCTACCAGACGAAACAATTTCACTTCACAGACAATTTTTGCTTTGGGGAGATGATAAGAAGGAAAAAAAAAAAAAGCATGTGGCAGATGCCACTCATATCTCCTGAAGTATTACTGGCAGGCACTGAGAAACCATGCTAATGAAAGCACAACTGTAACCTGTATACAAAAGTCTAGAGGAGAAATACCTATCTGATAATAAAAGCTACTAGACACCAAAGTGGCTGATTGCCAGTGCCTTAAAAACAGAGTTTTCTTGTTAGGGCTTGAAATGACCAAGTCTCACTGTTTTCTGGTCTTTAAGAAAGGTGAAAACAAACATGATGTGAGTAGAACCTGCTCACCCGCCCCTTCTTGTCCTTTTTGATAGAACGGCCAGATTGTTAGTCTTTGGCTAATCTGTATTTTAGTGTATCTATTGAACAGATCTCTTGGATGAAGTAGCTGCTGTTATTTGGTCTAAAGAGCTGTTTTTGTGAACTTCTGTTTCCCATACAGAAGCTGCTGGCCAGGCCAGAACACCTTGAAGGTGTCTTGGGGCTGGTTCTTGGGCTGCACGGCTTCCCTGGAGATCATGTATCTGAAACATTCCCAATGTTTAACGGTAAAAACTAGACTCTACTTGGCTGCGCCTGCCTTTGGTGCTTTGATACTGTGTAAGAAAGTGTTGGTAAATCTCCCTGTTTCTTTAAAATCTTTGGTATTTAGGAGAGTGCTATAAAAGAGATGGGAGCAGGTGTACCTTCCCCGTGATGGCTAGTAGGCCAGCCATTCAGCATTCGTTTCTTTCCCTACAGTTGTGATATCTGAGACTGTGTGTTCACTGTTGACATTCTGGCTTCTCCCAGCTGGGCAGAGGTAAAAGGTACTTAAAAGAGAAGAGACCAAGATGACAGAAAAGGAGTTAACTCGTGCACCCAGTTTCTGCAGTGTTCCCTGTTGCTGCTGGGCTCTGCGCTTGAGGTCATGTTTGCATTGTGGCATTACAAGCATTCCTGACTCTGCTTTTTTTTCCTTCCTGTTCAGTACACTGGTATTAATGACCATCCTGCTATCCCTTGACATCTTCATGGAAATATTTCATGTCTTTCCCATGGACAATAAAGTCTTTAAACACAGAAGAAAACCTTCATCTGTGAGTGTTCTTTGACATTTGCAAACATGGCAGTAAGTAATGTTAAATACTTTTCAATCATCATGTTTTCCTTATTACTCCAGAGCACATCTCTCCAGTTTTACTTCACTTTAAACTGAAGAAAGCTTCTTTTAATTTAGTGCTAGCTATGAGATATTCTAGGGAAGGCTGAGGGACAGAAAAGGGATAGGTACTACATTTATGATATACACACATCAAATAAATTCCAGGAAGCTGAGAAAAATCATGCAAAGATGACATTTCCATTCCACAGCTGTGAGAAGGACCCTCTAGCTGTGAGAAAATTGTGCATTTTGGATTTTCCAAACAGAAAGATAAGAGTCTGATGATCCAAAATCTTCTGTAAAATCACTTTTTTTTTTTTTTTTTTTTTTCAGATTAAGCCATTAGATATTCTAAGTTTTACAATCCTCAGTACTGGCAGCTAAAAAAAGAGTTTCACATATAAGTTATATATGTTATATTTTTCATGTCTCTTGTGGTGTTTTTTTTCTTATTCTTAGGAGTGTACAACTGTATTGAGTTATGAAATGGTGAGATTCTTTGCAATGTGAAGACTGTCTAGATTGTATTTTGTTCCTGTAAGCATGGCAGAAGGCATTCTGCATGCAAAATTGTTTGCTCATATAGGCTTATATACACATGTACACAACATATACATGTACACCCAGTATTCATCATTAATAAGTTTAAACAGATGTTAACCGTATTTCTAAAGAGAAGGAAACACCATCTCGGATAGCACTGTTAAAAGATGCTGATTTGTTAATGATACCTGCTGCTTTCAAAGCCTGACTTTTGACTATCTTCTAAATCTGTTCTTTGAAAAATACTTTTAGGAATAGGTCAAGTGCAGTAAAACTGAAATTAAGGTTTTGGCAACAGTTACTACTAAGCCTTCACAGTCTGTGGAAAACTTCACAAATACGAAATTCATTTTATCCAAACATTTTTTAGGAAAGCTTTATAAGTGTTCTGGATTTTCTTTACCCTCATCACTGATTTCTAAGGAATATGTGTATAAACTTAAACAAATCTGTTTTTTCTCTTGCTTTAGCTATTTCCTGGTGCTGCATTAGCTCTGTTTCATGATGAGCTGTTGGTACTGCAAAATCTGGATTGTGGTGTGCAAAATAATTCAGTTAAAGAAGCTAAATGATTCAAATATCCCAATACTCAGCAAAGTGGAGGAAACTAAGAGACCTGTTTAAAATAACTTGCTGAAGTTTCATAAAGTTGGTACTTGTTAAAGTTCCCTGAACTTTTTTTTCTGAAGATCTAAGTTATTGAGAAGAAATGGTAATACTTCAGCTTTAAGAATTATTTTTTTTTCCTTCAGTTTTGGAAGTCTTTCAGCTTTTGATGTAGTTATAAAAGACTGATATTTTAAAAAGAAAGTGTTGCTTTTCTTAATTATCTTTTGCTAGGAATATGTTCTCAATGGGGAAGGGAGGGTACCCTTTTCACATCATCAGGAGGTGTAATACACCAAGAAAGATGGCCCTAGAGACAGCATGGTGTTCTCCTTAGAGGTTCTATTTGGTAGCATTATAATATTCCAAGTGTTAGGATTCATTCTAATGTAGGCAAAATGAAAACAAAATCCATGTGACTATCTCTGTTTAGACATTTGGATGAAAAATGCTGCTATGGTAAAGGTCAGAATTGCCATCTAGAAAGTTTGCTGTATTAGGAAAAAGAGAATAAAGCTGTCCCGTGTTTCATACCCTTCATAAGGATAGACAGATTGTCAATACATTTGTGCTATAAAAGTCAGGAAGGAAAATTAATAGATTCATCTAAACAAAATGAAAGAAAATTCTTAAATTTCAGAGGTAAATGAATTTTGATTTAGAGATAGCACCAGGTCACAGTGTAGAACAAAAACATCAACAGTGTTGTTCTCTCTTGCCAGAGAGCATCAACTAAACTAAGTTACCTGATCTCCATTTGAAGAGTGTGAAGACTTCACACTCAATTGTCTAGAGAAGATAGAGGCTGGGAAGTGAAGCCAAGGCCATGCTACATTGCAGCTGGGATTTCAGGACAAGGAAGAAGCCAACACATTGGCTAGTTAGGAATATAATTCCTGTTATACTATGATATATATACTATTTAACTGTAATACATGCCTTTAATACTTCGTTTCTAGGAATTGAAACATGTGATTCTTCATTTTAGCTTTCCAAAGTGATTATGGATTTCTGTGTAAGTAAAATACTGCAGTATTTTAGATTTATTTGAATTAGAGTATCCAAGTGACACTGCGTAAATCTATTCTTTTTGGCCTAGTGTGTAAGAGTTAAAATTTGGTAAAATTAGCTGATCATTGACTTAATTGTCTCCAATTTCATTATAAAACAAGTCTTCCAAGTTAAAATACACTCAGAACTGGGTTGTGTAGAACTTGATGAGATAAAGTTAATCAATTCCTTTTTTATTGAACACAGTACTTGAAGAATAACTTTCATCTGGCTGGAACACATGTACACAGCTGCCCAAACAGCAGGGATGCAGCTACCTCGGTTAGTGCTACTGTAATCCTAAAAGACTCTACAGCAACATAATCTAACAAAACCCTTTTGCATCATCAGTAGTCTATGAGCTGCACAGACATTTACTTAACATAAACACTGTACTCAGCAGCTTGTGCAGGAAATATCTGTGTACAATCTGATAGTGAATAAAACTGGAGCTAAGGGAAAGATGGGTAGAAGACACTGTTCCTTTAGGATTGCAACATATGTCTAATAGGACTGTCCTTGTAGTGGCTTTCTTCATACTTCTTAGGTCTAAAGTTATTATTGCACCCCAGGCTCAAATGAATAAAATATTTCTGCTACTTAGGTTAAAATACGACCACTCAAAAACCATCAACAGTATAGATTTTGCATATGTTGCTTTTCTCAGATTATTTATATCTTAATCATATACATTCTTAAGCCTGAATTGTGTGCTCACTGGTAACATGGAATTTCTGTTAGCCTTTGATATTTTACATTTCTAGGATAAATAATTTGCTTTCGTTGACTTTGTTCATTATTTATGCTGCACCTTAATTATAATTAGTGTGAAATCTAGAATGACAGAACACAATGTAGGTCCACAAATATTTATGTTTAAGCCGATCAAGAAGTTCAGGATAGTCAGGACCAACTTCCAGATTGTGAAAAATACTCTGAGGAAAATTCAATCCACAGTAAGAATGAATTTTATTCTTCATTTTCTGCTCTTTCACTTATAATCAAATGATCCATGGTTTTGGAAGCCTAGTAAGCAAAAAACTCCTCAGGATCCTCTTTAGTAACTTAACCAATAGAGATGTTGTATCACTAAACTTCCAACTAGAATGGTATGTCCATTGGAAATGCTGTCACTTTGTGTAAGAGAGCTTCTCTCTTGTTATGAAGCACAAAATGACACCTATTTAGTACTGACATAGTTAGAATTAACAGTAGATACATCTATACTGAAAGCTAACCCAAGAGGATTGTCACAAGGTGTTGAGGATTTCTTGGCTGGGTGAGGGCATGTGAGCAATCCAGCCGTGAGGTGGGAACAAAGCATAAGTTTACAAAGTGCAGGAGCAGACAAGGATGCTGTGTCCTTGTATGCTGGGAAAAAGGAAGATAAGAAGAGCCTGACAAGCAACTCCTGGATGCCAAAGAATGAGATAAGTAACTGCTGGACACCTCGTGAAGAAGCCTGCACAGCCAATAGAGCATAAGATAGTGTCGCGTGAACCGGGGTATTGGACCAATTAGAGTATTGTATAAGGCGCGTGCACAAGCACATAAGGTGTATAACTGTGCTAAAAGTTGTAGTAAATGGACTTCACTTGATCACATTGGTCTGTGCGTGATTTCCCCTGTGGATCCTCCGCAACAACAAGAAGTGATAGAGGAGATGTCAGATACTAATTAATTCTAACCTCAACCAGACAACAATGAGAGTATGCAGGGAACATACTATGGCAAGGATGGAGTTTGCGTGACTGAAACAGGCCTATGAAGAATATTATAACTATTTGCATTACCTTTATGTAAAGGGTGTACTCTACTTTCCCCTACTCACTTCTACATGGTTACCTAACTGGATTAAAGGGATTCTTTTTTATTTTTCAGAGTAGAGGGATAAAGCAATACAAAGAATGAGCAGTAATCACACAGGTAGGTCACTTTCATGGCTGTCCCTGTGTAACTAGAGAGCCACCAACTGAACCTCATAGCTTTGAGTGTTGATGGACCAGCACTGAGGAACAGCTCATGTTAATTTAATGTGACTGCAAGTGAAAACAAGGAACAAAGTTTCAAATACACCTTGATGCAGCACTAGGTGGGACTGAGGATAACAGAGCAAAGCAAGGAGCCTTTTGAGACAAGTGCTAAGCAAGCCTCCCAAAAGGATGATGTGGGCTGACTACCTTGTGAAAAAACAGAGGACAGCAAGTGTCAGGTGGCAACACGCACATTGGATTTATTGTTTACTGTACTTTAAGGACTAGAAATACGAAGCATTCCGGTTTAAAATCAAGTGCTGTCTTGAAAAGACAGCCCTGTGTGATTGTAAACATCTATTGGCCTTAAAGCTGCCAAGAAAGTAACCTCAGAGGATATATGCTCATGTGGTCTTGTTGCAGAAGCTATCATAAGTATCACGCATCAGCAGCAGAGGCACAGACTTAATCGCACTCTGCCACGAAGGTGCAGAAATGGTCACAGATATCCTTAGCTGGTGATTGAATGGCAAAGGTTTTGATACTTTACTTGGAAATGGCATTGGAAGGGGACTGTAAGTCAAGTCCTTCCCTCTTTCTTTACAATAAAATGGGCTGCAGTGATAGTTCTCTGCACTGCAGTGAGACTGAAGGTCTTGGCCAAAATGCAAACAAGGTGGTTGAATAGAAAAAGATGCATCATTCCCACCTTTTTACTTCCGTATCTTCCAGCAACTGTAATACAATGGAAAAGCTGTAAGCTCAGATTTCTTCATGTCTCTCAGTGGTCAAAGGAATCTGACAGGAGCTATAAAATGAATTTAGTCATGTGCTCAGGGAACCTCCTTTGCCTCCGGCGTGGAACAAGAGCATGGCTTAGAGCTGCTGTGGCCTTAGGGCCTGGCCAAGAGGAAGGATAACAAGGTGGACTGAAGCACCTTCAGGTGAAGGGAGCTGAATCCCAAGAGACTGTAAACCAGCCTGTGAGATAGAAAGTGGAAATTATGCATATGTGATTAGATGTAAAGGCATGTTAGAGAAGTCAAAACTGCCTCAGTTTGATCTATCTTCTGGGGCTATCCTGCCCCTAGTAGAAGCTATGATATCCTCAGAGTCGCTTGGCTTCATGCTCTGTTCCTCACGCGTCCTTTACAAGCAAAGGCCAGTCTGGCCATATACCAATGTGGCCATTTTCTGCTGCTATGCCACATGTCGGGTGCTGGTCTGGTGCAGCCTCTTGCAGTTGCCCTGAATAAGAAAGCCCACTGCATAATGGAAAATTGTGGGAGTGTAATTCCTCATGCCTTCAGGTCTCTTTCTTTTGCCAGAGTGATTTAAGAAGGTTTAAGAGTAAGTGAGAATGAGACCTGCACCCTTTAATTTATGCTTCCTCATATGTTCTTAATCCTTCTTTTGGGCGTTAAGATTTCATCAATATAAGACACTGTATGTGAATTTAACAAAATATGTTTTACACCAGCTGACACTGTCTCTGAATTTGGCCCCAGATGTGATGCCTGTTTTACACTTCATCCCTACAGCATTTACTCCATTCTGGGAAACAATTTACCACAAGAACAGCTCCATTTCTCGGTGTCAGGTAACACGGTAACATGCTTGGATAATTAAATAAAACAACCTAAGTAAATATTGGAAAAGTTCCACTTTGCCCATAACAAAATAAAGTTAAAATCCAAAATAAACTTGTGAAGATCGATAATCTTGTAAGATTGTCACTTTGGATGCCTCCCGTTGACTTCTTACAAAACAACAGCTTCTTGTTGCTGCTGACCAATACAGGAGAGTACGTGAGAAGCAGGAGCGGAGGAAAAGGTGTGAGTGAGATTCAATTTCTTATTTCTCATGAATGGCTGGGTACATCTTTATGTCTTCATGTCTGTTCTGCATACATCTCAGCAAAGGTGACAGAGAAATAGATGTGTCCCTTTTTCTGTTAGGTGAAACCTACACAAACTAGATTTCATATCCTGTGTTTCCCACAGAAATATTTCTTATCTTCATGAGCTCTTCTAAACAACCCAGCACAGAATTCAATTACATGCATTATTTACTAAGTAGATTTGTAATTACTACCATTATTCAGTAAAGTGAAACAAGCTCTTTAAAAATGATCAGTAAAATTTTCGTATGAAAAAACTCACTCTGCTCAGAGAACAAAAGAAATATACAATTGTGGTGAAATGGAAAACCATAATTTAGTTTCATGCAGAATGAAAAAGTTACATGCTTCTCAGCTATGTATTTTTTTTACTTACCCCTTTTTTCCAATGTGAACCTGTGTACTATTGAAAGATTTTTTTAACAGAGCTTTTGGGTTTTAGCCACAACAGTTTTATCAAAAGAACAATTTAGTTTTGAGAAATGTCTTGCCATCATGCATTTCTGTGAATGAAGAACAATTGTACTACTTAAAGGTAACACCCTGAACATAATAATTAAATGACTGTGGTCTGGAAATATGATTGTTAATGCATATTTTTAAACAGCTGTCAGTTTTAAGTACTTTATCTCCAAATGAATTCAGAGATATGTGTCATACTTCTGTGCTGCCTGAATTGTACTATTGGATTTTTTTTACCTTATAAGTCTTAATAAAAGCCAATAATACTTGTTCTGTTTAAAGAAAAAAAAAAAAAAAAAGTAAAGGTAAATATCCAGTAACTGCATTACATATTCCCATTTGACCTGTCAAGGAGTAAATGAATGAAAGCCACAATGTGTAAAGTTTACTGAAGTGTGAAGAGTTTTTAATAAATCTGTTAAACAACCAGTGCTTGAAATTAAGTTTTCAAAATCATCCTACAGTTAGTGATATCATAGCAGGTTAAACTGCTGTATTACTTTGTAAGACACATTTATTTCTTTACTGATTCTTCTGGGAAATATTACATGATGAAGACATTCTGAATAAACTATGTTCATTCTGATTTTGCTGAAATTAACTTATAAAAAAAGTCTACATCTAAATAGATAGTTATTTTTCTCTAAAACCTATTAAATAATGGTATTCCTCAATCAATTATCACACTACAAATACTTTATCTGCCCTGCCATCTGCCAAAATAGAGTTGAATGCTATTTCCCTGGCTGCGACGGAATAAGATGAGTATCAGGGAAATAAAAGAAATTGTCATAAATTGAGATATATCTTCCATTATTGATCATAGATTTGCAGCTATACCTGTCAAAGCAGTCCCTGTGCTCTCCAGAAATATCTATAGTCTACTGAATATTAGATCAGTATTCTTGTCACACTCCCTGAAAAAAACAATCTTTAACTGGGATACTGAGATCTAAATAGCAGACCTAACTCAGGCACACCAGTCATATTCATGTGCACTGAGGAAAAGAGCCCTTTGTACATTTGTGTTGGGTTTGTGTGGTGGGGTTTTGGTAGTGGGGGAGGGAGTTACAGGGTTGGCTTCTGTGAGAAGCTGCTGGAAGCTTCCCCTGTGTCCGACAGAGCCAATGCCAGCCAGCTCCAAGATGGGCCCCCCGCCAGCCAAGGCCGAGCCCATCAGTGGCAGTGGCAGCACCTCTGGGAGAACGTGTTTAAGAAGGGGAAACCTGCAGCAGGGGAGAGGGGATCGGAATGTGAGAGGAACCCCTCTGCAGAGAGTGAAGGGAGGTCAGTTCAGAAGGAGGGGAGGAGGCGCGCCGCCGGAGGGGAGCGGGGGAGCGGAGGCCCACCTGCAGCCCGGGGAGAGAGGAGCCCACGCCGGAGCAGGTGGATGCTCCCGAAGATGGCCGTGACTCCACGGGAAAGCCTGCGCTGGAGCAGTCTGTGGCTGAAGGACTGAAGGTCACGGAAAGGACCCGCGCCGGAGCAGTTCGTTAAGGACTGCAGCCCGTGGGAGGGACTCACACTGGAGAAGTTCATGGAGGGCTGTCTCCCGTGGAAGGGACCCCACGGTGGAGCAGGGGATGAGTGAGGCAGAGACAAGGTGTGGGGAGCTGACCCCAACCCCCATTCCCCGTCCCCCTGCACCGCCGGGGGGAGGAGGGATAGAGAACCGGGAGTGGGGTTGAGCCGGGAAGAAGGGAGGGGTGAGGGGAAGGTGTTCTAAGGTTGCTTTTACTTCTTATTATCCTGTTTTGATTTGATTGGCAATAAATTGAATTGATTTTGAATTTTCCCAAGTTGAGTCTGCTTTTTGCCTGTAGCCACAATTGGTGAGTGATCCCTCCTTGTCCTTGTCTCGACCCATGAGCTTTTCATATTATTTTCTCCTCCCCATCTCACCAAGGGGAGGAGTGAGTGAGCAGCTTTGTTGCCAGCTGGGCTTAAACTACGACAATATTTCATCATTAATCTCTGTAGAGGACATTGTGTCTAATGTATCTCTAAAACATCTGTAATAAGACTCAGGTAATGGCAATCCATGCCTTGTTTCCTCTTGTCAAGAATACTGAAATACATTAATTTTGTACCAACTGGGTTATCCAGAGGGTCTGCGTGAGTATAATAAAGGTCTACCAAGCAGTACTTCACTCGTTCAGCATTATTTACTTACCTCTGCTGAAGCCTCTGCACTGATCACTTCTGAAGTGAATTCCTAATTAGAAAATAGAGAAAAGAGTTTCCAGGCAGTATTCCATGTAACAGTAAAGAATGGCTGGAGGAGTTTTCCCATTGTTTCTTAGGTCTGGAGTGGTTTTGATGCCTAGGTCAGAAATCCACATAATTTCCTACATTTCTAGATCTTTAGAGGCACATTTTGGTTGCATGTTGGAGCATTTCAGAGCCTTGTTCTTCCCCTCTATGCTTTACATGAAATTCTGGTCCTGTGTAAGCCACTAAAAGCCTGTGCAAAAGCAAATAAACTCAGCAGAAATTCTAGTTATACCAAACAGAAAAAAGATATGCTTAAGTTAAATGCTTTCTCCCTGGACTGGCTTTACTTGAGGAAGTCTAATATTATACCCCAAATCAGTAGGGTTCTGTGCAGATAGTCTTAGTTCCTCAGAATCTACAGAAGTCTTTTAGAAGAAAATTTATCAGATCATAGAGTTTTTTGATCTTAATATTTTCCTGTTGTAATGTAATTTCATGATGAGACAAATTTACATCTGCACAGTAACTGCTCCCTCTGAAATGACAAATACTGTAAGTAAAAAAAATTAAAAAGTTTTACTAATCACTTCTTGTATTTGACTTTCAGAAATAAGTATTTAATCAGATTTTTAAAATATATATTTGTTCTTAGTGATCCCAAATTGCATTTTACAATCCAATACTAGAAGCCCACCACATTTGTCCACATAAATCCCAATGATCTTGTCTATTTTTATGCTACATACTAAGGAAAAAGAGAAGGCGTATTTATCTTTCCATTTGAGCGTGCAGGCAAACCAAGTCAGCTTTTAACTTGTTGAAACAACAAGTTTTTCAGAAGTATAGAAAATGGCAGAATCAGTAAATAGCAGGCTGCCAGAGGGGTTCAAAAGAGTCATCTCCCTATGTTTTTGTACCAAACAACCTAGAGATTTTCGTATGAGAGCTTTCTTTCCCCTTTTTCCTAGAGAATGTAGTGCAGACCACAGGAAATGAAAAAATGTTTATTAAGCTGTCTCCAACAGCAACTAGATGCTTCCAAGGAAGATATAAATCCCCATATTCACTGAGGGAGGAGGAGAAAGGTAATACTTTTCTATCCTTGGGCAAAGTACAAAAACAATGAGAGAAGAGTTCCTCTTCAGCTATTCCTGATGCGATGCAGTGCTACCAAAACTGAGTTTGGGAACTTGTCGCACCAGGATTGTCAGTACATTCAGTTCTAGCTAAATTTTACACAAAACAGAGTATATTGGTGAAGAGTCATGCATTCAAGAACAGATGTCAGGGATGAACTGTGAATCCAGACCAACTGAATGCCCAATTTCCTCTGTGATAGACTAGGATATTTCTGGCTCCAAGTAGGAATTCCACTTCTTTCTGCTATGTGTTGGACTCCTGTCCATCTGAAGACAAAGCAGAGTGCTGTGAAATACTTCAGACAGTTTCTCTGCCCAGGAAGAATGCTTTAGAGCTACAGTGAATGGCAAAGCCGTACAGAGGAATTGGGAATTTGCATTTAATTGCTGAATGAAACAGTTTAACTTGTATACCTACAGGTCCTCAGTCTGGATATGTGGAAAAAGGAGACAGAGGACTGAGACGACATTTAGAAGGTGCTACTTTAAGTATGCCATTGCTTAATAAGAATTTGCCGGGGGAGACAAGGGAAGAGGAACTTTGCCTAGCCTGAAATGCTAGTTACCAAAAGGTGGAGAATAGGGCAAGCAAGGCCCTGCCGTAGGGCTTGTATGTTTTTTCAGAGCCCTCTGACTCATCTGTGCCTTTTTAAGAGCAAAGTGACTACAGTTAAGAAATTATTTGGCTAAGATTATATTCATTGCTTGTTTGCCAAATCATGCTTGAAGTTGTTAAGCCAGAGGCCAGAGTTCCTAGAGTTGGATGGAAATCAGAGAAAAATGTCTGAGCCGCTGCAAGACCTGAGAAACCTGAGGCCCAGGTCTGAGCACTCTGGAGCCCTGTGTCTCAAGGAAAAGATTGAAAACTACTGCTCTGTTTAGTACCCTACAGACCTTGCACTGGAACGAGCCCACCTTGATTGGCATATTGCACTAAGCAATTTGGTACACTTACAGAAGACTGACATCCCTACTGAAAAAAGGTGGTAGGCTATCATGCTTTCTGTTTTTACTGAGAGAAAGAGGTATTCTCTGTCTTCGCTGAGGAAATACTTACAATCAGCACATTGGCCTCCTCTGACCATTACAAGAAAGGAAGTGTTGTAGTGCTGTGTTTGTTCCCTCATCCTACACCCTGTTTCAGCCATTTTCCATCTTTCTACAATGTAGTAGGAGGCCCAAGAAGCAGGAACCGAAGACAACACTGTCTTTGGAAACAGGACCTGTGCAGCTACATCTGCACAGGTGATTTGGGAGTACTCATCCACTTTACAGAGTTCTAGTGGAAAGACATAATTTAGTTCTTTGTGTCCTTCTATGGCAGATTTGCATTGCAGGGCCCTGCGCTTCTGTCAAGAGCAGGCTTGATAGGTCTCTGCTCAGAGCCTTTTAGCCCCAGCTGGAATGAGCAGAGCAGCATCATTCAAAAGCAGTGTACAGCCTGCCAGGGACCATCTCTATCTCTCCACCACCCTGAGTGACATTTATTTGGGTCCAAGTCAAGGCCTTGTACTCAGGTCCCAAAACCTGCGGTGTGTACTGATTCTTCCTAACTCTTCTATTTGTAACCATGCCATACCAGTGATCCCACAATGTGTTCTTTCAGCCATCAGCATACATGATTTTGTCATTTGTAACTGCTGAAATCATTGCATAAATATTAATAAGCCAGAGTGTTACAAGACATCAAAGTGATATGTGATTCGCTAAATCATTTTCCTGCGAAGCACTTTATAAATGATGCATTAATTCCGTCAGGATGCAGCCCTTCAGCATGGCTCATTAAGGCTGGTAGTTGCCTACTTTTCTTTTGATCTTCTGCACAGGGAAAGGAAATAAAAGCCATTTTTATCTCCTCAAGAGCATCCCCTATCACCTGCCCTGAAAAAGAACAAACAACATTTTCCATTTGAAGGGGACTTTTTTCACTGTCACCTGAGAAGTTCTCACATTGGAGAGTTTACATGAAGTATGTTTATAAATTTATAGGCTTTTGGCATTACTCTTTCTAAATCAAACAACACTCTGAGACATAATGGCGATCTGTAGACCTGAAGGACGCTTAAAATAATCCAAAACAGGTAGCTAGGATTTTTTCCAAAAGAGAACTGCATTTTGCACTCTTGACAAGAAGAGCAAGTACTGGTAAGAGGATACGAATAAGTGCAGTTAGTTACTTTAACACAATAGATCAATTGTAATTGTTGTTGTACAGAAACTATTAAAAGGTCAGATACATTATAATTTAAAAATGCTTTCACTTCAAACTTGGTCAAATGAATTTTCTGTATAGAACATGCAATGTCTCTAGCAACAGTTCTATTATTTTCAATGCTGCCCTTTGATAAGAGCTTAACAAGCGGTGCTCCAAATGACAGCAGCCGAAAGCTGCACTGACTTCTGGTTACGTGTGGTCAGGCTGAGCCCAGTCAAGTGAAGTGTTCCTTTGCTGACGATTAGCAGATGCAGGTGTCAGAAATGCATCAGCATCTCAAAGTGCTTCCCCAGTGGGCTGGTTGGGTTTCCTGCAACTGTCTCTTGCATGTCTCATCAAATCCCCTCTCCAAGTGATAGACCAAATAACAAGGCTAGAAAATGACGGCAAGGTTTCTAAGCATCTCTCTGTTGTATGGGTGTAATGCTGCACGGCAGTTTGAGAATCACTCTGGGGGGTTCCTCTTTCAGTTACACAAACCCGAGTGATGGTATGTTTGGCTCTGGTGAAGTGAGGCTGGGTACCCTGCATGCTACAGTACAATAACTAATGCATCAAGGATGATGGCATAGGGAGGTAGGTCAGAGTTTAGACTGCCAAAATTCTGAAAGGAAGCTTGGTGACACAATATAAGTTTCAAAAAAGCCACGGAAGCAGAAAATTGATGAAAGTAGGTTACAAATGACCAGGTAATGAACATAAACAGCTATGCCTAGAGTAAGTTAACTAGAGCCAATACTACATATGAATTCTCAAAGTATTATGTATACTTTTTGTAGTATACTATATTTATAGTATGATCATTATAAATATTCATAAAGGGGGTGTAAAAAGAGCAATATTATTGACAAAAATGTCAGTATAAACTATGTCAGTTTCATGCTAAACAACATGTTTTCAGTATTACTAATACTGTTCTCACATTTCCAGATGATTTTAATTCTCATTTTTGCCTTTTTTTGGCATTATTTCTCCCATATAAGTACATCAATTTGCATAAATATAGAAAAAAATACAGAATAATCTAAATGAAGGGCTATCTGTAAAACAGATCTAAGAAGTCCATCCCAATGTTCTCAGAAATGACAAGCATATTGAAGAATCTTTAGAATCAGGAGTATTAGATATTAGTCGTGTTGCAAATTACTCTTACACTGGTCAATTTGAAGCAGAGTGCTGTTGACTCTCACTCAAGATTCATTACAGAATGCGCAATTAGCCACAATTGCTGAGTTTTAGCTACAGGCAGCTGTGCATTGTGGACGATGAATAATTAACATATAATTATCTAATTAAGATGTCAGCAAATAGTATGCTTAGCTAATTCAATGAGTTACTTAAAAATGTGTTACTTTAAAAAAACAGGTGTTTTTTAACAAAAATTTGAGGGACCTATTTTTAATATTGTTCCCTCCTACCTACTACTTTTTGTGCTATATGCCAGCAACAGTGAGTAATGAAGTTTTGAGCTGGCTATTTTTTTTTATTGGACCACTAGCTATTGGTACCACTAGCTAACCAGTACAGAAAATGATGATTCTTGTATTGTCTGAAAAATTGTAGTTTCCTTGTTCCTGTTTTCTTTTTTTAGAAGCTCTTTACATCTCACACTAGCTTTATTTAAGGATCTCTTTAACAGATGTTGTCTATCCTACACTGTGATGAAAAGAGGAGAATATTTTCTAACAGCTATAACACAGTCATTATGTGATGAATAATCATGCCTAAGAAGCAATGCCTATGCTGCATATATGCAACTGCGGTACCCAAATATGCCTCCAGCACAGTTATCCCCAGTGTTCAATACATTCACACTGGAATGCATTGCCATACTTCATCCACCATTCACACCACAAGTATTTTCCACCATGGCCAACCACAGCTGTTCCTTCATAGGTGAAGTGAGGTATTGTGTAGCTCTCACTGAATGGCTTTCTCTTTGTAGTACACCAGTACAGGCAATAACTGTAAAATATATTTTAATTTTCCTGTAGCTTAATAGATAAAAACATTCATTAATACAAGTCATCGGGTTGGCTCTGCAATCACAGAATTTTTATAAAATTTATACAACACTGTATTAATATGGAAAAGACCTACATCAATTATAGAATACTATCTTGGGAGAAATTTATAGCTGCCTGTTAAAACAACTAACATTTTGCAAAGTAACAGCTAAATGGGATTAGAACAATCTTTCAATGTAGTTGAATGCTTTTTTTTTCCCCAGGGTGAGGAAAAACACTTTTCCCTGTCATAAAAAAGACAAATCACTATCAGTCTGTCACATATAATTTGACAATTTGCAATGCTTGAACAGCAGGAGGCCAAGGCACATATTTCAAACATTGCTATTGATAGAAGAGTTTTACAGTAGCTCCCAATTTCTATGCTGGATAAATGTCCCAGTTAGAAACAGTTGTATAACAACCATGAAGGCTTGGTGCACTGGAACCAGAAGAGTTGTCTGATTAGTTTTGGTCTTCAAGCTGATAATTTTTTAAACATGCATGGGAAATCAACTTCTATGCTCCAGGGATCAAGCAAACTAACAGGTGTACATCTTGGCAACTACAAATGGTATGACAAAAAAAGGAGAACCTTTCTGCATAAATTACCAGCTATGGCTTTAAGTAAATGGATGGCAATCTGTGTCTGGTATTTGAATGCTAAAATAAGGATGTAAAGTTTGCATCTTCTTTTGAAATTTCTCAAAGGCCCTCAACAAAGTGTCCTGTCTCCACTTCTTGGAGATAATGGCCGTCTTCAAAGTCAAAACTGTCAAATACTATTGAAACTACATTTATTGGACCAATGGGAAGACATGTCATAAATAAACATCTTTCCACTGAGTCACCATTTTATATTGCTTGATATACAGAAAAGATGAAAAGAAGAAGGAGATAAAGAAGATCAAAACTCTTCCTACTCAAGTAATGCCAAAAAAAACCCCCAATCAAAACCTGAGTGCATCATAAATCCTATAGCTTAAAAGTACAGAGAAAACAGTAAAAGTGTTGCTGTTAAAGAGGATAAGGCAAAGGTACAGTCAGCTTTCTCCTAATTAATTTAAATTGTGGTTTTATTCTGAAAACCATGGCATGGGATTTCACACTGATTATCTCCCCATAATTTCCACATAAAGTATGTTCAGCTTGCAAGTAAACAGTTCATTTTTTTCTCTTCCTACAAAGCCCTGGAAGCACAGCCTGCCCTCTGAAATGCAAGCCAAGTCTTCTGTTTCTTGTGAATAATCACCAGTTAAAGGCTCAACCTGCTCTGTCACACGTATTCACCAGCATTGCATGTGAGAAGCTGACTGGAACAATTCTATTTGCAATGAAATAGGAGGACGAATTAAATCTCCTTCATTTCCTTCCAATTAGCTGCAGTGCAGCTCCCTCCTAACTTGGTTTTGTGGGGCTTGAGGGAAAAGCAAGAATTAGAACTGATTCTGCCAGGGGAGGAAGCAGCTGAGACAGCACACCGGTGAGCACATTTGTAAAGGATGCCATTTTCACAAAGAATGGTGGCATATTTGAGATAGGAAGAAACCTTGATGGGTCATTGCTCCAGACCCTGTTGAAATGCCCTGCAATACTCTCTAGACCAGTTTCTGAATTTGTCAAAAGGATTTTGAAAAGAGGCTGTGTTGCTTGTTTTGTGCTGCAGCTTCAGCTGTCTGCCTTTGGGGCAGTCAGAAAGGAAATATTCCTTGCTTTTCTTGATGCATAGCTTGCAGAAGACACAAACTTGCTGTGGATCAGACAAGAGTACGTTTCCTCTGCAAGCTCCAAAGCTGGTCTACCCTTTCCAGCTTTTACCAGAGTTAATGTAAGAAGAGAGAAGCATTAGGTCAAAACAAATCTCCACCTCACCCAGCTGATGCTGGCAGTAGCAAAGACTGGAAAAGTGTAAGATCAGGTCAAGCTTTAACAATGCTTCTCCAGGATACTCGGCTCACCTCCAGCAGCAGACAGCTCAGAGATTTTCTGAGCCAGGCCTGGCAGCATCCTGAGGCAAGGAGTTACGCAGCTTGACTGCACGCTACTGGTAAACCAGCCTCCCTTGTTTCTGTGTAGAACGTGTCATGTTCCAGCTTCATTTAAACATCCTTTTTCTTTTCTTTTTACTGGAAGCAATTGATCCATACTCCCCTTCCCTATATTTCATACATATCTATGATATCCTTCCTCAGTCATGTCTTGCCAGGCTGACGAGTCCTATCCTAATTCATTGCACCTTGCATGGATGGATGCCTTTCCAAATCCCTGAGCATCCTTCCCCAAACATTTACTTGTTGCTACATTATCCTCCTTGACATGGGGGAGGGGAAAACAGGATGGCACACAAGTGTTCAGAATGAGTGCCCAACAGGGATTTGTGGAGAGGCATAAAAAAGCTCTCTGTTAGTTGTCTATTCCTTGTCAAGAGAAGGTCTCAGGGGAGAACTGCCTGACTGAAGCCTCTTGGCTCTGCTGACTGTGTAGAATTGGCTGGGGTTTGGGGGTGTTATTATAAGCCAGATTTCTAATTCTTAGACTCTGTTTGCTGGAGTACTATTATTATTTGAGAAATAAGAATTTTATCAGAAAATAAAGTAGGATCGCAGCCCTCAAACTTTGGAAGATACCTCTGAGAACAAAACAGATCTGGAAAGCAAAAAGAAAAGTAAAAGTCATTACATTTTTTTGTCAAGTTAAAGGGCTTATGATTTAGCCAGTTTTTGAGGAAATACAGGACTGATAGGTGAATGTTGGATTCCATTTTCCAGGCAGTACATACAGACATAACACATACATAATCATGTATTATTCTCCTTAATACATTTTACCAAGTTCCATCTTGAAACCATAGAGGTGTTTTGAACACCCATTAATAATAAAAGACTGAGATAGAAATCTTCTGATGATGAAGAGCCTTCCATCTTATATAAATTACTAGCCATTTTACACCCAAGTATTTTGATATCAGCTGCATCCTTCAGTTTACATAGCTTTTCTCTCTTTATTGATAGAGAAAAATATGCTTTCTCGTCAGTCATTTCCCTGCACTAAAAAACAAGCCAAACTTCTTTGCCTTCTTTTACATGCTTGACTCTTCATTACTTTGATCTGCTGGTAGCTTTCCTCTGCTCCCATTCCAGCCTTAATTAATCTAAGGATAGATAAGCAGAATAGTGTGCAGCTATGCCAGACTGGGAGGCTTTTCTGAAATTCCCCTTACTCAAAAAGCTCTCTGATAATGGCATTACTATGTCAGATCTACTGGAAATATTTCGTAAGATACCACCTAAGATTACAGTGCGTTTTTTAAATTTCCTAGTTTCATGATACTTCTTGATACAGGCACATTTTCATCTTATGATCGACTAGTTCTCCAAGATTAGTCACCTTCTTGTTTGTTTCAGTCTGTTCATCTTATAGCAGAAATTCTTCTTAATTCATCAGTGCTCAATTTTGCACTATTATACTATTACATTCATTTCATAGGCATTTTTGCGTACTCAGGATTATTCAGTTCTTCATAAAGTATTCCTGTCCTTCTCTGCATGAACAAAATTTTCTAACTTTGTTACTAAAAGTCATTGCATACTCCTACTTTTTGTGTCAAAATCACTAGTGGAACCACTCAATGAATTTTCTAATAAAGACATTTTGAGTAGAGTGTCTGTAAAGACTGACAATTCTTAAATGAATTTAATTGTCTCTATCTTAACTAATTAAATTCTTTACATGAAGTCCTATAAAATTCTTTACTGGAGTTCTAAGAAATTAGACTGATTTTGATTTCCTTGTCTTAGAAAAGCAGTCATCTAATATTGTTTCTGTAAAATGCAAGATGGGTAAATCCATGCTGCATTCTGTTTTCATTTACCCTTACATTTTTAATCATTCTTGGAGTGTTCTAAAGCCTTGCCCATAACTAACATACCATGTAGTTATGTAGACCATTCCTTATTTTCTATTTCTTAAATGTATATCCTGTGTTGACCATTTTCCAGTTATACCTTCCCTGATTTAACAGGTTTATTAAAAAGTTCTGCTTCTGGATCTGCAACTTCATGTGTGAGTTCAGGCAGAATTACAAGGAGATTATCTGGTTCCCCCAACTTGAGTACATTAAGTTGTTTGAATTTTGGTTTCCACTTCAGCTGTTGTAATTTCCTTTTCCACATTCCCACAGCTATGGTGCCTCTGTTCCATCTTCAGTATCACCATTCTTATTGAAAATTAATCAAATGCTTTTAGAAACAGCTAGTGACCCACGCTTTTCCCATGGGGATCAGCAAGTCCAGACTCTTATAATCACAAGCAAAAGCCTAATCTAGAAAAGTGTGTAGGATATCTGTGCCACATACTGCTTCCCAGTATCTGATAACTTAAGACTTATAGTATAGAAGAGAAAAAAAATCCAAAGCCGTAATATGCCATGGGGAAACAGTAGGAGAAAACAAAACCATTGACAAGGTCAAAGCACCCTGCAGTGGGAGAAAATGTAGTTCTGGTTGTGCCACTGAACTCCAGGAGATTTTTAATATCATTAAGGAATGATCTTGCCCCACGCAACATGCCTGAAGTATGGCAAGTTTCTGATGCTATAAAAGGAGGTCATTAGCTGCTGCTTCTACCATTTGTTCTCTCTCCCTTATAAAGCAAGAAGATAACATGTTCTTGGTTCCTGCTGCAGACCAAGAAAAACTCTGAAGTCTTGGATTAATAAAAAATATAAATAATAGGCAGTAAACTTATTCAATAGAGAGAAATCACCTTTCCCTTTCTTTTCAGGAGACTTTTAAAATATCTCTTCTAGGCACAATGTACCACAAAGCCCATGTGTTCTTGTCTTGTGTTTTCTTTATTTATATGCCAAAGACTCAGGTCTAACTATGAGAAGCCTGAAAACTGTCATTACATTCTAATGGATCTTTTTACCAGCAGAATACCATCATAAAATATTTACATGGTCCAAATTTACCTCAGATAAGCCCTTAGTCTGTGAAATTATTTAGGACCCTGACTATGGGAGAGGTGGTGTCTTCTGCAAAGGCAGAATAAAACCTGCCTTAAATACCTATTCATGTCCCTTTTAGTTCTTAATGATGTAAACTGAATGTAGCTGAGTGAGGGAAGTAGCCCTAAGATAGGGCTAAAAGATCAGTCCAATAATACTTGTGGTATTTCATATGGTCAGCTTTGTCACTCTCTATTTTTTTAGGTTGACACACTTAATTGAGGGATGATTTAAGACAATTTTAACTTAATTATTCAGTGATTTTTTGTTGTTGTTATTTACATATACAATTTTCCATACCCCTCTGACTCTGTATTAGATACCTTCACAACATTTTACTGGTCCTGTAGTGACATTTGAATGTATGTACCAGAAGCTGTCACTCTCTCAGAATTAATTCTGACACAAGCTGAATACATTGTTAAAATCTGAGGGGACTGTGAATGGAAAACATGTCAGAAAAATGACTCCTTGTGAACTAGGAGGAAACTAAAAAACCACAATATTTTTTTAATGTCATTATCTGTATATTATACTAGGAGTTTGTATTACAGCAGCTTTGGTATTTGCTCTCACTCCTTCTTCTTGGTGTTTAGAACATCACCTTCATCACTGAATTAAGCTGATCTAATTGGAATTTTATCTCACTTATTTTCTCACTCCTGTCAGGAACACTTGGTGCTGGCACGTATGGCAATGCATGGGAGGAAAGGCTTATTTTAACAACCTAGTTGACTTTTCAGCCTCTCTGTTACGACAGCCATCAAATTCTAATTTACTCTTCTGGGGGCCCTCATCATTCCACAGTCCAAGGTGGACAAAAAGAAAAATAATTTGGTCACTTAACAGTGAGAAAGTCTATACTCCCAAAACAAAACCAGTCAGACAGCTATCTCAAAATTAACTGGCTCTGTTGACTGACTCCTTACCCCTCTTCCCTCACTGCACTCTTCCCACTGCCTCCCCTTTCTCCCCCCCTCACCTCCATCCTACCCTTCTCTGATGGCTTTTCAACAGTCCAGTGACAGAATTCTGTGAATACAGATAAATGAGGAGTCAAACTATCCTCTATTTCTTTTTTTTCTTTTTAGGATTATTTTGCCCACAGATCAAGAACTGAGGATGGGAAGTAACATTTGAGACCAGCCCATAAGAAAACAAGAGGAAGATAAGGGCAGTAAAAGATCATTCTCACAGTCTCTCCCTCCTAAAAGGTTAACCCTCTCCCTTAACCTACATATTATATTTCATCTACTGAAAACAAATACAAAACCAAAGAAATTATCTAGCAACCAAAATTATTAATTCAAATACTAACAGATAGTTAAGTCATAAAGTTGACCTGCCATGCTTTACAGGAATCTTAGGTCATAGGTGCACAGTTAATTTTTGTAAAGATTTTTGAACGATATAAAAGTGCAAAAGGAACAACAGCTTTTTCTAGGGATGTCATGCAACAATTGTTGTTAGGGAAGAAATAAAACCACTCTTTGAAAAGATTTGTTTCTGACATGGTATTTTTTCAGCCAAGCCTGGACACTCACAGATAAATTAATTCCCTACATTTCTGTCTTCATAAACAAGCTTTCCCTTCAGTTTGCTTTTATTCTCTTTTGCTTTTTTATAAGTGGGAGAAAAATGTACTACATTTTATTTTTTTCTGCCACTGGACATTATTAAGTAGCAGTACATATATCTTCTTTTCTTTTACTAACTATAACAAATACATGGTAGAAAAGTATATTTAAAAATGAATACTGTTCATGCTTCAACAGAAAAAAAATGCAAATTTAATTTTAAACTTTCCTAATCTACATTCTTGTACTTGAATACCTCATAGGCCTTTGCCAATTTAGGAAATTTAAAAATCTCATTTGTTACAAGACCTAAGTACAAAAACTTCCTAAGAAAGAAATTCCACTCATTAATTTTAATAAATTCCCAATTTTGTCTATGTAAACCATCCCTATGTAAGCCATCCCTTAACCTTACTTTCAGTTAACAAAATTATTAACAACCCCCCCTCCAATGATCAAGAAGAAAGTCTGCTTTTTGAAGGTAAAAGCAGTTGACATATCTTGGTGGCTTTCTATGATGTATGATTTCTTTCCATGTTGAAAATGCTCCTTTTAAAAACATTTAAAAGGTGCATGATAAATTGGTAAGCTAAAATCTCTCAAAGACATATTTTGTCTTTATATCATCCTGTCCCATATTAAATAATTATGGAAAACAACACTGACTACACCACAGATGTTTCCTAATTAAGTGGATCAAGGAAAACACAGATGCTAATGACTCTTTTTATTTTATATGTGTGCTATTTATAATCTCCTGTGCTATATATATACTAAGACAGTAAAGTACCAATATAAATTCAACTCCCCTAAGAAACAGTTTCTTTGTAAAACATTGCTAGAAACTCTGTGTTTTAGAACCATAATTTAACAGAGACTATATGTGTGCTTTTAAGAGTCATCTCCTGGTCTTCAGTTCTATGTTCCTTCTCTAATGTTTTGCTTTTTTCTAATTAATATCTAAAGTTTTGGGTTTTTTCTAGACGCTTTCTTTCTCACTGTTTTGATTTCAGTGTCCTATCTTCTACTTTGTAATGGTATTTCAATGCAGGAGTAGTTTTTCCCTTGTGCCATTCAGGTAAATATAACATTTTGCTTGTTTTTAGTGTTGTGTACATCCATCTCTTGACAATATTTGCCAAACATTCATATAAAATTTCTTCTGATATCCTCAGACCTTTTCCTGACCCAGATATTGAAGTCATGGGTGTATTTTAGTTTGAACCAGAGTGCCCTTTGAAATTGATGTCCCAATTGTCCCCACTTACCATCGCTGAGTCATCTTGGAGTGCACAAATTGAATTCCTTCGGATGAAACTAAGCTGGAAGACCAAGAGTACATTTCATTTTCTCCAGCCACAAATGGCCACTCAGTCCACATGGCCAGACTAGCACTAGCCCAAAGTGAAATCTCCAAATCTTATGCAATGGTGCCTTTAGATCCTCAGCCTCATTTCATTCCATTAATCCACTTTTCTGGGCCTCCCCACCTGCCAGTGTAAAGCTGAATTATGTCACACAACAAACGCTGGGGATGGAGTTGTTTTTCATTCCAGTACCACCTTCTGGTTTTGAATAAACATTCATAGTAAGTGTTACATAAAGAAAGTGCTGTTCTTTGGATGACAGTATTAGAGGAAAACTCTGAAACAGCTGTAGGTCAACCATTTAACCAGTGCAAGAAGGAGGGAAAACCCCAGATGGGATTTTGAAAACTTCATCTGATGAGGCATGTGTACAGATGAAAGGCGGATGAATGAGAGATGTAAAGACAAGCTCCAAGGAGAAAAGTATGATTCCACAGGGAGAATGAAAGAACTCCTCCTGAATAAACAGACTATCCTAAATATGACCAGGGATGTCCTTGAGGACAATGGAGTATGGACATGTCACAGAAGAAGAGTAACATACTTAAACTCTGAGGGTCTACTTTCTTCAAATACAGATGAAGCCAGTAGAAAAAGCTCCCTATTGGTTTAATTAGGTTTGAACCAAACCCTGTTAGTCATTCTAACAAGCGAATGGCAGCATAAACATTTTGTAGTAGAGGTTTATTCACACTTAGGAGTTGTCATCCCAGCCCTGCTGAATACCCTCGAGTCTATGCAGTTCATTCCAATGTATCCATAAACTTCAGCCATGTTGACTATATCTAAATTAGAAAATTAAACACTGTCAGGGTGCCGGTAGTCTAAATGATTAAATTCATAGAGTGGCCACTGCTATTCTTTTTGCGTGGATGAGCTTTCAACAACCCAAATAATTCCCAAATAGAGTTTGGGAATAAGCCCAGTCCTAGAAGTATTGTCAGCTGGCAACTGTCCACTCCTTCAGGTACCAAAAGTATTGTTATGCAGTATGATCATGACCACAATATGCCAGTGGCCCAGGCTGAGAAAAAGGACCCTGGCAGCATTTAATTTCCTGACATAGATTAGCTGTTGATTTGAAGAATGTGCTTTATGCTTCATCTGTCTCATTCTAATGAAGTGGCCCCAGAGGGTTAGGGTATAAGAGTTAACCCTTCCAGTCACTTGAATTGGGAGAACGAATCTGTAATAATAGAGAATATCTTGGTTAATGTAGACTAGTGTAACATACAAAAGGTCAACATGATTTCACTGACAGTTTATACAAAAGCTAGGCATTTTTTTTCTACAGAGGGGTGCTTATGTTTAGAGACTTTAAAAGCTGAGAGAGGAGCTTTATTCAGAATAATGCTACTTGTTACGAGAGTAATGAACTTAAAATTCAGCAACAAAACAGCGTGCCATTGACAAAGTAGTATTTTGTCTAGGGAGACGGAGACCGGCAATATGCTGCTGTAAATATGTTTTCATATTTAAAAGATCTTCAGATATATTTACAGTCAGGAGCACAGTGAATACTGCTTCTCTGTGATAATTTCTCTGTCTTTCATCATCTAGGGTACTGTGTTTTCAGACTTGTAATGATGAATGCTATAAAAAAATCACTTGATATTTATCAGGAGTAGTGAATTACTGATGCTTGTAAAATAGCAAAGAAAAAGAACCAAAACCAAAATATGTCTTTGTTAGCATATCCACCTGAATGAGCAGTTAACAATGAAAGTAAAGTAGCTGAACTGCCATGGTACAAATTCCACTCATTTAAAATTTTAATTCAATATTATATGCTAGTTTTAAGGATGCAGGCAGTTAAGGAAGTTTATATCCCCCCAAATCTACTTAAATCAAAAATATCCAAAAGGTTTGTGGATACAGAAAAGTGATATACTGACAGGTAATTTTCTGCTCCAAAACCTTTATAGTCTGGCTGAGACCAGACTCAACAAACAAACAAGACAAAAGAATGATATGCATCATATGCTAATGATGGAAGACAGCAGGTATTACAGAAAGAGGTGGATTTTACAGAAGAGGCTGGAGTTAAAAAGCTCTGGAGATCATGGAGAAACACAGAATGTGCTTGAAGATGTAGCAGAATAGTGCATCATGCATACAGGAATCTCAGGAGAGAGTTCATGGAGACCCCAAAGTCCTGGGTTGTCTCCTCTTATTTTGTTTCTCAGGAAAAGAAGAGTAAGGTTAAAGCTGAAAGAATCATCTGTTCGTAATCCTCTGAGTAAGTCTTTGGTGTTCAGTTATGGGTTGACCAAGGAATTCTTAGGAACACACAGCTCAGTGGTGTAGTTTGGCTTGTACATCCTTGAATCATGGATCCTCTATGTGCAAGTGAATGGGATGTCTAGCATGTCAGATTCATGAGTTATGTAAAGATTTAAAGGTAAAATGATACATTTATTGAAAATGTAGATGGATGTTAGAAAAACATCATAAAAGGAAAACACATTTTTTAAGGTTATGCTTGACAGTAAGGATCCTCAGTAGCAGAGATACTTTCTCCAGTAGTCTCTGAGGCTGGCTAACAAGGCTCTGCAATGTCCTCCAGGGCATGCTTTCAAGAGTTTTAAAACTGCTTCTTTCTTGCTTCTATTTTGCCAGAGAATGACTAAAACTGTCCACAGCTCTTTCCCTCAATTGTCTTCTCTTTTTCTACATTGGCAGGACTATGCATGTCCACTTGCAACCCCCAGCAAGTCCTTGTATTTGAGTAGTAGAAAATCACAAGGGAGATTTTATTCTCTCTGACATTGTGCTTCAGTTTCTTGATTTTTAAAGTACATCTTGGTTACCATGTTCTCAACTGTCACCTTGCTTACAAGTTTCTTCAATATACTGGCATGTTTTTGTAAGTGCAATACCATGAGAAGCGTCAATTGTACAAGCTCATTTTGATTTATATTTAGCTTGCTATGTGCTTTGCAGAGAAGCTATACATGGTACAGCATAAGACCAGCCTGAGAAAGGATGAGACCTTTCCCTTCCCCCAGACACTGCACATTGTTAGATTTACAGAAACCCTGCAGAACCTTGTCACCAGGACTAACAACAAAGAACGCCCGCTAGAAATCTACTGGTGGGCAGCATCCAGAGAGGGGAAAAAAAAGACCTAAACATGCCATTTCATTATAAAAACATGAGCTACCTTTCTAGTTGAACAAATGCAATCCAGGATTCAGTAGAAGTTATATTCCTGGTAACACTAATGTCATATTGACAGCTATTCATTGATGGATATTCATAGCAACGTTAACAGGTAAAGCAGTAGTAGTGCCACTATACAAGGCAGAAGGCAGTAATTCTTATCATCTGCACCCAAGCAAATCAATTTTCAGAAGGTTTTCTGAAAAGAGGTGGGGAACACTGAACACAGAACTTCTTAAGCAAAGGCAGGAGGAGCCTGGTTTATTTAGCTTAGCTCAATATTCCTCAACCTCGATTACACAAAATTGCAAAAGTGGTCTCAGAACATTAGAAGTAGTCAGCAGCATCTCAGTCACCCCCAGGGCACTACCAGTTTCATTATTATGGCATTAATTATTGGCTGAAACTACCATTGCTGTGCTAGGAACTGATCATGTAATTGTTGGCAGCACCAAATGTACATTGCACACAGAGAAATCAGGTTATGAAACAGGGAAAGGAGGGAATGAAAGAAAATTAAATCAAGGCACCCATCATCTAGACTTATTTACAAGTATTTTCCCTGCATTATATGATAGTCATGTGGCAAGGAGACTGCTCCAGTGACCCATGAAGTCTCATGCTGTAATATGTGAATAACAAACCATTTGTCTTCTCCTTTAATGCATAGTTTAGCTCTGCCATGGCTACTTTTTTTTTTATTTGTTATTTTAGCTGTTTATTTTAGATTCTTCTCTGCTTATGATCTAGCTTTCACTATCTATCAGACAAAAGATCCTTTCAACATTTGCCCTTTGACCCACGCCACATTTTCTGAGTAGGATGAACTCCAATATTAAATGTCTCTTTAATGTTTACCACTGCCATGAGTCCTACAAACTCTTTTGACAATTAATATGATGTGTCTCTCGCTTCTTATTTTATAATGGTCTTACTACAAATGTTATCTTAGTCTGTTGTTTCCCCTTAGGTATGTTTATTGCCAGTCCTCTGGGGCTCTGGTCCCCTTAGACTATGTTTAGGTTTGTATAAGGCATAGTAAATGCAATTCCTGACAACTCAGGTTGCTGCCACAGTACAAAGAAATAGCAGCTTCAGCAAAAACACTGCTGAATGGCAAAATAAAGAACTTAGAGTTAAGAAATTCCAGAATTAGTATCCCCTGCATCCTTAATTAGGTTTATCTTATAGAATAGGTACTACCTATATAATCATGTATATTTTTTGTATTTAGTTTTACACACTTCTGCTTTATTCAGTGAACAGTATGCAGTTCTGCTATGAATACCTCAGAGTTGTGCTGCAAAAGAATTTCTGCCTTGTGGCAGATTTAGAAAGCAAGTTTGGAATTAGAAGATTGGTAAGTGGTAGCAAGCTGAATATGGAGGCATACCTTTGCTAAAAAACAGGAGGAAGTGAGAAATGGAGAATCAGCCATCCTCTTGACTTTTCAAGCAATTCAAGCAGAAGACACTGCGTAACTGTAAATTTACTAGAGCTCCTGGCTTTGAATACTGTAGCTTGGCCAGCAGAAGCAGCAAAATGAAATCCTCCATTCAGCCTCATTAAGTGTGCAGAAAAAAAGCATAGTAGCCTGGGCTAAGCACTAGAGTTTGGAGGTTAGCATGAGTGCTAGCACATGCTGTCACTGGACTGCAACACGTAATAATACTCCCAGGCTATGGCCAGACATAAGAGTCTGGGGATGCTTCTGAACAATCCAGTCTGAGGCATGTTCCAGCATTATCCCAATTTTAATTTACATTGGGGAAGACGAGTGTGCACATCCTCTGAACACCTTGGATTCCCCAGGAAGGAGTCAGAGAGTTGGCACAGACAGCAGCTGCAGCATGTTCTGTCAGGGCACCAGCGTGCATGTCGTGGTTTAACCCCAGCTGGCAACTAAGCCTCATGCAGCCGCTCACTCACCTCCCTCGCAGTGCGAGAGGGGAGAGAATCAGAAGAGCAAAAGTGAGAATACTCATGGGTTGACGTAAAGACAGTTTAACATGGAAAGCAAAAGCCACGCACACAAGCAAAGCAAAACAAGGAATTCATTCACCACTTCCCATGGGCAGGCAGGTGTTCAGCCATCTCCAGGAAAGCAGGGCTCCATCATACATAACAGTTACTTGGGAAGACAAGTGCCATCACTCCAAACGTCCCCCCCTTCCTCCTTCTTCCCCCATCTGTATATGCTGAGCATGACGTCATATGGTCTGGAATATCCCTTGGGTCCGCTGGGGTCAGCTGTCCCAGCTGTGTCCCCTCCCAACTCCTTGTGCCCCCCCAGCCTCCTCACTGGTGGGGTGGGGTGAGCAGCAGAAAAGGCCTTGGCTCTGTGTAAGGGCTGCTCAGCAGGAACGAAAACATCCCTGAATTATCAACACTGTTTTCAGCACAAATCCAAAACACAGCCCCATACCAGCTACTGTGAAGAAAATTAACTCTACCCCAGCCAAAACCAGCACATTCTCCACCCCTTATTCCATACCATTTATGTCATGCTCAGGTCCCACGCTATCCAATACATTCTCATTACCCACCACCCCACTTTGCATCCCTTGATATCATACAAACATGCCGTTCCCTTAGTCTATGGACCACCCCTGTGAAATGTCTGTAAAATGTCTATACATGGCCATAAAATGTCCATTGAGTTCATTTAGTCCATGACTTTGGTTTCCATCTGTTATGGCGGTCACTCAGGACACAGGAGATGATGTCTTGTGTGGAGCTGTTGGGCACCAAAGACTTCTCAGATTGGGTCACTGCTGCACTTGCACTGCTTCTTATAAGGCTTGTCCTCCATTCATTCAGGTGGTTCCCGCTATAGTAATTCCTGTAACATGCAACTCAAATTATGGGTTGCAACAATTTAAAGGTATACCCATTACAATCTCCACCCCTGGTGCCTTTGGGCCAGGTTATAGAGTTTAGCATTACAGCAAACTCCTCCCCTTGTCCCTGCTCTGCCTTGGACTTATCCACAGACTGCAGTCCCTTAGCGGTGTACCTGCTCCAAGTGGAGCCTTATCTATGAGCTACAGCCTCTTCAGGGTATACCTTCTGTGGCATAGACTTATCCACAGCCACAGTTGCTTTGAGATACACCTGTTGTAGTGTGGCCTTCTCCATGGGTCACTCTGTCTTCAGAGATAGAGCTGCTCCAGCGTGGCCTTACCCACAGCCACAGTCCCTTCAGAAGTAAACCCGCTCCAACATGGCCTTACCCATGGCTGCGGTCCCTCCAGGGTAGTACCTGCTCTGTCGTGGGCATAACCATGGCCACAGATGCTTTGGGGTGTCCTGCTCCCACATGGACTCATCCACAGGTCACAGTCCCTTCAACTCGAGTTCACGCTGGAGTTCCAGCCTGTCCAGCACAGCGATACAGAAACAGCAGCGATGCCCTGGCCATCTGCCAGCCCAGGCCCATCACCATCGCTGTTACCAAAATGTTCCCAGGCACAGCAGAGTTAAGATGATAAGTAGGACAGCAGTACAGAAAGCAGCGAAAGCAAAAAGGAGCCACTAACGAGCACCAGACTCTAATATATGGTAAGGCAAGCAAGCCCCATGGCAAGCACAGGAGCCTGCCAATTCATAGCTAAACAGCACTAACAGCTATAAATTCAATCTAGCACATTCCAATCAAATACATCATTATCTCAAACCCTTCGTGCCCTGCGTTGGGTGCCAAAAAGGGCTGTCGTGGTTTAACCCCAGCAGGCAGCTAAGCACCACCCAGCTGCTCGCTCACTCCACCCCAGTGGAATTGGGGTCTGTGTTTATGAGTGCTAGGGTTATCACATGTCACTTGCAGATTATTTTGCAGTATTCCGAAACAGGAAATACTCCCTTTCAGTCATGAAAATTACTCCAACCACGCAATCATAAAGTTGTCAAAACTGCAACTGACACCCATCAATTCTCTCCAGAATTTCAATGGCATGAAATAAGTGAAACTGGTGAGAAAAAAAGAAAAGACTTAAGAAAATACTCCACTTTTTTGAGATGTTGGGTAAATCTAGTGTGATCAAAACAAACAACTGCCTTATGCTGGTTTTAAGCCACTGGAAGTAGAGGACAGTCAGGCACACAGACTGCATCACTGCTGGAGTGGATGCAACAAGATAACACTACTTGTAATCTTCCTTTGCTGAAATTGAAGCAGAAGCCATTGTATAAAAAAAACCACAACAGATATTAATACAGACCCTGATTCTAGTGCATTCCTTTGTTTGATGACCATTACACATTTTTTATGAAGAACTATTTCATACTGCTGTGTTGTGGGAATGTGCAATGCCTTTATCTTCTGCTCAGAATAGTCTTTCTGATGCTCAAGGATCAAGCGTTTAATGAGCCTTTCAATATTATCTATTCACTGTAAGTGGTAGAGTAAAAGCTTAATGGAAAAGAGTCTATTTGATCTAATATATATATATTTTATATGCTATTATGAATTCCATATTATGCCTTTTGATGTAAATTCCCATATGTGGTCCTTATGGAGCCCTTTATAATTATTTCATTATGGTGCTAAAACATTCCCAATCAACAGACAGGAATTATGATTTTTAAAATATTATTTAGGCAATTCAGAATGCATGGAAGAAAAACATGAAAACCAAACAGCTATGTTTATTTTGATGCACAATGAATTAAAAAATTTCTCAAAAATTACATTATTAACGTTTAATAAATGAGAGGGAGGAAAATGTAGATTTTTAAGGAGTTGGGTATTTCAGCACCCCTTTTCACTGCTGCAAATCAGCTATGACCAGATGCCTTGCTGGTACAGAACTGAAAGTATCTGGCTTTGTATTGTAAGCCTGAAGTAATCCAGACTGGTAGAAGTGATCTGTTCAAACATGATTTGAAAATTACAGTTATAGTACCTCTGGCTATTGTATTTTTTCCTTGCAGTGAAAAACATATAATTAAAATTAGTATTTATAAAATTTGTATTTATTTCTTTATACACACACAAACACATTCAAAGATTATAACTCTGAGGGATCAGTTCTGCTCCTAGGTACAGGTCAGTTTATAATTGTGGTTTGAAATATACAATTAAGCACTTGCCTATAAAATGTTCATTTCCTTTACCTAAGAAATGGACTGATTTCCTGACCAATTAATTATATTTTAATCCTTCAGCCTATCCCAGTCTTTATGTGACAATAATAATTATTATATCTCTCTGAATGATACAAGGTAACACAGGATATCTTTCTTTCTTTCTTCTTCCTTCTAATCTTTAGAGATGAAATTTAGCATCCTCATTAGGGGTATCAACTTTGTTATGGGGTGTAATGTGTTTTGTGAAAATGCTGGACTGAAGAAAAGCTGTTTGTTTGCATTTTGTTCTCTGACGCTCCTGTAAGGAGACTGGTGTAAACCATCCTGCAAGCAATTTGCTGGGAGGTCCTCAGCACACCATATGTCCTCAATGGTTTTGTGTTTGAAGGAATTTCAGGGGGGTGGCATTGATTTCTTCAGCCATTCCCATGGAAGCATTTGAAAATAAAAACTGAGAGAGTGGGACTTCAGTTGTTTGGGGTTTTTTTCATGGAAACACCGATAATATTAGAAAGCAACTTGGCTATTGCGCTTTTCACCAACCATGGAGTCTAAGAAGGAATGGCTGGGGTATTTTTAGAGATTTCATATCTAAAAAGAGATAGTTACTACAATTTCACCCTGGGATGATGGTTGGTCAGCAAGTCAAAGACTGAGTCTAGAGGAAAGGGATTCTTACACCCAGTGTATGGAAAGCAACATTTTTGGCAGCTATGGCAATTTGAACATTCAAGAAACAGAAAGGTGTGCAAATGGATCTTCCTAAGGAGGATGTGCTCTTACAGACAGAGGATGCTGCAGGGGGTAACTTTGTGAATATATTTCATTCTTTCTACCAACATTACCTGAATCATCCCAAAGTTGCTTTCACCCCGTGTTCTTTATGCAAGTGTTGAACCCAATCAAGCATTAGGACGGCTGGGAGTCCGTTCTGCTTGCGTTGAACATGAATGTGCTGAATGGGCAAATGATTTTAGGGTATTGTTGACATTTTAGTCCACAATGACTTTTCTACTATAATTTCAAATAAATGTTGAACAGAGAAGAGAGGACTATTTGGTAGATGAACCTTTGGAGGTATAAACAGAACCCTGCAAAACTGAGCTCTGTTTGATCTCAATGACCAAGGCCATCTCCTGTGATTCTGCTAACCTTTCCCATACACTCAAAGAATGTCTGACTGATGGCTGCAAAATACTGCATATAGGCCTAGCACTGGGAATAGGAGTATGACCATGAGAAATGTTACAGATTTGACAGTCTCTGTACTTTCCTGCACTTGAATAAATAACTGAATGAATGCTTCATGCTTCCATGCCAGCCAGGTCTGGAAAGCATCCAATCTGTTTCAAACTCTAGGCTTTGTACAGATGGTTTCTGGTCCCTTGTCTTAGGCTTTCAGACTCTGTATTTAAATTGCCTCAACTCCTGAAACCAGCACTCTGACTAGCTGACTCTTCTTTGTTTCCTCTGAGGGCAGAATGTCATCTCTAGGAACAACCTGAATTCCTGTCTAGACTTTTGAGGCCATGACATATGCTTCATAGGGAACACTTTCAACATCAATTTTTAGAATTTTGGGGGGAAGTTATTTCAGAATCATAGCCATTTTTAGTGCCCAGGTATAGAAGAGTCACAGATCTTTCAACGGACACTCTTTCAAGCTATGATCGTCCTTTCTCTTGTGAGTAATAAGGTCCAATCTACCTGTCAAGGTGAACAGGCATTGCTGATTCCCCATTTTCCATCATCTTCCTGATTGCCTGGCATGTTTGTGCCATGAGAAAGCGCAGCAAACTGAAAGCAGATAATAAGGTTTTGGTAAATTTTTGTGTGACCCACTCATCAGCTTCACATCTTAGTCTCCTAGCCACTCTGAAGAGAAAATTCATTTAGTTTAGCTGCACTCCCTGGAAAATTGGCTTCTGAGCAGCTAGTTTAAATATCTCTGCATCACAGTTCCTAGTTCCTGTGGTAGTGGAGTTAGATCCAGAGGAGATATCTCTGCCCTGAAATGTTGGGTGTTATAAATGAGCAAAGTCTTGGGCATTAGCTTTCCTAGTGTTCACAGCCCTAGAAAATCACACTGAGAAACCAAAGCTGCAATTAATGGACTTGTCAGTGAGTGCTGAAGGTGTCTTTGTTAAAGTTTTAATCATGATGCAGCATCATTGGAGGAGCTGGAGATAACTTGATAAATTTGGTTACTGGGTGGCTCTCATCAGGCCACTAAGACTGCAAACTTAAGACCATGAACTGCTGAATTTGAGAAGTGTGCTTGCATATTCTCTCTTAACTTGACACTTTTCTATTTGGTTATGTCCAATATTATTACTCATTCTTGGAGACAGAAGACTTACATAAGTTATCAGAAGAAAAGTATTTTTTGAGAGAAGAAAACTAATTTTCATTTTCAAGTATAAGGAATATTATACTATGTAGGTACCTGTAACAGTAATGATAGTGAATAAAAGCATGTCTTCAGGACCCCTAGGTTGCAGACTGTGACCTAAGTTCCTCAATGTCCAAGCTAATGCTTTTTTTATCAGAAATGTAAGCTCTTTAGTTCACTCAGGACAACATAATTAAGCAGAATGATATTGAAATAATTCTAAAAAGTTTTTGTCCTGTGAATCAATTAAATGTTGCACCCCCAAAATAAACAGGCACCTTTTAACTACACAAGAAATAACTCCATAACAGATGAGACTGTCCAGAAACTGCCTGCAAAGCTCTTGAGTTATATTCAGCACAGGGTTCCAGCATGAAAAAACAGATGTAAATTTTAATGGTTTCTTTTGACTGTAGTAAGTGGAAGAATTGGACTTCTGGATGATTGATGATTCTTCTGTTAATCATTAAAGTCTTCCTGGAAATTACCTGTTTAGTTTAAATGAAGTAGTTAGTTTTACCTTGCTACAAAGACACAAAGTATTTGATATACAGTTGCTTTTGTAGTACAACAGTTTTGCAATGCAGACAATTTGCTCTGGAAATTTTTTGAAATTCTGATTATCCTTGACAGTAAAATGTATGTTAGTTTCTTGATACATACCAATAACTAAAATTTTCATTTATTGAAGTTTTCACTTAAAAAAATCCCATGCAGTTTTATGGCAAAATTAAGGTAAATACTTACCGATTTTTAAGTGTGTGAACAAGCAAGTAGGGACGTACGGGGTATTGCTTATTCAAGTAACATATCTGAGTTTAACAGGTTAATATGTTGATTATTTTTTTTTCTTTTATGTGTGTAAAAGGAGTACATATTAAAAAAATGTTTCAATGACATTCCAATGATATTTCAAATAACTCTAGAACCCTTGAACTGATTAGATCCCTATTTTTTGAGCAAATTTCTTTGAGAACTTTACAAAACCTACAAAAGGCAAAAGTTTTAAAATTATATTCCATTTTCTAAAGAACATGGCATTTTTTTCTCCTAATTAGTAGATTTAAAAATCAAATTAATTAATAATTGTCAGAAATTTTACTGTGTAATTTGATTTTCGCTTTAAAAAACTACACTTAAGCTTGAAGATCAAATAGATAATTTTTCTAGTTGCCATAATAATGTTTTCTATGGTCTTCACAGAAGGTTATGCATGTTTTTAGAGGTATTCTTGAAAAAAGAACTGAGAACTTATGAATAAGATCAACAAAGAACAGTATCACTGTGAATTACAGTCTATGATAACTAGTATTTTTTCAACTTTTATATTAATAAGCTGGCTACAGGACCATTTATATGCATATGTCTGTGTTTATGTATGAATATGCTTGTATATGTGCATGTACATGTACACACACGTAATTATACATACACACACACATGCTTCTGAAATTATTTCTTTTTACTGGTGTTAATTTTGTTTTTTCTTCTGAATTTATATAGTGGATACTGATGTCTATTAGCAGATTTGGGTGCAACTGAAAGAATGCTGAGATCTGATTCAACCACAAATAGGATGTCGTCCTATTGCTTTGCAGCTTTTTCCATCCTACTCTCACAAACATAAGCATCAAAAATTAATTTGCCAGTTGTACGTTAATCTCTACAGAGGACTAAACAAATGGCTCTTCTTTAGTTAACAGGAAATTGTATGGCAATGTGTGATTTTATATAGTTCTCACCTAAATGCAAATATAACATCCATGAAAACTTGGTGTGGATTTGAGACATTCCTTGGGGAATTTTGGATGCATAAACCAATGAATGGACTACACTCATTAATATATGTGCAATTCTTAGGTGACAGTTTAAATATGAATAAGTTTAAGCAAAACAAGTTACAACTAACGTTGAGAACATTCCTCATTTTAGCTATTTCTCAACTTTTAGTGTACGAATACAACTGAATGGAAGTTGTGCTTGCCAAATAGAAGGGAGGTTTCCAGCATTTTGCAGCACACCTTAGAGTATTTATGGCTCTGTGTAGCCACAACATGCCTTTCTTATCATTTACCCACAGGCTGTGTGAAACCCTACCTGGTTCCTTTTGGTATTTAACCCATTGGTGAAACACAGAAACTATGAAACGTCGTTTGGGGGGGTGGGGGTGCGTTGCTACACAATGTCTGGGATTCTTCAAACAAGTGGTAGTACACCAGAAATAAAAGGCCATTCTAGTCTCTGAGAAGTAAGAGGTAGGTGACGTGGGACAAGAGGTGACACAACAATTCTGGACTAGAGCAAAGGCAGAACAGCATATGCAGAAAAAACACAAAGGCTGAAGTGTGACTTAATACTAATCCATGCTGGTCTGGATAACAACTAGAACATAACACTGTGTGCCAAAATTGTGAGGCCCTGAAATCCACCTGCAAGGGACAATTATTTGGGGATATTTTGGTCATTTTATAAGAGGCAATGAGGCAGGAAGTATGATGGCATAAAAAGAACAATTGCAAGGAAGGAAGCTAGCTAACAAACATAGTGCTACCAGCTGCAGTTGGGCATTCCAGAAGAAGCAAGACAAAGCAGAAGAGACGACAAGGGTGATAGGACAGGTTTTCCAGGGAAGAGCTTTTTCATCTCTTTGAAAAAGTGGTGTTAAAGGAGAATTGCCATAGGACCTGTTAGGTTAATACAGTTTCCGTGGTAAACAAATAGACAAACAAGCCCTTCCAAATCCAGCTTTAAGAACGTCGTCTTCCTAGCAATTTTCAAGTAGCACAAAGTTAGGTTTTGTTTTGTTTCTGAAGCAGAATTTAGGCCCATCATTAGTTTTTGTGCCACATGAATCTTTCACTAACCATCCTGAAAATATCACAAAGATACAAAAAACTGCTGTTGTAGAGATTACCCCATTTAGTGTAGTCATATAGTATGGAAACAGTTCATTGACCACCTACTATAATATAAATGAGCCCTTATAATTTCTAATACTTTGGCTGTTTGCTGACAGGAGGAAGCAACATAATTTCATCTTTTATCCTTTCATATACAATCTGAAAGAGCAGTTACGTTGTTCTGTCAACGATGAGCAAAAGAGTCTGGTGCCGCCCTTCCCCATCCTGGCTGGACTATAAAACACTCACTGGAAAATCCTACCTATTGCTGTAACAGCTCAGTAACAGACAATACAGGGAAAAGGAGAAAAGTTAGAACAGATTCCTTGAAGTTTAACTGAAAAAACCCCCCCAAATATGCCATTAAACTCACAACAATATCCTGAGTGGAGGTAGTCTCCCATGTGTTCTACCTCCATGGAGTTTGTTACAGAGCTGGAGATTACATCTGTTGCCTTGGAACAGAACAAGTATTGATTTATCCAGGATGAAATGCATTTTAGCTCTCTGAAACTTATTTGTATAGTTCTAAAAAGTAATCTAGGCCCCTCAGTCAATCTGAAGAAATGTAGATACTTCCAGAGGGCAATTCATTCCATCCTAAGAGCGAGCTCTAAAATAAGCAGGATATTGTTCTGTACAGAGGAGTCTAAATGCCAAATACCGCTTAATGTTTAAAAAATCTTGCAGAGCCATCCCTGATATTTAACAGCTTAATCCTTTTTTACAACAATAGAAATAAAGAAAATACAAACAAGAAAATAGACATTAATTACTAGGTCAAATACCTATAGAGTTGTTATGAAATGCTTATGGCTTTGGTACTAGAGTTATTGTGTGTAAACCACACAGTAGTGTTTTGTTCTACAAATGCACAAATTTCACTTTACCTGAAAGAGATCTGAAACACAGAATGGCTGTTTTCATCCGGATATTTCATTTACTACTGTAGTGGGTTTAATCTTGATAAGTTATGCTTCATACCAATTAACAACGTGACCCCATGTCTTCCTAGGTATTTTGGCATGAAGGTCAGCCACAGTATACCTACTCCTCTATTCTATTCTAATGATCAGATAGCTAACTGACAGCACACGCTGCTAGACAGGAAGCTGTTATCCAAATCTGCTTCCAGTCCTGTAATAACAAAAACATTTCTCTCAGCCTGTGTCTCCATTTACGTGCTTTCCTTGTTGCTTTTGCTTCTGGTTTTTATATTATCTCCAATTGAAGTTTTTTGTGGTGCAGTAAGTGACTAACCCAAAATGCTTATTTAAAGCATTCACTGCTGTAGTGTGAATCCCTGTGGCTTTGATTCAGAACCCCCTGAAGGTACATTTTCCCTGTAACAGTTCTAGATGGCATGCACTCAGAGCCCTGTAACTCAGCCTTCAGAAAAAAGAAATTATAAAATCTCAATCTGAAATAATCTCAATTGCTTGGTTTCATTTGCTTTTATAAGGAGAAAGAGATTTTTTCATAGGAAGAGCAAATTTGCCACAAACCACCCAAATGCAGGACCCACACGCACTTGGAAAGCTGGGAGCACCTTGAGACCTGTAGTGTGAGTTTCAGGTCAATTGACTTCTCTTTCTTCTCTGCCTCAAATACTCACACATTTCTCCTTACCCTGGCAACCTTTCTTTCTTTTCCTACATCTCTGTCCTAAACCTGCCCTACTCTCCTATCCAAAACTGGGCTCATGTGTGAGAGGTAATCAATTAACTCTGAGCCCTCTTTGTGCTGAAGGCAAGAGTTACGTATACTGATAGGTATTATCACACAGAGAGGTAGTGATTTTCCTCTCCCTAACCTTCCTGTTCCACTCCTACCCGATCTTCTCATGTTTCTCATCATCTCAACCAACCATACCCTCAGGTACATAACAAGGCTGAGAAGGATGCAGGAACTCAAGGAGAAAGAGAGGGAGAACCTGAGGGACAGGGTGGACATGGGAATTGTTATTGGACAGTTAATTGGACAGTTTGTTGTTGTTGGAGAGGGAATGGCTGGAGAAGGGCTGAGCGGCAGACACCTGCTGCAGTGGGTTGTGTAGGACTGCTCAGGAGCCGTCCCACTGCCCCCGCTCCAGCCTTCCACTTGCTGTGACCCAGGGCATTCCTGTACTGACAAAGTAAGGAGAGGAGCATGGGATCAGTGGATCCCAAACGAAAAACGTCCATCACCTATTACTGATTTGCAGAGGCTGTAAAGACATTACAGTAACTATAAAAACATAAATTTATTCAGAGCATACCTGGTAGGAATGATCTTGCCCACTGGACCTTGAAATCTCCAACAACTGAAGTTCAAGGTTTGGCCAACAGTTTTCGGAAGGAAATGTGTTTCAAAAAAACCCCTCCGACACATCCGTAAGAAGAACCATTGCATCTTTGTGCCGCTCTCTGTCTACTTTGTCAACTCTGAGATTTTGGACAGAAAAATACCAAATAGAGGAACTCCTCTCTGCCTCATTCCCCTAGCACATGTATCATTCTATCCCCAAGATCTGTTGTGACACCCAGGCTATTTCAAATAGGGTGGCTGCACTAGCGTTCTGAGCTTGTTTATTTTTGTTCAGAGTGCAATAGATGCATAATCACTGTTTCTGTGACTTTTTGAAAAAAATGTGGATTTCTGTGAATGCATGTGGACCCAGCAGCTGTGTGTGAAACAAACATTGCATGAACATCATTATGGCTAATTTATTTGATACTGTCTCTCTGGAATTTCCAAGCCCCACCAGAAGCTATAGCTTATTAGAACCACTTAGCATAGGCTTGTGTAAACTACATTCATGGGTTCTCTGTTTGGAATGAGGGAGATGTCCTCATAGCCTGTGGGACTCCCTCATGTGCTCTTCCATTTTGCAAATTACTATTTAATGTATTTATTTAGGATACTTCTTAAGTATTGAATATGGAATACTACTAAAAAATATATTTCAAGTGATCTGAAAGGGCTTTCTTTTCAAGCAGCCTTCAAAAAGTTACAAGCACAGTCCTTAATACCATTCATCCTTGGTTATTTTTTACCACAAATGCAGTACAAAATTTACTCAGAAATTTCTTAACAGTGTATATTGCACTGGGAGAAAGAATGATTTGTAGTGTAGATGAAAGAAGAGCACGTTCTTAACATTCCTCTTAATGTTAACATAAAATGACAACATACTTATTTTTATCTGATTTTATGTCCAATGGAGGAATGGACTAAGGAAGATTTTCTTGGGTATGAGACCCAGTTCCACAAACTCACATTTTGCAGAAATCTCAGATGTCCTAGTGGGTGATGACATCAACATTGACCTCTGGGCATATGTATCCTCAAGGGCAGTTACAACACTCCTGCAGCTTACCAGAAGGAGGTCAGACACAAAGTGTCAGGGTTTGTTCACACAACAGATAAATGCAGCCGCTGACTGCACACAGGAGACACTCGAGCTCCTCCTCCACAGACAAGACTGCTATGGATCCAGTGCCAGAGATGTTCCAAACAGTAAGCAATATGTAAAATCGGTGAATTTGCATGACCTTCTCAATTCCACCAGTTAGGCAGCCGATAAAAGAAATACTGTTATTACTCCGCTTAATTGTAGCTGACTTCTGGTTCCAGAAGTTCTGCTGTGGAAAAGAAACTCGGGAAAACTGAAGGATTACTTAACTGCCTTATAAGAAACAGGATATCTAGCTGTCACAAAAGAGGACTTATTAGAGACATATTTCAATTCCTTCCTATACAGTATTTTATTGGATAGCAGTTTTCCTTTCTATACTCGATTCCTTTTCACACTTTTTTCTGTCTTATCTTTAATACATTTTTTTCTGTCCATTTTTGCAACTAGACACATCACAATTCAGTGAGTGAGCTGCTGAAAGTATTTCAGATCCATCCAAATTCAGATCAAATTGACCATCTCAAGGAGAATAGCCTAATATAGCTTAGTCCTGCCTCAGCTTTGAATTCAGCTGAGGGAAAGCAAACAAAGTTTTTATAACCCATTCTGCTCACTTGGAGCAACAATGCCTGGCTGAAAACAAGAACATTTTTATTAAAAGTTCTAAAAACTAAGGCTGGATTTTCTGGGCATTCTGTGTTAAAATTTTGCTAAGTATAATCATAAAACTTCACTGCTAATATTAGAATATGACCCTTTCCCATATTTTTCTTTATAGTGCCATACAACCTTGCTATATGATCCAATGTTCTATACATACATATACAGTGGTCTGTGTTCATTACAATAGGTTTGGAAGCTTTTTCAAAAGAAGAAATGGTTGGTTATGCAAACTTTCACATTTCTCTGTATCTCTTCTGATTACTTCCCATAAGTATGTTCTGTCTCTTGTTGAAGACCACACATGAAAAATGTCATACTCAATACTTTTGTTTCTCAAAACTGAGATACAGAATGGTTTGGGTTTTCAAAATCAAATGTGAAAGAGGATTATAGTTATAACCATGGAATTGTTACCGCAGCATCATAAAACAGTATAAAAGACTGTCAAACTTTCAGCACTTGAAAAGAAAGCCTTATTTAAAAAATATTTCCATATGTTAATCAGATGTTCACACTACTTTACACATTTTGATGTTAAATCTACCCAGAGACAGATATTATTATACTCAACCACCATCAAGTGGCATCAACTTTCTGGAAAAAACTGAAAGGATACAAATGTGCCTTTATTGTGTATGTGCTAAATAGAGCTTTGCTTTGTTAAACTGGCTTGGAACAGTTACAGTGCTAAGTGCAAGTCACACAAAGAAAGATGCATATGAGCAAAAGTAACTATAACAGAACTAAACCTAGTTCAGGGACCTTCAGAGTTTTTTCCAAATCTTGCAGGATGTCACCTACTGGAAAATTTCTCAGGCAAATAGCTAATTAAAAGCTTGTCAGTGAGGGAGAAGGGCAAGGGGAAAGTAATAGACATAACAAAAAAAAAAAAATAAAAAAAGAACAGTAAAATAATTCCTTTTGTCCTATGACACTTCAAACTTTGTATTATTTCATATATATCTTTCTGGAAGTCCACCTCTCTATGCATTTAAGAATTTTCACAGGATAGTGAAAATCAGCCACCATGCACGCAACTAACCAACAAAATCTATTAAAACAGTTTGGTTCCTGTGTAGTACAGATTAGCTAATAACCTTTGGCTAGTCATTCAGTAGGCTCTTTTTCTTGAAAATCACAAACTGGATTATTGCACTTTTTTTCTGATAATCCTGACACTGTTTCTGGACATGGATTTTTTGGAGTGAAGATTTTCATACTGGAGTTCTGTGTTAAAGCTACCTACCCCTTTAAGCATATCCTTTCCATAGCTCCTATCTTGTTAGTGCTTTAATTTAAAATTCACTTTTCAAGAGGCATGTAGTCAAGGACTACAGATAGAAATTTTGTACACTTTTAAGTACTATAAGCCAGCAGAATTTTCTGCAAACCAGTAGAATATTCTTCAAGCAGAGTAAGATACTCAGAGGCATGGACAAAACAAGAAACACTTGCATCTTTACCTCATCATCCTCTCCTGTCCACTTTTGAGTAATACATGGGTTAGGATCCTCTAAGTGTCCTTTTGCTGGGCTCGATTTCTCCACAACATGGAGCCTTTCTCATCTTGGCTTTTTCTCCAGTTTTGTTTTGCTCTGAAGTTGGTGGAGTCCATTTGATTTATAATTATAAGTGCCTTTCTTCTTTCTGACTCCAAATTCCTTTTATGTGTGACTAACTTGGTCAATATGTTTTTAAAGTGCTTTATTTTCCCGCTGAGAAGAATGTAACTGGGACAAACCCTACCCTCCTGAAGACAACTTACAGGAAAATAAGTTTCTTGAGGTACTTTTCTGTTTGACATGGGCCCAGAGTACACTTACCTACTAATATCTCTCAGTGATAAATATACAGACATGGAGCACTCTTCATCTATTATAACACAAAGAGTTTGGGGAGACAGCACAGCAGCCACTGTAGTAGTCGTTAAAGATGCCTTAGCTTCAACTGTGGTTCAGAAGCTGTATGTACATGGATTCCCCAGGCTGAAGCATCATGTACTACAAATATGAACCCACTGCTGCAGTCTTTGTCTCTTCTTTGAATGAGGAAAAAGATAACATTGTTCCATGCTCTCCCTGGTTTAATAACAGATGCTTAAAATAGTACTCCATATAGTAGTTTCTCCAGCTTCTCTTCACAGTTGTCAGATAGGACTGATGCCATAGACGAGAACCTGGTGAAGGAGAGGGAGATAATACTGAGCAGAGCACTGCTTCCTAAGGAAGTGGGTGTCATGGAGGAATTGAAAACTGAATTTGCTTAAGGGTTGGAGTAGTCTGGCTAAGAATAAAATCCATTGATATCAAAATGATGGTGCAGGATCTTTCTCAATTACCACTAGGAACTAAGCGCCGAATTTGGGGAAAGTGATGCGTGCTCTCTTGGACCTGAAAAGTTTTTGCACCGTTGTATGCAAGTTCATGGGGGCAGAGTTAACTTAACTGGCTTGCTGGGAATTTCCCCTCTCTGAAGTCTGCCTGGACTACCACTGTGCTCCAGCTCTACCCAGCTGTCAGAATAGCTCTTTCTGGCTATGGGGTGATATCAGTGTGAAATTAACTGTGAAATGAAAAAGACCAATAACTGAGCCTTTTCAGGCAGCTTGCCTAGTCCAAAGCAAGAGGTGGTGATTAAAAAGCTTGTTATGAACTGCAAGAGTACCACACCCCAAACTATTTGTTTGCACTTAGAACCAGAGCATTACAGAGCAAATGCATGATTTATGTTGTAGCTTTACGTCGTCTCTAGGAAACCTTTCATAAAATTAATGGATACAGCCGTCACCCTTTGAGACAAAGTGATCTTCTGAGTTTAGCAGGAAGGCCACAGCTATTACATTCAGCTTGGGTTCAGATTTTTAGAACAATTCAAGCATCTTATTCCCAAATCAGTTTTGCTTGAGAGTAACGTAAGCAGAAAGTAAGAAACAGCTTCTGGAGCTCATGTCCAGATACGCACTGTAATACAGTTAAAAACACAAAGAAACATGAGTGCCAAACCGCAGTACATCAGGGACAAACCAGAAGAGAAGCTCTGTGCTATGCGTAAGTTAGTGCTTTTCCCTTATGAAGTATGAACTACAGATTCATGTTCTGAATACAGACAAATTTACCTTAAGCAGTAAGACCAACACCTTGAGTGAATCTTGGCCATTATAAATTCCTTTTTCTCTAGCAAGTTATCAACTCTCACTCTCTCTAACAAGGAAAATCCACATGCAGAAAATGTGTTTAATTATGAAGTAAAATTTATGTGGAGTGAGAATACCTCTTTTCTTTTCTTTTCTTTTCTTTTCTTTTCTTTTCTTTTCTTTTCTTTTCTTTTCTTTTCTTTTCTTTTCTTTTCTTTTCTTTTCTTTTTTCAGCTGGTCTAACATGCAATATTCCTTCTTACAAAAACTTGCCTCACAACTAAAAGAGTAGATCAAGCAGGCTTATTTCTTCAGATCTTCACAGCTGTAGTGACTTTACTAATGCAGCATGTTTTCTAATTGTGATGGTGCTTTTAATAGGGGGGAGAAATTTCAGTACACTAGATTTAATGTGGTTAGGTACACTACTGGGAATGGGGAAAAAGAGAAAGATTTACCTCATGACCATACCCATCCCCAACACACACAATTATATCAGTTTCTAAATCTAAATCTCTTTGTAAGTCTTAAGTCTGGCTTTAGGGCTTGTTGCTGTAGGGATTCTTTTTTCTTAGCAGAATTTCTGATCCTTATCAGCATTCACCATTTCTGAGTAAAAGGCATTTCTCTTGAATGGCCCGTGCAGCTTCACAGCTGCTTGTCAACCTGACAATGAGTAGAAATACAGAATGGTCTTTTCTTTCTTTCCTTTGTGCTCAAAATGCTGAATGGAGGAATAAAGCTCCTTGCCAGTAAAGATGCAGTGGAACATACACATCACCTTGTCCCACAAATCAATTAAAGCCATGATTTTTTTATTGATGAAACCCCAAAGGTCTTCACTTAAAATGAACTAATTCAGTCTTCATTTATGAATTAGCAATAATGTTTTTAAAAAGCTCAGTTCAGAATTTAGTATTATTCACTTAAGCTGGTTCTGAGAGAATGAAGAAGCAGAGGGACAACAGGTAGGGGAAATATCATTCACTGGACTGAACCAGGGTGGCAAAAGGAGTAGGGTGAGAACTGCAGTAGTGGAAAAGGCAGCTAAATGATACTGATGTATACAATTTAACTTGAAACCCCTCTCTCTAACACCTTTTATTATTGTGTTCAGTTTTACAAACAAAATAGGATTGTGCAGTTAGAGACTTCCTATCTGATCAGATACATCTACTGACAAAATAACTGTAAACTGAGCAACCTGACAGCTGCTACTGTGGTTGCTGGTACTTGTGAGCTATTTCGTCTTGTGAGGTAATGTATTTTCATAGCACATAAACTGAAATTACACACACAAAAAAGAAATCGAGATTTACTATTACAGTAAATGTTCATAGTTCTGAGGAAAGGTGACAGCACAATTTTTTCTTTACATACTTATTTGTGTTTTGTTCATCAACAATATCACTATGGATTTATCTGCAAGAATTAGGAATATTTATTGGGACTGCATAATCATTTAAATCCTTCCTTAACAATAGTGGATTGTGTCATAGTGACTGAATTCAAGGAGATCATCCTGATAATGTAAATCTAATTCTATGCAATGAATCCTTAACATACTTAAAAGGTATCAATGACATAACTTCTTCTAAAACTTCATCGCGTCTGCACAGTCTCAGTCTTCTCTTGGAATTCCTCCCCTTTTCTTCTTTCCTTTCTGTATTTTTCTTCTCTCTTTTTTTTGGCTTTATTTTTTTAGCATTTGGGATTCTGTCCCTCCTTCAGCATACAAAATCTAAGGACACTTGATATTCTTCCCTAAAGCCAGTAACAGATGAAGGCAGCTGCAGATAAAATGACTTGCTGAAACATCAGCTGTAGCCAGCAGTTCCAGCTTGTTGGAACGACACCCTCTATATGCTTGAGAGACATTCTGGAACTATACAGCACCATAGATGACTGCTAGGGGAGTCATAACATAAGACGTGCAGATGTTCCTGCTTACTCCACCCAGTCCCAGTTTATTTAATACACTGAGTAATCTTAGCTTCTTAAGGAAGCAAGGAATGACAATAAGCATCAAAATGCCATGGAACACTAGTTCATGACATGTACTTCTCTCTTGGACCAAAAATCATGGTGCCAAAAGAGCAAAAGAACCACCAAGGTCCTACCTCAATGCAACATCTCAAAGAAAGAATACACCTGGGATTTTCTGTCCCTCAGAAAACCCGTTATATCAACGGAGAGTTAAAAACAAGAACAACAGTGAATTACTAGTAAGAAACTGTTCACTGAAGTTATAGGAGGCCTGAAACGCCTCTGGAAAGTTTTACTGATTACAGAAGACCTCTTTTTTTAATGTCTCCTAACACAGTTGAACTCGAATATACTGACTGGGTAAAACATGTAAGGTGGATACATAGAGATGCTAGATTTTAAATATGAAAATAGGAATGCTGGAGCCCTCTCTCCCTCTCTCCTGCTGCAGCACTGTGAATGCTTATGTTCTCAGAGCTGCAGCCTAGGAAGAACAGATAGGTGCCAAACAAGAAAAATATGGAGAAAATTATCTCCTGTGTGCTTTTTATATAGGACGTAGAGTTTGAAGGCACAGTAGAGGAAATCCCATATTTTAAGTGAGGTCTGGAAAGCCTGTGTCTGTGTGAAGTTTGGCTTTTTGCAGCTCCCCAGATTAGAAGATGAACAAAGCTCTGGACCAGCAGTTCCCAGCTTCAGCAAAAGTGGGTGGAATGTAAAGCTCTACCAGGCTCCTCGACCTGACATTACATATTGGTTACCAGGAGGGAAGAAAATGTTTTATTGCAGCATCATGTCAGCAAGAGGCCCAATACCTTTCGCTCTTACCATTGCTAAATCTCTTGGGAAGAGTCATGCTAATAGAACCTCGGAAGTACACAAGGAAAATGCAAAGGAGCTGAGACATCCAAAAGAGTCCTCGTTGCAGCACAAGACTGACCCACTCACCTCCAGGCATTAAAATACATCCATTTTCCTTTCAAACATTCCCTGCTTCAGATGGCAATTAGTACTGGGAGCTAGATAAAAAAACAAAACAACCTCAAGCATCTGAAGTACCAGGAATTGAGTACCAAGAGTCAAAACTGCATCTTGAACCTATTTAACCAAGTGCTACTTCATCTACCTTAACTTCATGAACACCACACTGCAACCTTAAAGTACCTGAGAAGCTCAGAGCAACAGACACCACCACGGCATCCTAAAAGGCCTCAGTGGCTGGAGCGTGTTCTCCCCAGTGCCTCTGCCACAGTCACCTGAAAGCTGCTCAGGAGGTGCTCTCAGGACCTCTGTAGGGGTGCCTGCCTTTCTAAAAGAGTCCATAGGGATTTCTTCTCCTCCCCCCTTTTTCACACAATAGACAGTGGCAATTAGGAAGCCAAAGTGCAATATCCTCCTGTCTTGCAGGCAAGCAAACCCCCATCTCCCAGGAAATGCTTTAACCACAAGACTATAAACAATCAGGCTATAAACAATGCACCAGGGTGGTGTGGGAGGGGAGACATCCCCACTCTGAAGATAAGGCATTGTGCGGGCCTCAGTCCTACATTCATCATGCTAGAGGGAGAGGGTGACAGGGAGCAGGACTGGGTGCCCAGCAGCAGCAAGAGGGTGACAGGGAGCAGGACTGGGTGCCCAGCAGCAGCAGCAGTAGCATCAGTTGGCTAAGGGACTTACCTGGGGAACGGCCCAGGTCTCACACTTTGTGGAGAGAGCTGTATGCACCAGACTAGAGCCAGGTTAGAGTTTTATGTGACGAAAAGAGAAAGATATTCCAGATATCTTTTAGCAGAGCTTGATCCTTTGGGAAAGCAGTTATAAATACTTACATCTAGGACAAGGATTCAGCAGCAGATATTAAGTGCCTACAAGTACTTCTTTACAGTGTGGAGGCCCATAAAAGGGCAAGGTCCCAGGCAAATATGGCTATCCTTAGACAGCTACATTATACATTTCTAGCCGCTGCATTCCTCTTCTTTGTGCCAGACCTACCTCCTAACATTAAATCTAGCCTGGTATTTACCGTGCACATAAGCTCTAGTGTCCATAAGCAGACCTATTATAAACTGCTGAATACACTACAGCTCACAAATTAGCTGCCTAACCCACTGTCTGCCATATTGCAACATTACTGAAATTCACACAGATACTTTTAAACTGCCCTGTAATTAGAACATTATCTGCTATGAAGAACATGGGAGTGTTAGCGATCAAGATTTCTGCCCTGCAAAACTAAAAATATTATATTGTCTGTGTTCTTCTGTGTAAAGTGAGCTTGTTTGAGTCTGCTCCCACCAAACAATGGGCGTCATGCCATGGACTTCAAAGTGAGAGCTGGGCTCAGATGTTTAGTGTGGGAACTGGATCAACTGTTTGACTTCCCAAAAGACTACAGAAGACAGAAGTGTCTGATCAACACACTTGGTTAAAATAGACAAGTCTTAATCAAAATGTTTACATTGACAGGGTCATTGACAGGCCCACAGACTCACCTGTGCAATCTCACTAAATCTGGAGAAGGAAAAGACATGAAAATGAAAACAGCAATAAAACGTACCCTGTTATGATTACATTTCTAGATAAATCAAAAAGTCAAAACTGAAAAAAAATCCCACCAACAAACCAAAACTAAAACCCCTGAGCTGGCAGTTCAGTTGTACACAACAGCCAAATGAAATAAAATACATTGATTGCAAGCTTTCAGGATGGTTTGCAATAATTAGAACAAATGCTAAACCTATTTTAGATTGCTGACACACACATGTCTTTGCACAACACAGGCAGTTAGTGAATAGTTCAGAAGAGTGCGGTGTGGGGAAGCTTGACCCTAGCACAAGAGCATGGATGTAAATGTATAGAGTGCTGCTGACAGTCTTTATAGCATCAGTGCCAGCACACTTGGCTGACTGGTGTTCCTTCATGACCTATGGTTACCAGATGTGCAATAGTTGTCTCCTGAAAACCTTCCATCTCTGCCTTTCGAACTGTTACTAATGATAAGTTTATTTTGAAAAGGTAGCTGATGGTATGTGTAGGAAACAGACAGGTTTCTCTGTCGGGATCAGCTAACCACATGCAGGTGTCTCTGCCAAGTCCCTTCTCCCTTTCACAAAAAAATACATCTTATTCATTCCTAGCATAGGAATCTTTTCATGTTTTCTGGTATTTAAATAGAAATTAATTTTTCTATTACTTGCTACTTCCCTGTTATTTGTTCTCCACTGCCATCTGTAATGGTATTGTGCCCTCTCTAACCCTTTCAGTCAGTACCTTAAACCACTTCCATCCCAGCCCAGGGCCAAATGGTGGAGTAAAAATAACTCTTAGGCAAAGTCCCTTTTGTCACACAGGCAACAATGTCCATTAACTCTCTTCCCAAGCAGTATGAAAATGGCTCTCAGGTACTGACTTAGCTGCTCAGTGCAGCCAACTGTTGGACAGGCCTGAAGTGCAAGTTTCAATGATTTCTCTTCTCAGGTTTTGGTAACAGTGTACCAAAATCTGAAAGTCTTGAGTTTCTTTTCTTGCCTTAACTCCTTCAGAGTTCAGCACAAAGATGGCCTCAGTCACTAATAGGAATCAGATGACCTTCCCCTTTCACTGGTCTCTTTTGAGGTTACTCTTTTTCAGTAAGGTCTCCATAAAAATGGCTGTAAAGACTATTCAGAAAAGCCATCTAATATGTAATGCTTAGACCATAGATGCAGGCTACTGCAGCACTGCATGGCTTTGCAGGCTCTGATGTAAAAAAATTCACATAATTTTGCAAGGCTCATTCAAGGCCTCAGCTTCAAGAAACATTCCTTGGTAGGTAGATTTTTTTTTTTTTTCTTGTGGTTTGGAATGAAAGATATTCAGCTCCATCTGGCTATGTCATTCTTTTCATCTTCTCATCTGGATAGTTTTTACAGTCCAGGGCAATGTGATAGTTACTTTTTACATTTTGGTACAATGAATGTATAAGCGCCTGAGGATCTCTATCTTGCAACTTTCTTCCCCTTCCATGAACATCTGTACCTGCATACTTAGTAATGACACTGTGTTTCCACAGCCACAATACAAACACATTCCAAAAAACATAACTGAAAACACTGGAAAAAGCTTTTCTGGGCAAAGCTGTAATTTATGTAAATGAAACTTAAGAAGTAATTTTCCCTTTCCCTACTGATTAGTGTTTTTCTCTTGAAGCCTTCTAGCTTTGGGGCTTACATTCTGGTGTCAACATTCTGGGCTCTGAAAACAGTTGAATGGTTTCAGAGCTTCAGTCAGGAAAAAAACCAAACCCAAATGTCAACCCCATGCTTATTAAAACAATAAAAGCAATGATAATGCAGAAATAAAGTGTTTACAGATTGTTTGCTGTATTACATTACTAGTCTTAAACACAAGCCTTTAATGAAAAATGCCACATTAATAGGGCATCAGGAACCACTGAGGGATCAAAATGATGCAAGCACTCCTGACACAGCCAAATCTTCCTTTAGAAAAGCAGCCAGTTTTCCCCAGTAGCTTAAATCTTGCAATCCTTCCCTTCACAACCCATCACAGGTTCCATAATAAGTACATACAACTAGCAACATAGCCACAGCGGTGGAGAGACTGTGAAAGCTGAAGGAAGAATTCAGTCTGTTGGGTGCGTTAAGTAGATGTCATGAAAACCTCACAGAAAGGCTGTGGTTTTAGATGCCATAAATGATTTCTCCTATGAACAACAAATTAGAGAATACATAAAAGGAGAAACAGTTCTTGAGTTCATCCTGAGATATATGTGACTTGGTCTAATATGTAATTATTAAACTACACTAGAAACTTTAAAATGGAAATTTATTAGGAATAGCCAAAAGGTATGGATACATAACAACAGAGGCTTTGAATAAACATTCTATCAAGCCAAATAACTTTGAAAGGAACAATATAACAACATTAAGGTTAAACATCAGAGTAAAGCAGGTTAATACAACAGTCATCGCACAGAAATGGAAGCCATGTCCAACTATAATAAAAAGAAATTGGACTTAGCTCTGGCAAGTTAAGTGTAAAACCATAACAAGGAAAAAAGTATTTAGAAGAAGAAAAGCATGGACACTAGTAACAAAACTTCACATCTTCATTCTCCTTTGATCTACATGCTAGCTGGTGAGTTTTCAAATAGATTTTAAGGTGCCTTGAAAACAGACAAAAGCATAATATGAACCAACTATATAATTTGCATTGTTGTTCACTCTGTAATGAAAATTTCATATGATATAAAAAAAAATCAGATTAGTTCGAAACTATCCTGACTGAAAGTACTGCAAGAGGAGTTAACAATATTAAACATTGAACGACAGATGGAAACCAGGGTCAGTACATGCAAAGAAATACACACAAGCAAAACCAGATTTAATCGTATCTGCAAAATGATGGATTCTAAATTTGCTGTGACCATTTGACAGGTCTTCATCTACCCACAGCTATCTTATTATTGTATATAATCCTCTAAAAATATCAACTCCATAGTGAGATCCAGTCAAAAGGGCAAATAGACTAGGACAAAAATACTACTTAAGGACTAAGGAACATAGCAGTAAACATCTCTGTGCACTTCATTAATCTTCAGTGCACACTCTCCTGAAATGCATAAGCAGTTCTGGTTGCCCCAGTATCAAAAAGGACACAGTAAAATGTAGAAGTGCAACAAAAATGATCGAAGGTTTCTGTATGAGGAAGGACTTTTCTGTTTGGAAAAGAGAAAACTAGTAGGGGGTATGATACAGGATCATAAGAAAATTCAGTTCGGAAGACACCTCAGCAGGTCTCTAGTCCAACCACCTACTCAAATAGGGTGACTTCTGGGGTTTATCCAGTTGGATCTTGAAAAACCTCCAAAGGTGGAAACTGCACAGCCTCTCGGGGCAGCCTCTTCCACTGCTCCACTGTCCTCATGGTATAAAAGCTTTTCCCTATATCCCATCTGACAATTTCTTGCTTCAATATGTGTCCATTGTCTCTTGCCCTCCCACTGTGAAGAGCCTGGCTCTGTCTTCTTGATGACCTCCTCTTAGGTATGGAAAGGTTGCTATTTAGATTTACCTGAAACCTTCTCCTCAGTCTTGGGTCACTAAAATGGTGACATTCATGGAGAAGAAAGATAATGTTAGCTCAGTGTTTCTGATAACACAAAAGGCATCAAACAAAATTTTTAAACAAAAAGCTTATAAAAAAAAGATTAACCACTTTGTTTCCCTCCAAATTATATAGTTGTAGATGATGTATAATTGTAGACAATTTTAGACTGTGCAGAATTAATTGCTGCATGATTTTGAGTCCTAGAAATACGCTTTTGAACCCACAATTCATGAAGAATATCTACAAGAGCTTTAAACTTGTCTATGTAATGGCTATACAACATATAATTTAGGAAATATCTTTGAGGTTTTGCAAGAGGAAGTATCACCTAAACTTTCTTGATGCTTGTATGCTTTCGCAAATTATCTGCTATTTGTCATTGTTAAAAACAGGGTGGTACTCTAACTCTGGGCAGCAGGTCTCATGATACTCTATGCCTTTATGCATAGCAGTCAGAGCTGACAGACTAGAAAAATTGGCATAGGCTCATGGACTGGCTGCATGCTCTGCTCCACACTGAGTCCCTGTCAATGCTTGTTGGTTATTCACTCTTCCTTCTACTGCAGCAGCTTCTGGCTACTGCTGGATTTTCCCTCAAATATACACCCTTGACCAGCTTAATGGGAAAATGGTAAACAACAGCAGTTTGTCTGTGTAAACAGAGAAATGAATGTTTAAAGGACACATCACTGCATCAGGTTAACCGCAATGAAAATGTAGGAGTGAGAATCAACTTGTTTTATGAGCTTTTGTTGTCATCACTGATGCAGGGAAATACTCAAGTGTGCAAAGAGACAGTGCTTCTCTGAAAGACATTATATTTCCATGTATAGTTGTATTTATTCGTTTGTCCTTAAGCCACCCACAGGAGCATTTCAAAACAGAGATCTGTCTCCATTCATGTTTCAGTGTTGTCTGCAGACAGCAGTGGAATTACACTTCGTGACAGACAAACTTCAAAAGATTTGGAGGTTCAAAGCTTGTATGGGCTTATCTGAATTTCTCAGGTCTGCAAATCTCATGGTATCAGCCTACAGCTTGGTACTTCAAGGACTTCCTGGTGAAATCCCAGATGGAAACAGAGACATAGTTTGAATTCAGAGGGCCCAGGCCAAGATATGCATTCAAGCTCCTGATAGGTTTAAGAGGGAGTTGGAGACACAGTGCATGTTGGCAAAACCTGAAGCCAGACTTGCACAGAGTTTTTTCATTCTTCATGGGGATTCCACAGTAGAAAAACATAGAAACTCAATTTCCACACATCAAAAAAGAGGCATTTTCTGATTTTTTATGATTCTAATTCACTCCAAAATTCAACAGTTTGAACAGATAGTATTTGCAGTATTGCTATTTTTACAGAAATGGCAATGAAATCAACAGGAATCTCACAAAACTGAATGCACTCTACGTCCCTCATGAGTGACCAGTCTTCTGGTCTTTCCTTATGTCGCGAGCTGCATTTTGCCAAAGATAGCCCTGCTTTCTATCTGTCTATTTATATCACGGTCATCTATTCTGCAGTTGTTCTCCCATATGTGCATACCTGTAACCTCCTAAACAACGTAGCATTACAGTAATGACCTGTTGAAATACCACTGCTTTAGCTTCTGGGTACCTCTCAAGAGCAGTATGAAATTTGCAGAAAAGTAAAACCAGTGAGGGTGATTATTTTGTCAGACATAGTCATTTCCATACTGACAGCTCAGCAATGAAATGTGCCTGTCTTAATAAAGTGTTTTACTTAAAGCCTTCTCTTTGCTGAATAACAGCATAGAAAGTTTGACTTACTAATTCTGGCTGGTAATTTCTGGCTTTTCTGCTTTATAATTTTAGCTTGCATAAATAACTTGCTGTAGCAACTAAGAAGATCATTTATATATGAACTATTGCTAACTGAAAATTAATTGCAACATATCATCTAGTATACCAGCTCCTTTAGGTGGAGCTGATATTGTAAATGACACAGCGTTTGGATGAAGCTAGTCTCGAACTTCATGATCCTCCCTTTTACTTCAGATTTTGACAGTGGTAGAGCCACACTTGAAGCATGTCTTGGCCAGTTCAGCAACCAAATGTGTATTTCAGTATCTATAATTCCCACAACATAGTTGTTTTGTATCTCTTTCATGTCACTTTTGACTATGTTAGAGATTACATTACAGATTTTATTAGTGATTAAAATAATTTTGCTGCGAACTAGATAAAATAGATGCTTTTCTACATAATAACAATTTTTCTTAATATTTTTTCTGTAGATGCAATTCTGTTGTCACTAATCATAGTTCTAGTTGGAACTATAGTATCTGTCATGCAATAAGTGCAACAGGAATTTCTCCCTAGTATCACATTTCTACACACTTAGTGGGCGTCTGGTGGCAAAATATGAATTAAGCATACCATAAGAACATCTCTGTGGAGACAAGGTGAAAAGGTAACTTGTCTGAAACAGGGGACTAGCATTCAGGTATATGGAGAAAGGCAGACTTTTGGAATACTTAGCTACAAGCGATTTACTAAAATCACAGAAAGCATGGCAGCTTTGGTACACATTTCATCTTAAACTCAGGGACCACAACACAGAATGCATTAATCCAGCTCATTTTCCAAAGACTGTACATAATATGCAGTTCATCTGAATCTCAGTAAAACATGATTTTGAGAGTTTGCCAGCTTGTGAATGTTCCTGGGAATAGTTTATCACTGGTGTTCTCCATTTCCTTTCTTGATCCTCTCCTTGAGAGTCAGCCAAGCAAATGTTGGATAAATATATCTGATAGTTTCTAAAATGTCTCAGCAACTAATCAGAAATAACTGGACCAGCTCTTGCAGAAATAAAACCCAATGTCTGGCTCTTAATGTGTGGTTCTTAAACATAGGACTTTATCTTTAATAAACAGGCCAAGAGAATGTTTTTGTAGTTCATTTAAAGTACTTCTGTTGTTTTTTATAAATATACATGCAATTAAGAAGCACTATATTAGCTTCTTTTTCCCCCTCCTATGCTAAATATTAATCTCCTTATTCCATAAAGGAAAGAGAGGCTATAATTTATAATTTTTTTCAATTTTGAACAACCTCAGGATGCCTTTTATTCTAAAGAGTAATAGAAATAGTACAAAAAAATATTGAACAAAAAATCCCCAGTTCATATTTAATGCCTTAATAAATCCCAGATTTTGAGTAAACAGATGATGAAGCAGAAGGAATTCTTTCTTTTCATTAAAAAATACATTCAACATCCAAATTCAGGTTGCATTCTGTGTTTTAGTCTGACTATTACTCTGACCAGTGTGAGCAGCATTCCCTGGCTGGCAGAGACTTTTAAACACAAATGTACTCTTGTGAGTTGCACTGGCTATCCTGGAAAGTGAAGTGTGTTATTTCTCCGTTAAACAGTTACAACAGCATTGTAGAGACACCAACAGTCAGTGTGCTTCTACCCTCAAGACCACCAAGAACAGGGAAAGAAATAGAGGTGTTTTCTGAAGTTGTTACCTGTCTATTAAGCTGTTATAGGACTGAACTTTCTGACTCCTCCTGGAATGAATGGCCTGCATTAAAGACTTCTTTAGTTAAAATCACTGACATAATATTAAAATGTTGCTACCTCAGAGTCCTTTCTCTTGATCACAATTTCAGTGACTAGTGTCTTTCCTCACTGGATAAAGCCACATACCCTCCAGAAGTGTTCCTTCGGGGATCCTCCCCTTGTGGCACTTGTCCTCTAGAGAGAAGAATGAACAGTTGTCCTTGTGTTCCCCTAATAAAACTTGTCTGAAAGAACTCCATCTTTCTTCCATTATTTACATGTGAATAATATGAAGCTGTAGTAGATTCATTATCTGTTTGTCTTTCATCTCTCTAGAAGCCAACTCACAGAACTTTCTTCTCCATTGCCAATTAAATTATCCTTTTCCTAAAAGCCTGTGATTCAGTACTAGCAAACTTAACACCTTAGAGTGAAGGATTCCTAGAGAAATTATGCAAGTTTGCATTTCTATGGCTTTTAGCTGGACAAGGTAGCTTCTGCCTGGCAGTGACTCCCTACCTAGGTGAGAGGTGGTCAAGTGTGCAGCAGTCACTGATACTTTAGGATCTTGTGGCTAGTGCTGGTGGGTAATATAGCTGGTGATAAAACCAGGCAATATTCTTGGGCTTTCCTTGTTCTGCTCCATTGTCAAAAGCCCTTGTCCAACACACTCCCCACCCCACCCCACCCCCTCCAGGTTACAGTAGTTAGCAATAAAATGGCCAGGTTTTTTCAAGTTTTCCTTCCTGGACTGAAACTTGTTTACTAAAGCATATAATGATCTCAACGTGCTTTTCAAATTTTCACGTAACAAAAAAGCTGAACGCCCCCCCACCCCCCAAACCTCACTGCATGCCTCTGTGGATTTCCTTGCGGTTACATTACACTCAGAGCCCGAGTAGAATTGTGGGCACTATGATAAAATGGAAATTTACTGAAAATGACAACTAAATGTTGGGTACATCCCACCCTCTTGGCAACTTCTGTAATGTGATTTCTAAATATTTCATTACCTAGTCATTTACAGATATTTCCGTGGGCTCTAGTATGGGTCAGAGCAGAAGAGCTTGTAAATCAGTAATATTAATGCTGACTGACTAGTTTTTTCTTTCAGTATGTGCTTTTAGTATATGTGTCAATTAGATTAAGTCTCTTCTGTTCGGGCTTGACTAGAACAAGTGATGTGAAAAAGTGAAGTTGCAGAGATTTAATTTGAACAGACAGTAAAAAAAAAAGGAAAATAGAGCTAATCCCAGGCATAGCAATATATCGTATTACATGTTGCCTTGACTGTCCAATCAAGCCATGAAGCATGAATAAGATTCCACTGACTTCCATTGCCCAGACTAAGTTTACCCTCAGCTGTATTCAGAGGTTATTTGATTTTTTGATATAGCATGTCCCTGCTTGCAGGGCTCGTACTACCAGCCTTAGAGTTGGTGTTATCATACTTTTAAAAATTGAATGCATACATGGAAAACAATGTCTCTCACAAGTGGTGCTGCAAGCTTTCAAGACTTTAAGGAGAGTCTCATAACATTTCACTGTTTACCTGAATTCCTTGCTCTGAAACTCCTTGCGTTCTAGAAGTATCTTGTCTTTTTTTAATGAAGTTTTCAGTCTGTAATGATTGCACAGAAAAACTTCAAAATGTGGCCTGTTCTTACTAAACAAAAAAACTCAAATAAACCACCAACCCTAAAAATAAAGATATTTTTAGAAATACAGTGTGCATTTCTTAAAAAAAGATAGCATAAGTAAGTCAAATTCAAAACAGTCATTCTAAGCATTTGAGTTTGGCAATGTTGCTAATATCTCAATAGTAAAGTCAATATTTTTATCTAAACTTGGTCCTTTGTTACATCATTCCATTGGCTTCATGCTGGTCTCATGCAGTGTCATTTAGTTTATATCAGTTAACTAGGTGTTTATTATGTACTTACTATCATAATATCATTCGGGATACCAATGCACGCAGTGGAGGTTGCCATAATTCTGGCATCTTTGCTTTGTTTTTCTGGTTCCTGTGCATTTCACTTCATAAAAACATTTATATCAATAGACCAAATTAAGCTCTGGTCTAAGCAAACCTAAAGTCATTTTAGGATTAACAGAACAATGGAATAGGATGTGTTTGCACCAAGGCTTAATTTTTTCTAATGTGTTATGTTTATTCTACAGTGAAAGTGATATTAATGATACTAAATAGGAGTTCCACAAGCTTTGTCTTTTAAACTGCTTTAGTAACTTTAATTACAAGAACTAAAAATTAGGTTAATGTAATTTGGCATATAAAATCTGCAACTGAAAATAGTATTTCACCACTTAGAAATACATTCCACCACATAATGTTTCTTGGAATGCAGAATTTTAAATGTTAAACTTTTTTTCTGTAATGACGGTCATTGTAGTGGAGATACGATCTTCAGTACAATTACTGCTGCAGGGATTCATGAAGCAACTCAAAAAGGATTCATACACAAAAGCAGTAAAAAATAAATGTTATGGTAAAGATTGTACTTCAGACTGAAAATGTTCAAGTGATCTAAAGACAAAGCCAGAACACACTGCCATTTAAAGTAAGTAATAGTAATTTTAAAATAAACATTTTAGCTTGTCAAAATAGCCACAAGACTCAGGAGACTAATATTACTGCTTAGTGTAGGCAATGCATTTACTACCTTAAAAAAATTCTCCTTTTTACAAGCAAAGTAAATGTCACAAATGGCCTCCTATAATTTACTTGGGTTTATCTCTTACGCTGTATGGGTGCTTAAGGCTGATTTTTAGCCTATCTCATTTCATGAGTATCAATACTCTTTACATGCCTTACTGCAATAGAATCCTTCAAGATGAGAATCATAGATTATCCCCTCTTCTCTTGTCAACTCTTCATCAATACTGTCTTGTTACTTTATCAGAGTTTCAGCTACCACATTTGCTGCTACTTTACGAGTCACTCTCTGCACTATGCTTAATCCCATGGTTCCAGTTGTCTTGCAGACATACCGCTGTCACCTCAGAAAGCTGCTTGTTTTGCTCCTGTTTTCTATCTACCACTTCCCATTTCTGCACCAATTACCAATGTTCTTATCCACCTTGTTTTCAAAACTCACTCCCAGATTATCAGTTTAATGCTTTCTCACTTTTCTCCCTCACACTCTCAACACTTTCCAGTACTCCTGATGCAGCCTTGTGCCCAAAGGCTTACCTCTGTGCCCCTCTCATCTATCCCCTAATGCATTTTTTTTAAATGGCTGTCAAAGATTATTTATCTTGTTTCTCCCTATCTCCCTTGATCCTTTGCAGCTTTTGAGGCATGTCTTCTTGTCTGTCTTCTTCCCCTTCCCCTTTACTCAGTAGGTGTTCCTAAATGGAAAGGGATCTTTACAAACTTTATCTCACAGAGTCCACTCAAATTTCCTTTACCCCTGAGCTGTATAACTTGCTGCTCTCACAGTAGTACCTAACCTACTCCAAAGTTAGTTTTCTCAGGAATTTTTCTTCCCACCTTACAATTACCTTAACTCTATCTATTTCAGTTATTCAGTTGGTATGTTCTAATACTTTTTTCTCTGAACTGGTTAGTCATATCTGCATTTCAAATTGAGTGGCCAAGTTTTGATCAACTATAAAAGTTGTAAGGCTATTGCTTCTTCCTTTCATGATCATGTCAGTGAAGAATAATCTCTAGTTCTAATATTTGTGCCCACTGCTTAAAAAATATCTAGTATCCACTAATTTCTTGGAAGTTGAATTATGTTGTTAGCAGTCAAAAAAGGTTATGAGATTGATTGAAGTGAATGACCATTTTTAAATTTGGTTTTATCTGTCAATGTCTAACAACACAGATGACAACACACAATTCATATGTTGAAAAATTAGCTGAATTTTAAGTGAAAATACTGCCATACTATATCTGAAAGACAAAATGCCACATTAATATAGAGAATGTTGAACAGATGCAAACAATTTCTCAACATAACTTTTAATTCCTCACATAGGAATTGACTATTGCTAATGCTTGGCAATATTATCCTGCCTCACAGTGTTCAGTCACAATGCAACATAAACCACAATTTGGCACTATATTCCAGTGGTTTGCAATTCTACATTTATCATGAAGGTTGTGTTTTGCTGTTGTTTCAGGTTTGCCTGTCTCATTCCATGCTGGTCCATGTCCGTGAGGAGTACTCAGAAGTGAATATGTTTGACTCAGCAGTGGAATGAAAACTCACTTTTTAATGACATTCCATCGTGCTCCAACTTGGCTTTGTTTGAGAGTATTTGAGGCTTCCAGATGCATGTTAAAGTGACATGTGGGATATCATTTCAGCTGCAAACAGCAAAATATAAGAAAGGTTATCTGACTGTTACTTAGAAGTTTAGAGGAATAAGATTGTTAATGGGGAATATCTATTATAGAACTAGTTGAACTTAAGTGACATGATTCTGCTTTGCAGACACGCACAAACTATAGGTGTCCAACAACTCCCCACCTGTAGTAAAGTCATTGCTCTGTGAAATCAGCACCAGTCTTTATAAAAGTATTTGGGGGACATAATAAATCAAGGGATAGAAAAGAATCAGCCATGACAGATTATTTTACTTCAGGGTCTGTCTGTCTTCAGTCGGGAAAAACAGCAATGCAAAAATGGACACAAAGAAGCACGGTGCTGAAGCTGCAAGAATCTGCTCAGATACAATGAATGCATAACTCACTGTCATGCTACAGAATTCAAGTATATTGTTAAAACGCCTTCAGTTTGGATAAATCTGTGTAACCATGTCAGTTAATTCATTGGATCCATTTCTCACTGAAGTACCAGTCAGTTCAAACAGCTCTCATCTTTCTTTGCAAATAAACTACAAAGTAAATCTTTAAGACACTTATCAGCTAGAGAACTAGGAAAGTTACTCACTTTATCTGACTTAAAGGAACTTGAAGTGACCACCAAAAAAGAAGACCAGAACCCATAAAAACTACCTGGCCTATCACTTTTGAGAGCTACTCTTGCTCCTCAGAACTAATGGAGTTGAAAAAAGAATATCTAAATGATAATTGACACTTAGCCATGCTTCCTTCAAAACCATAGAGAACTACCAATCACCCTATCTACATGGCAGAGATCTATCCACCCACACAGACATCACACAGCTTTTAGCCTTCCTTCGCTATTGAAGGAGAAATGGTAAAAGATACTTTTTAAACTTCAATAGCTTGGATTTCTCACAGTCAAGCCCCAGACAAGATACAGTCCTGCTGGCATACACAGGCAACTTTTTTCTTGGCTTTGAACAAAAAAGAGTTTGTAGGCTGATACTCTAAGATATCCTCGCAGGCTTTTTTCCAGTGAGTTTGCCATACTGTTGTCACACATGTTAAATCTTATCAGCAAAATGGATTTTTCACTCATCTGGATCAACTCACTTAGTGGCAGTCACAGCCTGTCTCCCATCAACTTACCCATCATTCCCATCAACTTACCCATCATTTCTTGCTCCCCAAACTGTCTAGCAGCCCAGCAGACTCCCTAGGATCACATAGTCAAACATGCCTACTTTCCATAGCACATTTTGGCTCTCAGAGTGCACTTTGATGGCCTGCTCTGTTTACTGCTTCCCCTGTACCATTGACTGCTGGATTCTGCTAACGTGTTTTTAATAACAGCACAGTATCCCATATTCTGGAACAGAAATACCACAACAATATGATACATCACATCTCAAAATCAAATGGTTCATCAAGAGGCAATTTTGAGTTAAAAGGAGAGACTTACTGGCCTTTTCCTCTCAGCCTACTTGGGTGGCATCTTCCAGAGCCAAGGAGGCAGGCTGCTTTCCATTCAGGTAAAGAAATTCTCTTGCCTGCTTGAAAATTAAGAGATTCTTTGCAGTCTGGGCACCGAAGTGCATGACAGGATTATGACATACCCAACCACCCACATTGTCACAGAGTGATTTTGTTTTTAAAAAACCAGAAACACTAGGATGAATTTTAAGGTTGAGAATTCTCTTAAAGCGTTGCACTAAAGTGGAAATGCACAAGGGGTACTTCACACACAGACACATATCCCACCAAAAGAAGCAATCAAATAACAGCAGATGTAGTTTGGTTTTTTTTGCTCCTGTATAGTACAAATACTTCCAAAACAAATAACCAATAGTTAGTCCTCTCCACTCAGCTTCTGAATGTGCTGTCCAGCAAGGATAATATATTGTTAGGAGCTCACAGTCTGCAAGAATTTACTGCGGAGCGGGGGAGGGCATTAAGCCAGCAAGGTGGCCCATTTTCTTCTTACGGTCTTTTTGCAAACTGACCTCTTGGAGCTCCCCATCTTCGCTTAAACACTGGTGACAAATTGTGATGAAGTTACACTCACATCTAAATCTGCAGATTTCTCTCTGTTGCTTAAAATGTTTATAGGTTTGTTCTTGTCGACACCTGGGTCTCTAGGAAAGCAGAGACTCATTTAGGAAACTAGCTAGTCGTGCTCCAAGACATAAACTTCTTGCTGCTCCCAAGAACCTGAGGTTGCCCCCTGGGCTCAGTGATGCAATTTTGCAGCTCTCTGTATTTTTAAATGAAAATATGTTTGAGTCATAGTCTGGGAAAGTGCTGCTACCTGTGCCAAGGTATCATACAGTCAGGGCAGAAGGAGAGATGCTAGAGTAAGCAAAACCTTCCCTTCTCTCTCTTTCCTCTTGGTTTCCACTTTACACAGCCCCTTCTCAGAGAAGGGTGGAGGTTGCTGAATGTAGGAAAGCAGAAAAACTACCTTCAGCCTGGTAAAGAAATGGAAGAGATGTTCTGGTCCTGGAGTACTTCACCTACTGAGTTCCTGTCATTCAGGAGCAGGTACTATGCAGGCATCATTTCAAGCTGCCTTCAAAGTTAATGGAACGATTGTCTTATTGAATTGATTAAATTGTAACCATGTCACCTTTCTGTAAAGTTCTGTAAAGTTAGTTATTTCTTTGTACAAGTTACATAGTTTGACATCTTCAAAATCAAGTTAAGAATGGAGAGATCAGTAATGCTTAAATCATGGTTTTGTATAATGGAAAATAGGAAAAAAAAATAATTTATTGTTTTATGTTAACCCGAAGCATTAGCATAGTTTCCTGGAAAATCAAAGACAGATTTTAAGAAACGATTAACGTCGAAGCTCATGACTTAGAGAACAATTAATAATTTCCTTGCATCACATGAAATATTTAAATAAATGGTTATGGGAAATCTTTTCTTCACTAAACTGAAATGTTGCCATCTGGCTTTCATTCTCCCTATACTGTTTGTCATAAAGAAAAAAAATAATTCTTATACAGTAGAATAACGCAGTGATAAGCTGCTGGTGTTTATGTTAATCTGCTCCCATTCAGGAGTGTATATACTTAGAACACAGCATCTTCTCATAAATGTTCAGGCATCTATTGTAACATTCTTGGTAATTAAGGAACAGTTCACTGTAACAGAGCTGAAATAAAGTTGGGTTTCTTTTCATTTCAAAGGGAAAACAATTCAGATCCTGTGCTGTCATTGGCTCTATAAAACAAACAAAAGTGTTTATACCATTGAATTGCCTCACATCTTGGAACTTCTGTGCATGGAGAAGGGAGAGGTTTTAGACAAGAGGATGTCTCTCATAAGCTGTCAGAGATCCCATGATTTGTAAAAAGAGAACTGCCATTCTGGGGATCACATGCATGCAATATACACATGCACTCCCTCAATAGAGCACACTGGTAGATATATCCAGAATTACTGCATTACCCGTATTTAAACCATGTGTTTATGTAGTGTCTCAAATACAGAGGGCAAGGCACAAAGCTGTATTTTACATCAACTATTTCCTTGTTCCATAGGATTCCATTTTAAAGCTAAAGAAGCCCAACTTGGGCCGCTGTCCCGCTGTGTTAGCTGTGGTCTCCAAGTGAGATCATCAGCTTGTTTTAGCAGACAATGGCAATGCAAGACATCACTGTGACTAATTGTACCTAGAGGATGGTAGACGTGTTTCAAAACACTGATTAAAATGTACTAAGGGATATGTGTCGCCCAGAAAATAAGTCCTGGTAAGGGCATCAGACTGTCAGGTGCGATCTCGCAGGGTGCTGCTGGGTCTGTAGCTTGTCTGAGGAAACTGCCTTGTGTTTGCTCTGAGTTGTAACTTCACGTAAGCTTTTCTTGGAGAGCAAGCTTTTCTCCATGGGAGTAGCTCTTTTTTCTCTGTCATTTTACACAGCACTTTCAGACCTCTCTCTCAGCTGCAAACAACATGTGATTGTCTCCTGGGATATGTTGCAGTCTCTTTCCACCTCCCAGGCACAGACACGCTGACGACACACCTGACCTGGTCAGGTCCTAGAGCAGCAGTGGGACTACAGCACTGCTCAGCACCCACAGGACAGCATGCATTTCCCACTGGCCCTGCTTCCTAGCACATGGGTCCACGCTGTGAGCCACCTCAGCTGACACATGGGAGCTTTTCAGTCACGGAGCCATCAGTAGGCAGCATCACTTTATCACATAAACCAATGCAGGGACCCTCATACATTCAGTAAAAAAAGAAATTGAGATGTCTTATAAGCTGTCAGGTGAGCCTCTGAACTGGAAAGCAACTTGAAGGTGTAATATGACCTGTTTTCCTGGCCACAGATCCAGGGAGATACTAAATTCTTTGGAGCAGAAAATCTTAACTTTGGAAGTGGTGTCAAACCTGCTGTCAAAGCTGTAGTCACTTCTGGGGACCACGAAGCAGAAACTTCTGGAGAGAAGCATATTAGCTGGTACAGCTTGAGGTAAAGGGTGAAGAATCTGCAACTAGGATCTGCAATAACTAAAATCCTCCGAGGACCAGGAAGAGAGAAAACCTTACCCCATGCACACACATGCGCACATACAGGCCCAACTTCAGGAATGACGTCTAACTGGTAACCTCCAGAAAGAAACACATGAGCTTCTGTGTGCGAATTAGAGTTAGCTCCAGGTTCAGGTGGAGCACGTGTCATCTGTGAGACAAACACAAAGGGGAGTTTTAATAAACTCGAGTCTGTCAGACTTCGGCTTTGGATTCACTCTTCTGCCCCGGGACTTCTCTGTTTTCCTTGGTTTACTATACATAAAATGGCCATTTACATTTGTGTGTGTGTTTGTAGACTAAATGTGCTTCATTAAATTTATAGGTATAGAGTGCTTTTCAGTTTTTGTTCTTTACACAGAGTCTGGTCATTAGAGGTAATAATGGTAAACCACTGCCTCCAAAATTGTGTTACAGGACATTATTACAAAGCCTGTAACTGTTCTGTTATTTATAGGCTCTAATTTACTGCTTTTTGTCTAAGCAAGCATCAACTAACTGTACTCTTAAATCTTGCTCTTTTGCTGAGATGTTTAGACTACCATTTTTATTGTTACATGCTTTTATTCTTCAATTCATTCCACACGGACTGTTTAGGTGATTTGTTTCCTGCCTATGTGCACCGACAGCCCAGACATTGAGAACTGGATTAAAAGGAAATAACTTGTGAGTTGGTCTTATGACTGAGAGTCCCATAAATGAGATTTTGATAGCACATGTATTTAATGCTGCTACACAAAGGAGTAGTTTTACCTGTGATCTGAGACCCAGGACTAAATGTTCATACTGTCACAACAATTTTTATTTCCAGCTTTTTCTTACACTGTCTTTGGACAAGAGTGCCGAATCTGGGAATCCTTACATAACTCTAGAACGGACCATTTCCCAAAAGAAAATGAGCAAATACAACTGGAAGGCACAAAACTGAGCCACAAATTCTCCTTTCATCCTGAAATAGGCACATACATGGATGGAGCAATTCTGAGGCTATGAAAAAAGAGTAGATCACTACTATCATATCATTCTCTGAGTGCCTGAGTAAAAATTATAAATTATTATGCTTTTTTTTTCAAAAGGAAACAAATAGTTTCCACTTCCAGTGAAGTGGCACCAATAGTAATTTTCCATGCCGATACTGGTTGATTAAAAACAGACACAAATTATTCCTCCCATAGTCTGCAATAAAAGAAAAACAAACTTAGTAATAAAATATGAGGAAATCCTCCTATTTCACCTTAAATGTCAGCCAATGCTTTGTTCCCCTGTCATGATTTTAAAGGTCAATTATGGAAAAAAATGTTCTGGAGAAATTGTTAGTACTGAGGTTTTTCTAACAAGAATATGATACCTGGAACTTGTAACATTCATGTTTACAAATTTCTGCTGAATTGCTCATTCACTAGTTAACTTCCAGAGTCAGCAATGGAAGCCTCATTTAAGTGTAACCTAAAACCTATTTGTGGACTGAAAAATGTCAATACAAAGGTTAATTCCTTACAGAAGCTTCTTTTAGAAGCGGAAATAAAAGTATTATAGCCTATAAGCTGAAATGAAGCTTTTCTCTTATTTATAATTTCTATGCACCATTTTCCCACTAATTAATCCTTCAGATCACTTAGGAATGTCAATAAATAGTTTTTTGTTCAAATTCAATTCAACACGATTCTCAATATAATTTCTTCCTTTACACAGAATGAATCAAACTGCAGCATTGTTCTCGCTTATTGGTGCCGGAGTAAACTCAGCAAGCAGCTGTACCATAAAAGGCAAATTAGTAGAGTTAGTAAATGACATACTTCAGAGGCAGTTTTTCAAGAACACTTCAGAAGAACACAAACAGTCATGAGATGGATTGTCGGCACTAGAACTGGTAGCTTGGGTGGAGTGGCACCAAATACCTAAAAATAATGATGCTTATAAGTAGGGCTTGCTTCTTCCCTTCAGAGTTTCTTGTCTCTGATTATTTCCTTACCTATCTCTGAGGGAGTCTGAAAGAATGTCTAAATTGGGGTTTTTTTTGGTTAAGCCAGTCATTACCCAAGCATCCCCAGTGAAAATATAAGGTAGCTCAAAGTGGTACTTACATGAGTAAATTTTCCGGAGGACCATTGAATGCAAAACAGTAAATTACAAACAAAGTTATGACATTTAATAACTTTGTGGAGTAGCACAGATGGGAGTCCAAGGAACAGAACAATTCAGATTATTGACAGTTGTACAAAGTAAATTAACCTCAACTTTAGAAAGACTGGTCAGAAACAGGGACAGAGAGCAACAAGGGATTATATAGGGAAAAGAATTATGGCAGCGCTGGACTATTCTACAATACACATCCTTGTATGTCCTATGTGTACTTATATTTTCTATATATTATTCTTATATCCTAAGTACAAAATAGAAGTGCACAATAGATTTCTTTATTTCAGGAAACTTTCATACTGATGTCGTTATAGATAAAACCAAATAATGACATATGCAGCTATATCAGAAAAAGACCAAACCTCATCTATCTTTCCAGTAGAACAAAGAATTTTAAATACCCATTTTCAGATACTTAAGAACTATATTATCATGATAGTTCTTCTAATATGAGGGTGTCCTGAAGAAAAAATGAGGAAAGAAATTACCGTTGATGATGGTTAGATTGCATGAACAGGCCTGGGGAGATTAGAGTAGGCATACATGCATATCTACTTAATTTCTGCGATACTTATGAAGTAACTTGCCTGTAATAATTTTTTTTCCTAAATGCTGCTAACTAGAGTCTGAGTTATACCCTGACACATAACGTTTCATATCCCTTTCAAAAACCTTAGTATTAAAAAAATCTTGTGTCTTAACTATGGGTAATATATTTAACTATATAAATAGCAGTGGTCTATATTTCTTTAATCCTGCTAAATTCATGGTCTTTTTTATTTTCAGAATGTACACAGAAGCTCCTTTTAACCATTAATTATTTTGTATGACTTTATTTGGTCTCCTCATTTTTCAGTTAAATAGCCCGAGTCAGAGTCCAAAAGTAGGATATACATTTAATAGTGTAAAAACATTGTCTTAGAATACAAAAATCTTTCATCTTTCTTTTAAAATGAAAGAAAACAAAAGAACATTCATGATGACAACTTATTTAGGTGTTAAACATACTGCTTTTCATTATAATGAATAATGAGCATTAAAACTCCATCCCTAAGGATGCTCTCATTTAACACTAAACTAAAAATCTGGAGACTGGAATATCACTGTTAAAAACATCTACTCAGCACCTAAACTGATCTACCACTGCTGTACCATTCACCTCTTTTAGAGGGAAAAGTAAAATAAATTTAGTTTGGATGGATACATTATTTATTACTGATTAGAAAACATATTTTCCATGTATTTAGTATCTTATCATTCAGATATGCTCTTTTTCAACAAGTCTTTGCTTGTTTCTGATTGTCAATGAAACAAATGTAATTTTCTTTTCTTATTCTCCAATGTAAGATAACACGAACTCACTCCAAAGAAGAGCAATCTAAATGGCTGGAGTCATCATTAGCTTTCTGCTGTATCTCATGAATGAAATTGAGAAAAATAACTATAACTGTAACATGAAGAATTCATATTCACAGGGAGTATGCTATAACTAATTCAGGCAGCTGGGAACTCTAGGAAAAAAAGAACCTTACAGAGGAAGCTCTTACGAGAGAAAGAAACCTAGTTTCTCTACAGAGATCTTTCAGTAAAAGAAATAGGAAGTATAGGTTTGGTTTATTATATTGTATTAGCTTCTTGAAGTTAGTACAGTCTGAATTATTGTATACAGTGAGCCTGCATTCTCCCTGCATTTTACCTGAACTAATTAATTCATGCTAAGTGGAATCATGTTTCTTTTTCAATGACAGGTAGTAGAACAATGAAATATGACTTAATTTCATATAAAGAAAAGTATTGCAAGCAAAAAAATTTGATCAATAGTTGCATGTAGATTACACCGTAGGTGACTTTGGGTTTACTTTGGGAGTCACAATAAGCAGTGTCACTGGATTTTCATCAATTAAGTATTGCCAGCAAGCTTGTCAAAGTGAGCAATTGCAGAAATGTTTGGAATACTTCATGATGTATAGGAACTCCAATATATTCAGGTCAACCCACGTTTCTGGGTCTTTATTCTGTCTGTATTATATAGTAAGCCTGATATATCTTCCAGCAGTACATAGTGGATCACTTTACCCTTTTTGTGTAGCTATCTATTCATTTCTAGCTCCCAGTACATTAATAAAAATCATGTCTATGGAAAGTTTGGTCAGTCTCTAACAGCCACCACAGACCATGTGATGCAATCAAAACTTAATTAAGTTTATAACTTTAAAGCAAACATAATTTTCATTATAGTATTAGCAGTAAGCATTATCCAATTCACGTACTTTCACCTGCTTAGAATCATGTCAGAACCAAGATTTCTGTTCCTGTAACTATACAGCAGCTATGTTTCGTATATTGATGTCTTACATTCTGAAATTTGCCCCCAAAATAAAAATTCCTTTCTTTCCTTCAATAACAGTTCTTAGTCAACCATAGAGCTATGGTGAGGATGGAAGCTCTTCAGTGACATTTCGTGGGCTTAGCCATGCTAGTAGGACTATCCTGATGAAAGTCATACATACACCATCACGTAACTACTGCACTCGTTTCCAATGGATGTTGTACTGTGTTATGTTCCTCTCTTCATTGACATGAAAGCTTTCCAGAAATTATCTTCATACATCCCACTGAAATGTAAGTGATGGTATTACCTCCTATCATCTGATGGAGAACATTTGATTTCAAAGCTAAAACCAGAGACTGCTTTGCAGGAGCATGCCGGTTGTTTTACAAGTTAAACTGCCCTTGGAAAGAGCTAACTGTGAGGACCATGGACAGATCTTACTCTTTTCATGTACTGCCATGAGCTCTGAGTTAAAAACCTGTATATAGCTAACATGAGATGTGAAGTCCTTCTGTATTAAGAGGACATACCTGGGTACAAGAGTGAGAGAATGATGCAACCTACCAGGGTTCTGCATGTACACAGAATTTATAAAAAAAATATCAGAGGTCATATCACTCTATGGTTCCTTGTCTCAGGCAAAATGAAGGACATTAGTGGTCCAATAAAACAAATATTCTTTCAGTTAACACTATGTCTGCTCAGATCCTATCTGCACAAGAGAGAAGTTGGTCAAGATGAATTTTGCCAGTGATTTTTCTTACTGTATATCTCCCCAAATATTCAACAGTGCTTTTCAACAGTTCTAGAAAAGCCTGTGTAGCAGTGGAAGAAGTGAGAATAGTGTCTCCAAGCTGGCTTTCACTTTGGAAAAAATAATAGGATTTTTTTTTTTTTTCCAGGAAGGAAAATTGTACAGGTTCCTGAGGAAATTAAACAAGTTTTCCAGAAAATATGGATACTAATTTATCTCAGGGTTTCCCATAACTCTCCAAAAGATGCCTAAATTACCTCAGAATTACCTAGGCAAAATCTCTCAGAAGGCATTGCTGTAGGAGGTTGTAGTTTGCACTGTAGAGGAGTTATCTAAAAGGCAGATGTCACAATATAGAAAAGGACAAAGGCAACAAAACATCAGCACAGCTATACTGAACAAAGTGCATTAATTCCTGGTGCTTTCACTGAAGCAACTCCTGTGCCTTGGTTAAAGCAGACCTTTATTCTAGAAGAGACATAACTATAACATAAACAAATGACTGCAATCCCCTATTCAACTGGCCTCATATGTTGTAAGATTTTTGTTGTTTCTGCTTTAAGCAGATTGAAATACAGCTTTGGCATGTCTACATGCCTAACGCACCACATTCTCTTATGGTCCCAGATATCCTAACCTGTACTACTCTATTAATTATGGAGCACTCATTTTACATGCAAGTCCTGCACTAGAGTGGCTGTAAAGAGAACTAGCAGAATGATCCTACTACAGTCTCTTTTTCTACAAAATTACATCATCCAACCTGACTGGTCTGGCTCCCACATAATTACAGTTTTCACAGCTCAAGCCAGGAGAGCAAGGCAATGGCATTTTTAATGCTTGCAGTCCTCTAGTTTATGAGTTAAGGTAGGTGGCCAGGTGCTATTTTGTAGGCTCATCTGTCAGTCTAGTGCTGTTATTTGCAATACTGTGAGACTAAAAGAAAATGTTGTGAGCACTTCTTCATGCTGGAAATATAAATGTTTTCTTTTCTGGAAAAGGCTGCTGCCTAGCGTAACAGGAAGTGATCCAATATTTCATGTAATTGCTAAGAAGTCTGAATTTAACTTAGGTAGTCAGCATCTCATGACATTGACTCCTTCATTGGTAGTATTTGACAGTGTGATAGAAAAGAAGAGGAAGAGAATAATAACTCACTTCAATCACTTCTCATTATGTTAAAAGACAAGTTGGCAATGGAGCAGCAAAGCTCTTTGAATGACGGGGTAAGGACTGAGGAGAAATTTGGCATGAAGATGATCTGTTTTGAAGATCTAGGATCAAATGCCATTTTATTGCCACTGTCGTGGTTTAACCCCAGCCAGCAACTAAGCACCACACAGCCTCTCACTCACTCTCCCCCTACCCAGTGGGATGGGGGAGAAAATCTGGAAAAGAAGTAAAACTCATGGGTTGAGATAAGAATGGTTTAATAGAACAGAAAAGAAGAAACTAAAAAAGATAACACTATCAAAATGACAACAGCAATAATAAAAGGATTGGAATGTACAAATGATGCGTAGTGCAATTGCTCACCACCCGCCGACCGACACCCAGCTAGTCCCCAAGCGGCGATTCCCCCCACACACTTCCCAGTCCCTATACTAGATGGGATGTCCCATGGTATGGAATACACCGTTGGCCAGTTTGGGTCAGGTGCCCTGGCTGTGTCCTGTGCCAACTTCTTGTGCCCCTCCACCTTTCTTGCTGGCTGGGCTTGAGAAGCTGAAAAATCCTTGACTTTAGTCTAAACACAACTTAGCAACAACTGAAAACATCAGTGTGTTATCAACGTTCTTCGCATACTGAACTCAAAACATAGCACTGTACCAGCTACTAGGAAGACAGTTAACTCTATCCCAGCTGAAACCAGGACAGCCACATAATACCCGATTATATGATGACAGACACCAAGATGGAGAGCTAAATCACAAGTGTCATGCAGTGGAGAAGCTAGAATCACATTCCTAACACTTGAAGATATAAAAAAATATACAAAACAGAAAAGAGAATCAGCGATCTTTCCATTATATGTCATACCTTCCAGATGCATGCAAGGGCAAAGTGCTAGCCTCAGAAGTCACATGGTCACTTAGGTAGAGTGTAGGCTCCAGTTGCACAAAAATTATTTGGAAAAAGTAACCAAATAAGAAAAAACCATCAGTAAACACTTAGCTTTTGTCCTGAAAGTTCTCCTGTTTTAAGCCTTTGAATTCAGGCTCCCACAAAAACAGCGTGGGGTTTGTTGGTTTGGGGTTTTTTTCATGTTGAACAAGAATGTGCCTCTTTCCCAGCTGAGCTCCTCTGTAGTCCAAAGAGGCAGCTTTGTTCCTGGTGGAGTCTCATCCATATTCCCCGACTTCCAGGTGTTCAGCCAAGTGTCACTTTCAGGTTTCCCTTTTGAATGCTTTCACCGCTAGGCTATTAGACAAACTGTGTGTGGAAGACTGGTCTTTTCTCCTCCTCTCCCAACTGTGTGTTGAAGACTTAACTACATGCCAGCCCACAAAGAAGGGGGGCCCTGTCCTAGTCAGTGACTGGATGGAATCATATGATATGCAAGATTTAATGACATGGAAATTTAACCATGTTCTTATGTCCATAGAGGCACTTCCTGCAAGCTAGCTCCAAGTAGCTCCACAATGAGGAATCAAATCCTCTCCAGTGCTGTGAAGTGTTTTTTGAAGGTAATTAATTTTGCCTCGAGAAGATGCATGCTGCCTGGGCACCTGACACAAACTCTCTAAACCACCTCAGTGGGACCTGTTGCACTTCTTTTGGTGTTAATATTCTTATGTTTGAGACCAGCACAATTTGTTCAGATCTTGCCCAAACAAATGCCAAGTCACATCCAGCAGAGGGCAATGAATAGTACATAAATGAACCAGCAAATGAGACATCCATCACTGATGGGCTTAAGTGTGCTCACCACTGTTTAGTCATGATTCCCTAGCGCATCACAAGGAAAGTGTGAAATGTATGTTTGAGGTCTATTATGAAATCAGGCAATATAACTGTCCACAATAAGAATTCTTGTGCACTATTTAGTTGGCTGTGATACAGAAAAGATTATGGGAACTTGGTAGAATTGTGGGATACATAAACAGCTTTTGGACAAATATCTTTTTGTAGGGAGAAATGCTAATTATAGTATACACATGCCCAGAGATAGAACAATGTTTCTCTTTAAAACACTTAAAGCATAGACAGTCAATCTACTAAGTTTCTGATCAGACACATGCAATTGGCCAAAATGTATATGGACATTTCAAAGAATTCATAACACAGCTCCAGCTGAAAATAACAGTGATATTTATATGCAAAGGTGTCTTGAGAACCCGGTAAAATGAGATATTGACACAAGTGAAGAGCTATTAAGAAAATCAGTAAGAGACAAATAGGACTTAATAGTCAGGACAGTGAGGAAACACTGAAATAAAGCAGAAACCTCATGAATTGTGACAGTGGCATTCCACAGAAAAGAAAGTGAATTGACCAGCCAATGCATGTCTTTAAAAGTCAAATATTACTTTCAAAGTAAAGGAAGAAAGAAATCTATCTCCCAAAATTACATCATTTAATATTCTCTGGTTTTGAATGAAGAGGAGATGCACTAAATTTTTAAGAAAACTGGTTGTCCAAAAAATAGTTTAGGTAGAAAGCAAGTAAGTTGAGACAGCTGTTTAGACAAAATACAAAGTTTAATTCTCTGTGAATCATAGCCCCTGGTTTCTTTATGGTTTTCATGAGTGTGAGCAAAATTAACTACAGTCATCACTAGGTAACAGTTGTGTCTACCTAAAGTAAGCAAAATAATTATTTTTTTTCAACAGCTCTGATGTAAACAATGTTGATACAAGTGTGAACCCAGATTTTCCACCTCAGGAGTACCTCAAATTCTACTTTTCCACACAGGATAACCTCCATCTTTTTACTTGCTATATAATATATGCTTTAGGGAAAAGTCTAGACTTATGGTATGCTGTAACTTTTCAAATCACAGCACTTTGGATATTGTGGAGAAATAGTCAGCTCAGAAGAAAATGCCACCTTTTGGCTTTGTTATCAACCAATTGTACTTTCAGCTTTGACTGACAAAGCTTTGCATTATAAGCAGTTCACAGAATGTCTAGGTATTTTAAAGAATTTCACACGTTTTCTCCAAATTAGATGACACCAAAAGTGATCACACACAGTTCAGTCAGCTTCCTAAACCAGCCTGAAATGAAGGTGTGGTCATCACATCTGAGAATCTGATTAACTCTTAAAACAGATGAATTGCAAGATCCTTAATGGATTTTTTTCCCCTTGTTTAAGAGAACATTTTGAATTTATTGTTTTACTCAATATATACATTCTTCTCTATCCTGAAAAGAGATCAGCCCAGGGAAGAGTATTAAGAAGGCAAGGCAATACAGTTCTAAATCTTTTCAGTGTTATTGCAGTACCTTCTCATAACCAAGCTGAAATTGCAGTATTTCTTGCATGAATATATGGGCATGGTTGATAAGTTCTACTTTTTATAATGACTAGGGGTTGGCAAACCAAGCTAGATAATCTTTAAATGTGAAATGCACAAAAAATAACTAAGTGGCCAGACTCAGTCAAAGACTTCTGAACTGGTCTTATAGGTAACAACCAAGTTATTTGGAGACATAATTACTCTTGGCACATTGTATCAGTAGACACATCAGGATCTGCTAAGATGCTTTAGACATCATAGGACTTCATTGCCATATTATTGCCACATTTTTACTGGTGAAGACCTGGTGACCTGGCAATCAACAACAGAAAGCTAGACAGAAAGCAGGTATCATTTTCTGGCAGACTCTAACCATGTAACCAGCAATAAATGGATCCCATATGGTCTTCATCAGCAGAAAATATGCCATTTGCTTTACTTGGCTGCATTTTGTTGCCTTATTTTAGGTAGGGAGATATGAGGGATCTTGACAGCTTCACAGGAACCTCATGATGTTCAAGAATAGTATAAGCATTATATAGATGATTTTTATATATAGATGATTTTTCCGCTCTGTTCAGGACTTGAAAGACTGCATTTGGAGTATTGTGTCCAGTTCTGACCTCCTGATACAAGACTGGAGTGAGTCCAGTGGAAGGCCACCAGATAGTTAGGCACCTGCGGAATACAGCATATAGGGAGAGTCTTGCAAAGAGAAGACTAAGGTCTTGCAGGACTTCAGTGACCTCATGGGAAGCTGCAGAAAAAACAGAGCCAGACTCTGCTTCTAGGTACACAGTGATAGGATGAAAGGCCACAGGTACAAGACACAGCAACGAAAATCCCGATTCAGTATCAGGGAAAGAAAATTTAAACCATGAGAGTACCCCATGATTAGAACTGGGTTCCCAAGATGCCCAGGGAGACTGTGGAATCTCCAGCCTTGGAGATATTCAAGACTGAACAAGACATGACTGTCAGCAAACTGGAATAAGCTGGCCCTTCAGTCTGCCTGCTGTAATTATGTAATGACTAAACTATATGCTTACAAGATTGAGGGGTGGGAATAATTTAATCAAACAGGAACACAAGGAAGCTGCAAAACACCAGAAGTGGTCTAGTGAGCTGTGCTGGTGATGCTGGTGCTAGGAAAGACTAGCACTAGTTGCCAGCTGCGGGAGCCACCAACTATTTCACAAACTTGTTCTAAAGTTCCATTTGAAATATATGTAAGGTAGCACTGAATAAGTGAATCAAAACCTAAACCCCTGTGTTTCATATCACCTGACTGATGCTCACTGAGTTTAGACATCAACCATCAAGCAGTTCGTTGCCACACTTTTATTGTATTAAAGTAAGCTTACTAATGCACAGCAACTCTTTTCAGAGAATTCCCCTCCCCTTCATGTGCACCAGTTGCCCATGAGCTGCTTACAATTTTGAGGATTTTTTCTTCATTATTCAAAATTATTCATTCCAAAATTTGAGCAAACAAGCAGTGGTCTGTAGTTTGTGAATGAGCTGTTTGTTGCCAGTATGCAGCACGGACTTCATCCAAAGACTATTGAAGTTGATGGAAAATCTCTCACTGACTTAGAATAGTCTTTGGATTGGCCCTGTTTGGGTCATAGTATTCGTTTTGATTGGAATTATAGGTCACATGGCATTTTTCTCCAATATTCAGTGTTTCTGCCAACTTGCTAGACAATAAGAGCATTTGTCTGAATTTTGACACAAAGAAAATACAGAACAGTCATTAATACAGCCAGAATGAATTTGTTTAAAAACCTCAACTATTCATGGAAAAGAAAATGGTAGTATCTGCCCAGGTATAGTTCTTTTGGATTCAATGAAGGAGAGTTTCATGTTATTAGGAGATTAACATTTACATAAAAGTGTATCCATGGTATTTTTGTGCTGAATAAGTGTGTGTGTGTGTGTGTGTGCGCGCGCGCTCCCTCCCTTACTGCTTTAAAAAATGTTTATGGACTAACATTGTGAATTAACATGGATAGTGCTTATTTTGATAAGGATCAAAAAAATTGGAGGATATTTTCCTTCCATTTTGGTCAATAAAGAGAAGTCTTTCAGACTCTGTAGGTAAAAAGATTTAGTATATCTCTTCAGATTACTAGACCTGAACATGTTGTACAAATAAACTTGGTGTCTGGTAAACATAAGACACCCCAAATATAGGCTGCAATTCCTTAAGTATGCAAATATTATATGCTTTATTTCTCTTTTAGCTCCTCACATAAAAAACCTGCAGCTTACCTACTCAGCTAAGTAAATCACACAATAGATCATGTCTTTTTCTCTGTTTTCTGATGACTGAACACACAGCTTAAGTCGAACTGCACGTCAGGTACTTCTACAAAAAAAAGAAAAAGAAATTAAGAATTCACACCAACTAAATATTGCATGTTTTCTTTATACTGAAGAGCAATGCTTAAATAACTTACTATAAAACATACTATATAATTGCCTGGGAAGACCTCGCTTTCTTGAAGGGAGCTTCAGAAAAATTAAGGGATTCAGAATGCTTGGGAACTGGGCTTCCTTATGAAGAATTTAAGTCCAAATTTGCAAAAGGCAGACACCTGAAGTTGGTGGTAGGCAACAGTTATATGCCTGTTTCCTAAAGTATTATACTGAAATCCATCAATAATCTCCAGTGTGTTAAAAGGCTGCAGGCAGGAGTGGTTTTGACATAAAGTTTCTTAAGTGCCTCAGCTTTTGCTTCAGTGCATGCTTCAGCAATTTTCATACTGGAGGGCAGAGCACCTGCGTTTTTTTCTCCCATGAAATCCTGATTTGGTGTTGTTCCTCCTGCCTACCTACTGCAAAAGTTCCATTTGAGCTTATGTCTGTATAAGTAAGAGCTGCCTACAAGCGTTTATTCCCACCTCTTCTTTCACATGAACACTAGCAGCAAGCCAGTTCTGGGAAATGATCTGGCTGAAAACTTAAACAAAGACTTTAAGTTTGGGCTGGATCAATTCCCAGAACCAATTCACATAGTCACTTACCTGAGAACCAGTTCAGGCATGAAAGAAGAGACAGCATGCATCTCTCAGGGGGATTCACAGGGGGACACAGAGGATGGTGAGACCACAACATCACCAGATTAAACCAGTTTGTGCTGCTAAGGAAGTGCAGGTAAGAATAGAGAGCTGAGTTTTCATTGTATGATTATGAAGACAAGATTGATGCATATCAGAAAAAAACATAAAAGTGGAAACAGTCAGTCAGAAGAGGAGACAGTGGCTGCAGTGGAAGAGTGGCTTCCTCAGCTGAGAGGGGTTCACATCTACAGGTCTCATTCAAGAGAGTAAATTTGGCCAGAAAATGCCATGGTGGCTGAGTGGAGGAGGAGCCATTTTTTCTTTGTGTGCTGAAAACAAAGAAAAGAAGGACCATAGCATTCTTGTCCCAGTGAAACCTACCTGTGAGAGAGAAGGTTTCAGCTCTGCCTATGCCAGTAAGTAAACCTGTACCAGGGACCATTCCCGAGCACTGGTGCTGGAGTGTCCACACTGTTGCACTGTCAGAGCATGCTCTGGGGTGGTTTTGGCACCAGCCAATTTGCTGTCCTCAAACAGATCCTGGACATGGTTTGGGAGTTAATGTGTGCCAGGAACAATTCCCACAAGACAGTTTGGATGTGGCTACCCCGTTTTGGAGGGTAAGAGTGTTTAGTAGTATGAATATGGGCCATTCTTGTGCCATTTGTTCTCTGTGCCAGCAAATGGTTCCAGGCACATGTAATTTCCTAGAACAGACACTGCCTGTGGCTTTTATTTCTGTTCCATGAAATGTTTGTGCATTTTATTCAATTGTTGTTTATTGCAAAATAAACATTAAGAAATCCCTGAAGTGTGGATCAGAACTAAAGCCTTCTTGCTATCAGTCAAGTGCCAAATCAAAAATCCAAATTTTCTCTTTCCAGGCCCTATGAATCTTATGTTTCTTTCTGTATAGTGACATACAGAAAATAAGACCCAACTTAGGAGATAAAATATTTTATAGAGAAATCTGGGTTTGAATTTGAGGTAATTGTCTGTAACTGGTTTCCAGTGAACAGTCTTGAGAACTGTAATCAGGTTAAAATCTGCTAGTTCAATAATTGACCTTTCTTCAAATAGACAGGCTTGGAAAAGATCTTGCGACTTGAGCAAGTGCCCTCCTTCAGCATGCCCGAGTGCTTCCACCTCCCAGGTGGAAAATAGAGCTGGTAAGACCAAAGAGTGGAGGCCAGAAACCAGGTGAAGCCAGGTGACAAGGGAAGGTCCCACCACACTTTCAGGACTACTTGTACACCCATCTTAAAACCATCCCACGAGAGCAGATTCCCAGAGAAGTATTCCAGTTGTCAGTGTGGCTGCCACGTGCCTAAACTTTAGATGTGTGCTGTACAGCTGCACTGCACCAGTATTCCTCTACAGAGCTGACCTTGAGTTTCTGGAGGGACTTCATCCCAGTTAGCTATTCTGTCAGCTCCATGAATCTCCCAGCACCATCAGAAAAATACACAATATATTCTATCCTTCCTAAATTAATAAAATAATATAAATTTCTCAGTTTTTAAAAGTACATTTTCATGCTTTACTGATATTTGTTAAAACCAAGGTCCTTTCAAGTATTTCTTTACACAGCATCTCACCTACCAGATGTTCTCTGTTGAGTCACTAAGGACACATTCATCTTCATGTGCTTCTAAACTTCTCTTATGATTCATGCTGCATTTCAATCCAGCCCAATTTTTTTTTCCCTGAAATATAAACATTCCCTTAGGTGCCCCAGTTCATGTAATTTCAATATAACCATATACATTGCAATAAACCGTATGCTGCATAATTATAGAATAAATAGCCCATTGTAAAAGTGAACTGCCAAAAAAAATTTAAATTCTATTCTAAAAAGTTTTTCTACAAATGTAAACATATTCCAGGTTTTATAATTGGTCAATTTTTCTTTAGTATTTTTCAAGCTAGGAAATTTTCAACCTGCAGATGTCTTTTTCAAAAGAGAGAAAGAGAGAGAAAGAGAGAAGAAGAAGGAAGGAAGGAAGGAAGGAAGGAAGGAAGGAAGGAAGGAAGGAAGGAAGGAAGGAAGGAAAGAAAGAAAGAAAGAAAGAAAGAAAGAAAGAAAGAAAGAAAGAAAGAAAGAAAGAAAGAAAGAAAGAAAAACAAAGGAAGGTAGGTTGGTTTAATAGCCTGCTGGCTCCCCAAGTTCCCCAAAACTAAGTTCTTTTAAAGATACTTTTTTCATGAGTACAGCACAGTTTATCTTTGAACTAACTGCACTGTATTTTCTTTCCACACCAATGTTAGATGTCGTACACCTCAAAAAACAAGCTTAAAGCTTTATCTGCTTCTAGCTATGTAAAACCAATTTTCATATATGTCCTTTCACCTCAACTTGATCTCTAAATACACACAAAAATTATAATAAGCCTGGTTTCATAGCAGAAGTGATACAGAATGATGGAATATTTTACAGTGGACACAAGACTAGTATTGGAGAAGGATGTCCGTCTTAAATAACTCACGGTTTCTTACAACAAGAGAGTATGTATCTTTATTGCTTGTTCTTTGCATCTGGTATTTTTGGTCAAACATGCTGTTTTTCTGGCTCATGAATGTCAGAGCACAATTTGAAAACACAGGGGAGCAGTTGCACCCAGTATTTTTGTCTCTCTACTTTCTCCCTAGGCTCCTCCACTTGAGTGGCCTTTCTAAGACAATGATGCACTTAGAGGGGCTACCTCTCCCTGTTCCAGGTAGGAGGCAAGTGCACTCTTCAGGAGGGTCCTGGCACAATTAAGTGCTAAACACACAGTACCCCAGCCTTTTAGATGGATGGAGGCTATTCCTTTTGCTACCTGGCAAGATGAACTGCTTGTCCCTGGACGCGCTCTGAGCAGGAGATGGCAGCAGAGGCAGCTTGAAGGAACAGGGGTGGAAGGAGAATATAGGAATTGAAGAAGGCTACCCAGCTACCCAAATATTTCACAATGACTTGGTGAAGTGCTGTTACTTAGCTGTGAAATTTTCTGATTACTCAGGACTATCAAAAAGATGCGGCACATTCATTTGCCTTTTTGTGAATAGGCAACACATGAAAATCCATCCCAAGTAAATCCTAGAAAGTGAGAAAAGCAAGGTGTCTCCCTAGAGAAAGCAGTAAATCATATCAATTGACAGTAAAGGGAGCAAAACTGTAGGAGCTGTATTGCTCATGGTGCTCACACATTTGTATGCAGCCATTCTTATGTCCTTCAAAGCTAACCTGCAAATAAAAGTTATACTTTGGAATTCAAAAAGTGGGATTTATCTGGCTGAGAGAAAGCAGAAGCAAGATTCAACCAACTGCAACAAGACAAGGGACTTCAAGGCTGAATAAAGCAGTGGGGACTGATCAGTACATGGAATAGCATCTAATAGCACCTCTTCAATATTTCTACTGAGACTTGTCTGAGGGAGAGACAGATGCAGCATTCCAACTACATTTTTGATAGATATTGCAAAATAAATTAAGTGAGAAAACTTAGCACATGAATTCACATTCCATTTAGACCTCCTAATTAAACACTTTCTAAATTAATGCTAGGGTAAGACACTTGACTGTTGGAAAAGCCCTGATAACTGAACTGGCACTAAAGCACTTCATTCAGGTGTCTGAAGTTAGGTTGTTCATTCCCTTAAAGCTTCATTAAGGTCATGTAGAAACTATGAATAATACCAAATTAAATGCCCTAAGTCTTAAGATCCATTTAATTTAAAATACTTCTGAGATGGGCATAACAATTTGTTACAGTGTCTGAGCAGGGGGTGATGTAGAATAAAAAAGTGAACCAGTGCCACAGCAATTGGTCAAGCTGTTGACAGAAGAAAGGTGCTGGTGAGCTCATCTGACAAGGTGACCTGACCACTCACGTAAACAATCTCTGGTGCAGATTTGTTTGTCAGCCACACTTATCTTTAATAACCTCTTATTGCCCATGTCGTCTACAGAAACAGTCTAATTGATGTGAGCTATTAATTTAACAGCATGCCAGCCTCCAGCTCATTGGAACCATTGCTACCTGTCATCAAGAAGTGCAACTCTGAAAACACCTTGCAGGTTAACAGACTTTTAACAACCCACACTTACTCCAGTTATTTGTTGCTTGCATGTCATCACATTAACTTGGTACTTAACCTCTCACCCTCTTCAAGCAGATCTACACTGGGAGGACTTGTCAGTTAGACAATACTCTAGTGGGAAGCTTTGCACCTTTGAAAAATGAAGAATACATGGGCAGTTGAGAAGAATTAAACTTCTTAGTTTGTAGGAATTAGATGAAGATGGAGGGATTGAGGAACTAGATATAGAAATGTCACACTGAAAGTTTAGTGCTGCTATCCAGGCCACTTCACAAAGGATGTCCTAGCACAATGTATAAGGCTGTTTCAGGGGATCCGAGGAATTGCTGTATTAAAAAAACAAATGACACCACCATCCCCAAATTACTAAAGTTTGGAATAACTGTCTGAAATCATAATTTCTTTGGTAAAATAAGAAAGAATTGCTTTAATGATGGGTCTTTTTTACACGTGTTTTACTTGAAGTGTTGGTTTGGACTATGTGAAACAGCAAAATTTAAGGATAGTTATTGTTTTATTGACTTTTAATGGTACTAATGGTTATCATAAACATGTACATTTTTTAATGGAGCACTAACTCCTGAATAGAAAGTTCACAAGTGAAAGGCAGAAATCTTGGCACTTTTACATCTATCTGTTAGTGTCTGAGTACCTCAGACATCAGTAACATCTGGTAACTGCAGCCTCAGGGGTTAATGCAATAAACAGGCAAGAAAAATGGACTATGTCATTCTTTGAAACTCTTACATCATACTTGACTCGCAGCCAAAGGATTTTAGTGCTTGCCATTATTATTTTATTGACACATCAAATCACTTCAATTTATAGTTGCACAACCCTGTATATTCACATTCATGTTATTAATACACAGTGGAATTCTTCTGACTGACAATCTGTGAAGTGAATAAGAATGCTGCTTACGGCATACATACTGCCCCATACATACTGCTAGCAAGTAAAATGGGAAAAGGACTGATGCCTTCATTTTCTTAGGAAGACGCAGAAACCAGAAATATCTCCTTCTAACTTTTATATTTGAATACTGTCTCTTCTTTATTTAGCAGAACTGTGGCACAATATTCACATTCAGTAGAAAATCAGTCCTTTCTAATGGTAGTTTTCCACTCTGAAGTACGCTAGTTTACAGTTGAGACATTATTTGTTAGATAAGAAATAACAAAGGGATGAATATAGCCATAAACTGAGTTGGAGGAGAGAAATGCAGAGTGATGATACAGTTTTGGTTTATTGCACTAGTTATAAGAAAGAGAAAACATCAGATGATGCCAACTTCTCCTCCCAGCTACCTGCCAATGGAAACCAGTACCTCCGCTCCTAAAAATTAAAATACTAGAGCACTTTTTCCAGCAGTTTTATGAGTTATGATCTCAAAGATGATCAATAAATACAGTGTTTTTTCACAATCCTAATTAAAAAAAGAGTAATTCAGGATTTAATATTTTTACTAGATCAGATTTAACATTTTCATGAAATCAACTTGCATTGGATTCTAATGCTCTTCTCAGACTGGATTACTGCAATTTCCTAGGTGGGGTGGGTCAGTAACATGAGAGAGGATACAATATCCATAATTTTCACAAACTTCCTCTTAATTTAGGTAAGTGTTGCTGTTCAGATGACAGAAGAGGTGCTGTGTTACCTATGTTAAGTGCTGGACTCAGTGGGAAGCCTTGGAGTGTTGCAATAAGCATGTCACTTTAAATATAAGAGATTAGAGACATTTTTCCTGCCTTCATTATCCTTTCCTTTCTTCTTTCTTTTCCTTTTTAAATAGGGCTTATAATTCAGGTCTTTGAAAGTCATCATTAGCTTAAGAAAGTTACAACATGGTATTTGAAATGGCACGATCCTTCCTAAATTTTAAAGAAGAAAACACCTCTTCAGTGCAGCAATAGTTTCCATTTGCACTCGCCAAAGTATTGCCTCTGTCCTGGAATCACTGCTTGTTAACATGAACTCTATTCTAAGAAGAGGGTTTCTGAAAAAGTGAATTACTGTTGAAGCCCCAGTCACATAACTGCAGAAATGCTTCTTGTGCTTGGGCTAGGAAGGGGATGTAGTATTCCAAGGAGTCCAGCCTGTAAGAGAGAAAAGGTATTTGAAGTACCTCTAAGGAAACAAAGAGCTACAGTAAGAAAATAAGAGGAAGCTGTATCAATACTGAGTGTTCCAGGTCAAATCAACAAAGCACAATAATTTTCTCAAGAATGAACCAGTGTACAACCCTGCCCCAAAACATCTAATTTAAAAATTCCACAATAAAAATTCAACATGTGGGGCAAACATAAAATACTTCTGTACTAATTTCCTAATAAAAAAATCTGTTTCTTGTCACCAGGAAGAAAAACAGGCTAGCTGCGGTCTCTTTTGTGCATTTTCCACACAGTTTTTCTCAAACTCACCTACATGCTGGGAAGCTGCAGACACATGTGGAGATGTATGTTTCTCTGATAGCAGTCCCACAATAAATCAGTGTTATCCCAAAATGTTCTGATACAACTTTAGATGAAAGAGCTTAGGACAAAGCTCTGGATTGCAGTGAAGGGCGTCCAGGAGCAAACACAAAAAGAAGAGGTGAAAGTTCAGGATTTCTCATCATACAATAGGAACATAGGAACGATCAGGTTGGAAGAGACCTCAAGAGGTCTTCAGTTCAACCTCCTGCTCAAAGCAGGGTCAACACTGAATTCAGACCAGGTTGCTCTAGCTGGGACTAGAAAACCTCCATGGACAGAAATACCATGGCCTCCCCAGGCAGCATGTTTCAATGGCTGTTCATCCTCATAGTGAAAAATTATTTCTGTTTATCCAGCTAGAATCTACCCCATTTCTATTTATGAGCATTGCCTCTCATTTTCCCACCTTGTGTCACTGGGGAAGGGCCTGGCTTTGTCTTTCTGATGACATCCTTGTAGGTCCCAAAGCTGTCTCTTCTCCAGGCTGAACAAGCCCAGGACTCTCAGCCTCTCATCATAGGGCACATGATCCAGCCTCCTGGGAGTCCTCTGCTGAACCTACTGTAGGTTTTTGGTATCTTTCCTGTAACCAGGGAACCCAAAACTGGACCCAGCATGCAACATGCAGTCTCGCAAGTGCTGGATAAAGCAGAATAATCACTTCCCTTCAGGCTACGCTCCTGGTTAATATTGCCCAGTGTGCCTTCACCACCTGAAACCAAGCTTCCTCAGCATTCAAACACTGAAAATTAGTTAAAACCTTCTTTATTTCTATTGCACTGCAACCACAGGTCCTAGTCAGGATCGAGCATCATTTTGCTACCCACTGTTACTACTGCTGCAGCAGAGATACTCCCTACTACTGATACCGTACAACATTATTTCAACAAAGATGTGACAAATAAATGTAATGAAAGTAGGGAAAGTGGGGAGAATAGAGAAGAGTAATGGTAACAAAACTGTGTTAACACACAAATCAATCTGCCAGTCTTTGTCATTCCAAAGGACCTGAAAATAGTCAGCATTGCCCAAATGCCATATTACCTAGCCAAAACCAATTGCTTTCTTTCTGGAAGGTATCACATCACAAGTTAGACAAGTGATCTATATGGTGAAAGAGAATTGGAAAATACATGGTGAGACTTGTGGAAAAAAAAAAAAAAAAAAAAAAGAAAAGAGAAAATAAATGTTGAAGGCTGCATTAAAAATGAAGGAGGAGATTCATTCAGGTGTATTAGGAAGGGGAAAGTTGTGAAAACAAGACAGTTACAATTTTCAGTCTAGCTGTCTGTATGTGGGAACAACTGAAGACAAGGATTTGAGGAAGCTGAAATGGCTACAGAAATTGCATACCATGGAAACAACTTACGTATGAGAAGATTAAAGAAGAGGGAGCTGCTATAATTGTGAAAAGAAGCAGTAAGGTCCAGGCCAGGATAGTTAACAATGCAGACAACACAAAGAAGGTCGACTTTGGAGCACTGTGGAATTCTGCTTAGAAATGTGCATGAAGGGATGGGTCCAATTAACTGCTTGGAGTGACAAAGCAAGATAGAAGAAACGGCAATACCTACAGCATCAGCAGAGACATCAGTCTTGGCTGTTCCTAAGGTGAGATTAAGATGCAAGCTACAAGCTTGTAAATGAAGGCAACTTGGTTGTTTAAAAGCAATACAAAACAAGTGACTTGAGCCAGCTCAAGTTTTAGGCTTCAGGTTTCTCTTCCCTTGCATTTACTACCCTCTGTCAGCTTTGCTGAGGAAGATCAGCCATGATTAATATTTCCCAGTAGAAGAAATTTATAAGCCTCTAACTGTAAAAGTATAGGGCGAATTCAATACCTAAATTTTATAGCTTTCTGTATAATTGTTTTATTGTTGAAATATAACCAGCATTTTCAGTTAGCTGGCAGTTCCCTTATCACTTAATTCTTAGTTTCCTTTCCTCCCAGAGAATGAAACCCTGAGGAAAACATATACCCTGTTCTATGGTGGTGATAGGATTCCTTATTTTGTATCTGTCTGCACAGGACACTGATAAGGATGGGTAGAAAGAAAAATTCTGCCTGTAAACTAACAGTGACGCAAAATATCACCAAAGGATATGTTTTGGTCAGGTCAGTTACAAATTTACATTAGTAAATTGGGACAAACTGCATGACAGACTGCTAGACACAGTCAACCTGCCTTTGAGTGCTTCTGCTATATATTCTTAAGCAGAGCAGCAGCACTTCTCCAGATGAGCACCAGCACTGCCTGCGCTCAGCAGATAGTAATTCCCCATTTGTCACTAGTTCGAACACTGCTTTAAATGTGTCACGGGCAGTTATCTGGTCATCTCTTTAAATCTGTTGAAACAAGTCTGTGCTCTAGCTTATTTTGAATGTTTATTATTACTGCAGGGGAAGCAGAGGATGTTTGTATTCTCAGCATCTGGTCTTGTGAGTTCGATAAGGAAATGTATACTTCTCTTCACGTTCAGGTGAGAGGAGTAATCAATACCAACCAGCAGAAGGACCAGCAGCAAGATTACCCAGGCCTGTTGGCAGGAAGAGCGCCAGATGCAACCCTGATATAGACTGAAGCAGGGAGGGCAGGAAAGGTTATTTTTAAGGTCTATGGGTAATTCCACTGCCTCTGCGTTAAGAATTGCCCCTAACACAGTGATATTAAGTTCTGATTTGTGCATTGTGCCTGACGTTGTACATAAATAACAAGAAAACTTGACTTATTAAAAAGAAATTCGGCAATGGGAACATTCTCACATGGTCTGTTAGACTTTCCAGTAGATCTGTGCCTGGTCTAGGGGACTTTGACAGGTTTGAAAATTCAGGGGGCATCTGAGACAAATATTAAGTTAGCAAGAAATTGGCCTTCATATCATAAGAAAGCATTCTCACATAGCCTCTTTTCCACCTAAAGGTAACAGAGTGCTTAACAGGGCTTCAGAGAAGGATAGTGAGTATTGTTCCATTGTGCTGGCAGGGTGCTGAGGCAAAGTCTAAATAGCTCAGGACAGGCCACACAGGCAGATGAGGACACAGGCTATACAGGACACCAGATGCTCAGATCTCAACTTTTCTGCTTTGCTTCTTAAGTGAACTGTTCTAACCAGTTGTTTGTTAGCTGCAAAGTAAATCCTCTGGACTTTAAGCATCCTCACTTCCCCCCAGACAGTCTGTGTATTTAGTCAGTGTAAACTGCCTGTGCCAAATTTGGAGATGTTCAACATCCCACGCGGCTGTGAATCTTTCCACTGACTGAAGCTAGAAATGGAAAAAAAAGACATATATCTCTGCACATGACCAGTCTGAATGAAGTTGTTCGTAGCAGAAGAGAAGCTGTTTCAGCTGCTACCACTCTATCATTCTAGCAGATATATCAGTCATTTCAGGTAGATTTCCTGCTCCATTTTCCAAGTAAAAAAAGAAAACACAGCCAGTCATTTCCACAGCTTTTGCCCATGATCAGGCTAACAGTGATGAACAGGATTTGGCCACGCCAAATGGATAAAGTCATGAAGTAATTCCTCAAGGCGCTTTTTAACTGGAGTTAATTTTTAAGTGCTACCAAAAAGGGTCCTAGAAATTTTGGGTTAAATTTAATGAAAGGAAGACATATCTCCCTGCCCCCAACAATTTGGTAGTATTTTTTTAAAGGTGCCAGCTCTTGCACTTGAGTTAACATCTCCTAATGGCCTGTTAGGTATCTTGTCTGTGAACGGCTGTTTGATTTGTTGTACTGTTCTGCAGAAGATCACTCCCTCAGTTGCTTTGCTGATCACCCGCTCTTCTTCATCTTACTTCTTTCTGGTCTGGTGAATGTCAATTTGTAACTTTTTGAGGGCCCTGCCTAACCAAGCCGGGCTTGTGAGTGCCACTCAGTCCTTGGTGTCCCCACTGGCATGAAACATGATGTGAAGAGCTGCAAAGGGACTTTTCACTTAGCCTCTGCCTTCTTCCCAAAAGCTTTCAAAATTTGTGTTATATACAAAAAATTATTTAAACAGCTTCGGTGATGTATTTCAGAGTCTGAATACAGATTACTCTCTTTTGACATATATCAAAGTAAAAGTGATATACTTGGGCTGTTATAAAAACTTTAATCAGTACTCTATAACAGTAAAGTAGGTGGCTGTGTACCATCCATGACACAGTATTATTTAAGAAAATAAATAGCCTTCACCCCTTACAACCTTTCAAAAATATTTGTATCTTGCTTTTGTACTACATTTTAAATTCAAACTGTATTCCTTTCATTTGTATTTCTTCCATTTTGGCCTTCAGATTGGGAACACCTTTGGAAAAAAATCAAACGTATGGGGTAGTGTTTTCATTTTGTTATGATCAAGAGTAATTCTGTCTGATTATATCTGATTCATCCCCCACTAAAAGATGTAAATCCTTCACTGGCACAGCATTGGCCTCTGTGATAAAATAGGTCACTTGTATTTTGAGTCCTGAGATCACCTACCAGCCTGATAGGAACAACTTGCATACTTAATTCAGTAACATCAAACTTGATAAAGTGCTGCACCGTGACTGTATAAACAATAAAGATACATATTTTCCTCAATATACAATGGACCCACATGTGAATAATGGAGGCACTTATGCTGTCCAGAGTGTGAATAATGAGGGCACTTATCCCATCCCAGAGCACCGTTTCACCACTGCGCTCCCATCTGGGAATCCTGCGCCTTGAATCGGTGCATACATCACAGGTCTGCCCTCGGCACCCGGCCAGCCCATAATCATACAGGCACTTCGCATTGTTATCCGACAACATCACACTCTGTCAGCCAGGCCAGGGATATGATGTACAGGTGCTTGAACAGCAGTGGGATGGATCAGTGCTGAGCAAGCCAAGACAGTCATGCGGAGGTGGTGTTTGAAATATGCAAACATATTTTCTGCTTTTGATTTCCCACAGTTTAGTTCTCTCATGAGTTTTTGGCTCTGGAGACATAAAATATGAAAGACAATGGTTTGAAACCACTGTTTCTTATGCCCAGATTGAATAAAACAGTCAGGTTTACTTGATTGCTTTGCTCGCTAGTTGTTTCATACATCCAGTCCTGCAAAAATTTCGTGACTCTAGCAGAGTATGTGTGTGATAATGGTCACATATTTTGCTCTGCCCTAAGCAGATCACCATGGTGGCTGCATAGCCATTTTAAAGCTTTCCAGGGCCTTCCAGCTACAGTAAAAGTGAGCTGGAGTTCTCCTGTGCTTAAAGGAGTTTGCATTTATTGTTTGTGGTACAGAATCAAGCACCCTGCTTATCATTTTTAACTTCTCTTTTTCTGATCCATCAACACTCACCACAGTTGCACTATGAGATCAAAAATAGCCATTGAAACAAAGTACAAACCTATGACCTGCTGAGTTCCCAGGATTTTTAGGGTTTTGATTCTCTATGAAGTCCACTTTCAGCTGATGACTAAGAGGTAGGGCTGATATGGGAGTTCTGCAACCTGTGTTTCTGAGCTCACCTTAAAAATAATAATAAAAAAGTTTAAAAAATTAATCAAATTACTATTATTATTATTATTATTGTTACGAAGTCCTAGCAGAAATAATTTTTTTAAAGTTCTGAGGATTCTAGGGAGAAAGTTCTGGGCCTGATTGCTGGTTGTACTTGCCTTGGATCTCCACTATGAGGAGTTACTATGAACTTACACAAGAAAAAGGGAGTAGCACAAGGAATTTCCAACTCCACAGCAAAACATTTAGTACAATAAAACAACTGTGTGAACAATTTCAAATACTGAAGGAGATCAGAAAATATTTGGCTTTTTACCAGTTCCATTTGTAAATGCAAGCAAAACTGATGATATTTCAACTTCTTACAGTCAAACTTTTTGCCGTTGTTAACAGTTTTGTGTGCCCAACATTAATCCTTTCTACTAGGCGGTAAAGCAACCTCATCAGATTCAGAATAAGATCAGATCCAAGGAAAATTCTAACACACACAGCCCCATCCCCTATTCTAGTAGCTCTTTTCCCGATCTTTGTGATAGACTGAAACGGAGCAATGAGATTAAGCAGTGAAACAGAGTAGATGCAGACCTTCACTTGCCTCCCTATTGAACAACTATGATTTCATTGTAGCTTGAAAAATCACATTTCATATCTGTTAAAAAAGTTACCCTATATAAAAAAGGTAGTACCTTACTCTTGCATACATATTTTAAGATTAAAGTCCACAAAATTATGTTAAGTGTTAAGCACTTTTAGAAGTCTATAAGTAGCTATAGAATTTGTCTTCAAAATGGAAAACTGAAATAAGCAAAGTAGGTCTCCAAGATAGGTATCTAACCTGCTGGAATACCCTGTACATTAGGTATCTCTGTTCTCACCACTGAGAACAGAAGAGTCCAGGTGGCTATCTTGGAAAAGACAAGTCAGTTTTAAACTGCTTAAGTTAAAGTCAAAGTGTTGATTCCATCCTTGGAGTGAAAATGCACAGTGAAAATGCCTACTGATTTTAATCCTGCTAAGACTTCATCCTACTTACTATCTTAAATGCAAGAAAAGGTAAAAGCTAACCCAGAATAAGAAGAGCAAATGATTTGTAATAGGATTTATGTGCTGCAGTCTTTTGGCCCCTTACAGTGCACAGGAGAGTTGGCAAGAAAGCCATCACAACCATTTTTATTTTTCCTTCAGTTGGCTGCAAGTCATCAATCAGGTTTGTAGGGACACATTCTCAAAGGCTGGTTTGTTGGATCCACCTGCCAAACCTCACCCAGGTTTGTTCAGATTGTGGTTTTATGTGGATGGAGTTGCACAATTCCCCATCTGTGCATCCTCATAACAAAATGCTTCGTCCTGTTTCTTTGAATGCTGAGTCCGCAAAGGGATCTAAGCAGAGAAGCTGCTGACCATGTCTTGGAAGCCTTCACTAAGATCCAGTGCCTGAATATGTGGCAGGAATTTTAGTGGTGCTTACTTAGGCAAACAAGGTATTTTGTATATCATCCAGTCACTGCTAAGTATATAGCTGTCCAAATGCATGCACAGTGACATTTGCAATAAATGTGGAGTGCATTTAATATGTATAGCTTTGGGGTGCTAAAATGAAAACCCCACTGAAAAAACATCCTAAGGGATACATTTTTCATCCTACATACAAAACATTCACTTCAGAAAGCTAAATTATTATCTCTAGAGCCTGTTTTTGTTGTTTTTCCCTGCCATACGTTGTGGCTGAAACCAGTTACAACCTTAAGAACTTAGAGACTGCAGTAGTATTTGGATTGTATTACTCAAATAATATGTCAATGACTACAAACTGGGTTTTAAAGCATGGTGGAGAAGAATGCACTTATGCATGCACCATTTCCCAAATCAAGGACACATGCAAAGTCCTGCATCTGGGATGGAATAACAGCATGCAACCGTAAAGCCTTGGCATTGATGCAAGAGAAAGCTTTGAAGACAAGGAACTAGGGGTCTTGGTGAACAAGACCCAGCAGTATACCTCTGCAAGGATGAGGACAGCCACTTCCCGGGCTGCATTAGCAAGAGTATACTCTTGCTAGCAGGTCAAGAGGACCATTTGTTCTTCTATATTCAGCACTTGTGAGACCCCATTTGGAGTAATGCCTCCAGTTTGGGGTTCCCTAGTACAAGAAAGACATTGACAAACTGGACCAAGTCCAGTGGAGGGTCACCAAGACGATAAGGGGGCTGGAGCATATGGTGTATGAAAAGGAACTGACAGAAGGGGGGTTGTTCAATCTGAAGAGGAGAAAGCTAGAGGTAGGAATATTGCTGTCACCTTCAACTGCTTCAGAGTGGTTACAGAGAAGATGGTGCCAGAGACACACAGTGATATTACAACAGGCAAGAGACACAAGCTGCAGCAAGGGAAAACCAGCAGGTTGCCTAAGAAAGGCTGTCAAATCTCCATCCTTGGAGATTTTCAAAACTTTGCGGGCTAAGCCCTGAGCAACCTTGTCTAACTGTGAAGCTGTGGCCTCCAGAGGTCTCAAAATGATTCTGCTTTCACCCATACCTTTGGCCCCCACCCCCCAAAGGAATAAACCAACAACCAGGAACTTTAGTTCATCAGCTCTATACCCTCATCTTGTAGAGGAAAGTATGTCAATTCAGGCACATTATAGCACTGGAAAAACATTCTTGATCAAAACCCTTCCATGGAGTATGGAGATGCTAATGTTTCCATGGCACAAAAGAAAAGATAAAAGAGAAGCTAGGTGACACGGTGACACTGCCACTTACTGAAGTTGATGGGAAACTTACAATGAAAGGGATTTATTCCGAAAAACATAGTCATCAAAATACTTTGTGATACTAGGCCAGTCAGGCAAACTTTTGATGAAAAACGAGTTCTATTAGAAACTTTGTCTAAATTCTTGCCAGCTCACCTCCTGGGCTCCCAGCATTTCCCTGTCTGCAACAGGAGCACTCCTTATGCTACAGGTGTCCCAGTGGATGGGCAGATCTGGGAACCCTGCTCCAAGCCCTGCAGCTGAGCATGGCTGAATGTCCTCCTAGGCCACCTTGCACCCAAGAATGCTGTGGGAAACAAGGCTAAGTCAACAGCCTAAACTCAGCATTGTTTCAGCTTCACAGAGCAAAATGTTCCCACTGGAAATAGGAAAAAAAAATCCCTATGCATTCTGCCTAAATAATCATTACTACATAGTTCTTCATTAAAAGGACTCCCAACTTTGTATCAGCTGTCTTTGTCTTCAGACATGAGTTCATATGCATTTACTGTGTGTGTAGTTCCAGGCTTTGAGCATCTCAGCAGCCAGCTGTATGTGAGAAGGCTGTGAATTACATTGCACATTAATACAGACTGGTATGTCTCCATCCTTTTACTTGTGAAATGTTCTTTTTTTGTGGGAAACCTTTTAAGTTTTGTGGGGAACCTTTTAAGTGACACAATAAGCATCATGATTGGTTTACACAGTTCAGCAATTGCCGGGAAGGGCAAGGGAAAGAAAAGAAAGTTAAGATTAGCCTTAACATTTCCAGGATTCAAAGCTGCAATCATATTGGGCACAAAGACCAATGCCTTTACTTAGGATCTGAAGTGAAACTTGACAGTCCTTCAGTCTGTTTAACCTTACTTGTCAATAGCATTGCTTTCACATTAAATTTCTCTGTTATTGAAAGATTACCTTTCAGACTGAGGACATCCACAAGTAAATGAAAAATGTCTTCCTTTGCTTTGTGAAATCATTCCTTTGTCTTTATGGACTACAGCCAAGGACTGTTTGTGATAGAGATGATTAATGCAGAAATCAAGTCTGATGTGAAAAGCCCTGGGAACAATTACTTTATCTTTCAGCTTTTACTTTCAGTTGCATCAGGAAAGCCATACACGTATTTCCTTCCATGGGAAGCAAAGTCCATAAGCTGTTATAGGCAATTCCTTACTGCTGGGAATCTTAGATGGACAACCTCCCATAGTATCATCTAGTTCATTACTCAGAGCTTTCAGCTGACTGGGATTATAATGCCTCAGAAAAGCCCAACTATGATCTTTTTCTTTCCTTGAGTATCATTCAGTTTAAAATGGATGACCACCATTTTGGTAAGAATTTCTGTTTCACTGTACTAGAATAGTGCTTTTACTCCTCATTGTATGCCTTTGGAGAATGCTCTATTACTTTGATCTTGCAGCTCCTTACACTGAAAGCAATAAATGTTGTAGTCATTTATTATTAATGATGATAAAAGCTTTATTCTCCTCATGACAGGTAAAAAATGTTGCACTTGTTCATGACTTTGTCTGTGTTTCTTTAGCTTCATGGTTCCAAGGAGAATGGGTCTTTGGAATCTCAATCTTTAGGTCAAAGCACAGTTTGTAGGTCTGCTAAAACAAATAATAATTAGCAAATCATTCCTCTGCTATCACTCCTGGCTACAAAAAGCTTCTGGAAACAGACTGGAAGAACCAAGTATCAGGGTATTAAAGAGTCTGATTTCTTTTTTCTGATCCCATGTTAAAATCCAAAACTTTAAGCCAAGCACAATATCTTTTTTTCGCAAAGGACATTCATTAACTCTGCTAGCAAATCAGCAATTTCTTTCCAACTGCCCAATCCATTGCATTTTATGCTATCTACCAACAGGACATTGCCTGCTATTTGAGTAGCCTTAGTCTTTTGAGAGTGGACTGGTAAATCTGAACTACTAAAACCTAATTGCTGCTGGGGTAATTTAAGGTAACACTTCGAACTTCTACTCTTCCTTCTTACCACAAAGATTCCGCTTGAGGCTGTGTTAATCTTTGACCTCCCCTTTGGGAGGAAAGTAATACTTGTTTCTTATAATAGGTCATAATAGCAATATTAAAAGGAATGGTTCAACGTGCTTTATTAGGAAACTCAGAATAAGATTTAATGTATTATTTACGGATCTCACTAATTGAGTAGGTTTGTACAAAGAAATTAATCTGAAACACACAAAATCAAACACAGGCGGCTCTGTTTTCATTGCATATTTGCATACAAGCAGTACATGTCATTAAGTAGAAAGGCTGAGGCTCGTCCACAGTTTTAAACTTACACTACTGTAGTGTTCCTGACTGCAGGTTTGCCAGCACCGCAGAAGACATCTAAGAAATGGAATTTATGCCTGCCTGGCTCTTGAGCCTGTTATGCTACTCAGTTATAAGAGCTGCAGTGCTTATGCCTCTTCAGGAATTAATGGGTAAGAAAGCAATGGCAGTAGAGCTGAAAGAAAAAAGTAAACTGTGTCTTTTGTAAAGATACCACTAAATGTGAATAATTGCAGCTCTAACACTTAATTAGTCATAAAGAAGCCCATCTACCATTGACAAAATATTGGTGCACTGTCTTTCATGCCTTTGCCATTATAGAAGGGAAAGGACTTGTTAATATGAATTTTCTCAAAGCCTTATAGAAGCAGTTTTAGACATACCTGCAGATTCCCTCTCATTGTTACCTTTTTTACAAATACTTTATTATGCTAAAACTCCAGTACATATTGGATTTACATGATGCTGACTATCTGAGTTCTTCCACTCCGTTTCCTAAACATTAATTAATGCACTACTAGAGGCTAGTGAAGGGTCCGCCATTAGCTAACAGAAGATAGTTTATGTGGAACAACTTGTTTTGAATTCTTCCTGGATATTATCCTTCCAGAAATTATGATGTTGACGGAACATCCTGAACAAAA